>NC_089230.1:3185000-4385000 GCF_963924675.1 Phocoena phocoena | reverse complement strand
CCCTTTTACGAAATCTAACCCTGACGCACCATAGGCTAAGCAAGAAGGTGATGTGGAGATTCATCACATCCCGGGATCTTAAAATTGGAGGGAGTCTGAGAGGGTTCTTATTCCCTCTACTGTCAGAGACCTGACTTTCTTGTAACAACTTCTACAGATAATTACAATGTCTTGAATTGTAAGATCTGTCAATAGGGGACGCAATATTTTTTCAAAGCAAGGAATTTAGATTTTAGAACAAATCAGATGCTTTTGAAAGTTTCAAAAAAGGTGTTCTTGGGTAATTCCCCCACCCCCATATTTATTTTGTGTTAGTGACTTGTCCCTAATAAATGCTTGGAGATCTATATTAATATCTTGTCACCTATAAATTGACACTTGCCATCTACCTCTACAAGGATCAAATTATGAGCCACTGCAGCTGCTGACCTTCAACACTCCCTGAAAGGAGCTCAGGGTGGAGAGCAGGGACAAGACGCTCTGTGCTCTGGGTAAAACTGGCAGAACAGGTTTTCAGATAGATATTTTCAGGAGATGATTTTTTGAGCCCAATTCTTGCATCTCTTCATATCTAGAAAAGTACTAAAATCCTTCGTGGTGACGTCTGCTCCTCATGACTAGAAGAAACCTGCAAAAAATATGTGCTTGAATTGCATGTACTTCCCCTTCACCAAAATCAGATCCTGACCTTCCCCCCTACCTCTTTGGAGCAGTTTCTCAGAGCTATCTGAAATGCTGTCTCCTGGGCTATAGTCCTCATTTTGCCCCCAATAAAACTTAACTCACAACTCTCACATTGTTCAATTTTTTCAGTTGACTATCTGTATCTGTACCTATATCTATATCTATACCTATGCCTATATCTATATCTGTATCTTATCTATAGCTATATATCTATCTAGGAATTTTTAAAACCCCATTTCTTCTGGATAAAACTTAAATTTTCATTTTAACTTTCTCTGTAAAATTATTGAGAAACCAGCATATTTATATTTGCGGGGTTTTGGGGGGAGAGGGTGGTTCTCAATAGCATAAAACAAACAAAGGTCTATGTCCTCACTATACAAACCCTTGAAAGTCATGATGCTGTCCTGGCAGGAAAATGCTGACCCTCAGCGATTGCTTATTCTGTAGCCTTTCCTTTACCTTGTTGTCTACTTTCTCCATCCACCTTTGTTCTCTTTAAATACCAAATGTCAACATAATCAATTCATCAGAACAGAGGTCATTCCCACTGCAGCTCAGTAAATTGTCTACATGAAAAAAAAAAAGCAGGGAATCTAAGCAGTGGGGACATGCACACAGTGTCACAGCACCCAATACTCAAAACACAAAAGCTGGGTGCATCACAACACTGAAGAAATAAGACAGGAGAGAGTGGAAGATGATGAATGCATTGACCTCTGGCACTGTCCGTATGTGATGCTTTCAGATCTAGTTACCTGGGAAGCACGCTGTGAAGACTAGGGTTTTCTGAGGGCCCTGGAAAACTGTGGTCAAGATGTTGTTTGAAGAGACTGGCTCCAATGCAGCCTCCCTGATCCCAACCCATATGGCATTGTGGCTCTCAACTTATTAAGTTTGGTTCTTGTAGAAGCGTCCAGGGTGTGCAGGCTTTTCCATTCATGGAAGAGCAGGGGTCATTCCTGGGATTTCTTATAGACCAGTGGTATAAGCTTTGTGTGCAAGTGCAATGCCAGGGAAGATTTTGTTTTTTCTCTCAAGCCTGACAGAATTCCAGGGGCACAGAGTGTTACAGGCACCTCTCTGGGAGTGTAGGGCAAGGAGATAAGTCATCTAGAGTTATGCTCCATCTGTTCCAACTCTGTCTCTCCCTCACTGCTTTTAAGAGTATTATTTTGGGGGTAAATATACCGGAATACATAGCAGGTGTACATTACTAGTCTCTTCCTGCTCATCCAATTCCCACCTGCAGTGCTGCAAGGTTTAGTATATTAAGACCTTACTACTTCACCATCCAAGTCAAAAGAAATGTTTTTACAAGGTTTGTTGATATTCTGGAAAGTAACACAAATTCCTTTAGTTACCTCAGAGCACTTAAATTATTATCCAGTTGTGTCTCAGAGGAAGCGAGAAATATTTTTTAAATGATAACAAAGATGTGTAGCAAACAATTGACAAATATATAATACTTTACTGTAAATTTCATATAGAAAATTCAATCTCACAGAATGCTTCCATCGATTATTAAAAACCATTTCCATGACCAACCTATGGTTGCAATTGCCTACCAAGTGTATTCATAAAGTGAATATTCATTAAAACTTTCATTTGCATTTAATGAGTAAGGTGAATGTGAAACAACAAAAATGGATGTACTTCAGTAGTTCATCAATAATAAGAGACATTTTTTGAATTGGAACATAGTTTTGCATACTGGAACAACATTCGTTCTGATTTTTGGTGCCATTTATAATGTGATAGCTATAGACACAAAGTACTTTTAAGCATAATCTGCTTTTTTATTGACGTATAATACGGTATTTTTCTTTCTCTGTCTAACTTATTTCACTTAACACAACACCCTCCAAGTCTATTCATGTTGCTGCAAATGGCAAAATTTCATTCTTTTTAATGGCTGAGTAGTAGTCTGTTGTATGTATGTATTTCCATGTTATACACACACACACACACACATATATATATATATATATATATCACATCTTCTTTATCCTCTCATCTGTTGAGGGACACTTAGTTTGCTTTCATATTTTGACAATTTTAAATAATGCTTCTATGAACATTGAGGTGCATATATCTTTTCGAATTAGTGTTTTCACTTTTTGGGGGGATATATACCCAGGAGTGGAATTGCTGGGTCATACGGGAATACTATTTTTAGCTTTTAAGAACGCTCCATACTGTTTTCCATAGTGGCTGCACCAATTTACATTCCTAGCAACAGTGTGTGAGGATTCCCTTTTCTCCACATCCTCGCCAACATTTGTTATTTGTGTTCTCTTGTTGATAGCCATTCTGACAGATGTGAGGTGATGTCTTATTGTGTGTTTTTTTAAATTATGATTTTAATTTGCATTCCTTTGATGATTAATTATGTTGAGCATGTTTTCATGTGCTTGTTGACCATCTGAATGTCCTCTTTGGAAAAATGTATGTTCAGGTCTTCTGTCCATTTCTTAGTTGGGCTGTTTGATTTTTTGATGTTGAGTTGTATGAGCTGTTTATATATTTTGTATATAAACCCTTTGTTGGTCATACCATTTGCAAATGTTTTCTCCCATTCAGAAGGTTGTCTTTTTGTTTTGTTTCCTTTGTTTTTGTTTGGTTTCCTTTGCTGTGCAAAAGGTGTTTTTCAACAATTTCTATGTCTAAATAATCAACAAAACAGCAAATCAAGCCCTGAGGTGTAGCATTTGCAGATTTCTGTGGTGTGAATTCTCCCACCATAGCTGATGTGAAGCTGCCAAAATGGCTTTCCTGAAGACAGAATGGAAAGAGCTGTGTGGTAGCACTGTTAGGCTGTATTCTCACCACAAAAGACAATAGACATCAACAGCCTCAAGAACATAGGTAATGGAACAAAAGTAGGAGAATAAGTGGGAAATGATAAGTTTGGAGTGTTTATTGCCTTTGCATTTAATACAATTTATTTGATTGTAAGTTTATATAATTTAATTACTAACTGATTTCTGTCAAACAACAGACTTGTAAACGTCTTGAAAATTTAACAATCAACTCTTGAGCTCTTGATCAGGTGGTTTACCCCTGAATACCAAAGGCTGTTGGTTTCCTGTCCTGAAACATCATGGGAAATGGAGATTTCATTTCCTTATGTCAACCCAATTTTAAATAAACAGTTACTTTTTTCTCTGAGATCTGGTGCTTACATCTCATATTCTACCACCTAAATCTACAATAATTGAGTCATTTGCTGCAGTTTATGTTAAGGCCGAGTGGATGGAAGTTATTGACGTAACATTCAAAGAGGCACCTGTTTATATGTCTTTTGAGTGGTTTAGATTCTTCAAAACAGGGCAGATAAAGAATAATGACAAACATTTGTAAAAATACATGAGGCTTATGAAAATCTACAACCAAATAATTAACCCTTATTTTTGATATATCACTGTGAGTGTTCACAATTATGTTGGCTTAGTCTCAATACCCCAAAGAGGTGATTATTTCACAGTGCTTCCACATATGCCTCTTCTCATAATAAGTAAACATTCTGTGTAAGTGAAAGAAAGTTAAAATATCCTAGAGAACACATCACAAAATGATCAGTGATCATAGTGAAGAAGACACTTTTTCATACCACTGCGAACTAGATGTCATTTTTTTGCAGATTTTTTTCTTTTTTTTTTGACCACATGACGTGGTATGTGGGATCTCAGTTCCCTGACCAGGGATCAGATCTGCACCCCCTGCATTCCTGCATTGGAAGCACAGAGTCTTAACCACTAGACTGCCAGGGAAGTCCCAAACTAAATTGTTCTGATTTGGCTTTAATCTCAGCAAGACATCTGAGACAATTTGCTCCTCATAAGAAGACAGAAGGTTACTGGTAGACCAGGTTGGGACGTTAGAGACCATCTCATCTCATTATTAAATGCACCTGGGCTTGAAGAATTAGCTTTCCATCAAAATAATTGAGCAGTACTCAGTCTACTTTGGTAAGGGCAGCAAAAAACATCAGAGTTTCTAAAAAAATATTAACTGGAAAAAGTTCCATTTTGCATGCCACATTTACATGCTTCCCTCCTCCTAGACTAGTCACAGTGGTTACATCAGATTTCTTTCAGCAAAGTTTATGTAAAAAACAAACAAATGGAGATAGGGAAGGAATGACAAAGTAAACAGATCTATTTTAGCCTTGCAAATCGAAGTATTAGCATTTTTTAATTTCTTGACTAAGTCTCAGGACCTAAGAAGTAAAAGTGATGTGGAAAGAGTTACTTAATTCCGTTTCCTGACTTTGGGGTACAACTAAATCTCAGGGTTACCGTAGTTCTTTGTAGCATGTCTTATGTAAACATAGCAATGGGTTAATAGGTAAATCACATAATTCAAATAATTCAAGCAAAAGTTCTGTAATAGAGAAAGGCAACTGGTGAGTAGAGATAAAGAGAGATCCGCTGGTCTTCAACAACTTTGCTCTTTTAAAATATAGTGTATTAACAGGAAATTTGAGTTATAGTAAGGCCAACAGATGAGGAAACAATTTCCATTGAAAAGGTAGTTTATTACTTCCAGTAACCAAGAGGAGAGAGCATGGAGGCCACAAGGGAAAGCAACAGGGTCAACCATGGAGCAGAGAGAGAGTGGGAACTCTGAGCAAAAACATTTACTGTGGTTTCTTTGGGAATGGACAGGTGAAGAAAGGGAAGCAGGCTTAGTATTAACTAGTTTAAGTTCAGCAGGCTCTGGAGCACAGGGGCTGTCCCTGGTTGTCTGGTGATAAAGGCAGAGCTCAAGTGTGAGAACTGGATAGAGGCAGTAATTGGTGTGTGAACTTTGGATTGATTGGCTTGTATTTGAAAACACCCCAGGAGGAAGACTCCTAAGGGGGTGATGAGGGAGGAAGGAGATCAAGGCAAGGAGACTTGGGCAAACTATCAGATGCATGTTTGTTATATGATCATATTATCAGGCTTGTTTCAGAAGCTAGAAACATGGTCACTACAGCTACCTGTGTTCAAAAGTTTTCCAGTAGAATACGCAGCTTCTAGTTTGTCTATCAGCACATTTGGTTGAGGATTTAACATTTACCTTATGTGAAATAAAAAGAAAATTCGTGGAGTAGCAGTTTATATAACACTCTAAGAGTCTTATGGTAAAAAAGTGCCAAACAGGTTCAGTGTTTAAAATAGAAACAGCAAAGCAAAAAGCATAGATGCATGGCAGAGGTTAATTCCATAAGCCAAAGAGCTAACGTTCTGAGTGAAAAGGGGAAGAATCATACATTTGTACTTGCAGTTGTAAACAAGAAGACATGCTGGGTCGTTAGCCTGAAGCCAGCTGAACTAGAAAACCCTTTCTGAGATTTTCCTTTCCACTATTTATAGGCTAGAGGAGAGTCACTGTTTGCACAACAATAGGGCAGATTTTTCTATATTTGTTGACACAGGAAAATCTTCTCATGGAGGATTTATTTGAAGTCCTGTAGTGATTTTGTCCCCTTATATCTGGACATTTTGAATATAAAAAGCCAAATGACATAAAATATTACATTTGTTACTAAATCAACATTACAAGAGACCACTATTTGGAATGAGGCGGAGTGAAGTTAGAAAAGGGAAAGGATGAATTTTCAATAATATATAGAAGTTCTGAATTGTGGAAAATGTTTAAGTAGTAATTTAAAATAGTTGTTTTTTAAACTAAAATCAAATGGAAGTATTATCAAGAAAGTGTTTATTCATTTTTGACACAGGATGTTTATTGAGCTAAAGCTGATTTTAGGAGGAGCATACAGGATGTCAGAGTGCTAGAATTCAAAGTCCACCCAACTGATATGCCAGAATGTACCTATTGCTATTGGTCACTCAAAAACTGTAATTTATCCAGAAACTTCTAAGTCTAGGGAAAACATTGGGTTTGTCTCAGAAGGAATTTTTATTTGTGGGTTGATGCTGATTTGCTGATACAACAGTTCTCACTTCCAGAGAAATCCCCTAATTACTTTCAAAGATTACCGAATTCAAGACAACGAAATTACTTCCCTAAGTCATTCACAAAACTAGTCTCATTACTTTAGAAAGATCAAAGAATGATTTATAACCACTGACCCAAGTTGTGATGATTTTCCCCCAGATTTGATAGACTCTATGGTTTGAGAAGAAATAATAGTCTTATGATTGCACTGAGTGGCAAAGGAAAGAATTTTGTGGTTTCCAGCATCTACGGAAGATTCTGTATCATGTTCCATCATTAATTAGAACGGTTTTGGTCAAAAGGGTCAGAAACATTCGTGCTATCTTAAACAGAGGTTGAGAGGAAAGTGACTGGACCTCAGGATGAAATCAAGGAGTCAATAAGATCAAAATTACTTTCATCTTTTCTTCATTGAGCATATTTGCTTGATTTTTCTCTGTGTCTGCAGAGGGACTTCCTCAGCTTATCTGATCCATGTGGGAAAATAAAGAATGGCCACATGTAGCTCCAACATTGATCTGTTACTGGTCAGTCTCCCAGAGGCAGAGCCTAGATCAAAACTCAATCCAGTTTCAAAGCCCCAAGGAAGGTTCTCAAAGGTCAAAACTTTGAAGTGATACTCAGAGTCAGGGAGACTGTGGAACAGGGCTGCTACCGTTCAAGTCCTGAGAGCTGAGAGGGCTACATCCTGGGAGAGAGGAGCTGGACCATCAAAAACACAGTGTGAGATGCGCTGCATCAGTGTTTGCATCACACAATGCCTGACCAAGTGCCCTCATAGCAAATACAAAGTTTATTTTGTTACGAACATTTGGTCTCAGATGGTCTTTTTAAAAATACCTCCTCTTCTAGGCTCCCCCCACTGTCCATTGAGAAATGAATCATTTTCACCTAGTTTCTTCAGTGGGGATCTAGATTTTTTAGATAAAGAAATAATCCTTTAGTTACCTGCTTTCCTAACATAAATGGGCTCTTGTTATTCCTTGGAAATATGGATTTGTATCCTTTACAAAAAACATTGTCTTTTCCCTGCCTTACTTCCCCTCTGTTCTCCCAGCTCTCATGGGATACACACTGGTTAGGGGTTGAACCCTCCACCCAAAGCCCCTCAATTCCCCTTCCCTACCGTCCATCCACATGCTACGTATAATCACCTTTGAAGTCAGATCTTCATAAACTGATCATGTTCTCCCGGGCACACACTTTCCTCTCCATTTTCAGTAATTGCTTACCACTGACATCTCTCCAAATTCACACTTTCACATCTAATCTTTTCTGGCTATTAGAGGCCATATTTTTTGTGTGTGGAGGATATTTAATTCTAATTTTCCAGCTATTTCACTACCATCTCAAAGAGTAGGAGGAAGATGTATTTCTCTGGGGGAAAGTTTCTGGAGAGAATTCTCCTTCACACTGTTGGGTTTTAAGGCATATTGTAGGGTTTCTGTCCCTGTTCCCAGAGAATCTCCCTTTCTTCAGGGACTGATGGTAAAAGGGAAATAATATTTTGAATGTATTACTTGCTGGGCCACTAATTAATGATTTGATGTGAGACTTTCACAGACTAGGCTAGAACATGTATCATAAGCTCCAAGCTCAAGTGGGAAATCTCTTTCTTCCAATAAGAAGCATACCAGGTAGAAGAAAAGGAAAAGGCAAGTCCCAGGCACCATACCTACCTAGACATGATCAAAGGAAGGGAAAAAAATTCACAATTTTAGTGGAGTAACTCTGCTGATTAAAATATGTGGACATGTCTATATCCTGGAACCTGACCCAATCGTAGTAAAATTCTTTCCTCTTTGAGAGGAGAAAGAAGGGTTCTCTCCTTTCTCTTTTTGCCACCTCCATGTGCTCTCTCTCTCTCTCTCACACACACACACACACACACACACACACACACATTACTATCACCATCATAATTGCTGTAGAAGCACAACCATCACTTGGCAATGTAGTATTAAAATAACAGAGTGGGAGACTTCCCTGGTGACACAGTGATTAAGAATCCGCCTGCCAGTGCAGGAGACACAGGTTCAATCCCTAGTCTGGGAAGATCCCACATGCTGTGGAGTAGCTAAGCCCACGAGCCACAACTGTTGAGCCCAAGTGCCACAACTATTGAAGCCACCGCAATTAGAAGCTCACGCACTGCAACGAAGAGTAGCCCCTGCTCGCCACAACTAGAGAAAGCCCATGATCATCAACGAAGACCCAATGCAGCCAAAAATAAATAAATAAATTTATTATAAAGATAAAGAATATGTACACTACTTAAATGACACATGTCCACAAGGGCATGTGCCATTTCTTTCTTTCTCTCTCCTGATATAGAAGAATAAATTTGTAGTTTAGATGTGAGGATTACAAGAGGTACTCAAAAAATAGTAACTTTATAATATTTTCTGAGTTGCTTTCCTCTCCAACTCTATTTTAGGCTTTAACTCCTGGACTAGTACAGCACTCATTTCTGTAGCCCTCCTCCCTTAACACATATAACCCACCCATTGTCCCTAAATGATTAGCTTGAAGAAATACTATAAGAATTAACTTTTTCCCATCTTCTTTCCTAATTGCATTCCCCTCATTGCTAGCCTGCCTTGGTTCTCTTGTATACATACCATTCTGGATTATTCCATAACCTATTTCAAATCCAGAGTCTACCCCTGCCTCTTCCCTCCCTTTTTTGACTATATTTCCTTGATAGGTGTGTGCACTTTTATCTGTCCAAAACTTTATTCTCTTCTACATTTGAAGGCAGACCCTTTCCTAATATCTCCTGTTCTGAGTGCCTCAATTGGCCATCTCTTCCTTCTGTAGACCTACTGTCTCATTCATCAAGGATGTTCTCAAAGGCCACCCAGACAGACAGCTTTGCAAGGCAGGAGGACACACACACATGTTTCTCAGTCTTCTCTAAGTTCACTTAGCAATTATTCTTCACCAAGGTAGAAACTGAACTGAGTTTGATACCAATAGAAAATAAAATTTTCAATGCCAGAATACTTGTAATGAACACAGAAATCAACAAAGGCAGGGCCCTGAGCTTCTTTTATTAGAGTGTGTGGATTTTCATAAACATGCTACACATTTGTCAGTTGCTTTGAATTCCTTTTCCAGTAGCAAAATTGAGTTTGTACTGATTCATCCATGCTGCCCTCCCCATGCAACCAAGGGAGTGTGTTTTTCAGGTGGTTGACCGAAGTCACTAGTGAAGTTAGTGGCTATAACATAAATCAAAGTTAATTGCATAACAGGAGGAGTTAATCCGTGACCTTGGGGCCCAGCAGCATGGTTTGCAGATTCACAGAGCTAACATGCTGGTCAGTATGAAACAGGTATCTTGACTACAAAGTCCATTAAAACACTGAAATTTACATGCCTGGAGGAGCAGGGATTTTGTTGTAAATGCTGCTTAGTCCTCGCTGGAGCCCTGTAAATATTAAACAGTAAGCACAGAGCTCAGCTATGTTGCAGTCTGCAACTTATTCTGCATGCATAATTAGAATAAAGACAAATTCACGTCAGTTTGCTCAGAGAGGGTGCGCATGGACAAAATTAGTTGTTTAGTTTAAAAATATGAAGTGAAACTTGGGTAGTTTAATAGTAAAATGGCATTATGAATCATTCCACCCATCAATATATATAAATCTAGGTATTAAAAGCAAGTCAAATTAGCTTTTAACTAATAAAACATGACACATTGTCATGATGCTATTAATTATTTTCTGTAGAAATACTGTGTGTCTATGAATATTAAATATTTTTCTATTACTGAAGAATTTTGAGCCTTTCATGTTCCCTGCTGAAGTGGCTTTCTACAAATTGTTTTACCATAATTTAAATCACTATTGATTCCCTTCAAAAAAGTACAGAGCAACCTCTGAAGAGAATGAGTGTTTGGAAATTCTGCTACATGATTTTACTGGAATTGAGGGTAAATGTCCTAAGTGAACAGCATTTCTTATTCAATGCCCTTAGCAATTTTATGTTTCTTTGAAGCAGAGGAATATAGTGAAAAAAATAGATACAGGTTAGGGATTTTGTTCTAAGAGTTATCAGTCATGTGACCTTGGTCAGCCCAATTAGCCCTCATTGTGTTTGTTTCCTAATCTTTAAAAATAGGAACACATTTGCTTTTCCTGCTTCATATATAAGGGTAAAGGAGATAATTTATGTGAGAGTACTTTACAAAATGGTTCTGGAAATATACGGTATTTGTTCTTTGTATAGTAACACATTCTGTAAGTGAAACACCAGGGCTGTGTTGATCTCTGTTAATGCCTAATGTCTTCTGTTTGAATATGTCCTGTCCATAAGTGGTCCTTGAGTTTGCTGTAGGAGAGGTGCTTGAAAGATAAATAGATTTGTGGGCAATAAGGCTTAGCTAGGTGTGTGCTGACAGAATTCTTGTTGCAGAATTATGGAAAACTTATCTCCTAGAGGAATAAAGATCTGAAATAGTCTTAATTTAAAGATACCATTAAAACACGTTATGATTTGATTTTTCTAAAGTAGCTAAAGTTCACCGGTAATCATGATCTAACAATTTTACTGATAGATAAAATTACTTTTCTATTGAAAATCCTGTTTCTAGGAAAATTGTGTTAAGATGTATCTAAAATAGATGCTTTTTTGTTCCGTTACTGAAGGTCTGTTCTATATGATCAGTTTCTTTAAAATAAATGGATTCAGGAAGCAGACATTTAAGAAACAATTATTTAGTGCCTATCTATTCCATGCAGTGATGAATAAGACATGAGATTGGAATTCCAAGATTTTATTACACCCTTAGTTCACCTACTCAGTTTCTCTACAAGGGTTTCTAATTCAGTAAGATAAAGGAAATCATTCTAGCAAACCTTCACAAGGGTCCTTTTTTTGTAACAATAACTGTAAGAAAGAGAAGGTCCACTTGCTACTCTAACTTAAATGTCAGTGTCTTCTTGTCCTTTGGGATTCACATTAAACTGGCTCAAATGTCCATTCCTCATACAAGGGGAAGCTTAATGTGCTCCCAAGATTTCTGGGGATTCTTGGAGAAGTTTGTATGGTTCCTAGGCACTTCTGATTTTGAGTTCTTGCTTCTGCTGAATTTGTTCTGTATTTAGGTAATTTCTGAAAGCATAGCATGCCTATTTTCCATATATGTTATCTTGCATTAAGTGCTCAAACTCTTTTATAGACTTCTAGTCTACTAATATGAGTATTATAACAAATTTGTGCTAAAGTTTCTGTGACACAAGAAGGTGTTTACACTGAAGCACTGTAAATGATTAAAACATTGAATTAGACAAATCAATAACATTTCTGGAAGAAAATCTAAAAGACCTTGTTTTGCTGATGAGTTTTTACATATAACACCAAAAGTATGACCCGTGAAAGAGAAACGTTGATAATTTGGACTTTATTAAAATTAAAAACTTCTTTGACAAAGACACTATTAAGAGAATGAGGAGACAAGCTGCAGACTGGAAGAAAATATTTGCCAAACATATATCTGATAAAGGACAGGTATTCAAAATACACAAACAATACTTGAGACTCAACAATAACAAAATAAACAAGTTAATTAAAATATAGGTGAAATATCTGAAAAGGCACCTTGCCAAAGAAGATATACAGATGGCAAATGCAATTATGAAAAATGCTCAACATCATATGTCATTAGGGAACTACAAATTAAAACAACAATGAGATACTACTATGCACCTCTTAGAATGGCCAAAATCTGAAACACTGACTACTTAATTGTTGATAAGGGTGCAGAGTAACAGGATGTTCTATCTGTTCAACTATCTATAAATCTAAAACTGTACTAAAAATTAAACCTATTATTTATTCTTAAAGTCACATGTTTTATGATTCCAATTATATGATGTTCTGAAAAAGGCAAAACTATAGTAATGGTAAAAGGTTACTAACTGCAATGGGTTTGGGGTGGGGGAAGTTGCATATGTGAAGCACAGGGGATTTGGGGACAGGATAGTGAAACTATTTTGTATGATACTATAATGGTGGATATACGACACTATGCATGTGTCCATGATAAAGCTATTTTCCATGAGGAATGGGTTAACAATTCTGATACTACTATACTTGTATACCACAGCTGAACAATTAAGTAAGTTGTTGGTAGATGGTGAGAGCCAGATTTATGAGTGTCAGAGTGAAAATTTACAGATACAAAAGAGAAGGAGGCTGGAACAGTCTATGTGATGATGGGTTAGAATTGGAAACATCAATATGAATTCATCTTTAGCTTAATACAGATCTAGATGTTGCATACAGAAATATCTGTAGAGAGGAGTATATACATGGGTTAGTATACCTACATATATTTTCTTCCTCTGTCAGCTGAAAAGATGTTGAAGCAAGTCATCCCAGTAACAGTGAGCACACCTAGCGCTCACATCTTTGTCTCTAATACCTTGATCTAATAAAGGAAACCCAGGCTTCTTAGAGAAATTGCTGATGCTAGGCCTAGGGCACTAAGTATACAAGATGAGCCTGAAGCATCTTGTGGTGCCAGAATACAAGAACGTGCTCAAAACAAAACATGAACAACAACCAACACAAGTGTGGGTGTATGTCAAAGGTACACAAGAACCAATGGGAAGAACTCCCAATGGACAAATCTGGAACAATTTGAGAAAGGAAATAAAGTGGTATTGGATTATAACCCAACATATAAAATTGATATTGATATTGATGTAAATAAAGGATATAATAAATAAATAACTTCATGGGGTGGAAGAGGCAAAATCCCCCATGTTTTGATAAATTTATCATCATTTTATTAATTTGTATGTATATCTTTACATTAGTAAGATACTAATGATAGGGTAAAAAGGGTGTGGGATATATGGGAACTCTGTATTATTTTTGAAATTTTTCTGTAGAAGTAAATCTCTTTTAAAATAAAAAGTTTATTTAAAAAATTGAATTAGGGATGTCTTTCACTGACGACTTCTCTGATATCTTCCATTCTTCCAGGATTCTCCAAATTTTCTCCTATTTTTTCCTGCTGTCTTCTGTACCATGCCTGGGGCTCAGCTTTATGCATTTGTAAAGTACAATGAGGAGAAATTATGTCTTTGATTATGAGCATGGGTTTTGGAGTCTGACTACCTGTTTGACTTCTAGCTCTGCTGTTTTCAAACTGTCTGACCCTGAACGAATTACATGTCCTCATGAGTTCCATTCCTCATGTTCAAAGTAGAGTTGATTTCAGTATCAAACTCACTGTCTCTTTCTTTTTTTTTCGCTGTCTTTTTATAGACAATATTTGTATAGCTCTTGGCTTATGGTACTAATCATCAGAAGATTTTTTCAGTTTTCTACATTAACATAGATTCATCATTACAACTTTTATAGACAGCTACTCTAAGAGTTTGCAGAGAGTCAAGGACAGGACAATGATAGTAATGCGTAATGTGAAAATTCAAGGAAAAGACAAAGCAACTATTTGATGTAGAGATAATGGATAATAGGATCCCAACATGATTAGGAGGTTAAAGTGCAGTATTTTCCTGGGCTTTCAAGCAGCTCCACATCAAGTTTGTTATCCAGAGGGCTCTGCAATAATGGTAATAAATACCAGACAAAGAAAGTGAAATCTTGATTTAAATAATGCTATTTTCCTTTTCCATATCTCCTTTCTGCTTGATATTAATCTCATGAAACTTTAGGCCACTTGATACAGCAGAAAGACCACATCTTAAAAGTTGCAAAATTACAGTTAATGCATGACACTGTCCATAATCCAAAGGTCAGAGAAGGCTTCAAAAATTCCCATCACCCTCTAAAGGAGTTTTCAAGAATAGCATTTCTGGTCTCACTACTGGACTCTTCTATTTAAGATTCTTAGGTGAATTATTTTTCTTTCAATTCCATATTTTGGTGGACAGAATTCTAAGATAGCCCCAAAGATTCCTACCCATATACTCACAGGACTGTGAATATGATGGGGCTTCACTCTCATGAATAGAACAATCCAATGACAAAAATAAATACATTTTGCAGACGTAATTAAGATTTCTAATTAATAGACTTTGAATTAATCACAAGGGAGATTATCCTGGGTGGGCCTGACTTAATGAGGTGGACCCCTTCAAGTGAGTCCAGGCCTTCTCTTAAGGGAGATTCAAAGTGGTAGAGACATTCCTCCTCTGGCCTAGAGGAAACAAACTATCATATTGTGGAGAAGTTTGCCCGGCAGGGAATGACAGGTGGCTTCTTGGAGCTGAGGTCTTCAGTCTTACAACTGGAAGGCCCTGAATTCTGCCAAGTACAGTGGGCTTGGAGAAGACCTTACGTCTTTGTGGCTAACACCTTGATTACAACCTTGGGCAGATGGTGAGCAGAGAACTGAATTAAATCATATCAAGACTTGAAATGGGCAGCTCTTACTTTGGTCTCTTGGAACCCAGAGACTCCATGAGAACTTTGACGACACTTTTCTGAACATCATGTAGAAAGTAGTTTTCCCTAGACCATGGCAGTGAGGCTATCTTTCAGCCTCCAGAGCAACCAGCTTCCAGCTGAGCATCACTGAACGACTGTGGTACATACCATGTGGAGCAAAAGAATCACACAGCTGAGCCCTGCCTGAATTCCTAACTCATAAATGATATCAAATAAAATGGCTGTTATATTAAGTTACTGAGTTTTGTGGTGATAGCTGACTGGAGCGGGAAGCTCTACTTAAGGACAAAAGCAAAATAAATAAAAACACACATGCACACACACACAAAACCCTTTAACTGAAAAATTAAGGTATCAAAATTTCCAACTATTATTGTTGAGCTGTCTAATTTTCCTCTCAATAATTTCAGTTTTTCTTCATGTATTCTGGGGTTCTGTTTTTGGATGAATATGTTTGTAACTGTTATGTCTTCTTGATGGATTGACCTTTTTACTGTTACATCATTTGCCTCACATAATACATTTTTTTTCTTAAGGTCTATTTTGTCTGATATTACTGAGACCAGTCTAGCTCCCTTTTGATCATTGTATGCACATAACGTCTTTTTCTATCCTTCTACCTTCAAACTAGTATTTTTTGTCTTTGCATCTAAAGCATGTCTCTTATAGACAACATATAGTTGGTTTGAATTTGCTCCAAATCTTCCACCCTGCCTGTTTGGAACCATTTAAAATTGTAAACTGAACAAGAAGTACAATATTTTTTTTTTTTGGTGTTGGATCTATTGTACATTTCCAGGGAAATTTGTTAAAGGAGAAAGTGTTATCTTCTTATACATAGAACATGCTTACAAACACAGTCAGACTTAAACACTACAGATTCAAATGGCATTTTTCGAACAAGAGCCTTACCTCAGAAGTGAGCAGATGAGCTGAAATGCTCAGCATATAGATGGGGATGGAATAGTCCCTGTTCCTGCCAGGTTTGAGCTCTTTAGTCCATTATTTCAATCATTTTTATGACAATTTCCTTAAATCCTCACCCCATTATTCTTCCACTGTGATTGCCCAGGCATGGAGGTGTCTACACCACCCTGAGTGTGCACACCTTAACCATGCTGGTTATGTCACATCTCTGCTTCCACCGGCCACCTCCTTTCCCATGGCTTCACCTCCTGCCTCAGGAAGAAAACAGATGCTACATTTACTGGCACCTCCCAAAGGAGTGGCAGCCAGAGATTGTGTGTGTGTGTGTGTGTGTGTGCATGTGTGTGCGCGTGTGTGTGTCTTTCTTAACAAAGGGAGTGTCATACTTTATAATGTAGGATATAACTGACAGCTAAGTGTAACTAAGATTAGCCTAATAAGGTATTGTATTTATATAAAACCAAAACCCCATATATTTTGTTTTTAAAAATGTGTCCTGTTAAAAGAAAAGAAAGCCCTATCAATAAATTTGTCTTTATTCAGAAGTAGCTGTTTATAAGGGAAATTGGAGAATAATGGTTATGGGTCCCTTAGGTAGACAACATGTGCTCCAGGGGTGAGTTTTGTATGCCTGGAGGTGACTTTGTAAGTTAACTGAAGGAACTGATCTTCCTGGGTCATAACCCTTTCTGTTCAGCCCAGGATGTTATTTGGGTTCTGGAAAAGGGCTCTGCACCAGCTCCTGTGTGAATAGCTAAAGAAAATATCTCAGCCGATGTCCCTTGTCCAGACCTGATCACTGGGAATAGATGGCAGCAGCCCTACAGGCACTGCACTGGGTCCTTTCCCCTTCAGCCGTGGTGCTGCCTGTCACTGAGTCTCCTCTGAAGGCTGCCTGTTCCCTGTGTTCCTAGCCTCACACCCACCGAGGCACACGTGATACTCACAGGCACAAGCTTCTTCCTGTTAAATGCCCAGCCTTCTACACCTTTGAGGGCTTAGGGGATTTAAAATTTTAATAATGCAACCGGAAGCCCCTTTTACCTGGTAGAAAATGAAAAAAAAAATCAATTCCAAGCTCCCAGGCTAGTTTGGCTGGAAACACCTCACTCCATAGAAAAATATTACTTTTTGGCAGTTCATTCTGCCTCAACTTGATAAAACTGGAACTATGTTAACCAGAATAACCTAAAGGGTTAACATTGGCCAAGACAGGAATTTGAGAAAATCTTGGTGGCCAAAGCAAAGAAGCAACTATTATTCTCTGGAACTTGTCTTGGTGACATAAGGAGGCAGAGAGACTGGGTCCCCCCATGTTCCATCTGGCCTCATTCTCTGCCAGACCTTATTTGTAACTACAGGTCCTATTGACCAGTGACTGCCCTGGGACCACTGTGATGCCTGGTTGTGGACCTAGAGGAGCACTTATAAAGAAACTCAGACACATCACCTCTAGCTCTTCCGTGGCCCTACTCTGTCAGCTGGGCATGCCCTGAGGTCTTTTCCTCAGACACAGAATGCATGGTTGGGACTACATACCTGGCACTGAAAGGGGCTTTGGCCAGAGCTCCATGTCTTCTTCAGCCCTGTGTGCCCGCACTCTAACAGGTATGCCATGATGATGCCTTTGCTTCTATTTAGCTCATTGCCAACCCAGCTCGAGTCCACTCAACCGTGAGATGTCTGGGTCTTTTCTATTTTCTCCACGTACATTCACCCAGGAGAGTGACCGTAAGACCCTTTGGAAGAGAATTGTGGTATCATTAGAGTACATACTCACCATAGTGTTTCAGAGTCCTTCATCCACTCACAGTGACTCAGCTTTCCTGATGGAGCTCGGTATACTTTCAATGGCATGGTCTGGACTTGTTATGGACTGAATGTGCCCCCCACCCCGTCATTCATATGTTGAAGCCTTAGCCCCTGATGTGATGCTATTTGGAGGTGGGCCTTTGGGAGGTAATTAGGCTTAGATGAGGCCATGAGAGTGGGGCCCCATGATGGGATTAGTGGCCTTATAAGAAGAGGAAGAGACCAGAGCTCTTTCTCTCTCTCTGCCATGTGAGAACACAGTCAGAAGTCAGTCACCTGCAAGCCAGGAAGAAGGTCCTCACCAGGAACCACATCTGCATGCACTGTGATCTCAGACTTTCCAGAAACATTAATATCTGTTGTTTATACCGTCCAGCCTGTGGTCTCAGTCTGAGCAGACTGAGACAGGCCTGTTTGTCCGGGAGCCTACTTAGTGTAAGTGTAAATTAAAAGGTAAAACTGGCTTCTAAAAGGTTGGGGACTTGACTCAGCTTCTTTGATTTTCACAAAAGTTGCGAGGCCAGCTTCTGCTTGGCCACCATTGCTCTTCCATCTCAGGCAGCCAAAGAAAATAGGATGATACCAGATTGGATTCCGTCTCAGACACTGGGAGTCACTTGATCAGGAATCAGTACATTATTGCCTATGGGGTTTCTGCCTTTATTTGGTTGGTACAACTTGTGGAAACACAGCCATAGTCACCCAGTTACACATTATCTGTGGCTACTTAAGCACTACGACAGCAGAACTGAGTAGCTGCAACACAGACCACGTGGCTTGCAAATTCTAAAATATTTGCTATCTGGTCCTTTAAGAAAAGTTTACTGACCCTTAATCTGGGGGCTCCCAGTTATTCTAAACTCTCATATTTGTTCATGTTTGGTAGCAATAATTCATTAAAATATTGGCTGCATTTTTTTCTTTTGTGGCATTTGCCTCCCCCTTCGTGATCTGCAAAGAAGTGGTCTGTATGGCCCTTTTCTCCTTGAGGAGGGGTGTTTTTACTTTCAAGAATTCAGTCCGTTTTGTTGCCCTGTGGTCTCAGCTTTCTGATGGACTCAAGAAAATTAGGGTTTTGTAGATTATTGGCTTTTGGTCATTATTAAGGTGGGAGTAATATTTTTCTTGTGACTTTTTATGTCTTAATTAGAAGTGAAATAACAGAACACTTGGAATCTAGATAATTAACATTAATAACTATTAAAACATAAATATGTGTCCTTTAGCATGTCTTCCCTATCTGCATATCTTCTCGCTTTAGTAATATAGACAGAAGGTAAGAATAAGACTTCTCTCTGACTCTGTAAATCTCGTAAAGGTGTGCATATTCTCAGAGTCCATTTTCCATGTCACCTCCCCTTAGGAGCTGTAGTCCCACTTAGAGGACTGATAATGGAATATACTTTAAAAAAAAATGAGACGCTCACTGTGCTTGGATGCAAACCTTGATGATAAAGCCAACAATTTTTTGGGTCTCTTTCAGTGAATAAACAATGGCAAATTTCTGTTATTTTTGTGCCACTAGCTTATCCATTAAACTTTTGTTTTTAAATACCCAGTGCAGTTAAATCCCCTTTCTCTTGGGTTTAACAATGCCAAGGACAGGTTCTCTTCACAGAGTTGGTAGAGAAAAATACCCCAAAGGGAGAGATGACACTTTCAGATGTCATTAACTACCCAAAGAGAATTTACCACCTCCTGAGTTGAATTGAGTATTAAGTGGCTCAGATGGATGGTTGTAAGAGTGACATGCAATACTGTACAGCGGACCCTCTGAGGAACAAAGGGATAAGATCGATAAGCCCTCGATCAGCACCCATTTCCACAAGCTCTGTTTTTAAATTGTTTTTTAAATTTTTATTTTATATTGGAGTATAGTTGATTAACAATGTTGTGTTAGTTTCAGGTGTACAGCAAAGTGATTCCGTTATATGTATCCATGTAACTATTCTTTTTCAAATCCTTTTCCTATTTAGGTTATTACAGAATATCGAGCAGAGTTCCCTGTCGCTCACACCGTTTGTCTGTACCACTTTCATCCCCTCCCCCTGGAACTGTCTACTTCATTCTCAATACCACCACCCCTACACTGTGCTTTGAATTATCTGCCTTTTTTATCTTCCCAAGACGCTAATATTATTGAATAGCTCCTCTCTCTTCCGTGTCTTAAAACTCTTTACTGGATCCTTATCATCAGTAATGAGACATCCTTAATCTTTCCCAAGGTAACAACAAAGCAAGGAAAATAAAAGCCTCTGATTGCTTCAGCATCCCTATACCTACACCCTGAGAGGTATTGTCCCCTTCACAACCAAAATACGCTCATTCTCTTCTCATTTCACTTGATAGTACTTCACTTGAAGTAAATAGTGAAGAGATACATAATAATAGAGCATATGTGTAAATTGGAAAGAATAACAATTTCGTGGACCCGGGTATACTCTCTCACCAACATAAGAAACAGAGAATAAATAACTAGTGATGCTGGAAGGCTCTGAATGGCCCTTCCAGATCCCATTCCCTCTTGCCCTGTAGCTTGGTTTTGCTTGCTCTGAATTTTATGTAAGTAGATATACGTTTTCTACAATTTGCTTCCATGTTATGTTATATTCTGGAGATTCATCTGTATTGTTATGTTTTACTGCTTTTCATTAATTATTACTTCTGTGTAGTATTCCATTGTATAAATACAGCACACTTGTGTGTTAACAGATGTTGAGTTTTTTAATATTATAAACTATGTTGCCATGGAATATTGTATATACCTCCTGTTGCTCATGTGTAAGTTTTTTGAGAAGTGGAATCACAGTGTAAGAGGTATGTGATTATTAACTTTAGCTGCTATTGATAAAGTCATTTCCAAAGTGGTTGTACCAATTTACACTTCTACCAATAGTGACCAATAGTGACATCTCCTGGCCCTTGATATTGACAGAGCCTGTTTTTATTTATAAGGTATGCAAAATTTTACTGGCTGTTCCTGTTTTCTATTTTGTAAAGTTTCTGCTTTAGTCTTTTGCTCATTTTTCAGTTGGCTGTTTTGTAACTTTTAATGATTTATGTAATACATACACATATATACATATACCCATATACACATATGTCACCTGTGTGTATTTATATGTACATATATATATAATAAGTATATGTTTATGTGCCTATACATGTGTTTGTATGTAAATGTTTATTCTGGACTCGATTCCTTTGTTGGTTTTATGTATCATAAATATCTCCTCTGAGTTTATGCCTTTCTTTTATCCTATCTTTTGATGGACTGAAGTTTTACATTTTAACAGTCAGATTTACCAGTCATTTTTCTCCATGTTTTGTGCTTTTTGAAATATGTTTAAGAAATCTTTGGAACCCAAGAATTTAAAAAACATTTATATTGTCTTTCTAACTTTTCAAACTTGTTGTTAACTTTTGATCTCAATTTAGCTCAGAATTGGTTCTTATATCTAGTATTATATAGGAAAGTCACTTTCTTTTTTTTTTTTCCATGTGAATAACCCCAGTTCCCTAACAGATTTTGGACAGCCCATGCTTTTCCCCATGATCTAGAATGATCCTAAGTCCAGCCATCACAAGTGTGGATCTCTTGTGGGGCCTCTTATTTTTCTTATTTGTTTAACTGTGCAGGACATGATATTTTTAATTACCCTAGTTTTACAAGTTTCAGTAGACAATGGGACAATCTCCACTTTTTCTTTTACTCATTTGACTATTTGGCTCTTCATTTTCTCATATATTGATCATTTTTTAGAATCAGTACATCAAATCCAATAAAATTCTTGTTTGAATTTTCACCCAGATATCTGCATGACTCACTTTCCCACCATCTTTATTCCTTTACCCCAACTTCACAGTTTCTGTGAGGCTTTCCGTGGCCACCCTACATAAATTTTCATATTACCAACCTTTTTCTATCCCTCAATACCGACTTACTTTATCACTTAGCACTATTTGCTGTCTACCATACATTTATGATTATGTTGTTTATTGACCATATTTCCCACCAGAATTTAAGCCCTTTGAGGGCAAGGAGTTTTGCCTCTTTTATTAACCATATTATTCTGAATTCCCAGAACAGATCCAAATGAACAGACGGTGCTCTATAAGTATTAATTAAACTAATAAAATAAATGATTAATAGATTGTTTTGATTCCCACAATAGCGCCAATGGTAAATATTATTCTCAATTATTACACGAAGGAATCTAAGTTCAGGGATAGTGTCACTATTTGTTTTCTCTAGTAAGAGCACAGATGGGAGGCAGTCTCAGGCTTTCAGGACTTTGGAAACTTTAGCCTTCCCTCATATTATTTTTCTTGATAGAGACATAGCATGATGCCTTAAACTTATTGGATGTTCAGTAAATTCTTGTTGATGGCGAGATTTTAGATATTTGTACCCTTCATTGCTTTTCTTGATTTTTAAGTTTTATTTATATCCTGTTTACTTCACTGAAATGTCTTTGTCTTCTCTATGAAGGACATGATAATTTAATTCCTATTTGGCTTCCACTCCAAATTACATGTATTCCTTTGCAAGTAAAAAAGAGGTGTACTTATATCTTTCCCCTGCTTCATTCTCTGAAGTTAGCACCAAGAAGTCAATAAAATCTGTTTTATTTAATGCTTTGACCTTTGTTTAGCCATCATGAACTGATTCTGTATTTCTGATTTTCCCCCAAATCCTGTGTCACCCACTACTGCAAAAAGTGCCACGCTTTCTTCTGTGTCACAAGAGTTGGACTGCTTTATCAAAAATGTGTGTTCCTACACAAAGTCTTTCTTTCCTTCTGCTTACCAAGCGTCATGGTCTCCCACCAACCAGACTTCTGTGAATGGATTTTCATGCAACCATCATGCACGGAGAAGCCAAGAGGCCAAGGCCCATGACTGATGGGGACTGTCACCGTTCCTCAGGCTGAAAATTTGTTCCTGTGACAAGATAAGCAAGGACAAAGGACTCAGTCAAAGTCAGCAGCTGCCAGAGGTTAAAACATGCGTTTTGGTCACAATTCTAAGGAAGGCTAAGTGGCTGGAGCACAAAGGATATCTGGTATGTGCTCCGAAGGCAGGTGATACGCAGTTTGATGGAAGCTTAGTGACGTTTTAGAGAAGAGTGATGTGTCTGATTGCTATTAAAACGTCACCTTTGGTAATGGCATTGTGGGGCTCTTCCATCAAGATGAGGTGTTGGTACTGCCACCCACACATCCAGTTGGAGTCCAGACATCTATTGGTGAGAGTGCCTCACCCGGCGCAGGCTAGAGGCTTCCAGACAGCTTGTCCATGAGCCAAAGGCACCTCTCATCCTTCTCAGCTGCAGGAAGAACGGCCACAGAAAGTCATTCTGTTGTTTGAGCCATGAGTCTTGGGGACAAAACAAAGCTTTAGTTGGACTGTCATGCATTAATCCCTATCATGCTTGCAAAATTAAAAGTAATTGTTTTAAAAGTCTGAGATGTTCTAAATTGTCAACTCTTTCAACAGAAAGAATTTGCTGTGGAAATGAGATCCCTAAGGTCACATGAATAACATGGATTTCTATTAAATGTTAAACACTGGAACAAAACGAAAAGACTTTGAACAAACATTTCCATAACTAACAGAAACTTTTTTTAAATCATTGCCTGGATCAGAAAAAATGCTCCATTCTTCTTTATCCTTCACCTACCTCTTCTTTTGCTTCCACCCAAGAGAGGGTTAAAAAACCCAGAAAGTCATTCAAAGGTGAACCTTATTTTCCTTTACAAAGAAATCTCTTTTAAACAAAAAATTGTTCCCAGTACCATGACGTTCTTTACGAACACAAATCATTCTCCCTCATCATTGAGTGGAGAGAGAGACAATACTGGCCCATGTGCATAAAGTGTCTTCTTTTGATAGGACTGGGTGTACTTTTCCACTGGACATTGTGCCCAGCTCACTGTAAGTATTTATTCATTTTTTAAAATAAGTTGCAGCTTTTATGCCAGTCCCTTCAGAGATAATGGGACCACACATGCTATTATCAGAACCGTTCTGCCCTTTGAGTAACTTAGGGAGGGTTTCTGTGGTATAAGTAATGCCTGCTTGCACTCTGTGACATGCAGAATAAGACCATTCTAGACACCCATGTTCCAGGTCTCTCTATCTTTTATAAACACCTGCACTCTACTTCTAAACGTCAACTCCAATGTCACAACATAATGAAAGAAACTTCAGATTCACTTCCTCTGTGCTTTCTTGAAAATGCAGGTAATGCAATTTTCTTCTTTGTGGGAAATCTTTAGAAATGTGGAGGAAAATAACAAGTGATGGGAGCTGACAAATCAATGCAATGAAAAAATGAGAAATTTAAAAATAAACTTTTAGTTTTTTTTTTCTTTTAATAAATCAGGGGACGTGCCACAATCTGTGAGTTGTGCCAGTTACTTAACCTTTTTGGATCTCAGAGTTATGCTCCGTGAGCTCAAATTAATAACCCATTTCTACATCAGGCAGTCCTTAACAGTAGTGATCACCATTTAATAGTAATGGCTGTCTGTTGGGAAATCTAGAAAAATGGAAGTCAGTGACAAAAATGAGCAGACAGGAAATCAGTTCTTCGGCTGCATGGTTAGTATTAAGCTTGTTATCTTCACTTTGCTGTTTTTTTTTTGTTTGTTTGTTTTGCGGTTCGCGGGCCTCTCACTGTTGTGGCCTCTCCCGTTGCGGAGCACAGGCTCCGGACGCGCAGGCTCGGCGGCCATGGCTCACGGGCCCAGCCGCTCCGCGGCATGTGGGATCTTCCCGGACCGGGGCACGAACCCGTGTCCCCTGCATCGGCAGGCGGACTCTCAACCACTGCGCCACCAGGGAAGCCCCAGCACTCTTTTTTTTGTAGCACAGTTGGAGAAGGTCCCTTTACTAGGATGCTCTTTTGTATTAAAATGAAATACTTTCAGTGCTTAGGTTAGCAGACCATCCATGTGCTATGACTGTTTGCTGCAGTGTGCTTTGCCTACTTTGGGAAACAAATAAGAAACTGATGTGCTACTTGGTAGTGACAAATGAACTGCAGCTTTATCAAGTGGTAAACCCCTGCGCCTGACAGACTGACTTAGAGAAATACAATACTAGGAGTCAGTAAGATTCCATCCTCACGGGTAGGTCCAACTGGAAGGTAACTGCCATTATGAGACACCTATTAAAAAATATGTGAAGTACAATTACTCCTGAGGAAACTGGAATGTAAGATGTATCCTGATTCTTGCTGACTCGGTTTAAACACAGAGTGAACTAGAAAGTGAAGAATGGGCAGGAGGGCAGAGTCCTTGGCCAGCAGGCTGGATGCCAGGCAGGGAGGGGACTTTGGCTCCCCAGGAAGGCACTAGGCTTTCTTCCCTCGGGAAATTCTTACGATGCTAGATACACTTGGGCCTCATAAAATTAGGGAACATAGTGACATTTAATTAATTTAGGAAGCATGCTCAGAGCTTCATTTTCAGGTGTTAGGTTATGTGTTGAGAAGAGAGAGAAGGTAAACCATCAATGGTGTATTCAGAGAGGGAAACATCTCTCTTTTCCCTCCACCAGCTCCTTTTCCCTGGCACTCGATCTCTTGTCTGTTGTTCACTCCTCTTTATTTCATTCTATAACATCTCTCACTTCTCTCCTCTTCTCACCAATCCGGCTGCCACTGAAGCATTCCATACCGGCATTAATGACCTTAGTCTTTACTATAGCCTTGGCTGTGGACCCTCTCACCTCTTCTTTATTCATATGCACTCTTGCTAGGTTAATTTTATTTTTTGCAGGAACAATACTGATTTTTGTCACAAACCTGCTCAAAAACCCTCAATAGCTCTCTCTTTGTGTAAAGAATAGGTGGTCCAAACTTTTTAACTTGATATTTAAAGTCCTCAGCAAACTGGCCCCAATCTACCCATCTAACCCTCATTTCTCATCCCCTCACGAACACTAGGTTCCACAGAAGTGGAGCCATTCTTGTTTTGGTTCACAATTTCGCACACTTGGATTGGCAGTCCTTCCACGTACCAAGAGTTTCTGTTACAGCTTGTTTTGCCTTATTGCAAACTAAGAAAAAATGTTCCTCTTACTTGTATTAATGCTGCTCACTCTGACTTAAAGATTTTCTCTCGGATTCCTCCAACTCTCCACCTCAAATCATCTCACCCGTTCTGTAGAGCGTGGCTCTGATGCCAGCTCCTCTCTCCCTTCCTTAACCACTGAACCCTCTTCCACCAGGAATGGAAGCTGCACCTCCTTTCTCCAAATCCCTAAGACCTTTATGCATTTTAAAGGCAAATTACCTTGTATTTTAGAATTGTATGTGCTTGCTATGTTTCCTCTCTTAGTGGATAAATTCTTTGTGGTCAGGGTCCATATCTGATTTATTTTGTGTTTCTTTTTCAGTTTGTTACATGTAATTAACACTGGTTAAATATTTGTTGAATGTAAGCATTTCTATCTTATTTTTCCATATTCTGATTTGGGAATACCAGAACACATGGGTGTGTGTATTTCATTTTCAAAAAGCTCTGTACTTTTAAATTCTGACCTAAACAGACATTGAGATGACATTACAGAATATTCATCCTCTGGTATTATCATATCTCATCCTCCAAATTCTTCCTTAAATGGCTTAGCTGACTTAATGGATTGCCTTTGTTTGAAGGATCATCTAAATATAATCTTCCTCCCCTCAAATTATTTCAATCACTGTGAGCTTTTGCTGACCTACTTTTGAACCGGTGGAGAAAACCTTCCCAGAGCCAACATTTGTGACTGCAGATAAGACAATAGTGTCAGAGTAGTTAAAGTGTACTGCAGACCATTTTCCCCACGAAATTAAAATTAAGTAAGAGGATTCAGATTATTTCACACATCATCACTTGAGGTTCAAGAGGGTCCCTCAAAATAACGCACCTCTTTTTTGCCCAAATTCTGAACCAAGAGTTAGGTAGTTTGGAGAACAGAATATTGCCTTTATTATTACCAAATCTGATTGTGGAGAAAGTGATTTATACCTGTAGACAAGCTGTATTCTTAGAATCACCTACTCAGACAGGTTGACTTAGCTAGTCACAGGAAGTGCTGGACCCAGGCAGGCACCCACTCACATGGTTAGAACTTGAACTCAAAGACATATGTACTCAACACCTGGGGACCAAGCAGGAGACGTTCTCTGTGAGCAACAGTTACACTCGGAGAGGGAGAGAGAAGTGCCTGGCTGAGCCAAGCTGGGCCATCAGAGGAAGTGACGCCTCCTCTTTAGACTGAGGTTAGAGCAAAGGCTTGGGGGTGACCAGTGACCACACGTGTTAAGGTAAGAGGCAGGATGGGGACCAGTTATGCTTCTGGCCCAGCACTTGCTCCTGATTATGGTAGAGTGGAATGAATGAAAGTGTCCTGGCTTTTCTTTTTTAAAAAATAAAAAAGGCATTTGATTCTCCACTTCATAATTACTGGCTAGAGGGGTGGGATAAGAAGGGTGGGAGGGAGATGCAAGAGGGAGGAAATATGGGGATATATATATATGTATAGCTGATTCACTTTGTTATAAAGCAGAAACTAACACACCATTGTAAAGCAATTATACTCCAATAAAGATGTTAAAAAAAAAAGTCAATAAACCTCTTGAAATCTTGAATTCATCAAGTGTAAAATGGGGATAAAATAACAATAATAAGAATGAGAAGAGATAATGTTTATGAGAGTACTTTTAAAAGTATAAAAGCATCACATATCTTAGAGATTAATATGAAATTCATGTCAGTTCTTATGTTAAATTTCTGTGGTAATTTATATCATAAAATGTTAGAAAGTTGTGTTATCTTTGATAAAGGAGGCAAGGATATACAATGGAGAAAAGACAGCCTCTTCAGTAAGCAGTGCTGGGAAAACTGGACAACTACAAGTAAAAGAATGACATTAGAACACTCCCTAACACCATACACAAATATAAACTCAAACTGGGTTAAAGACCTAAATGTAAGGCCAGACACTATAAAACTCTTAGAGGAAAACATAGGCAGAACTCTCTAGAACATAAATCACAGCAAGATCCTTTTTGACCCACCTCCTAGAAAAATGGAAATAAAACCAAAAATAGACAAATGGGACCTAATGAAACTTAAAAGCTTTTGCACAGCAAAGGAAACCATAAACAAGATGAAAAGACAACCTTCAGAATGGGAGAAAATATTTGCAAATGAAGCAACTGACAAAGGATTAATCTCCAAAATATACAAGAAGCTCATGCAGTTCAATATGGAAAAAACAAAAAACCCAATCCAAAAATGGGCAGAAGACCTAAACAGATATTTCTTCAAAGAAGATATACAGATTGCCAACAAACACATGAAAGGATGCTCAACATCACTAATCATTAGAGAAATGCAAATCAAAACTACAATGAGGTATCACCTCACACCAGTCAGAATGGCCATCATCAAAAAAATCTATAAACAATGCTGGAGAGGGTGTGGAGAACAGGGAACCCTCATATACTGTTGGTGGGAATGTAAATTGATACAGCCACTGTGGAGAACAGTATGGAGGTTCCTTAAAAAACTAAAAATAGAACTATCATATGACCCAGAAATCCCAATACTGGGCATACACCCTGATAAAACCATAATTCAAAAAGAGTCATGTACCACAATGTTCATTGCAGCACTATTTACAATAGCCAGGACATGGAAGCAACCTAAGTGTCCATCAACAGATGAATGGTTAAAGAAGATGTGGTACATATATACAATGGAATATTACTCAGCCATAAAAAGAAACGAAATTGAGTTATTTGTGGTGAGGGAACTAGAGACTGTCATACAGAATGAAGTAAGTCAGAAAGAGAAAAACAAATACCGTATGCTAACACATATATATGGAATCTGAAAAAAAAAAGGTTCTGAAGAACCTAGGGGCAGGACAAGAATAAAGACTCAGATGTAGAGAATGGACTTGAGGGCACAGGGAGGGGCAAGGGTAAGCTGGGACGAAATGAGAGAGTGTCATGGACATATATACACTATCTCATGTAAAGTAGATAGCTAGTGGGAAGCAGCTGCATAGCACAGAGAGATCAGCTCAGTGCTTTGTGACCACCTAGAGGGGTGGGATAGGGAGGGTGGGAGGAAGATACAAGAGGGACGGGATATGGGGATACATGTATACGTATAGCTGATTCACTTTGTCATACAGCAGAAACTAACACACCATTGTAAAGCAATTATACTCCAATAAAGATGTTAAAAAAATGTTAAAAAGTTGTCATGTACTATTTCTAGTTCTTTTGAGATTACTGGAAATAAAGGAAAAGCTAGGCACTCCTTACCTATTTAATGAAACAGAGGAAAGCATAAAACCAAATGTATTAATCATAACAAGTATAAACAAATTACTCTATGATAAAACTGTCAGATTACAAAAAAGTCTAACAATATATTGCTTTTGAGAGATAAACTCTTGGGAAAAGGACTGAGAGAAGATGGACCAGGAAAATGCAGTTTAAAAAAAGGTAAAATTTAACAAGGAGAGAAGTATATTCATAATAATAAAATGTTGTAATTTATAAAACAACAGGAAAATTTATACCTATAAAAACTCATAGCATCCTTAGGATAATACAGATCCAATAAAAGGTGACAAGACTGAGTGTAAGAAGTATTTGAAGAGATAAATAACAATCTAGATTCATGTAGACATGCCCAAACATTTGTGATATATCAAAAAAACATTTTTTTACAAATGTCTATTCAATGATACAATGATACTCTTTTAATCTGAGAGTCTTTACCTTTTAATAGAGTAAATTATATATATGTATGTATATACTGTTTTATGAGAGCAATTTTTGTTAAAACTTCAGAGAAGGTAAGAGGTCAGATGTGTACTATATTTGCTCTCATGGTTGCCAGAATATTTCCCTCATATAAATTTATAGATATCTGGTTATTTATCCACCAAAAACTTTGTGGCTTAAAACAATAACTTTCATTTATTTTGCCCACGATCTGTGATTTGGACAGAGCTCGGCAGGAATGGTTTATCTCTACTGCATCATGGAACTCATTTCCAAGGTCCCCTCACTCACATGGCCGGCCAGTTGATACTGGATGTGGCTGGAATATCAGCTGAGGCTTTGTTGCAGGTCTTGTTTTTTTCACATGGGCTTTGTCATGGCATGACAGCTGGGTTCCAACAGCAAGTGACCAAGGGACAGAAGTGGAGGTTACCATTCTCTTAAGGTCTAAGTTTGGAAGCTGACACAGAGTAGTATGACTGTTCTACTAGGCAGGCTAACTGAGCCTACTCAGAATCAATGGGAGGGGAAATAGATTTCTACTTATTGATAGGAAGAGTGGCAAAGAATTTGCAGCTATTTTAAATTTACTCTCATAGCACTTTATGGACCTGTTTCTTTGTTGTTTTTAACATCTTAGTCTTCTCCGCTAGTCCAAAAGATCATTGACGGCCAACCTGTGTCTTATTTATTTATGTAAAATAATCACCTGTGAAATAATGACTCCATGAATATAAATATGAGTGAACTGGCTTACTTTAGACTCCCATAAGAGGTAGAGCAGATATCATGATATCCCAGCACAGTTTAGCTTGAAAAATGCCAGTTGTACAATGCTCAGCCTAGTACATAGACATAACTTCTTTCCTCTGCCATAAGGTTTTTAAGTCAGATTTCTCTGCTGGAGAACAAAACAAAACAACAAAAAACCCCAATAACAACAAGCAAAGACGTTTAAGCTGCCAAATAATCCTAAAAGCTAAATTTACAACAGACTTTTAACTTAAAAGCAGGATTGGCCTTCTTTTAACATACAGTATGTTTTGGAAAAGAAAATGATACATCTAACATTATACTTAATTATGAGAAGCTTGAAACTTTCCACTAAGATTAGGAACAAGGCAAGAATGTCCCCTCTCATGATTGCTTTTCAACATCACACTGGAAGTCCTAGTTAATGCAATAAGACGAGAGAAGAAAATAAAATGTATACCTATTGGGAATGAAGAAATAAAACTGTCTTTGTTTCAGATGACATGGTCATCAATGAGAAAAGCTAAAATAATCCATTAAAAAAACTCCTGGAACTAATAAGCAATTATAACAAAGTGGCAGGATGCAAGATTAATATACAAAAGTCGATTGCTTTGCTGTATATCAACAATGAACAAATGGAATTAAAAATACAATATCATTTGTATTAGTGACCCTCAAAAATAATTAGATATAAATATTACAAAATATGTACAAGATCTATATGTGGAAAACTACAAATTTTTTGTTATTTGATAAAAATGTCTAAGAAGAGCTAAATAAATACAGGGCTATTCCATATTCATGGAGAGAAACATTCAATATTGTCAAGATATCAGTTCTCCCCAAATGATCTACTGATTCTATGCAATCCCAATCAAAATCCAGCAAGTTATTATGTGGACATTAACAACTTATTTTAAATCTTATATAAAGATGCAAAACACCCAGAATAGCCAATACAATACCAATAGAGAAGAGAAAATTGGAGGACTGACACTACTTTATTTCAAGACTTACTATAAAGCTACAGTAATCAAAACAGTATAATACTGGAAAAAGAATGGACAAATAAATGAATGGAACAGAATAGACAGACCAGAAACAGACTCACATAAATATATTCAACTGATTTTTGGCAAAGAAGCAAAGGCAATACAATGGAGCAAAAGAAACCTTTTCAACAAATGATGCTGGAACAACTGGACACTCAAATTCATAAATAAATATAGGCACAGACTTGCAGATTTTTGCAAGAGCTTTATCCATAATTTCCAAATCTTGGAAGTGACCTAGATGTTCTTCAGTCAGTGGATAAATAAAGTGTGGTAGATCCAGGCAATAAAAATTGTCCAGTGATAAAAATAAATGGGCTATCATGCCATGAAAAGCATATTATATTACTAAGTGAAAGAAGGCCATCTGAAAAAAAAAAACCTTACTGTTTAATTCAACCATGTGACATTCTGGAAAAGACAAAGCTCTGGCAATAATGAAAAGATCAATGGTTGAGTGTTGGGAGGGCAAGAATGGATGAATAGACAAATCATGGAGGGTTCTTAGGGTAGTAAAAATACTCTGTATGATACCATAATAATAGATTTTAACATATATTTATCCAAACCCACAGAATGTACAACACCAAAAATGAACTGTAATATAGACTATGGACTTAGCTTGATTATTATGTGTCAATGTAGTTCATCAATTGTAAACAAACGTACCACTCTGGTGGGGAATGTTTATAAGAGGGGAGGCTGTGCACATGTGGGGACAGGAGACATATGGGAATTCTCTGTACCTTTCTCTAAATTTTTCTGTGAATCGGAAACTTCCCTAAAAAACTAAAGTCTTATTTAAAAATCATTCAATGCAACTCACTCTATTAGGAGAGTCATAGGAGATTCTCAGTAGATGCAGAGAAGCAATTTGACAAAATTCAGCATCCATTCATGATCAAAAAAAAAAAACCTTTCAACACGCTAGGAATAGAAGGAACTTCATCAACCTGATAAAAATACCCATCAAAACCCAAAACCAAAAACCCAAAACATTCTACAACAAACACCATAATTAATAATAAAAAAGTTGAACACTTTCCCTCTAGGTCAGGAACAAGGCAAGGATGCACACCTTTATCAGTTCTGTTCAACATCATATCAGAGGTCCTAGCCAGTGCAATGAAAGCAATACAAAGAAATAAAAGGCCTACAAATTGGAAAGGAAGAACTAAAATTGTCCTTATTCATAGACAGAATGATTGTGTTTGTTGTGAATCCTAAGGAATTAAAAAAAAAATCTACTAACAATAGTAAGTGAATTTAACAAAGCTGAAGAATACAAGGTAAATATATTGATATAAAGATAGTAATATCTCAGGCTTCCCTGGTGGCTCAGTGCTTGGGAGTCCACCTGCCGATGCAGGGGACACGGGTTCGTGCCCCGGTCCAGGAGGATCCTATGTGCCGCGGAGCGGCTGGGCCCATGGGTCATGGCCACTGGACCTGCGCGTCTGGAGCCTGTGCTCCGCGGCAGTGAGAGGCCCGCATACCGCAAAAAAAAAAAAAAAAAAAAAAAAGTAATATCTCTACCATTTACATTAACATTAAAAGATATAAAATACTTAGAGATTAATGAAACAAAATTTGTTACATGTAAGACCCATACATGGAAAACTACAAAATATTGCTGAGAAAAATTAAAGAAGTTCTAATTGAATGGAAAGATATACCATGATCATAGATTAGAGGACTCAATATTGCTATAATGTCAATTCTCTCTGAACTGATCTGAAGATTCAACATAAGCTCAACCAAAATGCTAGCAGCCTTGTTCACAGATTAAAAGAAACCGTAATTTGTAAGTCTTACATTACCTCATTTTAAGACTTACTATAAATCTACAATAATTCAGACTGTGCAATATTGGTATAGGGAGAGACATATGAAGCCATAGAACAGAGTAGAGAATCCAGAATTAGACCCACACGTTATGGTCAATTGATTTTTCACAAAGGTGCCAAAGTAATTCAATGGGGAAAAGATGGTCCTCTCAACAACGGATCTGGAACAATTGTAAATCCATAAACCTTCATATTTTTCACAAAACTTACACAAAATGGATCATAGACCCAAATGTAAAAGATAAAACTATGTAACTTCTAGAAGAAATAATAGAAGAAAAATATTTATAATTTAGAATGCAAACATACTACCAAACAAGAAAAAGTTGAGACACTGAACTTAATAAAAATTAAAAACTTCTGTTCTTCAAAAGACAATTTTAAGAAAATGAAAAGGCAAGTCATAGACTGGGAGAACATATTCACAATACGTATGTCTTACAAATGGTTCAGACATATAAGTAAATATCACAACTCCATAATAAGACAAACAACACAGTAAAAAACAAGCAGAAGGTTTGAATAGACACTTCACAAAAGAACACATACTTTATGCTTCCATTTACATGAAAGTCTAAAACAAGCAATCTCAGCTCAGTGGTTTCTTGGTAGCAAGGATGAGAAGATTGATCTCAGAGAGGCATGAGGGGACTTTTGGGGTGATGGAAATGTTCTATATCTTGACTGTGATGGTAGTCGCACAAAAGTCATAGAACTCTACATTTTGAATAGGTACATTTTATTTTATGTAAATTATGCCTAAATATAATTTGTTTAAAAAATACAAAAATAAAAAAGGTGATAATGTGTTCTTCTCTACCAAGTTTGTTAAACTATTTGCAGTGTTTATTATCTCTTGTCTTATGTAGAAAATAAGATTCATTGTATTCTGCTTTGTGGAACAAATAATGTGTGTTGAAATTACCCAAGTCTTAAAAAGCAAAGCCATTTATAGTTTCACATTGAGGAGTTTTAGTCCATTTCATTCTTTTTAGCATTTTTGGCTGTGCATTTAATATTTACTTTGTCAGTTTTCCCTGTGCCCCTCAAAAGTAATATGTTGAATTTCAGGATGTGACTGTTTTGGAGATAGTCATTAAAGAGGTAATAATTTAAAATGAGGTCACTAGGATGGGCTCTAATTCAATATGGCTGGTGTCTTCACAAGAAAAGGAAATTTGAACACAGACACTTATAGATGGAAAATAATGTGAAAACTCAGGCAGAAGATAGCCGTCTACAAGACAGGGAGATAGGCCTTAGAAGGAACCAACTCCTCTGACACCTTGATCTTGAAATTCTAGTCTCCAGAACTGTAAGAAAATAAGTATCTCTTGTTTAAACTCTGCAGTCTGTGATACTTTGTTATGGTAGACTTTACAAACGAACACAATCTATCCCTATAGTTAAATTCAGTAAAAATAGAAACATCATTGAATAAGTGGAACTATATTGTGTTTCCCCATTAATTTGATTCTTTAGTTTATCCCCAATGACTCTGAAGGAGGAGGAATGCACACTGAGAAACACATATATGCTCAGTTTTACAAATCAATGAACCTAGCTTCGTCTCCAGTTACTATTTTCAGTGTCACTGTTCACGTCAAGTTATGACTAATTTGAAGTGTGTCTCTCTCTAAGAATATCCAAGCCTTTTGAGTGAAGAAATCTGCAACCTCTCTATTCAACATTCTCAGAACTTCTTTGTCTCTAGTCTAGTAATTGACACACCTGGATCAATAACAGAACGTTATTTACTGCCCCTTTAAAATTAAGAGACCATTCTTGGCCAGTGTCTAGTAGTGATGATCTGTCCCTGACTGTGGAAAGTGAGGGCTTATCACGGACTCAGCCTACTATGGAGTGTAAACTCAGTTCCACTGCCTTCTCCAGTTTGAGAACAGATCATCAGCTTTTGTTGGAAAACAAACCATCCTAAAACTTAGTGGTTTAAGCAGGTAAACATTTATTTAGCTTATAGTTCTGGGTTGGACTCCGTTGAGTGGTCCTTCCAGCCTGGGCTGAGCTCTTCCAAGTATCTAAGGTCAACTGGCAGGTTGGCTGTAAAGGTCATCCTCAGCTAAGTTCACTGCCCTCACAGCCTCAACAGGTCAGTGGAGGCTGCTTAGGTGGCAGAAGTGAGTTTCCAAGAGAGGACGTGAAATGTTTAAGCCTCTTAAGAATGAATCTCAGAAATAGTACAGCTAGACCAGATTGAAGGGGTGGGAAAAGAAGCTCACTTCTTGGTGGAGGAAGGAAACGGGACAATGCACATTACAGAGTGTGGATGCAGGAAGGTAACTTATCCTGGCCATCTTTGCCATCTACTGTAGAGAGTATAAAGTACTCATCATCTGAACTGCAAGGCTAGTTTACCACCTTAAAAGTGAGTACGTTTTTTTTTTTATTTAGAAATAAAATAATTGTTCACATTCCACAAAGAGTCACAATGCCCCTTTCTGACAGTCACTTAGCTCAAAATCTTGCCTTATGACTAAATGTTGTTATTCTTGTTTCTCAGATGACCTGGTCTATGTTTCTAGCCTCTTGAGTTAATAGTAACCACAGCCGTCACTGAGTGCATGCTATGTGCCAGGCACTGAGCTAAGTAGTTTACCACATTAGCTCATTTCAGTTGTCATTCTCATTGGAGCTGGTGGGAAGGCTTTAGGAGGCCAACTCTATGCCAACCCTCTCACTGTCGTGGGATTCCTCCTGCTGTGCCCAGTCATCTGGGTGAGCTGTCTTGGATGACAACCCTGTAGATAACCATTTAGGTATGTTGTCAGCCTAGCTATCTCAAAAAACTGACTCTATTTAAATTGTCACTTTCCCCTGGCTGAGACATCAGAAGCTCATTAAAAAATATTCTCACCCTTTCCTGGTATTTGCTCTATAATTGATACAGTTGAGTCTTAGCACATTGAGTAGAGCTGGAAGTTCAGCTGTTTCTTTTTTTTTTTCTCTCCTCAGTCCTTGGCAAAATATTACCCGCAGAAAGCAGTAAGAATAATAACACCCTAGCTACTTTCTATTGATTAGTAATTCAGTTTTCTCTTTAAAGCAAATCAACATGGTTACATATGTAGTATAGTACAGCAGAAATAATTACTAAAAGACCTACAGATTGTCAGCTTGTAAAAGGTGATTCTGATATATACAGTGGGCTATTACATTCAAGATCCTGAATGAGGGGTACAAAACTGTAGATAGCATCCTGACACTTCTTCAGTCATTGGTAACTCAAATAGCTGGTAGTGGCAGGGTGGTGGAAACCCACTAAGGAAAAAATATTAAACAGCCTGATTATGTTCTTTTATGTCTCTGTACCTACACAATTTGCCACACTTAATTTCCCTACATATTCAGCACCTATTTAAAACATTTAGTAGTCTAAGGATGCCATCAGAACAAGAAGATCAAGTCAAACATAGAATGACCTCTCACCAACTTGCTATGCCATGCTTTGGCGGCAGAATTGCAAAGATGATAATAGCTGTTTTAATAAAGCATGGTGACATAGCCTTTGGTCTTTTTTTTTTTTTATTGTGTTTCTATTTATTTTAAGTCAGATATAGTCATTGTAAGCATCCAGAGACTTGTGAAAACAGAAAATAAAAATCACCTGTAACCCTATCACCCAGAGATTATCATTTTTTTTTAAAACTTGAGGTAGAGTTGGTGTACAATATTATATAAGTTTCAGGTGTACAACATAGCGATTCATAATTTTTAAAGATTATAATCCATTTATATTATTATAAAATACAATACCACAATGCTAAGAACCTTACACCAAATTGTTCATAACATCTTATTTTATTTATTTATTTTTTTTTGCGGTACGCGGGCCTCTCACTGTTGTGGCCTCTCCCATTGCGGAGCACAGGCTCCGGACACGCAGGCTCAGTGGCCATGGCTCACAGGCCTAGCCGCCCCGCGGCATGTGGGATCTTCCCGGACTGGGGCACAAACCCGTGTCCCCTGCATTGGCAGGCGGACTCTTAACCACTGCGCCACCAGGGAAGCCCAACATCTTATGTTTAAATAACACTTGGTAGTATACAAGAACCTCATTTATATTGTCTAATTTTATCTACACAACAACCGCATGGGGTAGATAGTCAGTTATAAACTCCCATTTCAGCAATAAGAAAACTAAGATCCAATAGGCTGAGTGCCTTTCTGCCATCCCAGGATTAATACATGCCAGGATGTACAGAGGCTAGAGCACAGAAACTGGACTTATTCTACCGGCATTCAACTTGGGGATTTGCCACTTTCAAGCTGTATGAATTATATAATCTCTCTATGCCTCAATTTCTTCATCTAATAGTCCCCTACTAGCAAGGCTGTTCGAGGATTAAAGATGTTACTATACTGAAGTTCTTAAAACACATGACACATAGTTCAATAAAAGTGTTAGCTATCATAATAATTCTCTGTTCTTTAATCTATCATGATAATTTTCTGTTCTTCCCTAAATCAGGCCTTATGAAAATTTTATAAACACATTTGCTCAAAACAATAGCTACTGGTGATCAATCATTGAACAATTCATCAAGGATTTCTCACAAGAAAATGATTCAAAACAGGAGACAGCAAACTGGGGACACATAGATATAATTTTTGGGGGACCCAACACATTAAAACATTAATTAATTGACAACATTTAAACATTCATCGATTTCAGACAGAACATACATTTGTCTTGCCTTGCATAAAAACTGTAAGAGCTAGGGACACAAAGCCACATTCTGCTTGAATTGAACCACAGTTTCCCATCCCTCAGTCTTTCATATGGACGTGTGTTTTTCACTCTGACCTCCATTGCCATTTTGTTACTTCTGGCCCACTTTGCCCACATTGATGTTATCTCCTTGGCCCCTGTAGCAAGTTGAATTTATAATTTTTCTCTAGAAAATAGAATATTCAGGATAACATTTTGATGATGAAAATCTAGAAAAAGGAGCAAACAGTTGTGAAGCTCAGACCATGGTCTTCTGGAAGAATCAAGGGCATGGAACTTTAGATTTCCTGCTTAGATTTCTAAGTTATTCTTTATTTGACTTCTATAGCACCAAATTCATTCTTGAATTTGTGACCTAATTTTGTTGTGGTTCTCATCAGTGTTTCTTCTTGCAATTGTGATGACAGAGAACAATGTTTTAGAAATAGAATTATAAATAAAATTGCAACTACATGTACTTTTGGTCCCCTGAGGACTCCTTCTTGGGCACTAGGCACTTACCAGTGACAGTTGTCATTAGCCTCTGCACTGGTGATCCATACGGCAAATAACTTAAAACTTTATTTTTGGTCCAGTGCATGACCTCAAATGTCAAAACATGTCCTGCTTCATAAATGTAAACTTCATGAAAACTCCAGCCAATTGCTACTTTCATCACTTCTTAAGGAACAAACCAAAAAACCCAAGTCTTTTAAATAAATTAGATATCCAACAGGTAATTTTGTATGATGATAAAAAAATGTATGTAAGATAGAAATGATTTCAATAGAGGTCCCTGGCTCTCATTTCATGTGTTTCCTTTTTGACCTATGTTGCCTGAGTAGAAGTTTGGGAACCATCCTCTAAATGCCTTGCAAGAGAGTCTACCATGGGCAGAGGAATTCACTGACAATCATATGAGAAAGTATGTTACATTTAACTCTTAAGGTAAGAACTTTCTAATAAACCAACTTTTTGATGACCTACTGGATATTATATTTACAAGTGGGTGTATCACTTTTACATACGTTTGACTATTTTTTCTCCTCCTTAAAAGAATTCTGGCTTCTGTGATTTACAGAATGGGCCAGCCATGCTCCTGCTAGCTGCCAAGAGTCCTCTGAAATTCTTTCCTCTAATCTTTGGCCCATGGCTGCATCCTAGAGGTTAAGTCTCTAAAATCTATATTTTACTTATGCCCAACATCCCAGGTCCTAATTCAGAATCTCTTGTCTAGTACATGATTGTGACATGACAGCCTTTCTGCTTCATATACCTTTGCTCTTCAATCCATCAAGCTTATCTGCCAGATGTCATCCTGAAATGCAGACAATAACCATGGTATGGAACACATTCAGTGGTTTCTTGTTACCTATGATATAAAACTACATCTCAGGATGACAGTCAATGGTTCTTAGATATGGTCCTCTTTTATTTGCTCAGCTTCACGTTCGATTTCTTTCATTTATTCATCGTTTAACAAGTGTTAACTAGACTTATTGTGGTAGTCACTTCATAGTATATACAAATATCTAATCATTATGTTGTACACCTGAAACTAATATAATGTTATATGTCAATTATATCTCAATAAAAAAGTTTATTGACCATGACCTATGTGTCAGGCATTGCCTAGGTGTTTGGAATAAATTAGTGACTAAAACAGACAAAAATAACTGTCTTCCTGGAGCTTATAGGCAGAAAACTGTGGCTACGTGACATCTATTTTATAAATAGTCTTATTGGAACACAATCATGCCTATTATTTTCATATTGTCTAGGCTGCTTTCCCATCACCACTGCAGAGCTGAGTAGTCGCAATAGAGACCACCTGTAGGATTTATAGAAGGCAAAGCAAACTCCAAAGAAGAGCACTTCAGAGCCCCAAATATTTACTATATGGACCTTTACAGGAAAAATTTCAATGCATGCACACAGGTGGAGGAATATCCACACCGCCTTGTCTCTATTCACAAAATTCCCATTTTCCTCTGTACATATTAAAGTCTTATTCTTCTTTCAGGGCCCATTTCAAAATTTCTCTTCATTATAAAGCCATGCTGGGTTTTCTCAATTCAAAATTGCCTTCTTTCTGTTCATTCCAACACTCAGCCTTTCTTTCATCTTTTGCTCTCTGAAATTTCACTTCTAGATGTGGGGCTCTGGGGCCACAGACTATGACTTATTCATTTTACCTCTACCTCTAACAGACTAGGGTATAATCTGTACCCCTAGAAATCAAGTGCCCCAAATTTCCCAGTGAGAACCTGGAATTTTCTATTACATGGAAGTCAATCTAATTTATTATTATTATTTGCAGACTCTGTTTCTCTGGACTGAACATTGTACCCAGATGGGACTGTGTTGTCCAAGCCTGTGGCACTAACTGCAGATCTCTTCCCAGTCGGATCCCATATTGTCTTTGGAACTCTGCAAAACCCTCAATAGCCTTCCCAGGGATTGCTGGATTCATCCCCAAGGAGTGATCAAGAGGACCCCTCTGTTCCCCCAACTGGTGCAAACACTGTACCATTTTAAATCAGTTTATTTATTTTGTTTATGTATTTATTTATCTATGTAATTTTCTAATTGGCTCAGTAATGAGCCCATTTATTCTTTCATGCGTATCTGATTGTTAGATAAAAGCAGAACTAGACCTTGAATTCCTGAAGATAAAAGGGCTCATCAGATTAGTGCAGCAGGTGTGTGCTCTTGGTCAGAGCACCTTTCTGTCTCTAAGAAATTTGTTTTTGTTTCACAAAAGAATAGGTCCCTACATGCTTAATGACTTTGTAAGCTCCGAAAAGCTTCTCTGAAAGTATTATTTGTAGGATTTATAGAAGGGAAAGCAAACCCCAAGATGTCATTAAATTATTTTTACTTTCTAGAAAAATATGGGAAATTTGAAGGCATTTAACTCAGCTTCACAAATGGTTTTCGAATGACATTTGATTCACAAAGGTCTTGTGAGTTATTGAAGAGTGTGTTGGCTTTATTAAGGCTCTGCCCTGCCCCATCTAGCGACTGCCTTCTCTCTCAGTGATTTCCATAGCTTAATGTTGTGAAAACACAAACTCTGGCTGCAGAAAACATACTCAAGCGTTCCCACAGAGGCAGTGGTCCATGACAACCTTCAGATAATCTTGCAGCATAATTTTTCTGTGTTTTCTGGAATGCTTGTAAGTTTCTTACAAACAATTACACTGACTCTACAGTGGTCCAAATTGCCTCTTAGAAGAGCTGTAACAACGAAACCAAGAGCTATGTCTGATCATTTTCGTTACAGAGACAAACATATCCATGAAAATGAATCAAGCAAGTAAAGGAATTGAGAAGCTAAATGGTATGTATGATACAGTTTCCAAATCAATACCTTGTAGAAGTGGAACACAGTGACAAGGGTTGACTCACATATGTAGCAATAACTTCTTTAAAATATTTTCTAAGCTTATCATCTTTTGTATGTAGATAGATCATGTAAGTATAAAAGAGAAATCACCCGTATTGCATAGAATTTTAACTTCTAATTTTTATAATTGAACCACATTTTCTGCAAATATGATAGAAGAAAATATTTAATTTATTACCTAGTGGTTATATGGACCTCAATCCTACTGGTCATTGAATACGGTTTAGTGTCTCACTGACAGTGTGAATATTACAAACAATCCCATGTGCAGGTGTTGTAATCATTGCCAGCTAGTTTTCTAATATCATTCTTTCTTTCATATTTATTTTCCAGTTTAACTGAGCCTCTTGTAGTATGCTGATATTATTGTTTCTTTTATTTTTATATCCTAATCTAATTGAATTTTTGTATAAGATACCTTTCTCTTCCCCATTGGCTTTGTTATGAGCTGAATTGTGTTCCTCTAAAAAGGATATGTGCATGTTGGAATGTGATTTTCTTTGGAAGTAGGGTCATTGCAGATGTAATTAGTTAAACTGAGGTCATACTAGAGTAGGGTGGACCTTTAATCTGACATGATTGGTGTCCTTATTAAAAGAAGGCCATGTAAAAAGACAGGGGCACAGGGAGGTTGCCATAGGAAGATGGAGTGATGCATCTAGAAACCAAGGAATGCCAGAGCTCATCAGCAAACAGCCTTCAGCCCAGGCAGGAGCTAGGAAGAGGCAAGGAGAGATTCTCCCACAGAATTCAGAGGGACCATGGCCCTGCAAAAACCTTGATTTGAGATTTCTAGTCTCCAGAACTTTTACAAAATAATTTATGCTGTTTTAAACCACCTAGTTTGTGGTACGTTGTTACAGCCATCCTAGGAATCTAACACTGGCTCCTAGGAACTCTCCCGTTGCTCTTTTCAGTCCTGTCTTCCACTGGCCTCCAGATCCACCCTGTACTCTGTGCAGGAGACTGACCCCAACAAGGACAGTCACAGTACTCAACCACCATCTGACTTCCAACTGGGTTTGGCCAGTGGGGACCCAGGCAGGAGATTAGAGGGAAGGGTATTTATTAAGGTTAAGTTATTTATTGCCTGAGTTCTCTTCCTGTGAGGTTTCTTGGGCTCGATATGTCTCTTGACTCAGAACCATGGGTAAAATACATTATTATTTAATATGTTACACAAAATTGATGACATAATAGAAAGGCTTAATTGTCTCAATACTCAGTCTCTTTTCAAATTGGCTTCTCTGCACTTGTCTCCTATTCCAGGCTTTCTCTGGGTTCCAGTTCCTGCCCATCTACTAGACTCAGAGATCTGCTGCTCCACTGGTATCAGCCTGTGCTATTGCATCAACCATTGTGATTCCCCTGCACTCTACCCACATCCTTGTAAACAGGTCCTTCTGTAAATATTGCTTAATTTATACTAACTTGAGTGAGGACAGCTGCATTTCCTCTGGAGACCCTTCCATCACATTGTCCCTGTATCAGAGGTATAATTGAAACATGTTTACCATTAAATATCTCTTCAGTTTCCTCTCGTAAACTTTCCTTCTCCTCTATAGTCATCTGCCGAATTTGGGAACTCCTGCTTGAGAAGATTTCAGGCCAGTTTCTCCTGGAGTCTAGTCTGGGAGGGTACCTGAATGGAGATCTGAACAGTTTTGCTGATGGCTAACACTGAAGGAAGAGGTCCTATCAATAGCTATGACCACAGAAACAGTAACAGCGGGTTCACACCGGGAACTGATGGCTGACTCTTTTTAAGAACAACTGGGTTTGTGGTATTTTAACTTGCCCTAGTCACATTTACTACTCTCCATTTCCGTGGTATCCTTGAAAAATCATAGTTTACATTTGTGGTGAAAATCAGAAGACTGACAGTCACCAGAGGAGCAGAATGGTGCTGGAGCTTCTTAAAAGTCTAATTTTCAGGAAAATGTCCTTATCTGTCCTAACTCGTGGTTCCCAGGAAAACTCCACTCACAAGACTGTCTGTATTTGACTTGCCTCTTAGCTTTCCCAGTGAAACGATCATTTTCTCTGAAGGCAAATGTCAGAAAAAATCAAAACAAACAAAACAAAAACAGGCAGTTGATTAATTTCGTGTCTGCTTGAGGTGGTAAACAGCTGGAGCAAACAAATGAACTAAAAAACTTAAAAGGGAAAGTTGGGAAGTAAGATGTCCATAGGGACTTTGATAAGCTCCGAAATTATTCCAAAAATCTAGAAGGCTCTGTGCATACCCAGGGCTGTGTTCATGCACAGAGCAGTGCACATGCTAAGTCCTGAGCAGGTTCCAAGCTCCCACCTCTGGTTGACCATGAAACTGCCCAGGCAGGAAGCAAAGGCTAAAGCAGAGGTGCAGACTTCCAGGTTAAGCCTTGAAGACATGTCCCAGCACCCACACAGAGCTGCTTGGTAAATAATAGTAGACTTACTGGTTACAAGCATTTAAGGAAATCTCTGTCTAACCATTAACTGACCACTAATCTAATTGAGCAGAGACTTTAGCAGCCACCCATGACAAATAACACAGATTTAGATAGTTCATAAAATTCTCTAAGACAATAACAACTGTAACAAACAGCTAAAACAAAAAACTCTGGGGAGATGTGAGAATTTGATTTCCAGATTTTTCACGTTATGTTATTTAAAATATCTAGTTTTCAATTAAAAAAATATGAGACAAAAAATAATATGAGACATACAAGGAAACAAGAGTGTATAAACCACACATGAGGAAAGCAATAATCAATAGAAACTGTTCTTGAGGAGCCCTACAAGTTGGACTTTAAGTGAGCTGCTCCAAATGTGCAGAAAATACTACAATAAACCATGTCTGGAAAAGTAAATATAATAGGAGATGACGTTTCACAAAATGGAGAATATAGATACTGAGATAGAAATTATTTTTATAAAGAACTAAATAAAATTTCTGGAGTTGAAAGATACAATAACTGAAAAGAAAGATTCACCACAGGGGCTCAAAAATAGATTACTTCAGACAGAAGAAAGAATCAAGAAGCAACAAACTTGCTGATAGCTCAATTGAGATTATCCTGTCTGAGGAACAGAAAGAAAAAGAATGAAGAAAAATGAACAGAGCTAAAGGACCTGTGGGGCACCAACATATTGCATAATGGGGATCCCAGAAGGAAAGGAAAGGGAGATAAAGTCAAAAAGAATATTTGAGAAATAATGGCATAGTCTTCCCAAATGTGATGAAAAAATATTAATCTTTATATCCAAGAAGTTCAATAAGCTCCAAATAGAATAAATTAAAGACATCTGCATCTAGACATTTCATAATTCAACTTTTGAAAGCCAAAAACAAAGAGAGTCTTGAAAGCAGTAAAGAGAGAAGTGAGTCATTACGTACAAAGGAATGCTCATAAGACAGCTCCATCAACTTCTTAAAATTTAAAACTTTTGATGATGATTTGTAATTTTACATTTGCCAAAAGAGACTAATGTTGCATTCAGTTAAGAGTGAAAGATCTTCCTCACAGAGATTTTCAACAAGTAAGCTCCTCTGCTCATACCCGTGCAGCATTTAGAAGGTGGTTCCCAAATTTCTACTTGGATAATAATTGTTTAAAAAGGAAACAAAATGAGTGCCGGGGCCCTCTGTGAAATACACAGTGGTATGCAACGGTATTTTATATAAATGGTATTTCATCAATACCAATCACCTGTCAGATGTCCAATTTCTTTAAAGAAGAAATGTAAAATTGTAAAACTGTAAAATGATAGTGAGAAAAGTAGCAATTGGCTAGAGTCTTCGTAATGTTGCCAAAAGTATAAATCTTGACGACCTAATGAATACATTTGAAGAAAAGGGAGCCAGAAAAATCTTATGGTCAATTAATACATAAATAAAGTCTTTTTGTATTGTATAAATTATGACAGAATTCTGTTTACAATTTACATTCATATATCACTATTACTCTATTATGTTTTATAAGTAATAAAACATTTTAATGGAAAAAATTTACATTTTAACACCTTTAATTGCACTCTTTCCCCATGCTTTTTAAACAAGGAGTCTCAAATTTTGTTTTCCTTGAGTCCTGCATATTATATAGTTGGCCTTGGGCAGGAAGCACATGGTTTAGAACCTGGCTTTAAAATGGTAGGGCACCCATTTTAACTTAAAAAAATTATATTTTTAAAGAAGTAAAAATGTCATAAATGTCTAAATAGACTGGATCCTTTATACTTGATCTGATCTAGCTTTTGGAAGAACTGTCATCTTTCTGTTCTCTAGGCTATAGCTGCAAATGCTGTAGGGCAAGGCTCTTGGTGCTGGGGGGTGAAATCAACCAAGGCCCAGAGGTTCTGAACCAGGTATGAGGTATGATACCAGCACCTTCCACAGAGAAAGGCTTGGAAATATGAGGCTGAGGGGCACTGCAGGCATGTGTTGGTGAAGGCCAGGGAAGTTATCATTTCTAAATGTTCAGAACAGTGTTCAGTGCTTCACAATAAAAATGTGTCTTGCCCCAAATGTCAGTAATGCTCCAGACAAGAAAAGATTTTTAATCTTTCTTCCTGCCCAGCACTATCTCCTCTCTCTCTGCCACTCAGTAGCCCCACGTGGTGCAAACCACATCCAGAAGATCCATTACACAGATTTATTTCACTCAATATAGTATGAGAAATAGACTGAGCCAACTTTGGCCAGACGCATAATAGCACGGGGGGATTTCAGTGTGACTTGGTTAAGAAAACCAAAATTTCCTCATATCCAACAGGGTCTTCACTGTTTCTGAAGCTTGTGCAAGGTGGAAGGACAAAGCAAAGGCTTTTGATGCCATTCCATGCAATTTACTATGTGTACAGAGAATCAAAAGATACATTTCATTAACTATGACCTGAGAGAGCAAGGGTACACTAGAAATATATGCTAAGTGCTAGTGTTGTCTGGAACACTAAGTTTTCATGCAGTCAGCTGTTTCACTTTTCTTCTTGAAGACAGTTATTTGTTATTCTGCTATTGCTATTCCAGTTGGCAAAGCTGGCATACTTATACGCCATTATCTGTAAAGTTAGGATTGGCCAGATAAGGCAGCAGAATCTTACAAAACTACCTATTGCTACCAGGATGGCATAGACATCTACAACTAGGACATTTACTACTTGAAAACATTTCCTTCAGAATTATACAGATTGTTCAAATCTTCAAACAGAGGAGCAAAACAAATTGGAAGGGCAAACATGAAAAATCAGTTATTTTCTCCAAGTGTGTGAAATTACTCTAGACTGTTAAAATTTAACATCAATTTGCAATTTATGATAAAGACCTATTCCTTTCCTCTTCTCTCCAATAAGTTGCATCTTATGGTTTTTTTTTTTCAATAAATTCGATGCATTTGGAAAAATACGCAGATGGTTTAATTTCTTTAGGGAAGTGTATGTATCTAGGATAATGTTCACAGCTGTTATAGAATGCATTTCTTCACTGAGGCTACCACCTGATGTTCATAACATAAAACTGGAACAAAAAGTACAGAAGCAAAGAATTTTTAAAAATGAAAAGGATTACAGAAAAACTAAGATTATCACTATGTTCTCTTAGAGAAAAGTAGAATAATCTAAGACTGAAGCACATCGTTAGTGCCAAATCAGTGCAACAGAGAAAGTGCCCAATAAACCTCTGAATTCAATGGACTGAAGAGAGAGTGATTATGCATTTGCATTTAAAGAAGTGGTGTTTGAAGCTCTGTTTTTTGGCCTTAAATAGCACTGGGTGCAGTCTTGCCAGCCAGTGGAGTTGGAAAGTCTTCGAAAAATCAATGCACATAGAAGTCATTCATATTGTGTTCTAACTTAAAGATTCACCAGGCATAATAATTATTTAAAGACCTTAATTTTCTGGTTTGTCAATGACATTATTTAACACCTACTGTGTGTTTTACATTGAATTTGATATAAGAGAAGTGCAAAACAGGCATAGTAGCTGTAACCTACTATTGTCCCTTCTTGCTTCAAATTTTTATGTGTCTGTGTTAGAGTATTTTTCTGGACTACACATGCTTCCTCTTCTTTATACATATCTGAATTCTATTTATCATTCATTGGGCAATTCAAACACCCAGCCCTCTATATAAGAATCTGTGACCAAGAGTTATCTTTTTCCTTTCTGAACCAACATTTTCTATTTTTTATAAGGTAGATGGGCATGTATGTATCTATGCATGCATGTATGTATGTATATATGTATCTATCTATCTATCTTTCTATCTATCTACCTGTCTACTTTCAATCTGTGTCTGCCTTTAATTTACCATCTATTGCAAACCTGCTAGGTACAAATTTCTTTGCTCAATACTTTATAGCAAACACTGATACAGTGCATAGTATGTATCAGAACACTATGAGGTTAGTAATATTATTACCCAGCCACATCTTACTTATGAGTAACTTGAGGCACAGAGACATAAAGTGTCTTACCCAAAGTCATTTAGTTGGTAAGTGGTAGAGCTGGAATTTAAACCTAGGCTATTAGCCTCCAGGGTCCAAGCTCTTAATCTGTATGTTGTATTTTTTTTTTTTTGCATTATCTTCTTTCATCTCTACCACAATCCTGTAAAGAACGAAGTACAATCTTCATTTAACAGATGATAAAAATCAGGGTTATGGTCATGCACACTAACAAATTATCCTGCCTGTGGTTCACAGATACTGATGGAGGACAAGAGACTCCTAGGTTAGAGACAAAGGACTTTATTACTCACAGTAATAATAGTAGCCAGAATATCAGGGTTTTTTATTTGTGTGCCAGTTCCCTAAGTCCCAATTCTAACAGGGCAAAAGGAAGAGAAGCAGGTGACTATTTTACATGCAGTGGACAGCATTATAAGAGGGGGACCCTGAGCTTGGGAACCCAAGTCTTCTACAACAGGAAGTAAGCACGCCTGTCCTTTGCCCCAGAGGAAGACATGATATCTGTCTTTCAGGGCTGTCTATAAGCATCAGTAAAAGGAAAGTACAGAGCACAGAATGCAGCGACTCTGCTCATAAGATATGCAGAAATGTGAGACCCATAGATAATTTATGCTCAACAAAAGTCACACAACTAGTGAATAGAGGAATTCAAATTTGAACCTGGGTTTTATAACTCCTGTACTTTCTCCAATGATTTAAAACTATTGACCTGTTTGCTCCAGAGCTTAGTCCTTCCATAAGAAGATGGACTCTGGAACACATTATAGCAAGTTTAAAATTCATAGTTATAAAACAATAAGTGAATAAATCTAATTTTCTTTATTTGTTTATAAATAAATTCATTACAGTTCATGAGCTCCTATTCTACATGATAGTTGAAAAATGTAATATAATAAATCAGGGTGACTCAACCATTTCCACTTTTAGATTGGGTTCTATTGGATAAATAATCAAATTCAGAATTCTTCTCTTCCCTCTGTTCTTCACTCCTCTCTGGAGGATACGTTTCCAGTTGATCTATATATTGCCCTTACATCTGGGAAGAGATGCTCTTATCCACGTGCCATCCTTTTTCCTTGCAGAGCTTGCAGTGAAGCTCATCCCAACTATCCTGGTGGGTGTCATAAGCTAACAGTCCCTGAAGTCTTGCTTACCATTCCTGGAAGGACAAAGAATCTGCTGTTGCTGTCCATGGTCCTGGCCTGACTTCCAGCCAAGACCTATTTCAGTCTCCCAGCACTGTCAGTTTAGCCTTCTTTTATGGCTTAAGTGGCATGCAGGACCTGGGATTTCTCTTTGAAACTTGTAGATTTTTCATTAGTCTATCTGGATTTATGTTAATGTATATTAACCCTTTCCTTCCAACTCTGCTTTGTAGCCAAAACCCAATAATCCTAGGAATGTGAAGAACTGGATCCTTTCTCTAGAATTCAGATTGGGCCCAAATCTTAGGCCTACCCTCTCCTATCTCCCTCTTCCAGTTGATTGTGAAATTCTTATTCCCCTTTTAATAAGAAGATGATTTTTACTTTTGTTAAACTCTGTGGCTTATAATATAAATTCTCTGTGCAGTTTTGCAAGAATTGTCTTCTTGAAACCCACAAAAGGTTGGCTTTTCCAAATAAAAACCTTGTTTTTAATATTATTCTTTGTCATTTGTCATTCATTCATTTATTCATGCATACAATTATTTGGTATAGATTTACCAAAACTATGTTCAGCACAATTGTCTTCTTTGTTCAGTGTCTTATTTACCCTCCCTCTGAGTCATTATTGTAGCAAATACTCAATAATGCACTAATAGTACGGTGCTGGGAAAGGAATAATAGGGTAAAAGGAATGAAAAAAAATTAACTATTAACCTTATGCAATATTTTAAAATGCAAATTAAAGACCAAAAGTTTAAAATAAACATTATAAAAATACATTAAATAACGTATTCAATATAATTAGATATGAATGAATAGCAACCAAAATTTCTCTGGTCCAGAAAATTTCTCTCTTCTTTGCAAACATACTTTGTTTTATATTTACCCTGAACATTTATGCACCAGAGGTTTTCTCCTCTTTCTATGCTATTTAAAAAGCTAAGCACCAAAAACTGCTTCAAGGACATTTAAATCCTACTTCCATGACTACTCAAGGTAAAAGAAACCAATTCTCTTGGGGTCTCCTGCACCACAGCTTTCCAACCAGTATTGGGAAGTACAGAGTGTGCCATGAGTAATTGCAGGAACACTCAAGATATTGAGCCCCTCAGCCCTTTGGGTGTCTAGATGTGAAGTGGATTGCTGGAACCTCCAGGCTGGTCACCTCTGGATGTGCAGAGTTCTCTGTTTACACCAAGGTATCCTATAAATATTTTTCCTATGTGTAACATGATGACAAAAGGACTTCTCTATACCAGGTCTTACTAATAACACATGATGTAATTGTGTACTTATATTTTTCATACGAATATTTATTACTACCCCAGCTGTATTGTATACAGTAATGGTTTTGTCAGTATCTTGTGCATGACAAATTTCCAACAATATTTTTAATGGTAATAAAGTCTATTTATAGATAAAAGTAAGCCTAGGATTAGTTCTTAAAAGTTAAATGGAAGACAATCTATTTTCCAGACAGGTATCTATCTATCTAGCTATCTAACTATCTATCTATCTATCTATCTATCTATCAACTATGTATCTATCTGTGTATCTATATCTATCTATCTATCTACCTGGGATGTAACAGGGATATTTCAGTGTAGTTTGCTAGAGAATGTCTTGGTGGAAGTACAGAATCTCTGTTTAAAATGTTACTGATAATTTTGCTTTTGGGTAAATTGAAATCAAAATTCTAAAACTTGAAAACAAATTTTACTGAAATTTGGAAGTCTATTCATGAAAAGCATTAAATACTAGACTAGACTAGAGAGATTAATTTTATTTTTTAATAAACTGTAAGTAATTGAGAGTTTTTCTTTCTCACACTTGTAGAACTATCTTAGTGGGTGACTGTAAGGTATATAGGAAAGGGAAGAGGTTGGTAGCAGTTTGGAGATTTATGTAATATACTGTGAGTGTTTGATGGAAGAAGCCATGTCATATTCAACTTTCTATGATCAGAACTCTACATAGGACTATAAATGTATAATTATAGCTAGTGGCTATAGAAGTGAAAAAGAAATAAAACACATGAAAGATACAATTGAGTAATACTTGGCAACACTCTATGTATGATGAATAAATGAGAAATATGAGAGAGGAGTAGATGATAGTTTAAGTTTGAGAGACTGGAAAAGGGGTGATTATAACAGAATTAAGTAACAGATTACTGTTTCAGCCTTGAGAGATGAATGTCTTTGGTTGATGAGCAGGAAGAAGGCAAGTAAGAGAGACAAAGTAGAACAAATAAGAAGAGAAGACTTGAGTCATTCATGGTGTGTGTGTTAAAGAACCCAGACTAATAGCCATTTTGGAGAGAGATCCAATAGAATAAAGTAAGAAAATTCCATTGTACTTCATCTTTTAGAGTGTATGAATTATCTAACAGAGAGCAGTGAGAGAACAGAAGCATTTATTATTATTCTCTTTGACATTTACAAAATGAATGACATTATATGGTATAGTTGAAGAAGCATCAAGACCAAGCAAAGGTTTTCCTCAAGAAATGTTACCTAAGTCAGTAAAATGGTTGAAAGGAAATAATGATTCAATTTTAAAACAAGGAGAGAATGAGAGAAACATCAGTGAACCTTCTCAGTAGGAAGTTTATTAAAATTACTGTTTTGGTTAGTTGGATGAATATGGAAGATAAGCAATATCTTTTTTTCTGGCTGATTCTCACTATAATGCTTAAGTTTTATGTCTTCTTCCCATTTGACATGGTAGAAAGATATAAAAACTAAGGGATTTTTTATGAGTTTAGGTTATATCCAATAGTGTTAAAGTACACTTAAAATACATAGTGACTCATTCATTGTCACTAGAAAGAAAAAGCAAGGCTCAAGCTCTATCTATAAAACCATCTAGTGATTAAAGAGAGGACTATATTAAAACTACAAACATTGTATGGAAAAGCTATCTTGGCACACCACAGTAAAACAAAATATCTACATAGTACCTTGGGAATTGTACAAAAAGTGCTAACAAATTTCTTCCAGGAAAGGAAACTAGAGAATAAATTTTCTCAGTGACTCACACTGAATACCCTTTATTTATAGTTTTTTGAATTCTAAGTCAGGCTGGTTATAAATCTACTGCTGCATGTGGATTTTTTTTTTTTTTTTTTGTATCTCGGGGTCAATACTTCCTATGTTGATGTTTATTCAACTATGTCAGTTTTCAAGTCATTCACGAGGAAAAAACTATGAGCAAAGAATCCCTAGATTTTTAATGTAAGTTAAATATTGCTGTTTTGAAACTAAACATGAGGCTAGAGGCTAAATAGCTATCCCCAAATCATAATGCAATGGAGACTACTTAGTCCTGAAAAGATATAGCCTCATTTTGCAGTTTCTCTTATGCAATGATTCATCTTTTATTCTAGTTAATCATGGTACAACGCTAGTCAAAAGAATTCTGGATCAACATGAATAGTATTATAAATCTAGGCAGGAGTTCAGAGGTTTCTACAAGAGATATCTATAATTATTGCTTAGACTGTCAAAAGCATAATAAAATAAACTACAACTCTGAATAGCAGACGTAAATTTCATAGTAGCCTCATGGAATATACACAGATTAAATTCTAAAAGTCAATTAATTCAAGGTTAAAACTACATTCACATTTGAGGAAATTGTGAAGTGAGGCTCTTCATTATTTTGTACATCATTGAACACTATATTGGACTGTTAAAATACTACACTTAGTATAATATACCACAGCCTTTGAAAGGTATGAAAATGTGATTTTTGGTAATGCTTTATTATTTTTTAAAACAGGAATATTAAATACAAAAGTAAATCGCTTGAGAATACACAGAGAAAATATCCACTACCAGAAATAATCATAGTTATTTCTTCTGCCTCAGCACCTCAATGGCTGCATACTATTCCATTTTATATCAGTACTGTGTTTCACTTAAATCAATTCCCTCTTGATGGAATAGCTATACAAAGTTTTCACTATTATGAAAGTAGTCATGGATAGCCTCTGTCTAAATCCCACTTGTGACATTTTCTTCCTAAGATACCCAAAATGGTGATTACTGAGCATTTTGCATCTTGGTACATTTGTCAAAGTTTCTCAATAGAGAGATTATACTAATTTACACTCTCTTCACCATAACATGATCATACTCATTTCCATTAAAACCTTGACAATACAAGTCTGTCCAAATTTTAATCCTTTTCTAACACAGTAGGGGAGAAGTATCATTTATTCTTTATTTTTTCATATATTTCATTTTCATACATGGATTTGTTTTCAAATGCTTGCTGACAGTTCTGGTTCTCAACAAATTATCTTTAGTTTTGGCTCTTGGCTGAATGCAATACCTACTTATGGTTATTATTACAGGCAGCATATTTATTGGAACCTATGTATCTATGACATCCATTCACTCATTTGACAAATATTTATCAAGAAATTAGTATGTGCCAAATATTGAATACATATGAAGAACTCATCATTAAGCAGGAGAAAGCCCTGGTCCCTGTCCTCAGGGAGCATGAAAGGTGACAAATGCACCATGTGGGCCATGGTGAAAAACACGGATTTTATTCTTGTTGTAATGGGAAGACACTGCAGGCTTTGCTTGTCTTTACTTTTTTAAAGTTTTTTTTTTTAAGTGGAGGATACCTATCTGTTTTATGTTGTCAACATAGCCATGACTGTCCACGGGACATTACTAGATGGTAGTATTCTCTGGCTCTGCCTAAACAATGGTGCTTTAGCAATAGAAAATATAGAACAGAGATTGAACCTACTTGGGCTTGTCTATATGTTCTTGAAGAGTTCTCTGAGTGGTCCAAGCCTTTTTATTGTCAAACGAAAGAATGGTGTACGTAATAGGATGCTAAAGTTGAAAATGTTTGCCTTTGTTTTAGCAAACAAAGGAAACAAAGAAATGGGTACCCGGTATGACTCCATTGCAACATAATTGAACATGAGGAATTAGGTCATTTATGGAGAATTTGGCAAAGAGGAGGCCCAACTAGTCTTTTCTTTTTTTAAACTTATGACCATAACTTACCATAAATGAATATTTACAAAGTTGGAGAAACGAGGAAAGAAAACACTTCTGGCACAGAATTTCATTTCTTATATCCTTCTTTCATAAATTGTTGTACTACCGAAGTTATTCAAATATACAATTGAAAACTAGATAATAAGGACAAGCAAGAATGGCAAAATAAATATTATATTTCTACCATGCAAAGATTACCACTGTCAGTACCTTAATATACACCATATACACATATATTCTTCCCCATATGTATGCAATTTTTAATTTATGTGGGATCATACCATGTATTGTGTTTTTACCCCTTTTCAATCACTCTCCAACTTTCCATTTCAATAAATTTTTATTTTATTTAGAGCCTACACCATGTTCAAATGTTTTCATTTACTTCAAAGATGTCTTTTATATCTGGTTTGTCCAAACACTGTCAACTAGAGCCCACATTTCTTCTAGGTGTTAAATCCGTGTTAATAGTTCCATCTCTTTTTTATGTTACTAACTTGTTGAAGAGAGTAGACCTTCTGTATAATCTGGTAATAGAATTTCTTTTGATGGAGTTAAATTTTGAGTGTTGTAGCATGATTTCTCTCTTTCTTATGATAGAGGGGAAGATGGTAATTTCCCCTTTCCTTCATCACCTCAAGCCTGTGAGGGCCAGTCCAGGGTCAATATGTATTTCCTAGCGTTTGTGAGCACAGTGAAATGATATCTGAAGTTTTCTTGGGAAAACTCCAAAGCAAGAGATGACTAACTAGCTACCTTGTAACTTCAGAGTAAAGATGGCAGAAGTGGTAGTGATTTGCACTGCTACCAGTGGTGAGTCCAAGGGTCGAACATGTCTGCATACTGATTGTAGAGCCTAAGATGAGAACAAAAGTTATCAAGGGACTAAGGGAGGGGTCAACCATATGAGATGCAGAGTTCACACCACAGGAAGTGCAGTTGCATATTTCCAGTAGGAGATTTCTGAGGAGTCAACTTTAAATATTCACTTACAATACATCACAACATAACAGTCAGGCAATATTTTTTCTGTACTTTACACATCCTTTCCACCCCGATCATGAAAGAGCCAATGGCTGCCTAACGGCAGAAGACAGGAAAAGCCAAGGTTTGGAAGAGGAAGAAAGCTGGTGTTTCACATTCGTCTCTGCAGGGCTCCAGCCTGAATGAAGTCAGCCTGACAGGGGCAAGAAGGAAGCCTGGTGGGTAATGAAATTTGGAGCTTTCATTATTATAGATTAATTACAGGGATCATACAGCTTGTGTGACTTCGATTCTGAGAACTATTTGTTTTCTAGTAGTGACCAGAATCGCAAATGGACCTACTTGAGATTACTTCATCAAGAAGGTTTAAAGGACTGGTGAGAAGAATTGAAAATTGCTTTGTGATTGTCCCCTATCACATCCCACTTGTTCAAAGCGCTATTTATGGCCAAATAGTTGCTTCATCCTTTTTGAAAAATAATGAGAAAATAGGATGTGTTCCATTAGATCTCTTTTCATTTTATATGCATGTATCTCCTTGTAGTAACTGCCTCCTTTGAGAGTGAGCTTCTTAACTGAAACTATTAATTTTTATTGTCATCATGCAAGCTGATATTTATGTAGCACTTGATAGTTTAAAAAGCACTTTCATATTCACTTCATTTATTACCACACTTTTACTGACTGCATCCTCTCCAATATTCCTGAGTTACATCTCTATTATAACAGAATTCTTCATGTTTTCAACATACCTCATTATGTTGCCTTCTAGTGTCATGATTATATAGAAAGGGTTTCCGAAATTAGAACCAAGTCATTATGTATTTTCAGGAGCACAAAAGAGACCATCAGACACTAGAATGTCTCACATGTGTATTTGGAAAGCAGACTATTCCATGGGTTGGATGACATTTGGTCATTACCAACAGAAAAACATTAGAATGCTAAAGAACAAATAAAAGAAGAAAAAAGAAAGAAAGAAACAGACAACCATCAAAAGGGTTCATAGACCATAAGACATTTTAGTAGGGACAGATTCAGCTTCTTTGATTCTGTTCAGCATATCGCACAACGAGCACCCTTAAAATGAAGATAAATGAAATGAAGAAAGAAGGGAAATTGATAGCTAGCAGGTTTCAATAAGAAATATATAATATTCATAGAACAGCGGTTCTCATTAGACATGTAAAAATTATGACAAGGTAAGAATTCTGTAAGAGGTAAAGCAACAGTCAATAATTCTCTCTTTTAAAACAATGACAAAGGACAGTCTATTTTCAGCATTAGTGGCAGTTTTAGAAAAAGGACTCCATTCTCTCTCAACAAAGACACTGAGTAGAAAGTGGAGAGTGTGAAGTCATAGTTTAGGGTCAGAATGTTAGATATTTTAGAAGAGGGAGTATAATTTTTTCATTGTAAAGAAAGAAAGTCACTTCAGACAAGTGGTCTTTAACTACTCAATTGGTAGGGGTATAAGGCAAGAGCTACTGAAAAATATCATGTCTTTATTTAAAGACAGTCTGTTTAGAAGCCAATAAAAACTCCCAAGGTATCTCTACAGGGGATTTTGAAAAACTTCTCTATTCAGTTTCTGTCAGGAGAGTGGCAGGAGCTTCAACCAACAATGGCTTGTTTGAAGGGGTCAGGAGGAGAAAGTCATTCCAGAGGCTAGGTGCTTATTGAAGTCAGAACAGCGCATAAATACTCAGAATCTTTCTCACTATTAAAAAAAGAAAGTATATTATGATTGGCCAGAAATTCTTGCACTCATATCCTAATCCTTTTGTCTCAGGAGTCAAAATCATTCAAAGCTCACCTATAAACCTCTCATCGATTAAGAATTCAGTGTTACTTCCCATGTAGGTAATTAACTTACAGGTTGCAGGAATACACTCACAGTTCATATCTGTTGCATGTACATTGTTGCATGTACATGCAACTGTTGCATGTACATTGTAACTGGACACTTGATTGATAATAAGACTGATTCAGATGCCTAAAAGAGTGCATTTGGTATCCATCAGTGTATGGCACTAAACCAGGAATTGAGCAGAGGATTTAAAAACAATGCCCCATGCTTTCAGATCTCTAAAAATCTATACAAAGCTAAGAGCCACCAAAAATTTTAAAAATCCAGATCACCTTTAAATTTTGCATCTAAGTTTCAGGTAATGATTTCATTCTTTCACAGTGAAAATACTTTAGTAAACAAAAATAAATTAAAAATACATTTAGGAAATAATAACATCTTGTTTCTGGTCTCAACTATGACAAACAATGAAGATATTCTCTATTTTCCAGCTCCTCCTTAAATCTCTGTTCATTGAGACAATATGTATGGCAGATTGTATTTTCCAAAGATCTTTGTAAAAATACATTGCATGTATATATGGAATCTTGCACTTCCTGGACAAGAGGTGAGATATATTTCTTTCCCTTGAAACTGGATAGGGCGTGACTGCCTTGAACCACAGAGGACATCAGAACAGACATTAAGTGGCTTCTGAGACTAGGTCATAAAAGTGTCATGCACCTCACTCTCTTAAGATATTTGCTCTTGGAATCCAGCAACCATGCTGTTAGGAAGGCTAAACAATCCATGGAGAGACTCAGGTGAAAATATAAAAGTGAATTAAATGTTGCCAAAAGGTTTAGAGCGTATATGGGTGGGTAGATAGATAAATAAGGTTAAAATAAAATAAAATGGGGACCATGCTTGAAAATCCCCCAAGGAGACAAAACCTTTTAAACCACATGAGCAAAACTAAATCTACTTATTTCATAAACAGATATGAAACTTAGGTCATTTCTTGTAAATGTCTCTGATAATCGTAAAAGAAAGTTAATTCATCTACCTAAAATGGAATAGGATAATCACTTTTAAATAATTCCCTGCCATCTGGAAACCCCCATTGTAATAACCAATCACTGTAAATGTTGAGCAACTTCCTCCTTTTTACTTTATAAGCTGTCTCATGATGTCATGCCCTTCGTATCCTGAGCTTCCTATCAGTTTTGGATTTGAAAGTCCCAGTTTGCAAACTGTTCCTATGTACACAATAAACTCTTGCTAATTGCTATTTTATTAACCAGGTAGTTAATTTTGCTATTTATGGAATTTTGACAAGAGATAGAAATAGAGATAGGTTATATAGAAATCTCCACATATACAACTTCAAATTCCACAAAGGAAACAAATTAGTTTAAAAAACCAAATTGCTTGTCTCTTCTGGCTCTTTACCATTTTAACTTCAATGTAAAAGCTTTGCTGTATAAACTGAAATATTTGTACTGACATGACTTTTCAATAATAATCTAACTTTATACAAAACCAAATTTTCTTTTTCTTAAACTATTTCTTCCACTGTTCTACTGTCTGATCTTAACCACATCTCCATCTGAACTCTCCAAACCCTTCGTCTGTGTCTATGAAAATACAAATTACTATTAAATATAAAAACTTTATTTATATAACATCTCTAATCTACCTCTATTTCTATCTCTATATAGGGATAGGTAGGTAGATAGATAGATAGACAGATATAGATACCATAAAATGGAACAACATATAATGATCTAAAATGATGAGAAAATTATGCATGTATTTCCCAGAAAGTGGTGGCTGTGTGCTACATATTTTTAAGTCAAAAAAAAAAAAAAACCAAACAGGCTATAAAACAAGATATCTAATATGTTCTTATTTTATGATAGATAGGTAGAGATTGAGATATATGTAGATATTTAAATATCTTGATAGATGAATATAAAAGTCTGGAATACAATACATCAAAATATCAACAGTGGTTGTATCTAAGAGGTAGTATAACAAATGATTTTGATTTTGAGTATTTCTCTTACCTGTGTATTTGAATTTCTTTTCCAAGTAGCATGTCTTATTTTAAAATGTTATAAAATTATAAAACCTAAGCTTTATTTCAAATGCTTTAGGCATTTTATTTGCTCATTCTTTTGCCCAATTCTGTGTCCATGATGCTAAAAAGCTAGAAGCACAGGTCTCTTAATGTAACTGGATTCTGGTAATATCCTTTAAAAATGTTCTTCTCTCAAATGTCTATAAATGCTTTTCGCAGGAGGCAGAGTGGGGAAAGTAGAAACCTCTTCTTCGCTAAACTAAAAAGAAACTACAGATTCCTTCCTGCCTTGGAAAATGTTCCCCTTTCGCCCTGACTCCGAAGATATTTATTTGTGTTTCCTGCGTGATATTATCAGTCATTTCTCAATAGCAGCTGCTGTCGTTCAATCCATAAAGTTTAAATTTTATGGGGATTTAAAAAAACATCTCATGCTCACTCACAGGTTTGTTATATAACCACCAAGTTTATTGATTTTGATGTGTAGATAGGTGTGATTTATTTATCCTTTCAAATAGTTACTTTTTAATATTTTATTTTATAAAGAAAACTTCTGGAGGAGTCAAAAATGAACAGCAAAACCTTTCTATTCTTTTACTAAGACCATCAGCTAACATCAAAAGACTTTCCATTAATATGTCACAACCCTAAGTGGGATAGTCACTGGAAAATACAACTTCTGTTCTGCCCTTTCCCACAATGTCCTCTCCTCTGTTACCCAGATGTTGTACACATAGGAAAACCATAGTTTCCTCCCTAGGTTTGTGATATATATCTCCATGGTTGATGCCAATTTTTTTTTTTTTTTTTTTTTTTTTTTTTTTGCGGTACGCGGGCCTCTCACTGTTGTGGCCTCTCCCGTTGCGGAGCACAGGCTCCGGATGCACAGGTTCAGCAGCCATGGCTCATGGGCCCAGCCGCTCCGCAGCACGTGGGATCTTCCCGGACCGGGGCATCGGCAGGTGGACTCTCAACCACTGCGCTACCAGGGAAGCCCAGTTGATGCCATTTTAAGGGACGGATTTCTAAAGGGCATGAATTTAATTAAATGTATTCTGGAGCAAAATGGGACAACTTTTTCTGTTTCACTGGATTTATGGGGTCTATAGAAAGTCAACCAGTTACTGCCTCTAAAAGCTAGTGGATCCTGTGTGCTCACTGTATACAAGTTTTTAGAATTTCTTTATGAATAAGATTACAATACCCATTAACTACTAGAGAACATTTGTTGTGTCAGCATGAAGAAGATATATTAAAACTGACACAGAATGAAGAAGTTAAATGGAAAAACAGTAACTTTTACAGTTTCTTATTCTTAGAAAGATCTATGGGATTAAAACTCATAATGAAAGTTGTACTTAATTTACATTTTGTTTACATCTATTTGATTGACTTAGCAAAACCGTAATGCAGGCTATATTTTATCTAAAATGTATATGCACACTTTTTCTCTATATGATGAGTGAAAAAATTATTAACAGAACTCATGTCATTTAAAATTATTGGCTCCATATTTAAATTTTAAAACGGAAGTTCCAAGAACGGTCAGGGCTTCTGATCAAGAAATACTAATTTAAAGAGGAAAATAAGTGCCTTACTTTCCCGGAAACTTCTACCATGCAGGCCTGACCCTTTTTATTTTTTTTTAATTTATTTATGTATTTGTAGGCCACACAACGCAGCTTGTAGAATCCTAAACTCAACCAGGGATTGAACCCAGGCCCTCAGCAGTGAAAGCGTGGAGTCCTAACCACTGTACTGCCGGGGAAGTCCCAAGGTTTGACCCTTTTTAAATGAAAGAGTTGTGACTGAGAGTGGAGCAGAGTGCCTCTGATCTTGCCTTTGGAAGAGGAGACGCTCCTTTTCCTAAGAATGCATCTACTGTGCTTCTGCTCTTACTTATCGCTGTTTTTATTTTCTTAAATGCAAACACACCCTAATTTGTTTTTTACAGACAGTTGGACAAAAGGCAGGATATAAGATTTGACTAATCAATGTATAACTTGAACTAAAATCATATTTTCCTAGTACTTTAAAATGCCACTAAATGCGAGTTAAGATCTGCTTTTTATTAGCTCAGATCTGTTTCCCATTGTATTAAAGTACTGTAATCTCTGTATGTAATCATGGGATCTCTATATAAGAAATCTAATCTGTGTCTCCAGAATTTTCCAAATTTTGCTTCACACTGGGACCCTGAGAACTTTTTTCTTTAAGGACAGATTCCCAAACGTATCATGGATTTTTTCAATTAGTATCCTTTAGTAATAGGCTAAGGATCACTGGAATTACAGCTGAATCCAAAGAGAAAAGGTTGAAATGAATAGGTAAGCAGAAAGCAAAGGGGATTATTTTCTAAAATTTACATTGGGCATTTAGTACTTCAGACATATTGTGAAGCAGTTTTGCTATTTTCATTTATCTTGTATCATTACCATTTCTCCATGTCATTTAATAGTATTTACTTTGTTTGAGATTAAATATGTAAATATTTTAAGAAAACTCATTGAAACAAGCATGTAAAATATTTCTTTTACAGGTTAGATTATACTTTTAAGTATTTTACAAAGTTTCTGTTACAAAGCCAGTATTTTATTAAAATAAAATTTCTTTAAAAGCAGTTGAGGAGGGCTTCCCTGGTAGCACAGTGGTTAAGAATCCGCCTGCCTATGCAGGGGACACGGGCTCAAGCCCTGGTCCAGGAAGATAGCACATGCTGTGGAGCAACTAAGCCCATATGCCACAACTACTGAGCTTGCACACTAGAGCCCATGAGCCACAACTATTGAAGCCTGCACACCTAGAGCCCATGTTCTGCAACAAGAGAAGCCACTGCAATGAGAAGCCCGTGCACCGCAACGAAGAGTAGCCCCCACTCGCCGCAACTAGCGAGAGCCTGGGCACAGCAACGAAGACCCAGTGGAGCCAAAAATAAATTAATTAATTAGTAATTAAAAAAAAGCAATTAGGAAACTTTTATTTCTCGGAATATGGTAAAGAAAACATAGTGGTTCATAACAGCTAAATATAACAGATAAAATTTTAAAAAATGTCTTTCAAACACAGATCTAAACTGAAACAAATTCCCAGACAAGACTTGTTGTAGATACTTGAATTATCCAATAGAAAATATATAATAAATATTTAAATATTTATAAGAGATAAAGAAGGTAATAAAACAATAAAGGGTATCCTAAGTGAGCAGGTGTATTTGACAAAGAAATAAATGTAACTTCTCAAAATAAATTACACATGCATGCACACTACCTTAAATTAGAAATTCCATAGATGAACAAATTAGAAATTCCATGAATGAACTAAATAGGATATTAAACAAACCAGAAGAAAGACTCAGTGAACTAAACTGAAGAAATGAATGAGAATAAGTCCATTGTTAGGAAGAAAGATGAAACATAAAAAGAAGATTTTAGTGACATAAATGATAGAAGAATAACATTAAATATATGCCTTATTCAAGATCTAGAAAAAAAGAAATACAGGTAATAAGAGAAGGACTGAACAAAAGGATGAGACACAGGCTGATAATTTTTTAATATGATAAAAGACAAAAACTCAAGATGTGCACCTAAAAATATAATCAAACAGCTGAACACCAAAGACAAAAAGATCTTAAAAGTAGTCAGAGAAAAAAATAAATCACCTGCCAAAAACTGGCCATAAGACTGATAGATGACATACCAACAGTAGCAACAGAAGACAAAAAGAGTAGTTTTACATATCTTCAATATGATGACAGTAAATAGATCTCAACTTAGAATTCTAAATTTAGTAAATGTATCTTTCAAGAGTAAAAACAAAGTTATTTTCAAGCAAATATCTAAAAAAATTATACTAATCCCTTTTTGATAAAATTCCAAAGGATATGCTTCAAGAAGAGGAAGACTAACCTAGAGGAAGGTCTGAGGTATAATAAAGAATCTTGATCAATGAAAAAGTTAAACATGGGTATAAGCATAAACAAATATTTATTTTATAGAACGGTAAGAATGCCATCTGTGTGTGCCTCATTGAAGGTGTACCATCCAGGGAACAACATCATTTAAAATTTCCAGCTAAACTCACTCAGTTATGAGCATGGATACCAAAATTTAAAACATACTGTAATAAATAAAATCTAATGTATTAAAAACATAATGCATTTGGACCAAGTTGAGTGAATTTTAGGGAGAATAGCTTGACTCGACATTAGAAAACAAATGAATAAAATATATTAATGCAGAAAACGCATTAGATACTTTTAAATATCCACTAATGTTTTAAAACAAAAGAAAAACAAAAACCCCTAATAATTTAGGAATAGAAGAAAAATGATATCACTTAATAAGGGTGAGTAAAACTGTCTTGCAACCACATCTTATTTAATGGTGAAATATTAAACACATTTCCATATAGTCAGGGACATAACTGACTGCCTCCTATTACTATATCTATTCAACATGCTTCAGGGATTCCCAGCAGAACAATAACAAGGAAAAGGAATTAGTGGTTTAAGGTTTGGAAAGGAAGAGGAGGTTACTATGCCTACATTAACACTATAAAATAGAAGTAAACTACAGGCCGCACAGGCAATTTAAATTGTTCTAGTAGTCACAGTTTTAACAAGATACGCAAATTAACATGTTACAGTACTTATGCAGAGATAGAGACATAAAGCAGAAATAAATCAGAAACAGCTCAGAAACAGATCCATACTTATGTGGAGATTTGCGGCATGTTAGAGGCACTATTACACTTGGGGCAGAAAGGGGAGATATTCAGTAAGTAATCCTGAAAATTAGTTATCTATATGGGAAAATGAAATTATGTCCTTACCTTGTACCTTAAGCAAAAATAAATGACATACGTATTAACAACTTAAAAGTTAAAGACAACTTTTCAAAATATGAAACACAACGTAAGAAAATCTCTGTGATTATATAATAAGAAAATACATTTTGAAAGCACATTTTGAAACATTAAAGGATGATTCCATTGTATGACAGATACCTGTGCATTGAAAGATACCATGAAGAGAGTTAGAGAACAAGCACGAGCTAACAGAGAGTATCTACCCAACTATAACTGAAAACAATTTAAAATCCAGAATATTAGAAGGGACCTCTATGGATCAGAAAGAAGAAACAAATCACCCAGTTGAGAAAAGAGCAAATAACTTTCAGGCGTCTCACAGGAAAAAAACTAATAAAGAGCAAAAATATGGATATCTGTTCAACCTTTTTAGTAATCAGAAAAATGTAAATTAAAACCACAGAAGATACCTTTTCATGCTCACCATATTGGCAAACTCTACTTCACATTTTTCTCTTTCTTCTTCAGAATGTCTTGCTAACTTTGACCATTTTTTCAGCTTATTAAATTATATAAAATCTTCTATTGAAACTTTTATTGGGGTAATGGATCAAGTTGGGGAGAAATGAATATTTTATGATAGGTTTTATATGCAATAAAATAATACGGTATGTCTCTCTATTTAATTAGGTATTTTTAAATGAATTTCAATTGAGTATTAAAATTTCCTTAAAAAAATTGAGTATTAAAATTTCCTTAAAAAAAAGATTTAACATTAAAAAAGATTGTTTCAGGTTACCTTAAAATTTTTTATAGCTATTGTAAATGGCACCTTTCTAAGTATTAATTTTTCTACTTTATTAACAGGTAACTGAATTCTGAACATCTCCCTCTCCAGGAATTACAAATATGGCAGCAGCTACATGGATGACAGTTCAACAATTTCCAAACGTCTGAATCTCCATTTGCTTGTGCCTAAAACCCAGTCCTTCCTAAATATCCTGGGGGAGCTTCCACAGATCCCTCTAGCTTCTGCCTTTTAGATGTCCTAAGTCAAGAACCCATCTCTTTTTTTCTTTTTGTTTTGCGGTATGCAGGTCTCTCACTGTTGTGGCCTCTCCCGTTGTGGAGCACAGGCTCCGGACGCGCAGGCTCAGCGGCCATGGCTCACGGGCCCAGCCGCTCCGCGGCATGTGGGATCTTCCCGGACCGGGGCACGAACCCGTGGCCCCTGCATTGGCAGGGGGACTCTCAACCACTGCACCACCAGGGAAGCCCAAGAACCCATCTCTTCAGTGAGTGTCTATGTCATGATCGGGGTGTGTGACTCACGTTCCTTGGGAGCCCCTACCTTTGTCTCTATAGCATCTCAACCCTTGCTGTCCTCCTCTGCCGTTACTCATATCAATGTGTTGGCTGGGGCAACTAACCAAGCTTTGACTCTCTTCTTGAACAATTTGCCATGAGCTTCTGTCCAGCAGACATCTGATATCCATGCCATACATGAGCAGCTGCTCTCCTACCAATTTCCATGGTTCTTGTCTCCTCATTGCTGAAGTTTCTTGTCTCTCTGGACTGTAAGGAATTGTCTTTACTTGAGGGTTCTGACAAAGCTCTTTTGGGTCCTGGTGTACTTCTTGCTTCTCTCCACTCATCCCACAGCTCCTAAGAGCTAAAGGGAATTCCAGGAGGCGGAGGAAGTGTCTAGCTCCAGAGACTCACATGGGTGGTGGAGTGTTCTCTGGCTCTGCAGCCCACTCTTCCTGGTTGTCTCTTGCACATCCTAGTGTCCCCTGTCCCTTCCTGCCTTCTTTGCTCCCCATTCCCATCCCAGTCTGTCAAAGAGGGTGCAAGGGCTTTCCCACAGGGTTTATTGGCACCTTGAAGATCAGGAGATATCTGAGCACCCAATGTGAATGTTTCTAAAATGTGTTGTCAGTTACGACGATTAGGGAACCATCTAGGTCAGTTTTTCCAGCTGAGACATTGCCTAGATCCACATAACGGCCTTTCTCTGCTTTAGCCCTGTCCATGCAGAAGTCTGCTTCTGAGGGGTTTTATTGCCAGAGGACTCAAACCACTCTCACCGGGCTTATTTCTTGGCAGCCATTGAAATGTAAATGGAACTACATTAATGTTTCTCAAACTGAGTGGCACAGACCACAAATGCCCAATGAGATGCTAATAGGTGCTCTGAAAAGAAATCCTCAAAGTAAATTAGTTTGGGAAACACCACATACTCTTGGAGAATTATGCGTATTAGCATGTTAGAGAATCTGTTAAATCCTCATCACTTTTTAGCCACAACTTCCCAAACTTATTGGATCACAGACCCTTCTTTTCTGATTAATATTTATTAATAGTTTGTGGGACACTAGCATTCTGTTTATCTCAGTTTGAAAGACACAAGAATGTTCCTTTCTCAGGCTCCTTTTTCTAATCCCCTACTTAGACAATCAGAAGACTTATTTTGTTGCCGTTGTTTAGTTACTGGCTTCTAATATGGCATCGTTCAGTAATATTAACAATCAGTTTTACTAGTGACACCCAAACTGCACATGTGCGTCCTGATCTCTGCCCCACTCCTGAAGGCTTCCATGACTTTAAGCGCTGCTCCTTGCCTAGTTCTGTTATACCGCATCCCCTGAAACTGGCCTGGGAAGATTCCTCTCAGCCTTCTACACCCTTTCCCATTCCCTGGAAATCCTCATGGCTCTTGCCTTTAGCAAGCCTACCCTGGCATGCTTCTAAAGATCTAGACTAACATTGCCTCCGTTCCTCCTAAGAAGCAGCTTTGAATTCAGTGGACAAATATCAAAGCAGGGAGTGAAGGTTGCCTTTGGCATTTTTTGCGTGCATGCTGGGAGGCTGAGGGCACCATCCAGGGAGTCCACTGTCTGCACAGATGAGCTCTAGTTCAAACCCTTCATCCGATATAGAGGTAAGCGAGGCACACTGAGGTTTGGCATGTTGCTCAAGGCTGCACGGGATGTCATTAGCAGGATTTGTTAGTGCCCGGAAATCTAGGTCAATTGACTCTTAATCTTATGACAAGAACATTTTGGCAAATGCAATGAAAACATACCTAAGAACAGAGATGCAATGCACGTATTGCCCTTTTCTCCTCTTTGTGTCTAAATACATTCCCCACAAAATAGACTCATACAAATGTTGGAAACAGTACTTTATTTAGATGGTTTTATGCATCTTGACATGAATTCTGAAGATGTTGTTTATAAATAAGTTCAGGGAACATATGAATGTGATTATGGTTGTAGGCTGGGGGTGATGACACTCCTTCCCTCTGGGTTCTAATGAATTCATAAATTGTAGATGAAAAGGATCATAGCAATTGCTTCATTAATACCCAGAGCAGGTACACAATTATTGAAAATGTTAGGGCTTCTTGTAAATTGTACGAGATTTTAGCTTACTAGCCAGGCCTGTTACTTCTACCTCAAGGCTGTCCTTGAGTCCTGCTTGTGGGGAAATCTCTTGTCTGCAATGCAGAGTTCATTCTGCTCACGTAGCCATCTGAGAGGAGCACAGGGTGCCTCCAGGATGGGACTGATGGCAGATTGCCTCATGAGGAGAGGGACCTGCTTCAGAGTCCTTAGTGTAAGAGACCCAGCAGCAAATAGGGAAGCTCAGCTCAAGATTCCAGAGTGCACGTCAAAAGTCAGAGACCCTGAACCCACTAAGCACACACCATACCAATTGTTAAAATACTAAAATATTTCCAGAGTGATTTATTAACAAGCTTTCCCTCCCAGATGTCCCCCTGATCCAGAAGCTTAAGAGCTAATGCCAGGCAGAGCAGGGTCTTCCAAGAGCTCTCTGATCCGGTTCATTCCTGACTGCAGTGGGTTGCAGGAAGCCTGCTCCTCTTTCCATGTTCCTGCCTCAACCTCCTGAGGAGGTTGCCCTGCCAACCCACTGGGAGGGGAGCCCAAGAATGCCCAAGAGAGGGGATTGGCTTCTCTCTGCACACCTTGCTTGCTCCTCTGGAAGAGCCTGAGTCTATTCTGAGTGTGGAAGTTGGTCACATGGCATCCCCGGTCATTGCAGGTTTCAGTTGAACCCTCAGAGACAGCTCAGGTTGTTCTTCTGACCCACCTGCTGCCCTCCTCTCCTAGGCCATAGTGAGCCCCAGGGGACACTGTCAGGGTCCCAGCATGCCAGCCCTGGACCCTGTGTTCCCACTCTCCTCTAGGCAAGCACGGGCACAGATCTCAATGGAGGAGGCTGAGCTCCTGGCAGAAGGAAATGTTTTAGACTTCTGTGTTCCAGGAGGCCCTAACTGTCCACCAGTGGCCACCAGTGGTGACCTCACTTAGCCATTTATATAAACAGGAGCCCCTGCAGGGCATAAATTATTAAGAGCCAGAGAAATACAAAGATCCTAGGCAGCATAGATTGTTACTATTCTGAACATTTCCCTTGGCTCAATGTATGTCAGATGCCTGCCTGTCCAAGTGGACAGTCCTCGTCCTCTATTATTTATTTTATTGAGGTATAATTGACATATAGCATTATATTAATTTTAGGTGTACAATATAATGGTTTTATATTTGTACCTATTGTGAAATGATCAGCACAATGTCTAGTTAACATCCATCACCATACATAGTTACAGTTTTTTATTTTCTTGTGATGAGAACTTCTAAGATTACTTCCTTAGCAACTTTCAAATATACAATACAGTATTATTAACAGTGGTCACCATACTGTACATTACATCCCCAGGACTTAATTATTTTATAACTGAAAGTTTGTACCTTTTGACAACCTTCATCTACTTTACCTAAACCCCACCCCTGGACCTCTGGCAACCAGCAATCTGTCCTCTGTACCTATGAGTTCAGGCTTTTGTTTTATTTGTTCTTAAGATTTCACATACAAATGAGATTGTGTGGTAGTTGTCTTTCTTTGTCTGACCTATTTAACTTAGCATGCTGCCCTCAGGGTCCATCTGTGTTGTCACAAAAGGCAAGATTTCCTTCTTTTATATACCTGAATAATATTCCGTGTGTGTGTGTGTGTGTGTGTGTATGTATGTATATATACGATACAGTTTATCCATTTATATGTGTATGGATACTTAGGTTACTTGGCTATTGTAAATAATGCAGCAATGAACATGAGGGTGCATATATCTTTTTGAATTCTTGTTTTCATTTTATTTATGTAAATAACCAGGAGTAAAATTGCTAGATCATACGGTAGTTTTATTTTCTAATTTTTTGAGGAAATTTCATACTATTTTTCATAGTGGTTTCACCAATTCACATTCCTACCAACAGTGCACAAGGATTTTCTTTTCTCCACATCTTCTCCAATGCTGGTTATTTCTTGTCTTTTCAATGATAGCCATTCTGGCATGTATGAATGGTATCCCATTGTGGTTTTGATTTTCATTTCCCTGATGATTATTGATGTTGAGCACCTCTTCATGTATCTTTTAGCCATCTGTATGGCTTCTTTGGAAAAATGTGTATTCAGATCATCTGTCCATTTTTTTAATTGGATTGTTTATTTTTTGCAATTGAGTTATATAAATTTTTCCTATATTTTGGATGTTAACCTTTTATCAGATATACGACTTGTAAATATTTTCTTGCCTTCAGTAGGTTGATTTTCATTTTGTTCATGGTTTCATTTGCTGTGCAGAAGCTTTTTAGCTTTTAGTTTTAGTTTCCACAAAGAAAAATAAAAACTCTTCCTGTATAAAATTGGTTATCCTGAAAACAGTTTGTACTGGAAAGAAGAGTTAAATGCTTAATTACTTCCCTTTATCAATTTTCCTGGATAATGAGTTATTGCCCTAGCAGCCTACAATAGTGAACATTCTTAATGTTCAAATTGTCTCAACTTCAGCCACTTGGAGTCAGACTCTCTTTGTTTTCTCCCTTTGTTCTTTGACATGATCCCATTAATCATTCACTCCTTTCTTGTTTCTGAAACAATATGATGTCCAGGCTTATCCTGTATTTTCCTCAGACAAGAAATCAGACATTCCTTCAAACACTCCTGGCTCCTGCTTATGGAAAATGTTATCTAGAGATAATGATCTAAGTGCCAGAAGTGTTTGTTGAGTTGCCACTACTTTTATGCCTTTTCAGTACACATTTTAAAAACAGACAATTCATGACTTTATACTAATTAGTCAAATTCTGAGATTTTTTACTTCTTTGATTTTATATTTTAATTTTATTTTTTTAACATCTTTATTGGAGTATTTTATATCACCTGGAAAATCAATGTTTCTACTGATATTACCAAATTACATATTTGTTTCATCATAAAATAATCATTTCAAGAATAGCAATACTAATATTACTGTGAAATGAAGACTGCCAAATGAAACAAGATTTACAGACATTGCATCTAGTTAACCTGTAAATATGTCAGTGTGTATTACATAAGTACAAAAACATTTTTGTATAACCACAGTTTAATGATCCAAATTTTAACTTATATCTTTGTCTGGTTTTGAGCTTACATTAAAATTTCAATAATATTTTCAGAGCTATTTTTTCCTAATAGATGCATAAAAAAGCACTTGATAAAACTAAACATTCATTTTTGAGAAAAACTCTCAACAAATTAGTAACAGAAGGAACTCACTCCACCTCATAAATGTCATATACAACAACAAAAAAAACTATAGCTAACATTATACTTAACAGTTAATCATTTAGTCATTTCCCTTAAAATTCTCTGGCAAAAGTATCAAATGACATATGCACCAGGCTATTCATTACAGCATTTTTGTTGCTGTTACAGCAAAAGACAGAAGGAAAAAATAAGACAATTGCTTATAAAAAGGAAGCTGGTGAAGTAAAGAAAGTCAATCACAGTGGTGTGTTCTGTGGATATAAAAGATAATAAAAGAGATTGCATTTTGATGTCCAATGTCTGGTTACTCTCTAGTTCTCTCAAATCATTAAAAACAAATTTTTTTCCAGGTTTTATAATTGTCATCTGCTGGAATATTAGTTCAACTGGAGGATGGAAGGTGGAAGTTCTGGTTATTGCTAATATATCTTTGGATACATTCCTGAGATTATTGTGTCAAAGGGTAAATGCATATGCAATTTTAGTAGATTTATTTTAGTTATTATACTTACCTGTTTGATTATTTGATTAATATTTGTCTCTTCCTTAAACTTTAAGCTTTGACTGAACGCAGATTGTTTATTTTTCTTCAATATTCTCTTCCCATTATCTGGCACAAAGTTGGCACAGGGTAAATATTTGCTATGAAATTGTTATTAAAAGAGTGAGGTTTTCATTATGATAGAAAGTATAACAAAAATAGTTGTTATATTTTTGTATCCATCTCATCATAAATAATGTTCGTATTATCAATAAAGAAGTCAAAGTTTTATGTTTTGTTTTTATGTTTTCATCCTATGGTTAATTTTGATTTAAATTCTGTAAAAGCTGCATGGTAAAGGATGAATTCATTTTTAAAAATAATGTCCATTTGTTGTAGCATTATTCATTGAAATATTTTCCTTTCCTCATTTAATTGCCTTGGCATTTTTGAATTTCTGGGAGAAAACACAAGAAAATTTTAATGACCTTGGGTAAGACAAATATTTTTGCTCTTCAAAAGACACTGTTACAGAAATAAAAATGCAAGTCTCAGACTGAGAGAAAATATTTGCAAAACACATCTGTTGGAGGATTTGTATCTGGAATAGTATAAAGAAGTCTTATAACTTAATAATAGGAAGACAACCTGTTATAAGAAGCATAATATGGCTGAATAGATTCTCCCACTCCTCTGTGGTACACACACCCTGCATATTCACCTCTGAGTGTAGGCAGAACCTGTGAATATGGTGGACTTCACTCTCATAATTAAGTTACTTGTCAGCTGACTTTGAGCTAATCTAAAAGGGATATTATCTTGGGTCACCTACATTGCAGGAGCAGGAGGCCTGCTGGCCTGGAAGAAAGCAAACAACCATGTGCGAATGGCCTATGGAGAGGCTATGGAGCTAGGTTTGGAGGGTAGCCTTAGAGCTCAGGGCACTATTTGGGCAACAGCCAGCAAAAAATATGGGGATGTCAGTCCTACAACCACAATGAACTGAATTCTGGCAACAACCTGAATGGGCTTGGAAGAGGCACTGGACTGACTCTAGCTGATTCCACAACATTGAAGATAGCTTGATTTCAGTCTTTTGAGTCTGTTAAGAACAGAGGACTTGGCTAAACAACACAGATTCCTGAGCACTGAAAGCTGTGAGATAATAAACCTGCATTGTTATAAGCCATTGAGATTGTGGCCATTTGTTATGCACAAGAAAACACTATTATACAACCTAATTTTAAAATGTGAAAAGCCCACTTTTGAATATGAGCTGGACTTAATGATTCATTTTCAAAAACTAGAGTATGGAAAAGGGAAAATAGTAACTTTATAGAGGAGAAATTTTGCTTAACTCTTACCTTAAGTGATCAAGGTTAAAACCAAGTAATAACTCACATTGATAATATGCAGCCCTGATAAAATATGATTAGAAGGTCATTTCAACAGTATTTGTCTCTAAAACCCACTACCCTAATCTAGTCATGAAGAAAATACCAGACAAAACCATAACTGGTGAACATTTTTTTTTTTTTTTTTTTTTTAGCAGTACGTGGGCCTCTCACTGTTGTGGCCTCTCCCATTGCGGAGAACAGGCTCCTGACGTGCAGGCTCAGTGGCCATGGCTCACGGGCCCAGCCGCTCCACGGCACATGGGATCCTCCCAGACCGGGGCACGAACCCGTATCCCCTGCATCGGCAGGCGAACTCTCAACCACTGCGCCACCAGGGAAGCCCAACTGGTGAACATTTTATAAAATATCTGGTGAAGTTTCCATGAGACTGTCCAGGTCATCAAAGAAATGAGTGAGAAACCACTACACACCAAAAGAAACTAAGGGTACATGGTGTTTAAATGCAATGTGATATCCTGGATTTAATACTGAGCTAGAAAAAAAGAGATTGGTGGGAAACCTGATAAAATTCAAAAGAAGTCTGAAGTTAATTATTAGTAATGCATCAATTTTTTTTTTTTTTTTTTAGTTTTGAGAAGTAATGTAATTGATAACATTAGGTGAAAGTGAGTGAGGGCAATATGGGAATTCTCTGTATTATCTTTGCAATTTTTCTGTAAATGTAAAATTGTTCCAAAATAAAAATGTTTATTCAAAAAGGTAAATTAAGAATATAATAAAATTTATGAAATGTCTAAGTTCAAAATAGTGCTAAAGAAGGAGATTTGAGGTGGGCCAGAAAGGAGAGTAACAGGTAATAAGAGGAATAGAATATTAAAATGTAGGCTAACTGCATTGCAAAATAACCTGACATAGCCTGTTCTCTATTGATAATTAACAATTTCAAAGATTATTCAATGTGACACTGTGAAGAAATTTTCTGTAGTCCATTGACTTTTAAATGAGGTTTTACTTCTACTTTGTGACTTCTGATTACAGGAAACTTTATCATGTTATTTTGAGATACATTTTATTTGCCATAGTGTTTTCAATGAATTATAGTTTCTTTGGAAAAAATCCATAAAGTTAGGAATAACAAAGAAAAATTGGGCAAAAATTTGAATAAACACTTCATAGAACATTTATGGATGGCATAACGGCACATGAAAAGTTTCTCAACATCACTGATCTTTAGGGAAATGTAAATTAAAATATTGGGATATAATTACATATCCACTGAATGGCTAAAACTAAAAGACTGACCATATCAAGTGTTGACAAAGATGTGGATCATATAGTGCTGGGGAGAATGAAAATGATACAGTCACTTTGAGAAACCATTTGACAATTTCATAAAAAGTTAGCAATATGCCTATCATACAATCCAGCAACTTGACTCTGAATTTTCACCCAAGAGAACTGAAACATATGTCCATACCAAGATTTGTACAAGAATGTTCATAGTACCTTTATTTATAATAGCCAAAAATAGAAACAACCCAATGTCCATACACAGGGGAGTGGGTAAATAAATTCTGGTCTATCCACACAATGGAATAAGTACTCAGCAATTAAAAACAGGATGAACTATTGACACATGCAACAATAGATGAAACTCAAATAATTATGCTGAAAGAAAGAATCCAGACCAAAAAAAGTGCATGTTGTACGATTCCATTTATATAAACCTATATAAATGCTAACCAATCTGTAAGGACAGATAGTGGAACAGTGGTTACCTGCATATGGGGCAGGGAGTGTTAGTGGTATGGGATTACAAAGTGACAAGAGAAAACTTTTGAATGTGATGGAGATGTTTATCTTAACTGTGATGGTTTCACAAGTGTATACATAAGGCAAAACTCATCAAATTGTCCAATTAAATCTGAGCCATTTATTGTATATCTATTATAGTTGAATAAAATTGTAAAAAGAAAAAATGTCATAAAAATAAATCATGACCTAGCATCAGCTATCTTAACTCGCCTACAACTGCATGTGGGCTGTTCCAGACAACTGGCTCTTTGGATGTGGCTGGTGCTATGATATAAAATGAGAGCACCAATAATAGCAATTTTGCTAAATTCATGTAAGTTATTATTTTTCTTGTATACACAGTCAAATTCTGAGAAAAATCAGTAAAATTTGTGTGTATTTTTTAAACTATTCTTATTTTTAAAAATCCTTAAACTGTAGGATTTTGTGGCAAGATGTCAGTTCCATTTTTATAGTCCATTTTCTCTAGTCATAAGTGAAACTCCCCACTAAACTGTCAACTGGTAATAGGTTTCTCCAGACATTGCTATTATTAGAAAATTAACATGAGCATCACTAAAGGAGGAAGAGTGGGAGGGTTAATGTGAGGGAATCTTCTCTCTTCTGTCTTTTATGATGCATATTTGAAGAAAAGATTTCAATCTTCTGATGTGTTAATCTAACATCTTTCCCTCCTACTCACCAGCATCAAAGTTATTAATAAAATATTCAAGAGTAAGGAAATAGGTGCTACAATTGAAATTCACTGTTATATCTGAACAGAAGAAAAGGCAGCAAATGGCAGAATGACTTTGAAGAAAAAAATGAGCAGGAGGTTTGAAAAGTGTGAAAGATGTAGCAAGGCAGAAATAGAAAGAAAATACACACAAATCATGTACAAATTAGTAGAAAAGATTTTAAATGTTTAAATTAAAAATGCAAACTATGATTTCTTCCACTAGATAAACCAGAATGTAAGCAAAAGGAAAGAGATAAATTTGGTCAAGTAAATGAAATTAGAAATGTGGCTGGGAGTGTTCGGGGGAGGGGAGCTAATGATAGTGCTATATTCCAGGTGTGATGTATTCCAGGTGTGTTTCACAGTTTTATTTATTTATTCATTTTTTAATCTCATCAATCCAGCCAGACAAATATGGTGACTATTTTATAGTTACAGAATTGATACTTCGAGAATTTAAATTGCCCAAGTTCAAAGAATTGTTATACATTAGAATCAGGACTCAATTTAATCATTTTTCTATATAATTATATTATACTTATTTATAAATTCTATGGTTGATAGACATTTGAGTTAGTTACACTTTTGTTATCGTGACTTGTGTTGCTATGGACACACGGAACATATATACTCATGCTTTTGAGTATATAACATAGAAGTGGAATTGATGATAAGGTAAGAGATGCCACTTCAGTAGATATTAACAGTGATCCAAAGCAGTTTTAGTATTTACATCTCCACAATCAGTGCATGAGGGTTTCAGTTGCTCCATACCCTAGTCAATGCTTAGTATTTTCTAACTTTTCCTATTTAACAGTTCTGTTCTTTTTTCATTTTTATCTCTCATGGCATTTATTTTTTTCTGTTGGGGTTGGCTACCTTTCTCTTATTGAGTGAGGGTAGTCTTTACATATTCTGGGTCCAAGTTCTTGTTAATATATGTACCACAGATATCTTCTCAAAGTTTTCGTCTCACCATTGTACCCTTCTAAGGCTGTCTTTTGATGAACACTCTTCATTTCAGTTCAGTCTGAATTATCCTTTTGTTTTCCTTTTGTGCTAGGGATATTTTGTCCTGTTTAAGAAAATTTTACCTATCCCACACTCACATAAATATACTATCATTCTCGAACAACATTTTAGGGCTTTAATGCTTTATTTTTTATATGTTAGATGTAAATCATTCTGGAATTGATTTTGGCGTATGCTGTGAGGTAGGGATTAAGATTCATTTTTCCCATATGGCTGTACAAGTGATGCAGAAAAGCTTATTGAAAAGCCATGCCTTCCAAACTTCACTCTTGTTTCATCTTTGTCAAAATTCAAGAGTATGAGCTGTTTCTAGATTTCCTCTTACATTGTGTTGGTCTATTTATCTATCATTGCATCAATAAAATACTGTCTTGGTCATTGCCTTGATATTTGATATGAGATATCATGTTTTCTATCAATATGTCAGCTTTGCTTTTCTTCTTCAAGTTTATTGGTGCTTTGCATTTCATATAACTGTATGAATCGGCAGGAGAGAATTATCAGGATTGCTAACCTTATGTAAGCTCTGAAAATTGTTCTTATTACAGCTCTCTAGAAATTTTTTTTCTTCTTATCCCAGAAGTTGTTCTTGTCCAGCTCTGTGAAGCTTCACCCTACCTATACACAGATTGATATCCAGCCAAAGACTCACTTGGGCTATTTTACAGATATCTAGATATCTTCCTCTGCATAACTCCTTCCTTTCTGAAATTTGCCTCAAAGCTTCTAGACTCTCAGTGTGTTCAAACTGTATTCTCACACCTGTAAGATTGTCAGGCTCTGTTTGTGGTCCCTCTCCCTCTGCTGCGTTTTGGAAATTGCTCTTGACACAAAGCCTGAGTGATGTTTCGTTTCTCCCAGGGATCACAGTCAGAGTTGCCTGTTTTGTAATGTCTGAAAATAGTTGTTTCTGTATTTTGCTCAGTTTCTAGATGTTAATGTGGGAAGGCTAATTCTGGATCATCTTACTATCTCTGGGGCAAAAGTAGAACTCTAACTGTATTTATTTTGAACATACACATCCTATATATATTTATTACCTGTTGCCTAGTCTGTTTTACATTAAAACTATGACTTCATGTTCTTAGAAGTGCACTAGCAGCCCACGGAGACACAGTTTTGCAGCTTTAGTAGATTTTTTTCCACAGTATAGTAAGTTGAAATTATAAGTGGTAGAAAGGCAATGTTTACATATTGCAAGCACTAATAGGAGTAAAGTCCTTGTGGTGATTGTACACCAGATAACAACCTATGTATCAATTCTTAGTTGCCCCGTAGGTAAAAGAGAATGTTTCCTATCCAAACTTTTTTCCAGATAAACTTGTATCTTTCAATGGAAGACTAGCAAATCAGCTACATTAAGTTGTAACTATAAAGACTAAAAAGTACCCATATTAGAAATAAAACCCATGTATCTAATAAAAACACAACACAATTCTACAATCTGAATATTCCATTTAAATAATCAGTTCTTCTAAATTGGAATGTCTCTAGAATGCTGAAATTGGCTCTGTGTTTTCCTTGTATGTACTCAGTGAATTTTTACATTTTTAACAAATTAAAAAGTCAAGTAATCTTTGAGATACTGGCTTATTTTCACTCCAGTATATTAGACTTTTTCCATATGTCTATAAATTCAAAAATTCAGTATTAAATAAAAAATCATTTTTTATTCATTTGTTGTTACTTTTTTCAATGAGTGTAATAATTTTCTACAAAGAATACATTGAATTGAATAACTATTTCTATCAAAGATTTTCCTTATGAGAGAGATTTCTTTAATTGTATTGACTCTAGTTAGTTTCAATTGTGAATACTGATTTAAAAGGTATTGTTTTAAGATATACTTATGTGGTAAGAACAGTACATGCTGAAACAAACCAAGAGATCTATGTTGATGTTTTCTTCCAAGTAGCATGGACGTTTAACCACACTGAAAACTATTCTAGGAAAATTCTACACTCAAATAATATTGCTGAAGAGCTTGGCTAAAGAATTATAGTTCTTCAACCAGTCCCCAAATTACACAATGTGGCAAGAACATTGCGCTTTTTTGAAACGATCACAACACAGGCATGTATTTCATTTTTTTTTTTTTGGTCCAGAATAAAGATGAAGGCTTCTTCCTGATCATTGAGCCTTTGCTATTTTACTCTGACTTTACTCTCCAACTGACAGCATGTGTAAATATGATGTTAAAGAGATTATAATAAGCATTTCATTAGACTACTATCAAAGTATTCAAGCAATGTGAATAGACATGTTTTTATCATCTTTTAGATTCTTCTGATCATTTGGGAAATATTACTTGTCACTATTAAATAACTAATTGTAGAGAAAATGATAATCTAGAGACTGTTAAATAGAAAAAAGAAAGATTTGACTAAATGAGGTGATTCACATGAAGACACTATTCATGTGTGCCATATTTTCATATTCTCTGTATATCTACATTATGCATAACAACAGAAAATTAAATCTGATTCTGAATATGTTTATGTATATATGTGTGTGTGTATATATATGTGTATATATATATATATATATATATATATATATATATATATATACACACACACATACCTACATACATAACTACAATTTTGTAGACATCAATAGCACATGGAGGTATCTTGTGAAACACTGGCATTTAACATAGTGGCTTATAGTGCAAAAACTGTACTGTGCAAACATTAATACAGCCTGCCATTTGCCAAGGGAAATACTTTTGTAAGGCTCATTAATTTAATTGGTCCCTGTCATCTAGTTAAAAGGAAAAGAGAAGAGCATTTTCTGACACAGCCAAAGGCGGTTAAAAGTTCTATTAGGTCGTGCAGTACTTGAGAAGTTTCAAGTTAAGAAGGAAATTGAATTCGGCACTTGGTACCACCTGCCTCCCCCCGTCCCCCGCTCCACCCCCATGTCTTAGGTGGTGAATCATAACATTTTTAACTAGAACAGACCTGGAACTCTTAAACGTCAAGAGCTAGTACTAATTAATCTCTTCCTTTTAATTGCATGAAAACATATTTTATCTCTTGAGATATAACTGTGGTTTGTATCAGTTCCACTGAGATGTTCTTCTAACACTTCTCTGCACTCCTAGACTAAGAATCAATGTGGATGCCTCCTCCTGCCTCCCACTGAGGGTCTTTTGAAAATTCAAATGTTTCTTCTTCACTCACTCTCTGTTTTCAGTGGCACATTGTACCCCTCTCCACCCTGACACATTAGAGACAAGGAAAGCCTAATTAACTTTTTCCTCTTCTTCTGGTCGCCACTCATTAAACTCCTGTGCATTTTGCAAACAGTTGTTTGGGTGCTTCAGGGAAGGCTCTCTTGAGTTAGCCTCTGTGGAGGAGGAGCTACAGCAGCTGTCCTGGGCAGTATTTGTCATCCCAGTTGTAGGACATGAAAGTCCTTCCAAAGGAATCTGGGATCCTCTTACCTCAGTCTGTGTCTCCTTGAGGTTCAGCCTCATGCCAGGGATTCACATCCACCTCCAGTGCCCTAAAGTGCTCTTTGCACTTTCCATTCAGTTTCTGAATCATGATCTTTTTGTTTTTTTATCAGCAAGATCATCATTACTTCCTAGAATAAGAATCAGCAAACTACAGCCATGGCCCAAATCCTGACACCATCTGTGTACAGCCCAAAAGCTAAGAATGTTTTTTACATTTTTCAACAGTTGAAAAAAATCAAAAGAACAATTCATTACACATGAAAAGGATATAAAATTCAAATTTCAATGCCCATAAATAAAGTTGTATTGGAGCGCAACCATGCTCATTTGTTGATGTGCTGTTTGTGGCTCCTTTCATGTTTAAGGGCAGAGTTGAACAGTTACAACAGAGACTATATGGCCCACCAGTCCCTAAAATAATTTCTTCCTGGCCCTTTTCAGAGAGTTTGCCAAACCCTATCCTAGAATATTATTAGAACACAGGGATGGGAATTTTACGGTATGTTATTTCAGGCCTACCCTTTAGAAAATTAGAGGTTTGGTATGGTGAACAGAGTTCCCCAAGAACCACCTGGGATTGAAATGGAGGAAATAAATGAGGCTGCACAGAAATCTAGAGTTCCAATTCTCTTAACAGAAGTGACTCAACTATAATTTACTCAATCACACCTGCTTCTCTCTTCTCAACCTCATCATGTGCATGGTTATGGAGCCGAAACATTGATTCGGCCCCTAATATGTGTGTCCTGCTGTGATAGGTTATTAAACTTTCAGTGCTTTGGTTTCTTCATCTCTAAAATGAAATCTTTGAAGTAAACAGTGTCTTTGGTTCTTCTTCTTGCTTCAAAATTTTATGATTGTACTAATTTTACAATGAATACCAACCTTCAAAATTTTAAGTTTCAAACCAATTGTTGAATTCAAGTTGCAAACATTGGAAAAAAGATAACTTTGTCACAGTTAAGCAGTTCATACTCTGAAAATTTTGTTTCATCTCTAAAATACCTCTTCCATCCCAAACCACCTGGCACAGTTCAACATGAAACATTAGTCTCAGGGAGGACCCAACACCCTGAAACCCAACGTAGCTTAAACCAGATCCATACAAGCCTGCTGTCCGTGGAATTTGTGTATCTCTCAATGATTCCTGCTGCAGAGGGTAAGTGATGCCACTGAACTTTTCCCCATGCACAATCTGTCCCTAATTCTATTAGGCCGAAGTTTGTATTCTACTTTCTAAATCAGTTAAGACTTGTAGCAAAATTAGAAAAAAAAATGTTGTGGTTAATTGCCCTCATTAAGAGAACACTGACATCTCCCCTGGGTCACTAGAGCAGTTTCCTTCACATTAGAAATGCTTTATCCCTTAAGTGAAAATACAGGCTGTTCTACTGAGACACTCAAGCTGTACCCTATTCCAGGATACTGTGGATTCTTAAAATGTAGTAAACAACTGTTCTACTTGAAAGGACATGTTGAGTCCTCCTTTCAGAGAGTGCCATCTGCAAGATGTTCCTCTGCTTTGTTTAAGGGTCCCTGTTGAAAATATACCTGCATGGGCGGTTATCAAGTTCTTTTGGTTCAGCAGATGGTCTCTCTACTGTAAATTACATTTTCCCAGAGACCGGCTGCACCCTATTTTTTTTCTCTTGTTTGCAATCGAAAGTTGACTTAGTCATTCAACTCGTTCTTTGTTGATTAGCTGTAGACTTACAAGCTTGTCTTGAATTATTCAAATGGATTTTCTTTTTTGTTATAAAACTCACCGGTGGTAGAGAAGTTCAATCCAACATCAAATACCAACTGCTGACCCTTTAAGGATGCTCTCTTGGGGCTCCTTGTATTCATGCTTCTCTGCAGGTGAGGCTGCACCTGCACCTTAATTGTTCAGAATACTTGGGTGACTGGTCTATTTTGAAATTTCTCTCCAGGAAAAGCAATTGCACCACCAGCCTGGATAATCTCTCCCATGAGTTTACAGTCCTTACAACCAAAGAAAATTTAGCTTTCTCTGCTCATTCAGTAAAAGGCTACAATTTTTCTTTTCTTAGTCTTCCCAAATTGCCTCTATCCAAACTGGGCAATGTCATGGTTTTTATGTCACAACTTGGACTGCTCTAAATAGAAATTCTTTCCTCAGTTAAATATCAAATGTGAGATAAATGTTGATTGCTTCTATGATTGTCTGCCAGGCATTACTTGAGATAGTTATGCCTGATAGCCATTATAAGGAAATGTAAAATCATGGGCAACCTTTCTCTCTGCTAACAATTAAAACAGAATGGCTTTGAATGGCCAGACATCTGCTTGGTGCTGTTCTTATTCTTCTTTCAATTTTCTGGAATTTCCTTAGAACATCTCTGTCAAATCCTAAGAAATGCTTCCTTAATTATAAATAGAGCCCTCTGTAAACAAAACCCAGGTGGAAATGATGAAGAATTCTTGTTTTCCCATCTGCTATATAAATTTAGGACTTTAAAGATTTGGTCTGGAGAATTCAGAGTTTCCTATGGACCACTTGGAATTAAAATGGTGTGATAAGGAACCTGGACAAAAAGCTGAAGTTCTAATTTCCCCCAGTAATGATACTTCAAATGAACTATACTTGCCCATCCTCACTGCTCTCTCCTCAAATTCATTATGTGGGTGGTTAAGGATGTGGAATGGAATTAATGTGAAAATAGTGGAGGAAATTTACTTGAAACTGTTCCTGAAATTCAACTATGCTATATAGCCAACAAGATCACTTAAAGTTTTACTCAAGAAAGCTCAGTAATTGTCCAGATAACTGCCTTGAAAGAGTTTTGGGCATGACACAGGGAGGGGAGCTCAGGCTGAGCCCAGATGACTTCCTACATAGAGAAGACAGAGCTGAGAGTTCACAGAGATCAAGAAAATGAGAGTTGTCAGGACAGATTAGCAGAGAGAAAAGTGCTGTACAGAGAAAGAACTCCAACGACCTTCAGAGACTCCCTGTTGAATATTCTGCAAAGTGCTAATCACCACATGTGTGTAAGAAAAGTGCTCAAGGCCCAAGAAAATGCCATCCTAAAAGATTAGAAGAATTAATATCCAGCCCTTACACAGGGCTGGGAATATTGCCTGTGTGAGCATCCATAGAAACTCATAGTTTATGGGGCTTGAGTAAAGAACTAAGGTCTTGTGTTAGTAGAAGGGAATGATTAACCCTAGTCTAAACTTCACTCTGATCCCACTAAACAAATCTTAAAAGCAAGATCCAAAAGGAGCAAACAGTTCTCAGAATTATATTTCATATCTGCAAAAAGTTAGGTAGAGTTATGGTAGATATGAAAAAGATCAAAACTGAAGTTCTAGAGATAAAACTACAACATTTGAGATGAAAAATACACTGGATGAGATTAACAGTGATTAGACATTGTTGGAGAAAGGAATATTGCATTTGAGACATAAGAATAGAAATTATCATATATATATATATATATATATATATCTCATGTATATAATTATCTCATATATATAATGGAAAGTTACTCAGCCATAAAAAATGAAATCTTGCTATTTGTGACAACATAGAGGGTATTATTCTTAGTGAAATATGTCAGACAGAGAAAGAAAGATACTGTATGTTTTCACTTATATGTGGAATCTAAAAGACAAAATAAACAAATATAACAAAACAGACTCACAGATACAGAGAGCAAACTAGCAGTTACCAGAGGGGAAAGGAGAGGGGGGATAGGTGAATGGGATTAAGAGGTACAGAGAACCAGTTATAAAATAAACAAATTATAAGATATAATGTACAGCACAGGGAATATATTCAATATTTTATAATCATTTTTTATGGAGTATAATCTTTAAAAATGCCAAATTACTCTGTTGTACAGCTGAAGCTAATAAAATATTGTAAGTCAACTATACCTCAGTAAAAATAAAATATGGAAAAAAATATACCATGTTAAAACTATCATTACTCAAAAGAAAGTTTAAGAGGTGACATTAACATCAGAAAAAGTGAAGTTAACAACAGAATACTACCAATAATTTTCAAAAGTCTTTTTATAATGAAAAATACATCAATTCATTAAAAGAGTGTAACAGTACTGAACACTTTTGCATCTAATAATAGAGCTTCAAAATACATGAAAAAATGGATAAAACTGCAAGGACAATGTTCAAATTAACAATTAGATTCAGAAGCTTCACTGCACCTCTCAATAATTGATAGAACAAGTAGAAAATCAGAAGGGAAATAGGAAAGCTGCACAATGCCATCAACCTGACTGACATTTATACAAATCCACCCCAAAACTGTAGAATAACATTTTAAAGTGCCTATTGATCAAAATAAATGACATTCTGAGCCATAAAGCACATCTCAATAAATTTGAAAAGACTAAAATACAGATTTAAGTAATACAGACTATTTTCCCTAACCATAATGATATTGTTAAAAATCAATAACAGAAAGATCTCTGGAAAAATCATCATTGAGAAACAAAAAATCACATTTTAAAATGACCCATGATCAAAGAAGACTTTTTAAAAAGGTAATTTAAGTGTTTTGAATTGAATGAGAATAAAAATATAGTATGTGAAAATTTGTGGCATTCCTCTAAAGCAGGATTTATGCTAACATTTATAGCAACAAACACCTATATCAGAAAAAAAGAAAAGTGTCAAATCAATAACCTCAGTTTCTAACTTCACAAAATACAAAAAAAAAAAAATAGATAAGAAGAGGAAAGAATAAAATAAAGACAAGAACAACAATAAATAAAACACAAACCAGAGCAACAATAGAGGAAATCAATGAAACCTAAAGCTCGTTCTTTCAGGAAATCAATCAAATTGTAAACTTCTAGCCAGAATAATCAAGGGGAAAAACAAGAGAAGACACAGTTGCTAATATCAAGAATGAGAGAGGTGATATCAACAGATTCTAAAAGTATCAAAAGAATAATAAGAAAATATTGTGAGCACCTTTATGCAAATAAATTTGAAGATTAGATGGAATGCACAAATTCCTTGGAGTACATACATTAGCCAATCTCATTTAAGAAGAAATTGAGGGCTTCCCTGGTGGTGCAGTGGTTGAGAGTTTGCCTGCTGATGCAGGGGACACGGGTTTGTGCCCCGGTCCCGGAGGATCCCACATGCTGCGGAGCAGCTGGACCTGTGAGCCATGGCCACTGAGCCTACGCGTCCAGAGCCTGTGCTCCGCAACAGGAGAGGCCACAGCAGTGAGAGGCCCGCGTACCGCAAAAAAAAACACAAAAAAACCCAAAAAATTAAACAGCACCTATTTACTAATGTGTATTCAGTAGGTCAGAAGTCCAGCATGGTGTGGCAAAGCTCTATGCTCAGGTTAACACAAGGATGATATAGACATATTGGGTGGTCTGAGTTCTTATCTGGAGGTTCTGATCCCACAGTTCTTGTTGTCAGAATTTAGGTCCTTGTGGCTATAAGTCTGAGGTCCCTGTTTCAGCTGGCTTCAATCAGCTTCCAAAGATGACTCATATTCCTTAAATATGTCTCCTTTCACCTTCCAGCCAGTGATAGCAAGTCAAACCCTTTCATGCTTCAAATCTCTGATTTCCTCTTCTGCAACCAGTTGGAAGAAGCTCACCTTTCAATGGTCTTATGTGATAATCTCCCTTTCTTAAGTCAGACGTGCCATGAGAAGAACATAATCAGAGGAGTAAAATCCTTTATATTCACAATCCTCAGGATCATGCAGGGCATCTACACTGGAGAAGAGGGTGGGAGAAAATCTTGGGGAACATATTAGAATCCTACGTATATCATCATATTAACAAATTAAAGAAGAAAAATCACCACAATAGATGGAGAAAAGGCATCTTACAAAATCAATCATCCATTCCTGATTTTAAAACTCTCATCAGATTAGGTATAGAAGAGCACTTACTCAATCTGATAAAAAGAATCTGTAACATCCTAAATAATAGTAAAACAGTGAATGCTTTCTCCCTATTATTTCCTAAATTGTGCCTCCCCGCCCCCAAATTTATATGTTGAAGTCCCTAATCCGCAGTATCTCAGAACGTAACTGCATCTGAAGATAGGGCCTTTAAGGAGACACATGAGGATGCAGGAGCACAGAGAAGACACAGCAAGAAGACAAGAAGATAGCCATCTGCAAGCCAAGGAGAGAGGTCTTAGGAGAAAGCAAATATTCCAACACCTTGATTTTGGACTTCCAGGCTCCAGAACTGTGAGAAGTAAATTTCTGTTGTTTAACCCACCTAGTCTGTGGTATTTTGCTATGGCAGCCTAGGAAACTAATACACTCACTAAGACAGAAACAAGCCAAGGATGTTTGTTGGAATATATATATATATATATATTCCAAATGTCAAGACTCAATGACTCAATATTGTCAAGATGCCATTTCCCCCTATTTAAGCTATAAATTCCATGCAATTCCAGTCAGATACCAGCAGCCTTGTTTTGTAAAAGTTTACACACGGATTTTAAAATTTATTTATTTTTTTAAGCATCTTTATTGGAGTATAATTGCTTTACAATGGTGTGTTAGTTTCTGTTTTATAACAAAGTAGATCAGCTATATATATACATATGTGCCCATATCTCTTCCCTCTTGCATCTCCCTCCCTCCCACCCTCCCTATCCCACCCCTCTAGGTGGTCACAAAGCACCAACCTGATCTCCCTGTTCTATGCGGCTGCTTCCCACTAGCTATCTATTTTATATTTGGTAGTGTATATATGTCTATGCCACTCTTTCACTTCATCCCAGTTTACCCTTCCCCCTCCCCATGTCCTCAAGTCCATTCTCTACATCTGCGTCTTTATTCCTGTCCTGACCCTAAGTTCTTCAGAACCATTTTTTTTTTTAGACTCCATATATACGTGTTAGCATACGGTATTTGCTTTTCTCTTTCTGACTTACTTCACTCTGTATGACAGACTCTACGTCCATCCACCTCACTACAAATAACTCAATTTCATTTCTTTTTATATAGAAAAGTAAAGAAAGTATAATAGGCAACCAACTCTGAAAAGCCAAACAAACGAACAAGCAAACAAGAACAAAGTTGAAGGACACACGATATCTGATTTCAAAAAATATTATAAAGCTTCAGTAATCAAGACACTGCTTTAGTGGAATAATGGTTGACAAGCAGATCAACATTTGTCATTTCTCTTTAGTGTTTTTCCAGCCTCAGGTAACAGTTTTCTTGTTCCCTGCCTGCCTCTGCCTCCTGCCCTACCCCAAGGCCAATATGTCACATGTGTTAGAATTTCATATTGGCAATAGTTCAATAAAGGAATATCCTGAGAGTAAAGCAGGTGAGCAGTGAGAAAGTTTATGAGAACTTCCAGGAAATATGTTTCTTTTTGAAAAAAACACAAATTTATTTAAAAAAAATAATTACAAAAATAACTCAGCCAACACAGAAGAGTTTAAAATAAAGAAAAAGAAAGAAAAATGGAATATCTTCCTAAATCAGATCACCCAGAGAATGAACACTGTTAATATTTTACAAACTTTATTCCAGATATAGATCTCTTACATGCATTTGAAACGTTAGATGTATGAAATCATTTTACAAAAATTACATGATAATATGTATGATTCTTAAAAGGACATTATCAGCTGTAATTTCATTTGACTCTAAAGAGGAAAATAAACGGAATTTCTTTAAGTTTTATGTTTAAAGAGTTTCAATTATCAGTAGCAGTCACTTTTACCACATTTGCTTTTGTTTTTATTTCTCTTAACTTGTATTTCACTTTCTCTTTGGCTGAACATCAGATTAGAGATTTTTTTTCTCTAAAATTGCTCATGATTACTTAAATGTTGTCTTTTATTTAAAGGATAGCTTGACTGGTATAAATTTTTCAAATCACTTTTTTTATGAAACTTTTTTTTGTTATGGTTATTAATATAATTTTTTTATTAATGGAGTTCAGAACTTCCTTAGACTATTTTGCTACTCTTTTTATCTGCATCATTCTCTCCTCGAACACCATCTTTGCCTCTCCTATCTACAGACTTGTCTCTTTTTTATACCAGGAGAGTTTCCTACTATTATGTCTTATACTGTCATTACGTGTATGTACCATTTGTGAACTTCTTAACATCCAATCACCTTATTGAAAATCATTTTATATTTATGTTCATTGCCTTTCCATAGCACTTACTTCTAACTTACCATATTCCTGGCATGTTTATTATACTTTTTTTTCTTATTTCTACTGCAGTTTTCATCTCTATAAAGATTCTATATATAATTTTTCCATTATTTCCTCATTTCTGCTGGTTTACTTTTCATTCCCATAACATATCTTACTTTCTTGAGGACTTTCTAAATGATGAACATGAATATTTTTACAGTTTATTTAATATTGAAGAGATTTATTTGCTTCTTACTCTGTTTCCTTTGTAAATTACTTTCATGATATATGTTCTTCTTTGGCCTTCTGCTAAGTCACCTTCTCATGTCAATGATTTTTTTCATACTCTGTTACATTAAAATCCATTGGTCGTAGTTACATTTTCAAAGGATGCTTTACCCATGTGTAAATTTGCAACATCATGTAATGGTCATTTGGAAATTAGTGATTTCTTGAGTAATGTAGATCTTGTAAAAGTTGCCAGATTTTATTAGCTAGTATCAAAGAGCTAAGATACATTAATATCATCAGCAGACTCATCAGAAAGATCTTTGAATGTTGAGAAGCTGTTGAGCTCAAAAGTGGTGAATATAATTTTTCCAAAATTTGGAATTTGACATGAAAGCTTGAATTTTATCATTAGCTACAAATGCTGTCAATTGTTTTCCTGTATGTAACAGGCTCACTTTCATCATTTTTTGACAAAATATCTGTCAAACACTCATGTCTGAATAATTATAGTTTGTCAGTCTTTCAAGTAAAATGATGTATGTGAAAAAAGGAAGTAGTTCATTTTGCAAATGAAACGATGACACAAGTGTTTTTCCTGGGGACAGCCATCCTTCGGCATGTACCAGATATACTTTATGCAGAAGTCCCATTCAACAAGTAAATAAGAGTTGAAATTTAATACAGTTAATTTTTACTGCTCTTAGTGTGAATCTTCTTAGGTGAGAATTGCTTCTTTTCTCAGTGCTGTAGCCATGAAAATACGGTGACTGTGGGTTCACTTTGGTGCCACTGCCTTGATTCATGCTAAGCCACCAGCAGTTTTACCCACCATTGCTTTTTCATCATCATTGCAAATGTCAACACAGCAAGAAGGCAAATGACATCTCAGTATGTTATAAAGGCAATTTTGACTTTATGTTCCATTGAGAAGACCTCCGGGCACCCCAGGACTCTGGGAACATCTTTAAGAACTACTGGCTTAGGTAAAGTTGTGCAAGAAATAAATCAAACTGTTATCAATGATTGCCTCATGGTGGTGGCATTAAGAGTAAAAGGAGTCAATCTAGCAACACATCTCTGTTTTTAATTTTTTCAATGCTTATATTACTTTAAAAATTATGTTAAAGACTCAATAAAGAGAAATAATAAGAAAAATAATTATCACTATAATTATCACCAGTAATTTGGTCCAGGTCAAAACATAATTATATCCCAACTATGCTGATGCCTGCTTTAAGGTGACCTCTATTTTTAAAATAATTATCTAATAGTTAATCAGTGCTTAGAAAAGGATAGGGAATTTATGATTTTGCTTTCAATATATATATTTTTTTACTTGGGATAAATGCTTCATTGATTTATATAGTATAAAATTCAACAAATGAACTAATTTAACTTGTTGGCAAAATCAGAAGTATGATTTGAGTCTTCTAATCATCAGCGTGTAAGTAAATATACAGGTAAACTCTTAATTTAATCCTTTAGAACGTCACATATTTAAAATAGCTTGCTCCATAGATGCGTTAATGACTTTCACCAAAGTATGCAATAGGGGAAAAAAATGTTAAGTCCCCTATGAGTGTTAAATATATGTCATTAGTCAACAGCCATTTCCACTTTTTTTTTTTTACATCTTTATTGGAGTATAATTGCTTTACAATGATGTGTTAGTTTCTGCATTATAACAAAGTGAATCCGCTATACATTTACATACATCTCCATATCCTCTCCCTCTTGCTTCTCCCTCCCACCCTCCCTATCCCACCCCTCCAGGTGGTCACAAAGTACCCAGCTGATCTCCCTGTGCTTTGCGGCTGCTTCTCACTAGCTATGTATTTTACATTTGGTAGTGTATATATGTCCATGTCACTCTCTCACTTTTTCCCAGCTTACCCTTCCCCCTACCTGTGTCCCCACTTTTAATGATTTCCCTGAGCTACACAAGCTAGTTGAATTGAATGATTTAATCAGCACACTATTTCCTATTTTCTCATTTATGCACATTAACTGAGAATATAATTGCGCACATTATATGGAAACCCTTTCATGTCCTGAGAGGGTCAACAGTATTATTTCGAGCTTATTTGGCTTGAAGAAACCTGGGTTCTATCTGCTCTACATAAACTGATTAAATACTGTATGCTAACACATATATGCAATCTAAATTTTAATTGCATTTACCATATTCCTTATAGATTTTGTTCAGTGTAATTAAACCAATTAAACTTATAACACACTTATTCACAGAAGGTGCTAAGAAAAAAAGAATTAAGGAAAACTGTATTTTTCACTCACTTGATAACATCTTGAGCTTTTTTAGGACTAGATTAGACATCATTGCAATTAATTGAGTGTAATTAAAAGGTAAAGAGATGGTCTTACTGTGGTCATCCATTCACTAGGAAGTGCTGAGGCACTGATGACGGAAAAGCAATTAATGGGATATTTTCATGACATTTATCTCAATGGACACTCATCAGACTTATGGTTCCAAGAACTAACTTTTGTACTCAATGAGTGTTCAAATGCTAATTTGAAGATTTGAGTAATATAATAAAGATGTGAAATTAAAAAAAAAAATGATCCATCTCTGCTGTGCACGGATTGGCAAACTTTTCTTATAGAGCCATGTAGTCTCTGTTGCAACTATTCAACTTTGCCATTGTAATGTGAAAGCAGCCATAGAGGATGCATAAAGGGCAGTGTTCCCAAGACAGAAACAGGCAGAAACAGGCACATAGCTCATGGCCATGGTTTGCCCAATACTATGTCCTCCAGACCTAAAGTTTAGAATAATGACTGTTATAAACAGTGTTCTTATAAGAAAACATGCCAAAAGCAAAAAGCAGACTTGCTTTTTATACTAAACCATATGTGACACATCACTGATAGTCCTGGAGGTACAAAAACTATCAAAGATTGGATTTAGTTGTGGAACATCTAACACAAAAACCACTATTATATGTGGGTTTGTTTGAGTTTGTATATACTAAACAGAGTCATCAGAAATTTGAAAGAATAATGTATTGTTTTTCCTCTGTTTAGAAATTCACATATAACAAATGCTAGTCAAGACTGATCTCAGGTGGCCTTGGCCTGCAGTGGTTGGAAGCAGGATTTTGGTTCCCCAGCCAAAGATTGAAGTCAGGCCATGGCAGGGGGAGTGCTGAATCCTAGTCTCTAGACCAGTGGCCAGTGACAAAACCCTGGCCTGTCAGCTGTAGAAATGAATTTCCACAGAGACGGAAAGTAGTGAAACAAGTAAAGTGTTTATTAGGAGGAAAAAGGGTACGTGTGGATAGACACACGGACGGACTCAGAGAAAGAGCCGCGCCCTTGTGGTAGTTTGAATCACTTACATGGGGCATTTCTTCCAGGTTTCCTCTGGTCATTAATCACCTTGCTTTGCCTGGCTCTGAGTTCATATTTGGTTTGTCTCAGGGTCCTCCCATGTGTGCCTGTGCATCTCTTAACCAAGATGGATTCTAGTGAAGAGGCCAGTTGGATGGTTGACATAACCTACTATGCCCCCGAGGAGGCTTTCTGTGCATGTAGAGTTGGGAAGGTCTCCTTGACCTCGAGAATGAGGAACATGTGGTCCCTTTATCTCTTATGAGGGGAGGGTTCAGTTTCTCTGCCATGCCAGTACTGTTATCTTAAAGAGTCCACCAGAGGCAAAGCTATTTAACGTGTTCCTGTTGTTATTTTTATCTGGAAGTGTAAACAGGAGGCTGGCTGTAAATATCCAACCTGGAGCCCATCTACTTCCTGCCTCAAGACCATTCAAAAATTCTCTAATTATGACTCTGTGGTTACTTCCCTTATTATTTCCTGAGCAGCTAGTGAAATGCACACAAAGAAATTATTTATCTGGTCTTTATTTTAAGGGATTGATGTGGGAGGCTACTGAGATATCAGTAAAAAATAGGAAAATGGCCCTCTTTTGTGATTGTAGTTTAGGGGATGGGAGCTGGAAGCTAAGACATCAGGAAAAGGATTTACCACTCTCTTGGGTTGAACCCCTTGCTGATCTGGTTTGGAATCTGGGAGAAAATTGTCCAAGCAGAGCTCCCGTCTCCAATGACCTTGCAGCCTCCAAACTGAAGAAGAAAATCTGTTCTAATTCAAATTCTGAGACCTTTGCCTTTCTCCCATGAAAGTCATTTGCACATGATTGATATGGCCTCACAACCCTGGGCCAGTCCTAACTTTCCTTTCACTCTTAGCCTAAGACCTCAGAATCACTTTCTTCCTATCAATGAAAAGTCTCTAGGGCAATAGATTTTTTTCTTCTTTGAAGGAGGTCACAATAGCTATTGATATAGATATACTTTAGCTTCTTTTCTCAGTACAGAAAATTTTGCTTTCCATGCTAGGAATCCCTGTATTATCCTTGTATTTGGAGAAAACACCCATTGTAATCCAATCTTAAAGACACACACACATTATTTGCACATCAAATGAAGTAAAAGTAAAAGACACTCCAGCTCTCCTATAACCCCTGCTCCCGGGAACACCCCATGACCTCACCCTACAATGTAATAATTAAGCTTCTAAAGCTATTATTCCCTGAAAAGGAAAAAACAAAAAAGCATGCCAACAAGAGTGTACTGAGTTTTGAGGATTTAAGTGCTCTTACCAGCTGTTCATACATCTCCATTTGTTGGCAGAGATGAACAAAGTAATTGTAGACGCCTCGATCCTTTTAGGCTTACTAAACCTACTTATTTACATGACAGGTCATCCAAAAAGGGTCATTCAGTTATTGGTATATTTTTCCAGGTTCCATTGTTAACATAATTAGGGGTAATGTAAATTTGAGCAATTTTCCAAACCATAATTGATAGTGCACGACAATATACAGAGAAATAAAAGCCACAGTTTCCCTACATTGGTAGTCTAACACTCATTAAAGCAAGCAGCGTGGAAACACTTACCACAAGCCAGGCACTGGGCGAGGGCTTCAAACAGATGCTGTCTATCATTTAGGCTTTCATAACCCCTATATTTCAGATCAGAAACCGAAGTTGACAGAGGTTGAACCCCATCTTTGTTCACATAACCAGTCGGTGGGAGTTTCAGGATCTGTACTTGGGTGCGAGTGATTCTGGTCATTGTACCATATTGCATATGCCTAGATTAAAATTTTGAAAGTGAATACACGGTTTAGAGTTCCAGGAGTATCCTTTCTGGGAATATTTATTTGGATACTCTTCTTGGGGCCAAATGCAAAAGAAGAAGGGAAGTTAGGAGAGAAGGTCCCTTCTTCCCGACAAGGTCCTTATGCCATCTCTCCGCCAGCACCCTCCCCTCTTCTCTTTCATCGCCTCCACAGGTGATGGTCAGTCTGATTCACTGTACAGCAGGACACAGATGCCACCAAGTTTACTAGTGAGTGGTGTCACTCCACTTTAAAAGATGCTGTTAGTAGGGTCCCTCTTAACTCCTCCTCTCACTTCCAATGGTAGTCCCTGAGCCATTTTGTGAAATGGGACTCAGCGCTTTACCCCTTCCCTTCTCATGGCAGGTCTTCTGCCATGAGAGGACCTCTCACAGAAGCTGAGGTAAATTCTGCTCCTTAACCTGCAACTGCACCTTAAGGAGAGAGTCTTTTCATGGGATTCGAATTGTAGCAGGCATAGCTCAGGGCTGTGATGGTCGTGCAGATTGGGAAACAGTGAGAGCAAAAAGAGCAGGTGCACAGAGATCGCAGCTGAGTGTGGGAAAAGAACAATGAATCCCTGAAAATCGTCCTTTCCCAGGTTCCCCAGAAATCTCACTGCATTCTTGCCTTAGTTTCTGAGACACAGTGAATCCTCATGGTAAAGTCCCCATGTGGGCTTAAATGAACTTGAATTGATTTCTATTTGTTTCAACAAAAAAAGAGTTCTAACTAATATGCTAACCAATTTACAAAATGCCCTAATAAAATCATTCCATGAATTCTAACTCTGCAAGGTCTTTAGCACTGGAACACAATCTATTTATTTGCTGTAGCCCAGCCCCCTTGTCCATTCTCTTCAAGGATTCTTCTGCAGCTTCACAATTCTGCCCAAGAATTCTTGAGACAGTCAAAGTCTAGGAAGTATTTTTCTAATGTTTTGAAACTTATGAGGATTCTGATTAATGTACATTCCTGGCAAGAGTTATGTTTCTGAGATGCTGTACTGCCAGTATATTTTTTCCTATAATGAGGTTCCCCAAATGATTTTTATACAAATCTAGCTATTCCTGTAAATAATGATATAGAGTTTGCATGTAAACCTTTATTCAATAAATCACTTTTGATGATAAATATTTTCAGTGCTAGTATTACAGTTTCTAATGCAAAATTTAAGCACTTTACTTTTATGGTTTCTTAATGTTACAAATCTTCTGAAAGGATATTTTGTTGATTGTTCCACTATGGCTTATCCTCTTTATTCCTGGACAAATAAATCAAATTTTACCTGCATTTGTAACCCCTCTCTTGGAAATATTTAACCATGAGTAATGACACAGTATGGCTCAATGAACCAAGCTATAACTGATGATTCTCCAATCTGGAGAAAACATACAAGCATATAATAAAATGTGTGGGACTCTGGAAGGAACATGTCATATGGTAGAGTGAGGAGAAAGCCTGAAGGTGTTAAATTTTCGAAGGTAACAGCTCATTAATTTATCAGGTATGTTCTATGAGCCAGAAACTATTCTTGGCACTGAGAATACAAATACTAACAGAGCAAGAGGTCTCAGTCTATGTGAGAAGAGTCAAAATTGCAGGGCAAGCGTATCTTATAAGCTTCAGAGGTTTTCTATTTGCTGCTATTGTGGCCATTCCAGGGGGATAAACTCTATTCTTTCGCTTGTTCCACATTCATTTTCTTATTTTTGTCATCATTTTATCAAGTAGGATATTTTCTGGCTGAAACAGGGAGTACTTTTTAAAAATCCATTTTATCTCCACTATTGGCTTACTTTTTATAGATGTTTAGAAATCTGTTTTTTTTTAAATGTTCATTCTAGGGTAAAAATATTAAAAGTTTAATTAACCACATCCTATGTTCAAATAGTTACAGATGGCTACACATGTCATGCAAGCACCCTGCAATAGTAAAGTCATCCTTTCTCCCTTTCTTCTTTGTTATTGTTGTCCTATTTTACTATTGTTCATGCTATTGGCCAACAATTCATTGGTACCAATTTTGTTTTAGAGAGTAAATACTTTTTTATAGCTAATTAAGATACAAAGAATATACTGTATATATCATCACTTAATAATTTCTGGGAATCATCTCTTCTTTTTTGTAGATCAAAGTTTATGTTGGTATAAAACTCCTTCTGCCTCAAGAAATTTCTTTAACATATCTTACAGTGAAGGTATAATTTATGAATTTTCTGGTTTTGCTTGTCTGAAAAAAGTTTTTACCTGTCCTCTACTTTTGAAATGCAATTGGCTAGGTGTAGAATTCTGGATTGACAATTATAGTTTTCTTTCAGCACTTTAAAGATGCCCTACCATTTTCTTCTAGCTTGTATAATTTATGACGCAAAGTCTGCTTTATTTTTATCTTTAGTCACTGTAATGTGTTAATTTTGGCAAACTTAGAAATTTGAATATTAAGTGTTCAGATATTTTTCTTTCTTGTCTTGAATTTATCTGGCTTAATGTTATCTAAGTGTCTTGAATCTGTGTTTTATATTTTCATTTGGAAATTCTCAGCTGTTATCTCTTCAAATACATCTTCTGGCCAATTTGATCTTTCTTCTGTGTCTGGGATTGCCATTATGCATAAATTATACCTTTGGATACAGTTCCGTAGCATATGGATGCTGTGATCTTCTGTTTACCTCTCCCCTATACGCCCCCTTGCCCCTCCCCCCGGACATACTCTTCTTTTCCATTAGTGTTTCAACTTTGGCAGTTTCTATTGAACAGTCCTTAAGCTCATTGATACTTTCCTCCTCCTGTCATGTCTACTGATGAACTTGTCAAAGGCAATCTTCATGTCTATTATTGTGTTTTTATTCCTTGTGTGGTAGGCGGAATAACGTCCCCTAAAGAGATCCACATTCTAATCTCTGGAACCTGTAAATATGTAATGTTACATGACATCTTACTCTGTTCAGGCTGCTATAACACATTATCATAAACTGGGTGGCTCAGAAACAAGAGAAATGTATTTCACAGTTCTGGAGTCTGGGAAAGCCAAGATCAAGGCCCTGGCAAATCCAGGGTCTGGTGAGGGCATAATTTTTGGTCCATAGATGGCCATCTCCTCACTGTGTCCTCACATGTGTGAAAGGGAAAGGGAGCTCTTTGTGCTCTCCTTTATAAGGGCACGAATCCCATGCACGAGGTCTTCACCCTCATGATATAATTACCTTCCAAAAGTCCCCCCTTCTAACAACATCACATTGGGGGGTAGAATTTGAACATAAGAATCTGGGGTGGAGGGAGCACATATATTGACATGGTAAATGGGGATTAATTTTACAGTTGGAATTAAAGTTGCTAATAAACTTAATAGAGTTTAAAATGGAAAGGTTATCCTGGATTACCTTGGTGGGCCAAAGGGTCCTGCAGTGTGGAAGAGGGAGGTAGAAGAGTCCAGGTCAGAGCAATGTAATGTTAAAAAGACTCAGTTTGCCACTGCTGACTTTGTAAACAAGGCATGGGGTCAGAGAATGCAGTCAGTCTCTGCAAGCTGCAAAGGACAGGGATGAGGATTCTCCCCCTAGAGCTTCCAGGAGGGAACGTAGCTCTGTCAACATCCTGATTTTTGCCCAGTGTACCTATTTTGGATCTGACATCCAGAACTGTAAGATAATAATTTTCTGTTGTCTCAAGGCACCAATTTCTCAATAATTCGTTGCAGCAGCAATAAACTCATACATATTACATTTCCACTTGAGTCTTTTTGTTCTTACCTCTCTCTTCAAATTTCCATCTGTTCATGCATGTTGACTGCCTTTTCCACTATGAACATATTTTTCATACTTATTTTGAATTCCTTACTGATAGTTTCAATATCTACATTATTTGTGTCTGATTCTGTTGACAGCTTTATTTATCAGAAGTTTTTTTTTTTTTTCTGATCCTATAATTTTTGACTGATGTTCATAGTATATATGACAGTATGTTATAGATATGGGGAGTAGTGTTTGTGCCTGGAAATACGCATGCTTATGTTTTAGCTATGTCATTATTGGTGGTAATGGGAAGTTGAATAAATCATGTCCGGAATTGATCTGGATTTGGAATTTGCTGTTTCCATGTCTACCTTCGGTACACCACTGGCTTCAAATTCCCCCAGTGTTACCTTGTGCTTAGGTTCTGGATAATTTTCCAGAGAGTTTTACCTCAATGTACCTCTCCAACCACAGCTTCAGGTGTTGCCTTTGCACTTATACCTCAGAGAGAGTCTAGTTTCTTATTCCTTCCCCTCCTTCAGCAACAGAAAATCTTGGTTACTTGGTGCTTGGTAGCCTTGGCAATGGGGCCAGGGGATTCTGTTTCCTGGTTCAGCCTCTGTCTTACATCCTATGTCTCTGGGTTTCAGGGATAGAGCTTTCTAAGTCATCCTGCTTCGTCCCCAGTGATGGAGGATCTCTAACTGCCTGGGTCCAGGATGATTTTCAGTACTTCCCCAGGATGAGAGAACATTTTCTTTTGCCCTTCCACAGGTCACTGTGGGTTTTTATATATGTGTACTCTGTGGTTGATGTTGCTTATTTCCTTTCTTCCAGAGGCAGAAACTTTGTTCCTCAGGGGACAACTATTTTTTAAAATGCAGAAACCTTTTCCGACTTTATCTCTTAGAACCTTACAAATTTTGGAGGTCTTTACCATCAGTCCTGTGTGCCTACTCTTTCACTGTTACCACGTAGAGTACTCACTGCCTTCCAAGGTGACCCATGTGCTTCAGGAGTTATATTTTTGTTCACCTTTTGAGCTGTCACCTGTGGGGATCTGAACACTTTTATTACTTTCCTCTTGTGCTCTCCAAGTACTTGCCCTTTGTTCAGTCTTAGCCCGACTCATAGCAGTTCCAAATAAAAGCTGAGCTCTCAGATTTTTGTAAATCTGGAAACAACTGCCGTCTTTCACTACTATGGACCCTTCCTTTTCCCAGTTCTTCTCTGTCCCAATGTTCTGTTATTTTTCTTATGCCTTCTTACCAGTTCTGATGCTGTTTTTTGCTTTTGATGATATTGCTATATTGTTTGTAATTTCTGTTTTCTCTCTTTCCTAGGCTGAATATGCCTTTTCTGGTTTGCTCTTGCTGACTTGTCCCCTTGTCTTACATGTTTTCTGTGAAAAGGTAGAAAGATTCAGAAATAAATTCTCTCAAGTTATTCCTATGGGAAGCTACTGATAGTTTACTAATTTTCTTGCTAGTTACTGAATTAAGAGTTGTGTATTGTGATTGATGGTTCAGTGATTTTCAAAACTGATATCACCAAACAAACTTTTAATCTATATTCTCTTCTGGACCTTATGGAAAAAATTTGCTGATTACTAAACAGGCTACATTTATGAACTAATTACTCATTGTCAAAGAGACATTTATAATTTCCAATTAAAGTTGCTAATTAGCATGAACATCATGAGTTACTCTCACTGAATTGATATAGTAATAGACAAAACAAACAAGAAATTTTAATTATTCTATGTAATCTTAATGCTGATAAATTTGCATTCTCTTTTTGGCTCTTTAAAAGATTGATAACATATTTAAGACACCAATTACAATCAACATGAAAGGATTCTGAGTACTCAAGGAACAGATGTTTTGAACCATTGAGAAATAACTTTTGAACTTTCTTTTTACTTATGGACTTCAATTGCTTTGCAGTTCATGTAAAATTTTTTACCCAATTTTGCATAATGAAAATAAAACTGCCTGAATTTCTATATGGGATTTTATGATTATGAAATTAAAATGGCAAGTATGAATGTTTAAAGGTCTTATGGGTTAAATAAAACTTCTGACAAGCTGATAGTCTAGGTTTCTATACTGCCAGAAAAGAAACTGGTAGCATGCTTTTCCTTTGACAAAACTTTTCTTAAATATGCGGAGGCTATAATTAAATAATTGGGTTTTGTGTTTGTAATTTATTATCACATAAACAAAACATATAATAATGTACAAAAGAACAACAAAATAAAATCGATATAGTCATTATCCAAATTTAATAATAAAACATTATCAATACAGTTGAAAACACTGATGTACTCTTCCAGAATTGAATCTTTCTCCTTGTTCTGGGTGAACTAGTACCCTGATTCTAGGCTTTTAATTTTATTCCACTGGTCTGTTTGTCTATACCTGTGCCTATAGTATATTGTTATACTGTCTATATTTTTATATTAAACCTAGATACTTGGCATTTAAATCATCGAATTATCTTCTTTTTCCCCAAAATTTTGGCTATTTTGGGTACTTAAATTATGTTTTTGTATAAGTCTAATAAATTTTATTGGAAATCCTTTTGAGAGTATGTTTGGAACTTCATTGAACCTATAGTTTGCAGAAAATTGACACCTTTATGATATATTAAGACATTGTATACATGATATGTTAGGTCTATTTATTGATGACTTTTTCCTTAAAGGAAATGTGTGCTGTTTTAGACTTATTTCTAGGTACTAAATACTTTTATTGTTACTATAAACAGTATTTGTTTTTTAATTACAATTATTTTTAAAATATATGTTGCAGAGTATAGTAATAAAATTGGTTTTATATTGTGCTCATATTAGAAACTTGTTAAATTCCTTCATTAAATCTAAAAAATTAAGTTCAAAAAATCCTGGGTTTTTAAAAATGTGAATAATAAGCAATCATATTATCTATACATAATGGTAAGTTAGAATATTTTAAAATATTGAAACAGTTTGCATTCCTGAAGTAAATTCAGCTTGGTCATGATGTACATAATTTTTAGTACTTTACTGGATTTTACCAGCCAATATTGTTTTAAGTATTTATATACACATGAAAATGAAATTTGCATGGAATATTGTTTTTAACTGCCTTTGAACAATTATAGTACTAAAACTATTCTAGATTCTTTAAATTATTTAGGAAATATATTTTTCCCTATTCTCAGGGAATTTGTATAATATTGAAATTTTATTTTCCATGAAATCTTGGTGGAACTTACCTGTAAAACTAGATTGTTACTTTTAATGAGTTAGCTTCTGGATAATAATTTAATTTCTGAAGTGATTATAATTTTGGCTTGTTTTGTCTTCTTCTTCTTTTTTTTTTTTTTTTTTTTGCGGTACGCGGACTTCTCACTGTTGTGGCGTCTCCTGTTACAGAGCACAGGCTCCGGACGCGCAGGCTCAGCGGCCATGGCTCATGGGCCCAGCCACTCCCTGGCATGTGGGATCTTCCAAGACCAGGGAATGAACCTGTGTCCCCTGCATCGGCAGGCGGACTCTCAACCACTGTGCCACCAGGGAAGCCCTGGTTTTGTCTTTCCTACATATCAGTTTTGTTGTTATATTTTTCAGAAATATGTCTGTAGCTATCACATTTCAAATTCATTATCATAGATTTTTTGGTATTACTCACTTGCTCTTAAAGATAACTCATATTGTCTGTAATTGTATCACCTTAAATTTTTATACTATTTTTGCCTTCTACTTTTTAAAAAATCAATCTTGACAAATACTGGGTATTAACTAATCTTTGCCTACAATTAATTTTTGGCTTTTTGGATTATCTCTTCTACTTTTGCTTTCAATTTTTTTCCCCTTAATTCTAATGTCTTTGGATTAATTTTTTGTTCTTTCTCCAATTTTTTTGAGTTGGATGATTAGCTCATACACTTTATATTCCTTCTTCCTTTTTTACTATAAGCATTTAAGAACATATAATAATAATAAATAATATTTTATAAGGATTTTAAAATACCACTATAATTTTATTATACAAACCTTGGATTTAGTATCATTTTATAATTATTACTATCTATGTATATATTTTCAAATTTTTATTAATGTAACATCTTAATCTGTGAGTTATTTAATGAAAAATATGCCATATATTTGGAGAGTTGTTTCTTAATTCAATATTAATTCCACTGTGTTGAGAAAATGTGGTTTGTTCCTTTTACATTATATTTATGGTCATTACTAATATTTAAAATTAGCTTTAATCATATTATCTTATGCTTTGTATTTTTTTCCTTATTTTGCTTCTAAAATTTTTGGTCTTATTTTTATTTTCTTAAATTCCATTTTTTCTTTTCTTCTGGAAATTATATTGCTAATCACATTTCTTCAGTGTGTGTTTTTAACCTTCTATCATGCACACTCAACATCTAACAGTAATCATTGTATCTTTCTCTTCCCAAGCAATCTGTGGATCTTAGAACACTGTAACTCCAGTTCCATCTATCTTGCTTAAAATTTGTTTTCTGATGTTTCAGGAAAATATGTTTTTAATTCCAAAAATAAAACATTATTTGTCTTGCTGTGGTCAATTATTTTCAATTTAAAACCTATTTACTAATTTATTTCTCACCATTTTTCCCCCCATCTCAGACCTTTATTCTAATATCATTTTCCTTCTTTCTAAAGTGTTTCCCTAAAGGTTCCTTTTATGCCCATCTGTTAGTGGTAAACTTTCTCAGTTTTTATCCAGTGATGTTTTTGTTTGGTTTCTGAATGATTATTTAGCTCTGTGTAGAATTTTAGGTTTATAGTAATTTTCTTTCAGTAATTTGAAGTTATTATTTCAGTGTCTTCTGGCTTCTACTCTGCCGTTGAGAAGAGTAATCGTTCCTTTTTTGTGGCTTATCTCTTTCCCTCTCTCTCTGTCTTAGGTTTTCTTTTCTAATTTTAAGATTCTTCATTCTGATGTCCTGCAGTTTCACTATACTAGGTTTAATTATAGATTTTTTTATACATATACCACCTGTGTTTTTATTGCTCCACTTCAGATCCAATTTCTAGCTCTCTTATACTCTGTTCATTTCTAATTTTCCATTTAGCCTAACCACTTTCTATTTTAATGAGATCATATTTTATAAATCTATATGTTCTAATTAGTTATTTTTCAAATCAGCCTGTTTACTAAGCTTTATTGACTTATCTCTTGTACAGGTATTTCTTCACAATTTAAAAACATAATTAGCTCATTACCCAGATCTGTTTAGTTAAATCAGTTTGACAAATATGTATGGTCATGGTACACCACAACCACAATCAAGATTTGGAACATTTTTGTCACCTAAAAAGTCAGCTTATGTTCCTTTCAAGTCAATTTCCTCCTCCCACTAACTGTCAGTGGCCACTACTGATATGATTCCTGGCTCTATAAGTTTGCCTTTTTAAATGTCATACAAATGAAATTCTACATTATGTTATCTTCTGTGTCCACTTTCTTTCCTGTAGTTTTGAGATTCATTCATACTGTTGCATGTGTCAGTAGTTCAGTGCTTTAAGTATCTGGATAGTATTTTATTGCATGGACTTACTCTGTTTATCTTTTAACCTATCAATGAGCATTTGAGATATTCCTGGTTTGGGTTAATATTAATAAATCTACTATAACATTTGTGTGCAGATCATTGTGTGGGAAAACATGTTTTTATTGCTCTTTGGAAAGCCTATATTCAGGGAATAGGATTGCTGTATCATATGATAAGTATATGTTCAATTTCACAAAAACCTACCAAACTGCTATTCAAAAGAAAAGTCACACCATTTTGCTTTCCCAATTGCTATACATCCATACCACATTTGATTCTGTCAACCATTTTAACTTTGGCCTTTTTGTGTGTGTATAGTGATATCTTATCTTGATATTAATGTCATTTCAGTTATGACTTAAGATATTAAGCATAGGGCTTCCCTGGTGGCGCAGTGGTTGAGAGTCTGCCTGTCGATGCAGGGGACGCGGGTTCGTGCCCCAGTCCGGGAAGATCCCACATGCCATGGAGGGGCTGGGCCCATGAGCCATGGCCGCTGAGCCTGCGCGTCCAGAGCCTGTGTTCTGCAATGGGAGAGGCCACAACAGTGAGAGGCCCGTGTACAGCAAAAAAAAAAAAAAAAAAAAAAAAAAAAAGATATTAAGCATATTTTCACAGGCTTATTTTCCATTCTTGTACCTTCTTTGGTGAAGTATTCATTCAAATATTTTTCCATTTCTTAAGATTATCTTATTATTGATTTGTAAGTGTTCTTTATTTATTATGGATAAAAGTCCTATGTCAGTTATACATTTTGAAAATATTTTCTCCCAGTCTCTGGGTTGTCTTCACATTTTCCTAACTGTGTTTTTGGATGAGCAGTGCTTTAAACTTTGAAGCCAGGTAACTTATGAATGCCTTATCTAACAAATCTTTGTCTGTCATATTATCACAAAGATTTCTTCTATGTTTAATTTTTTTTGCAAATATTTTACCTTGTTTAGGTATCAGAGTAATGAAGTTCCCATAAAATGTATAAGAAAGATTTACCTCCTTTTAAAATATTTTTTGGAAGAGTTTGTGTTGAATTGGCATTATTACTTAAATATTTGGTAGAATTAATCAGTTAAGTCATCTTTACCAGGATCTTTGTGAGAAATATTTTAACTAAGAAATCAATTCCTGTACAGGATATAAAGTTTTCTATTTCTTTTTGAGTAAAGTTTGGTCATTTGAGTTTTACAAGGACTCTATCCATTTCATCAAAATTATCAAGTTTATTGGAAAAAATTTTTATAATAGTCTATTATTATCCTTTTAATGTCTTTAGTACATGTACTATGCTCAGTTCTTTATTCCTCCCTCAATTACTGAGAAAGAATTGAAGTCTTCAACTATACCTATGGATTTTTCTATTTCTTCTTTTAGTTTTACCAGCTTTTGCTTTAGATATTCTGAATTGTTATTATTTGCTTCACTTGTATTAAGATTGCTATGTTCTTCTGGTGACTTGATCTCTACATCATTATGGAATGTCCCATTTTATCTTTGGGAATATTTCTTGTTCTAACGTTTTTTCCTTGTTTGAAGCTTATAGAGCCTCGCCAGCTTTCTTTTGCTTAGAATTTGCATGATATGTCTTTTCCCAACCTTTTACTTTTATGTATATCTTTCTCTTTAAAGTAGGGCTTTCTCACTATTCCATCCCCTCCTCCATAAGGTTACAAAACCACGCTTGGTGTCAGTGGGAGTTTTGAACGCAAGTTACCTTTTTGTCCCTCTCCACTCTCAGCCAGACGCTCTTCTGTTTCAATGCAGGATTGTGTTCATGAGTGGGTTTCCTCTGCTTCCTTTGGTAGCAGGTAAATTTTATTTTGTGTACTTGCAGCACAGAGATGTCAGGTTTTCCTCCTTCTTTCAGCAGCTGCTGACCATTTTTTTTGAGACTATGAGGCAGGAGCACTTCCTGGTTTTCTCCAGCAGTAAATGGTAGCTACTTGCTATGATACAGAGGTTCACATGTGTACAGCTCTGTTCTGTCTCTCAGCAGTGGCTGGTCACCATCTGTATGCATATGCAATGGAGAGCGGGTCTTCAAGCTTTCTCACAAACACCCAGCTGTGGCTGTAGAAAAAAGCCGTCAAGTAGGTTTCCCTCCCTTTATGTCTGGGATTCCCACAGATTCTAAACTATCACACAGGCACATACTCAGCCTCTAGAAATTTGATAATGTTGAAGAATTTTTGTTGCCTGATATTATAGTCGCTACCACTTCCTCTCATGCTCCACAAAGATGAAACAATTTATATGTCCCTTTTGTCCTTTGAGAGGCTTGTCATTTATTGGGATTAAGTTTACTTTATTGCTTTATGACTTTGGTCTCTGATGGGTTAAAAAAGTTATAATTTTATGGTTTATCTGGTTGCTACCCATTGTTATGGTGAGGACAATATTTTATTGCAGTTTTCTACATGCTATGTAAAAGTGGAACCAGGCAATATCACTTTTATAGTGTAGAAGTACAATAGCACCAAAATGGCAACTATTCTAAGGAAATTGCCTCACATTAAAAGTGACGGCTTGACACAGTTTCACGTTTTTAGTCTCTTCAAAATAAATCTGGTATAAGAATTGTTCTGTTAGAGATACCTCAAGTTAAACTCCTTTTGAGTTTCATACCATCAACTTTTTCTAACTTCCTTTGGTTTTGTTCATTCCATACTTGGGATTGTGAGTTTTTAAATCTGTTCTCTTGACCTCTCTGTTCTTGCTTCTTTCTTTTTGCTTAAATTTTAAATTTCAGCTACCCATTCACATCAATTTATTACTAAAATATCTTCTAATTGTCGTGCTGAATTAAACCTTAGTGCTTACTAGCATGCGTATCTTAGATGAATGTCACAGTTTCTCATGAAAACAAAGCTCAGAGTAAGCATAAAAAGCATATGTTCCATCTAAGCCTCTTCATTGATTCTGAAAAGTCCTGGGCATGAAATCCCATGATGATTTTCATCACTAGTACAATATGTTAAAATACGATAAAAATGCTTATTTCATAAAGATCTCACAAATGCCATTTCTATACTAGAAATAGATGTTTGAAAACTAAAGAAAAAAGTTTCTGCACAACTTTAAAAATGGGAAAATGGAGTTAACTGATATTAGATTCAAAGGAACTGTAGATCATCTCTCATATGATATGCAAAAATGCATGGAGTTTTATGATAGAATTTATAAAAATTAACAGAAGGACACATTTTAAAAATATATTTGCCATTTCTTTCTATTAAGAAATATTGGAATCTTAGCTTGCTGGGGCAATTTGTGTTTTGTCCTGATTTTGAGAAAGGAGGTGAGTATCTTCAAAAAATGGTATTCTTCTTGTATGACACTAACTTCTTACATAGTCATGCTTAACTTGATGTCAGCTAAAAGTTATTTGTAAATACGCAATTCTTTAATTACTGTCTTCTTCATTTTATTCCATTAGCATTCCATTAGAAATATAATTCATAAATGCATTCACTGGTACTTTTAAATACTACATGAAGACTCAACAATATTACTTGAATTGTCAGGTATTAAGCAATTTTTCCAGCTTTTTAATTTAACTTTTGTTATGGTAAGTCCTTTCCTTTATCTTATACATGTTTACAAATGTGTTTAAAAAGAAGAGACAGCACTGGGTATTCAGGAATATCTTTGAGGTGTTTATATTTATAAAACCAATCATTTATTTGTTACACATTTAAAATTTTTTATGAAAAATTATGATTTTTTTATAATATGATGATTTAACTAATGATGATGATTTAACTAATGATTTAAATATGATGATTTAAATATGATTTAAATATGATGATTTAAATATGATGATTTAAACGATGATGATGATTTAACTAATGTTATCTTCAAACAATGAACATTTGCAGAGGGAATAAATGTGGAAATTAATTTTTTAATATATTTGTGTGGAAACATTCTATTTCTGGAAATGTCTTTATTGTTTTTGATGGCGAAGTAAATTTTTGTGAACTATATGAATTAAAACAGTTTAGTCAATTCAACATTGTATGAGACTTAACTAAATATAGAGGTCTCAGAATAAAATCTCATTTGGGTCATGATGACATAAAATCTATACAATATTTAACAAATCTTGTGAACTTTTATTACTAGTGATACAGCTGTTCTATAAAACAACCTGGCCCACGAGGTTAAGGAAAACAAATAAACTGATACTACCCAAAGAGATGTACATTTTTTATTTGGCTGTCATCGTATAACATTTATTTTAATGGCAAGTGTATAAAAACATGAGTATAAGTCCTTTTTCTACAATCTGATGTATGCCCCTACCCTAAGTGTGAGTTTGCACATGAGAAGACCCATAACAGAAAACACATCGTGCTCTTGAGCACAAGAAGACTTTTCCTGACCTCTTTTCCTACGTTAGAGATGCTGTCATTTGCAGTGTTTTGTCTCTTTTGTTTAGTTTTTATCATCATTAGCTTTTACCTTACTCCTAAAATTGAGTATTATGACAATCCTTTGCATATCAGCAATTACTAAAGCAAGTTTTTCTTCCCTTAAAGAAGTTTATATTGCACCGTACTTAGGTATACAAACATTTTCAAACCCTGTACAATGATGCCTCATGTACCATCAGTCACACAGTTGAGTTCCAGTTGTTCTGCATACTCCCCGGTATTTGATATTGGCGTTTTTGTTTTTTACTTAATAGTAAATATCCTAGTAGATGTTTAGAAGGATCTTATTGTAATTTTAATTTGCATTTCCTTAGTGCTAATGTTGTAGAATATTTTTATATGATTAATCATCCTCACTATACCTTCCTTGGTGAAATATCTATTTAATTTATTTAATTAGGTTCTTTGTTTTTCTTTTGTTGAATTTGAGAGTTCTTTATATATTTTACATACAAGTCCTATATCAGAAATGTGATTTGCAAACTTTCTGTCTAATTAAATATCTTACAATAATTCAATCAAATATACTGAGAACTAAACCTTAAATCCAGTCTTAAAAACAATGAAATTTTTGCTCACTGCAAAAGTGAGAGAAACAATGGATCATATTTCCCATCTTCTCAGTAGAAATCCAGGCACTAATGAGAAAATTCAAATAGAACACACTTTATCATAGCTTCAATATCTGTTTTTCTCTGTATTTTTTTTTGGCAAGGGACAATTGCAAGAAAATGATAGTTGTCAGAGAGTTTCAAAGGCTTTAGTTAATTAACTTTGTCTTCCCCATTTAGAATTGAAGTTGCTACAACTGATGCCTACATCTCATTGAAAATCAGATGGATTGAAAGATGAGCTATCTGCTGTAATATAAAAGTGCCCTGTGCATTGCACATCTAAAAACTCTTTTCATTCCCTTTGAGCTACCAATATCATTGGAACAGTTTCTTATAGGACACACAAATGTTATTCCCATTCCTTCTAATATCATCATCAGTGTTTTCATTTTATTCTTTGCAATTGTGTAGTTCCTATGTATTTCAAGGTCTAATTCTGCATAAATTTATGAATACTGGAATGATAAAATGGCATAGAGATGTAACCTCAGAGATATTCAGATTTCCTTCTTTCCTTTGATGGGAGAGGAAACAGACCCTAGTAGGGGAATGTATTGCCTGAAATCAGAAACAGATATCTGGAATCATTATCTGATTTTGTTTCATTCCAACATACAAATATTTCTAAATAATTTTCAATGATCCCCAACAGATAGAAATTGTTGGCATGACTTATCATAAGTGGCCCCAGGAAGTGAGGATATACGCAAAATGTACAGGGTGTCAGTAGAGACTGGACCTTCAGATTTTTGTAGATGGAAAGTTGCCAATTAAAAAGTTTCAAGCAGCTTCTGCCTTCCTGGTCATGGGTTGGCATTGTACTTTGAGGAGGCATACTCCTTGTTTTGGGAAGACAGAATTGAGTGTTCCTTTTGGCTGTGAAGATTTAAGCATATCTTAAACTTGTCAGGGACCTGGGTTTATGAAATGTCCGTGCACATGGCAAATGGCCCTCCAACCCAACATTTGCCTCTTGTTTCACACAGGTATGTACCTGAGAGCAACAGACTCATGCAGGAGCAGAGTGACCCTGACACTGATGTCTTCTCCTTGTGATGAAAAGATACTAGGACACACCTAAGGGTCAGTAGCTCCAATGAAGACCATATGACAGGGAAGGAAAACCAGAGAGCCGATAGGAAAAATTCCTTAAGAGAAAAAGGAAACCAGGAACAGGACAGGGAGAGGGAAACTGGTTCTTTGCACTTTTTTGCTTTATTGATGCTGGACCCCGACACTACTTGACCTCTCCTTGCTGTGTTTGGAAATGTTCTGGAGAAAATGCTGTTTCCAGGTATACTGAAAGTACAGCACTAAAAACTGTGCAGCCCTAAAAACTGAAGCTTGCTTCCCATGCTGTTTTGCTGTAGGACACACCTAACTGAACATGGATTTGAGAGGAAAATGCTCTCACTCTGAGTCTGGGCGAGCTGGCAGCATCTGCAGAGGTGATCAGGTAGAGAGCAGGGCATATTGTCAGCAAGAGCCAGCCGGCAGCTGGCCAGACCCTGCCTGAGGAAGACACCCAGCTTCAACATGGCTGTCATGACCTCAGGGTCCATAGCCCAGTGTCATGTGAGTGGGAGAAATGGTAGTGGAGGCCAGCCACGTGGTTTGCTGAGCTCAGCCGTTGTGGAGCCCACCTGGCTCCTGCTTCACTGACTGACATTGGCTGGTACTCAAAAATGAATTCATGAACAAGTTTAAGAAATCCTTGTGATCTGGGAAAGGAAGATCCTAGATAAAAACTGGATTTCCAGCTCATTTATAAGATGAGAATGATTATCATAATAGTTTTAGTTCTTAAGAGAAAAGTGATTTTATTGCCTTTTCACCTTGGGTAATAAAGCCTGAGATGTATATTATACAGCACAATGAATCTTCTCGTATAATATTTTTTCTTATGACATCTTTACCACAGGTAAACAACAGCACACACACAGGCTGCCCCCTGATGCAGAAAAAGCTTTTTCTTCAGCACAGATACCTGTAAAAATTGGAAATTTGGAAACAAATCAGAAGCAAATAACTATGGAGCCTGCCTCATGGAAGCTATGTATGTGCTTAGGTTAAATGAATGTACAGAAGACACCAGTTCCTGCTCTGGTGGAGATTGTTTTACTGTGCACAAACATTTACTGCTCTTTCTATGGGCGGATCACACTTCCCACTGCGCCGTGGGTGGTTTACTGTGAACTCCTCTCCATGGCATCTGAGGTCAGGGTAGTGTGATCAGCAATGAGTCGCCATTAGTTGCCATCTCTGGTTGACATTAATGAGCACAGTCTCCTTACTTGATTTTCCTATAGGAAAAGAAACATGAGTTGAAAGATGCTGAGGTGTTTGTGCTCCTCGTTTCCACAGCGTTTGCTGACTGAGGCACTCTCAAAGTGGAGATGACATTTTAGCAGATATACACATGACAGTGAGAAAATGAAAAGTTAAATATGAATAAAAGAGAAGTTGATCAGGGTAATGGGGACTAAAAACGGGGCAGGAGAAAAGCGGGTTTGCAACTTCAAATAAGGGGCAATCATGGTAGGCCTCATAAGAAGATTAGGCTGAGTAAAACTTTTTCTTCTAGGGTTTAAGTAGAACTGTGTTATCCTCATCCCTAAATTTTTGGTTATACCATCACATTTTAATAACTCAGTGTTCTATTTTTCTCCTCATATTTGCCTATCCATTTTGTCCAAATCAAATACATGTTGGACACCTACCAAGTGTCCAGCTGAGGGTGTGCCAGGCTTTGGGGATGATGGCCGAGACAGACAGGAATCCTGTGGTCCCAGCTGAGGGTCAGAAGCTGGCACAGCTGTTCTCAGGTGGGCTCCATTCCATGGGATGCTGAGGTCTGTTTCCAATCTCTGTTCCCTCAGGGACTCTGACAACTGCTGGCAGTCTGTGTCCCCCATCACCATCTGGTCCTCAAGACGTAATTTTTAATTGAATAAAACAACCCCGTGGTGACTAGGCAACAGTCACCCTGGCCTTGCTCTAGTGAATCTGAGCATAGGACCTGCTCTGACTTTCAGTCCTGTCTCAATCAGCCGCATCTAAAATTAGGCCTTCAACATCTGCCCTGCAATTCGTTACTAGTCCCGTTCTTATTCACAGTTCACACCTACACAAACCATGTGGAAAAGAATAACAAAGTGCTCCAATGTTCCAGAAGTAAACTTCATTTTACTTCCTGTATGCATTCTGCTTGGTGGCAGAAGCATAATCTCAATTTACTCCCTTTTCTTGGGGTTTCATATAATCATTTCTCTGTCCCCCAGGCAGGCTGGGACCCTGGAAATCTCCTGAGGCTCTTTCAGGCTTGTTGACTAAGCCATTAGCCAACAGGCACAGCTGCCTCCAGGAGCAAGACAGGTCAAGTGGGCATGTGAGGTAGTAGGGATGGGTGATGATGATGCCAGGAGTGAGGGGACAGAGTGAGGAGACTGCGAACCTGAACGGGGTCAAAATCAAGATTAAACACGATCATTGCTAGTACATGAAAACACAGCTGATATTGCAAATCGATCTTGGATCCTGACACAGTGCTGAACCCCATTATTAGTTCAGATAGTTGTTTGTGTTTGTTTATATGTATGTATTTCTTTGGATTTTCTATATCCAAAATTATACAGATAAAAATAGTTTTATTATTTTTTACATTCCTTAAAAAAAAAATCAAGATTAAACCAACAGATACTTTCAGCCCAGGGGCTGAAACGAGGAATGTTGGCCTCTCCTGACAACAAAGCCATTTCTGCTTTGAGTCTTGCTATGTGTTCAGAACCCTTCTCTGAGGAAGGGCCCACAAGGTCCATCAGAGCTACAATTCCTGGACTGACCTGGGCTCCCTCCCTCTCATCCCTTCCCTCAGGGTTCAGTCCGGTTGGAGACACCAGTATGCTGGGCCATCTCTCAAGCATTTTAGGATCTGCACATTTCTAACTCCCCTTCAGACTTTCCTCCTCCTCAACCCTGGGACCCATTTGCCCTTTGTCTTGTGTGTATGAGGGGGGTAGGGCACAGCAGGGAGCCTTGTGGGCAGCCCTGCCCTGACTATAAATCTAACTCCTAAAATGTGTACCCAAATCTGACAGTCAAAGGTCAGTACTCATCTCCATAATTCTCTCTGAATTTCTGCCTATTCTTCCCTTCTCCAAGGAAATGAATGCAGAATTCCCCACTCAGATTTTACAAAGTGTGAGACAAGTATCATGTGTGATACTAAACAGCTTCAGAAGGGATTCGGACTCAAGGCATTAAGTAGCATCCAATCACATCGAGGAAAAATCATTCGTTTTAAATTCTCTATCGTTCCTGGTTACATCAAAGAGAAAAATGTTCTCTCGGTACACTTATGTTCAAAAAATCACCCTGATACACACACTACCACTCTTTTTAACAGAGGTTAGGGGCACGCTCAGGCTTTCGCAGGGAATAGAATTTAGACAGAACTTAATAGGTTCAACTTTGTTCTCATTTTGTGTATTTTATGCTTAACTTCTCCTTACAGCAATATGAGATGTGTTTACCCTTTCAGTTTGGGTTATAAAGTTTCCTTTTTGAAATAATTTTCCATGAAATTATTTATTAAAAGATACATTGGATGTAGAAAACAAACTTATGGTTACCAGGGGATGGGGGGGTAGGGATAAACTGAGAGATTGGAACTGACATATACACACTACTACATATAAAATAGATAACTAATAAGAACCTGCTGTAGAGCACAGGGAACTCTACTCAATACTCTGTAATGGCCTATATGGGAAAAGAATCTAAAAAGAGTGGATACATGTATAACTGATTCACTTTGCTGTACATTTGAAACTAACACAACATTGTAAATCAACTATACTCCATTAAAAAATTTTTTTTAAAAATTAAAATAAATAAAATAAAATATTCGTGGGTGTATTTACATGCTTTGAAACACCATATTATTTTCTGGGTTATAGTGTTATATTTGTTAAACATCAAAATGACCTTACAAGAAAAATATGGGGAAAAAATACATCAATAAGAGTATAGGTTGTTCAACAAGATGGTAAAAAATAATGTATGTGGGGAGGAAATGACTAATGTTTGGGCAATGCTGCCCCAACTGCCTATCTTGGGGAAGGTAAGCAATAAAAGGAACTTCAGGGATCTATACCTCCAACAGCATTTCAGAATAGTACCTCTCCACAAGAATAAAAGCAAATTTCCTTTCTTTGAGAAGGAAATATTTTAAACTATTAAGACTTTCAAAAAATTCTTTTTTTGTTATTCAGAAAACTTTTACTTATCCTTGGCCAGCTCCTCCACAAATTTTCTCAGAGATTGTTCCAAACCTTCAACATTTGCTTCAAACTCACCTTACAATTCACTTTAACCCAGTCCTAACCGACTCTTCCATCATTAAGGAAAACAGAGCTGACCAGACCTGGTGTCCTCCAACTTCCCCTACTCAAAATGACAGTACATATACCTGTCCAGCCCTTCCACCAGTCTAACACAGAGATTCTTTCTTCTTTCCCTTCCCCCAGTATTTGATTTCACGGTTGCTAGGAAGTTAATTAATTAAATATTCTCTCATTCTTTTAGCTTTTTATCCTGTCTCTGCCTCTTGGTTATTTTCCATCAGTCCATGCTTATATTCCAATAACCGTTATCCTGGTGGATGCCTTCCTGTGATGGTGCAGAATAATGACCTGATTTCCCCCTCTCCTGCTCCGTCTAACTTCCTAGAAGGTTTATCTGTATCCACTCTCACCCCTCCCTGAAAAGGCAGTTTTACAAAATTAGGGATGGTGAGAAACATTAATATAGAATCTACAGGAAGACATACATGCAGAAAGACTTCATGGGGAAAACATTGGAAAGATAATAACTATATACCTATAAACACTCATACTGGTAAACAAGAAACATGTCAGACTGATTCAGAATTGCATATTATAGTCTCTATACACAGAATAGAGGTTGAAACAGGAGGTTTGGGTTTATCTAGAAACAGATGCAATAGCTAAAATAAATTCTCAGTATTCACAATAAAGCTCTGGAGGGTAAAGAATATAAAACAAAACAAAACAAACAAAAAGCAAACAAAACAGGGTGGGAAGAATTTGACCTTTGATAGCCAGTTCTTCTGTGAATTGAATATTGATTCACTGAAAATACCAGAAAATATTTTTTAAATGTTCCTGCTATTAGCTGTGTGACAGGAAAATCTTCCTAAATTATCTGAATCTTTTTTGTCTTAAATAAAAAAAAAATCTCCACAGATAAGTTCTCAGGGATACATAAGAACATATTTATCATGTACTGTCAGAAAGCTTCACTCAAAATTAATGCTTACTGTAGTTTAATGATGGAGAGTGAAAAGAAAAATCAGAAATCTCATACCTTTCAAAACTAATCTGGCAAAAAAAACCCTTGCATTTAATACAGAGGGTAGCAAACTTTTTCTGTAAAGAGCCAGATAGAAATATTTTTGGCTTTGAAGGCTATATGGCCAGTCATAATTATCTGCCATTGTAGGACAAGAGCAGCCAATGTGTATATGAACAGGCATGGCTGTGTTCCAATAAAACTTTTATTTACAAACCAGGCCAAGTGCCACATTTGGCCTTCAGGCTATAGTTTTCAAACCTCTGATTTAGTAGATTAGGAGGTACAAATGTGATTCAGGCTTTTTGCAAGAGAAATTCTTACATTCTCTTTCTTTTGGTTTAATAAAACTTGACATCCAATTGGTAATTTTTTTTAGATAGGTTACTGCCTGTATTTTGGAAATAAAATCACATGCTCTTTCAGTGTATTTCTAGAGAGAATCATGAGTTTAAGTTACTCCTATAAAAATCAGTTGTCTTTTGTTCCAAACGTTGTCTCTACATAAACATTCAAAATCAATGAAAATTAAGGTCATACATGTTAGGAAAACAGAATTCTGGCCTTGACTGATCATCACTATTTTTCTCTAGGGAACTAATAGCTGGAAAGAAAAGGAAAGATAGGCAAATTCCAATAATTTCATAGCTTGGAAAGGCAAATAGTTTATATTGATCAATAGTTTCAAAATCCAATAAGAAACATCCAGTAAGCCTTAAGTTAACATCCAGTGGTTAACTTAACCTTACATCATCTACCACAAAGAAACATTAAGTCTGTTATGTATTTTTTTTCTGCTTATTTGCCACCAAAAGGAAAAAAAAAAAGTAGTTTAAAACTTCTAATCTTTGAGTTTGCTACCCTATTCTCTCATTTTTTATGTATCATCTTTCATTTAACATTTTGTTTTGTTTTGTTTATCTTTTATTCTGAGAAAACATTGCTTACCTCTCTGACTCTGGAATTCAAGTCTTGTGCCTCTGACCTGTAGCTCATATATGTGATGAAACACGTCATTTTTCCAGAGCAAAAAGCAGCCAAAAGGACCCTTCTATACTAGTTAGCTTTTAATAATTCCCCTTAGGACAATTCTCATATGTTTCCTTCATACAGTTTCCTTCCACTACTCCATTTTTCCAGGAGGAAACCATCGACAATATTTTTTTTCCATCTAAGATATTTAGAGGCATTGTGCATATTATTCCCCACAAAGGACCTTCCAATTAGAATTTGTCACAATGGTTCCCTCTGAAATCTGTCAGGTTAAGGATTTCTTCTTTCTCAGAGTGAGAGTCTCGGGCTGACAGACAGTAGAACCACATCCATTGTGCATTTTTATTCCTTTTTGAGCTGTAACATTTAGGTCATCTATTTTTTCTTGTCTCTAGGGCTTTCCTTCTTAACCTCTCAGCAATAACTATATTCATGTTTTCTCTAGTACGTGTTACAACATCTCATTCCTTGAAATTTAAAGACCTTGAACCTTAATTTATTACAGAAATCCACATGAGCAAAGGAGGTCAGAGAATTTCCTCATTCATGTGAATAAATATAAGAATATTTGATGTTTATCTAAGGGGATGGAACTCCCTAAGAAAGACTAGATGATCCTGAGTCTCTTCTCCTAATAATGACACCAAACTCCTCCTTCTAATAGTAATTTTTGTTTTTAAATAACTTTAAGGTGTTTGCCCTCTTTTCAGTTATGTTTTAGGCTAGGGAAGGGGGCCAAAAATACTTCCATTCCCACAAATACACTCTTTAATGAAAATTTCCCATAGATCTAACTGTTCTCCTTTTGGGTCCTGTTTCAAGGGTATTTTTTAAGGTGTGGTTTGTTCACTTAATTTTCACAAGGTGAAAAATCAACTTGGAATATAGGTTTTATGAATGTAAGTTACATTTTTTTCCATATTTCTTCAATTCATGACTCATATCTCTTATTTTCCTTTTATTGACTTCTGTAATCAAACTAGTAGGTAACATTTAAAATATTTGTCTGACTATACTTTTTCTAAATGTTTTTCCTGTTTTTTTTTCTGGGTCAAGCCAGATACAAATACTGGATATGAATAGCTTTTATGATAACAATAATCATTCCTTCTAACTTTTCAGCTGGGTCACTAAGAAGATTGAAAACTTGAAATCACATGCAAATTTTAGTGGCCTATTTAACTGGCCACACATTGCTTAAGGACAAAATATAAAATACAAGAGCCCTGGACATTAAACGCTTGAAAATTCTAGGGCCAAAATAAGAAGATTCAAGAAGGAGTGTATATTTTAACGTCTCTGAGGCAATGAGCAAAATTACACTTGCTGTTAAAGACACAAATAGATAATTTGCTCATGTGAGTAAAATGCTTACTCTCAGGGGAGAAGATGAATTTCAGAAAGCATCCTCCACTTCCTTTTCCTATTACTATGAGCTTAATATATGGGGAATATTATTCTAGATATGAGAAATCATGCACATCTTTATACAATAACCACAAGTGTGATCCATTTTTATTACAGGATTATTAGATCAAGATATGAGAACTTGGATTGTGTTTTAAGAAATATATGAATTAATTTTAAATTGTAATTTTGGGCTAAAATCCCAGAAATGAACAAAATAATCTAATCCACAGCAAATGTAAAACAACAACAACAACAAAAAAAAACCGTTTTAAAGTCAAATTGGGAAAACGCAAATGACAAAAAAAATCCATCATTTTAAATGAATATCTGACATCTTCATACATTTGAAAAAATTAGCCATACACTCATCTGGAAATTATCAATACTTTATCCTACTTACCTAAATTGTGCCTATCACAGCGCTTATTGAAATATTAGTGGAATAAATGGGCAGAATGCTTTGTGGATTTGTGTCAGCAACCTCCTCTTCACCAAATTAACTCTTAGCTAAGAATCCCCTCCCCCAAGTTCAGTAGTCTGAACTCATTTTTTGTGACAACCGACATCCACAAGCAAAATAAAGAGCGTCTCAGAAACGCAGGATGAGCACCCAAACAACATTCCGAGGCAAAAAGTAACAAACCTTTGGTATTTGCTTCCCAGAAGGTGCCATTCCAGAGCCGAAGCTGCATTGCTTTCCTGGTGTTAATTTTCCAGATCTCCAATCTTTCATGTCATAGTTGATCGAATATAAATACATTTCTATAACTAGATTGCTTGGAACTTGCTCAAGATCGACCTGTGACCTTCATTTATGAAAAATGGATATGCTTGATTTCTGCACACTGACACTGAGAATGTTCAATTAATGCTTACATTATAAAGAATGTGCAAACAACACAAATGGAAATTAAACCCTTTTCACTATCTGTCTGCGTCTGAGCATTCATAAATTGAGATAAGTGTGAAAGAGCTGTCCTCAATCAATTCCAACTCCACTCTCTGACCTGATTAAGCTATGTGTATCAATATACATTCCCTTAATTAAATGTGGTTCGGTGAGCATTAATGGTATTAAAAAGAGAGAAATAATGGGACCTCATATTACTACCCATCATTTTGTTGGGGAAAATAATAGACTGATGAAGAGGAAAGTTGACAGAAGAAAAAGCTGTTCTGTACATTATCATAATTATCTCCTATGCTGAGTGATTTCAAAGCAAGACACTAAGAATGTCACTTGTTTTTGCTCAGCCATCTCTCACGAGGTCTAAGGATTACAGGAAGAGGCAGAGGCACTGCATCATTCTGAGAAATTCCGTCCTGTTTTTGGTGTGCTCACAATTCATTCCCTGCTTATTTTGACACTGCTGCAAACATTTCCAAGCCTTTTCTGACACTCCATGTAAGCCATACAAGAAAGTGACTTTATAAGGCTCAGCTTTCTTCCTAAAGCATTAAAAATAAATGGTCTCTCACTGGGCTGTTCAGCAAGATTCAATATGCGTCTCTCCTTTCTGATTGCTGTCTCGTTTTCTTCTTTCCTGTCTTCTTTGTCCTCTGCAGAGCCAGCAGAATGTCTCCCACGGAAGACAGTCGTTGATGAGACTTTAGCCTACAGGGACTCCGTGGTTTCCTGGGTGACTTTGCCGGGTGATTCTGATAGTGGTGGCCCTACACTGACTGCTGCTTTCATCCTGTGATATGCTGAGAATGTTGCTAATTAAAGGTTCCCACAGGGATAGCTTTTTACTCATTCTACTTCGGAGCCTAAAAGATCAAGAGCTGACAGACTAGAAGACTCACAGATTGGCTCAGAGGAGGCACGAGGAGACAAGCAGAATACAGCTTCTTGGGCTGGGGTTATAGTCATTCCACAGAAGATCTTACTGCAGCACCAGCTGATGTAGCTGCCTGTGGATTAAGCTGCCTTTGATACCATTTGCAATAAAGAGCTACCATGTATGACAGGTAAGTCTTGAAGAGTAGGGAAGACTTACAGGGGAGTGAGAATTGATTACATATTAAAGTATTGGTATCAGAAAATGAGCCAGATTGCCTTTGAATACAAGAAAAATGACAGATACCTGCTTCTCCTAACTCCTGGGAGTTAGGTCCTGAGGTAGAGAATTAGAGTCTAATGAAGCTTTAAGTTTACATCATGAATCCGCTGGCCTTGGTTGGTCCTGAATGCTGTTCTGACCAGAAAGACACTTGGCGGGTAGAGCCAAGCACCTGGTTACTCACCATACAAGTCTTTTAAGAAAATGGCCCAGTGTTCCTGGAGCTCCAGAATTAGGCATTTTCTTTCCCTTAGGGAAACTCAGAACTAAAGAAAACCCAGATTTTTGGTGAATAGACCAACTGACTTTGGTTAAACTGGTTTTAATTGACTGTGGATGATTTTTATCCCATTATTTTCTATGTTTCTGATAATGTCAGCTCAGGTGAAGAACACAGGGGAATGCAAAGACCATTATCCATAGTCTCTGTCATCCTTGAATCAACTTATTTCTTTCCAGTATTTTCAGTTTCAAGTTCTCTCTCTCTATTAGTGTTCCTTTTTATCAACTTTTAAATGCGTTCGAATCTCCTCATACTTAAAAAACAACAAAACCAATACATATCCAAAAGGAAAAGAGGAGGAAGGGAAGAAGAAAATAACCTCTGAGTTGACGTAATGCTGGTCTTTCTCCCTTTAGCTGTCTGTAGCCCTCTCCTCCTCTGCTCCACAGCGAAGCTTCTTAAGAGATCTGCCTACAATTGTCCTCTCCACATGATTACATCCCACTCACACCGAAATTTATCTTCTATGTCCACAATTCCACCAAAAGTGTTCTCACTGAATCACCAACAACACTGTGGTTAAATCCAAAAGACACTTTCAGTCTTGATCTTACTCATCCTCAGCAGCATCCGAAACAGTCAGTCTCTCCCTCTAAGCATCTTGACTCCCATGATGCTTCACTCCCCCAGGGCTGCTCTCACCCATCTTTGGCCACTCCTCCAACTTCCCTTGCAGGCTTCTTGCCCTGGGCTGCCTCTAGCTATCAGTATTAATATCTGAGTGTTATCTCCTCTTTTTCACTCCCTGCATCCTCTCATACATATCCATGGTTCCAATGATCAATTTTATATTAATGATTCTTAAATCTTTATTACTAGCCCAGATTGCTTTTTTGAGGTCCCAATTTATTTGTCAAAATCCTCACTGGGTATCTGAATTTGGATGCCTCACCTGTGCCAGAAGTTATACATGTTAGGGAATAAATATAATTTTTCCCTAAAAATAAACTCTGCTTTCCTGTGGTTGAAATGACCATCAACTCAATTTTTGCAAACCAAAGCCCTGAGACTCAGTTTTGACTTTCCTCTGTCTTCAACTGCCTACTCATCACCAAGTTCTCTGACTGTGCTTCTCTGAATTGGTCTACTCATCTATATCTTCACTTTAGACTCCTTACATTGTCCAAGACCAATGCCGTTTTCCATTAGCATTACTGAAACTTCTTCCTTTTACACTCTCACTTTTCTGGATGCAGTCTTGCCCAATTTCTACCCTCAGCTGCTCCTCTGAAAGGCTTGCTCATTTGTGTCACTCCAGACTTCCTCTTGCCTCTCCAACCCAATCTCTGGCCACATTCCTCTGCTTTGTACTTTCTGTACATCATGAATAATTCTTTCACATTTAGGTCTTTGGATTCTGCCTAAAAGATACTCTCCCTATATGTTGCCAAAATTATTCCTTCTCATTTTTCAGAATTGTATCTAAATTACATTTTTTTCTAAGAAAATCTTAAAATCTCTGAAGCTCCACCGCAAACTAATATATTGACTTTTGCTATATACTGCTATGATTCCTTTAATATTTCTTAGTTTTATTATAAGTATTTGCTTTATTGCCTATCAAACTGCTTAAAAGAAAGCAAGATCCGTGATTATTAACAAGCAGAATCATGTTTAGGGTTGAATATTTAGAGCTTCTTAAGAGAAACCTCCATTATTGTTCATTAAATTGACTCAGAGTGGTCTTTTCAGGCAAAGACTTTTCCACAGGGCTTTGGAAAAACCATCAGCAGCAATTGTTTACCACTGTGGATGCCTGAGCCTGCAATACCAGCTTGGGCCAAAAAGAGCCCAAGTTCAATGCTGTTCCTACTGAATTCCCAGCTTGCTTTTTTCATAGAAGTTGACAAACTAATTCTATATGAAAGTACAATCACCTAGAATAGCTAAAACAATCTCAAAAAAGACAAAATTGGAGGACTCACAATTCTTGATTTCAAAACTTATTGTAAAGAACCTGTGGTCATTTCTCCAGTTCATGAGTATATAATTACAATAAATATACAAAACTGGTGGAAATTCCATATTGACTCCTTGACCTAGGTAGCAAGGAATATTTAGAAGTGTAAGTGGGCACCTCTAGAGCTTTGAAACCTCTCAAAATAATAAATCAAAAGCAATATATTTTAGCCCATCAAAATATGTCTTATTTCAAAAAAGTTTTGCCTAAACTACCTATAGTGGATTATACTGTCAACAGTTGAGATTCCTAACTACTTACAAGCAACTATCTCTGAGTAGTGGAATTAAAGTAAGATTATTTTATAGTTTTAACTTCTCTTTTAAAATTAATATATGTTCATTGTGTAAGAAAGGTAGTAAAATTTTAATAGTGTTTTCCTAAGTGAGCTTTGGAAAGCCCACTATAGTTGATTAGGGTCCAGTATTGCCTTCTGGGATTGATTCTCTGGGTCTTTGATTTCTCCCTAAGAACCTTCCTTTTCTAAGCAAGTAACTGGGTAGTTTTCTTACCCTGCTTCCTACCCATAGTGATATGGGGTCTTTTATGAATTTATAGTAAGACAGCAGGTGGAGCTGGAGCAGCTGGAAGCTGGCCAAGCCTCTCTCTCCCTCTGTCTCTCTCTTCAGGGAGTCTCAGGACTTTTCTAAATGGTTTTTCTGAACGAGCATATTGGGATTATCGTGTAGCTGAGTGGGTTCAGAGGAGTCAGACTCCCTACCATGTGATTTTAGGTCACCACAATGAGAATTCCAAACACCAGGGTAAATGTTGCACCCCCCTTCCTCAGCAATACTACACCATCATTTCTACCATAAGGTATTAGTTTAAGTAAGTCATAAGCCCAATTCAAAGTGGCATAGACCCCTCCTCTTAATGGGAGGAGGGTCATGGTTACATTGTTGAATAGCTTATGGGATGGGATTTGTTATCAGGTTATTTTTTGAAAGGACAATGTACCACAGAAAGTAACATCATAATATTGATTAATTTTTTATATATGATCTCTCAACAATTAAATTGAATTCAGTGGAGTTTTAAGTGTTATTTAAGTGGAACATTGATGTGGCTGTCTCTCAGTAAATAATACAATTTTCAGTTCCATATTGGAGAGGGCAAACCCTCCAAACTGGGACCATTTGTAAAATGAAAAGGATGTTTACACAAATGTAACTTCAAGTCAAATTTCTTGAAGAGATATGTTAGAACCCTTAAAAGCTGGGTTAAGGAAATTAAACTCCAGGATTTTCAGAGATGGAGGTATATGGAAACATGTCCTGTCAGGTCATTTGCCTAAATTATAATTTAATATATGCTCCTATCCCATCAAATGATAGTCAATACTATATCATATCAGTTATTGTCATCTACAAGTTAGAATGTCAAAACCTAATTTGGTGAATCTTTGGAGATAAAGAAAACAACCTAGAAATACTGTGGAAATGTAAATAGCTATGGGAAATCTTTAAGGACAGCAAATTCTTAAAAAGAAGCTCACCAAGTAAGATTAAGGCCATAGCAGTCCTCCTGTGATAGCTAAGATTATAGGTAGTAGAGAGCATAAGTGACATGTGATTATATTAATATAATTATTTTACTGCCAACTCAAATTTCTTTTACTTTGCTAATGAAATAATTGCTAGATGATGAACTAGTACATATTCTAACTTATTGTTGTTTTTTTGGGGGGGGGGCGGTCAGAAGTAATTGCCAATGTAATGGGAAGTATCCAGTAATTGATTTCGAAATTTTCTCCTTTGCAGAATGCTCACTCTCTCCAAAAGTAGAGAGTAAGGCTTTTATCGATTAAACAGTTCAGGTTTGACCTTTCTGGCTGGGATTTTAAGATTGGTGCTCACAAGATCTTGCAGCAGCCCAAGGATATACATAGTTTGTTCATTCTGGAACCACCTTATAATATGCCGAGGGAATTACCAGCCTATAATGAAATGTAAATTAATTCCACATTCTTTGAGGTTCAAATAAAGTTCAGTGAGAAAGACTTCTCAGTACTTGTGATACTGAAATAAGCCCCACTCCATCATATAGATTCATACATTTTTTACAATTTTTCATTATTTAAAATAAATAACACTCCCACTCTCTCCCAAGTGATTATGGGCTTAAAACACATTCCCCAAATAAACTAAGATGACAAACAAAATCAATAATCCAATAAGGCTGGAGGAGTGCCAGTGTACTCCAGTTTCTTTTTGTGCCTGCTTCCCATTTTGTTTCTATAATCCTTCAAGGTGTTTCCTTTAAGTTATGAAGCTCCACCAGCTGATAGCCTTGCTAATCCGTTACCAGTCACCCTTTCTGTATGCTTGGTTCACTCTGAGAGTAGATCACAGCAACCCAGCTGACATTCAAGGATGTAGGTAGACCTTGTCTTAACCATTCTTATGCATAGCACTGATGTGGTGGGAAATGTGGTAGAGAAAACATTTTAAATACAAACCTGTCAGGTATAAAACAGATGGAAGGTAAAGAAACGTATGCAGTCTCTAGGTGTTAAAATTATCCTTCCTCCTCCAAACCAAATGATTTTAACATTCTTATTTTTCTTATTTCTTCCATCTCCTTGTCTATCTCTTTGGGGAAAACCCACATCCATGTGCCTTCAGAAAATCCACTCAGAGTTCTCCCAAAGATACACTTTTCCCTATTTAATTTTGATGAAATCAACCTCTTTTGTAATATTCAGTTATTTTAGACATATGGCTTCATTCCTCTGAGGAACAGAGAATGAAAGGAACTCAATTTGTACAGGATATTAAAACTACACATCTATGAATCTAATGCTTTAAGTATTGTGTGTGAACAGTGTGACTTTAAGAATATATAGCTACTGGACCATACCTGCTTCCATAAACATCATACTCAGACCTTAATTTACAAAGCTAAAGGGAATGCAGAAAAATTTAATGGAGCTCAAATAAAAGAAGTGCTACACATTTTAAAAGATTACAAAATCAGCATCTTTTTAGAAAAAATCTGAGTTTCATGAATGGGTACTTATGAGGGATCCAGATGCACCAAAATGGCAATCTGTTATTACTTGAGCACATTTCCCTGATGTCTTTCTGAGCAGAAAGATACATGCAGAAAGTAACTCTTTAAACTTTCATTTGAATCATCATGAGATGCATATTTGAGACTGCTTATTTTTGTTTCATTTGTGATTTAGTCTTGCTTTTGAAATGTAAGCAAACAGTCATTGGATAAAATGAGTGATTTGGTGTCCAGCTACCTAACATGGACCCATAGTCAAACTTAGTTGCCTTTTGTTGTTTATACTTTAATAGCACTTCAAACACTGTTTCAGGAATACAGAACCAATAGGAGATAGATACATACATACATAGATAGATAGATGATAGATAGATAGATAGATAGATAGATAAATGAAGTATAGACAGAGATTTATGATGAGGGATTGGCTCATGCAATATGTAGGCTGAGAAGTCCCATGGGTTCTTGACTGCGAGTTGGAGGCCCAGGAAAGCCAGTGGTGTGGCTCTAGTACAAGCCCGAAGACCTGAGACCAAGGAGGGTGATGGTGTATGTCCCAGTCTGAGTCCAAAGGTCTAAGGACCAGGAGTACCAGTGTCCCAGGACAGGAGAAGACCAATGGCCCAGCTGAAGCAGAGAGAACAAATTGGTCCTTCCTCTATCTTTTTTTTGTTCAAGCCCTCAGTGGATTGGATGTTGCCAACCCACTTGGTGAGGGCGATCTTTACTGAGTCTATAGATTTAAATGCTAATCTCTTCCCAAATCACTGTCACAGACACAACTAAAAAAGATATTTTACCAGCTATCCGGGCATCCCTTTACCCAGTGAAGATGACCCAGGAAAGTGACCATCACAGTACCTGTTCTTTCTCTATTTATTCCACTGTTTTTAACACAGGAACGGGCAAATTCTAGACACTAAAATGCACCTGGACAGGACCTATGTATTCAGCTCTTCACTTATCCCACTGTGCTTAGCACAGTAACAGCACATTCCAAACCATAACGTTTACCTGAGCGAGTCCAACCATCATTCAGCCATTGACATGAATGTGTTGACACAAAGTATTTTCCTCAAAGCAATCTATTTTTTTTCTTGCATTCTTTAAGGAATTAAAGTGTTTTGTTTACATATCTATCAAGGTGGTTTTCTGTTCTCCAAATCTCTCTTCCTGTCCAACAATCACATGCTATAATGATTAGCACAATGACAGTTATTTTTCTGCTCAAAGACATACAATGACCCACTACTGCCTGTAATAATATAGAAATACTCAGCCTGGCTCTGAGGTGTTCTGCTATGTCCATCTCTGAACTTTTTCTTTTTACTTATTATCCATTACTTTTTTTTTTTTTTGGCCGCTCCGTGATGCATGCGGGATCTTAGTTCTCCAACCAGAAAGCAAACCCATGCCTCAGCATTGGGAACATGGAGTCTTAAGCACTGGACTGCCAGAGAAATCCTTATTATCCATTACTTTAAACTTATTACCTGTATTATTATTATCATCCTGCATTTACTGAGCACCAACATATCCTTTGAGAAAATTACCAACCTGATTAGTGAACATATGAGCTCACAGTCAATAGGGGATAGAGATATGTGAATAGATACTTCTAACACAATGAAATGGGCACTGACATACAGGAAAAAGTCACATGAGAGCATTAAGAACGAGATAACCTAGATGAGTAGAGGGTAAGTTCCCAGAGAACATATATTACATGAGCTGTTAACAATGAGTAGGAGTTTATCAAACAGATAAGGAGCAGAAGTGTATTTAAGAAGGAAAGAAATAGCAAAATTTGGAAGCATTAAGCCATATGCCAAGTTCAGGAAATGATCCATAGCATGACCATAGATTAGTATGTGTCTGGGGAAGGAGTGGTCAGAAATAAGGCTGTGGAAGAACATTACAACTAGACAGGAATCTCATGTTGGGAACCATCAAAGGTCCTCAAATTGAGGAATTTTATGGTCAGATTTGTATTTTATAAAATAAAGCAGTAAGTAGAATAGAAGATTGGCCAGAAAAAGTAAAAACTAAAAGTAGAGATTCTAGTTAAAAGGGATTGAAATCACTTTTTTTGCCTCTATGAGAGAGGTAATCACTGGAGTGGCTGGTTTACTAGAGAAGAGGAAAATATCCTGAGATAATTCTGAAATATTTTTATGGGACTCAATGGCTACTCAAATATGACACCTGAGGAAGAATATGGAACAATTGATTATGACTGTCACCTTCTAGACTGGGAAACAAAGTCAAAGATAATGAAATGATATAAGATAAACTCAGCAAAAAAGAATTGGTTTTGGGTTTGAAGGAAAAAAAAATAATTTGGTTTGGTACATTCTGTGTTTGAAATATTTTGCTGCTGTTAGATAATTTGTCTAGCAATAAGTTAAAATTATGGCTTTAATGCTTTCTCAACTAAAGATCAAGATTTGACAAGCACTACAGTGATGGTAGTTGAAGCTGAGGGAGGGCATACTATGTCAGAAAAAGAGATGGATAATTAGAAAAAGAAAAGAGCCATAACTGCCAAAATTTGGAAGCAACCAAGATGTCCTTCAGTAGGTGAATGAATAAAAAAAACTGTGGTACATTTACACAAGGGACTATTATTCAGCAATAAAGAGAAATAAGTTGTCAAGCCATGAAAAGATGTGGAGGAAACATGAAGGCATATTACTAAGTGAAAGAAACCAATCTGTAAAGGCTACATACTGTATGACTCCAGTACATACGAAATTCTGGAAAAGGCAAAACTATAAAGACAGTGAAAAGAACACTGGTTGCCAGGGGTTGGAGAGGGGAAGTTAGGGCAATGAAACTATTCTGTATGAAATTATAATAGTGGTATATGTCATTATCTATTTTTCCAAACCCATAACAGGTACAACACCAAGAGTGAAACCTAATATAAACTATGGAATTTAGGTGATAATGATGTATAGTTTCATCATTCATAACAAATGTTCCACTCTGGTGGGGAATGTTGATAATGGGGGAGGTTATACACTTGTGGGATGAGGATTATAAAGGGCATCTCTGTACCTTCCCCTCAATTTTTCTATGAACCCAAAAATGCTCAAAATAAATGGTGTCTTTAAAAAAGGAAAGGTAAAAAGAGAGAGCCTATGGAAGACCAACATTTAAGGCAAAGTGTAGCCCACTATGGATAAAAACCCAGAGAAGAGAGAATTCTAAAAATACTGAGTTTTCAATGACATTGAAAATTCAAAGTCATTAAATAAGAGAGTGAATGAAACATATCTAATGGATTTACCAAGAATGTCGCTGATGCTGTTTGCCAGAATTCCATATATTATCAGTAGAGTTACCAGGATATAGGTTTGATTGTAGTAATTTAGAAGGAAAGGAGAAGTGAAAAAATTGAGACTGCAAAGATAGATTCATCTTTCACAAAATTAACAATGAACTTAGCAACAGACACATAACCTTAAGTGTGCAACGACACATAGTTGACCAAAGACCTGGCCAAAGACCAAAAGATACCATTTACCATTCACAATACTAGAATACAATATGAATGATACCTCTGGGAGTTGTGTAATGTAGTGGCTAGTGCAACAGGGTACATTGTAATAAAATATACTGAGATAAAAATTTGGGAAGGAAAAGATTTGCACAGGTTTAATAATTCTACTTTGAACATAGTAAATCCAAAGAAGCTATAAGATGGAAATGAAATTCAGTTGTTTCTCCTGATCTGACTCTGGACATCAATTCAGATTGATTTTATTTAAAGTTAATGGAATAGGTAAGATCGCTCAGTGAAAAGATGCAGAAGGAAAAAGAAGTGGTCCCATGACTGCATGCAAAAGAACTCCAAAATTTAGAGATAAAATAGAGAAGAAGAATCCAGAAAAGAAAGATAAGAAGGAATAACCAGGAAGGTACAAGGACAATGCGGGGAATATTCCACCATAAAAGCCCAAAGATGAAAGGATTTCAGTAAGTCAATGGTTAACTAATTTTAAAGACATTGATACGTTGAATAGATGAGGAGAGAAAGTATTCATTGCCCTTGCTAATGTGAAGGATGAATGATGGAAGGCAACTATGGTGAGAATTTAAATCTTCTATGTGGCTAACTGCGTACATTAACATGATTTTAATATATCACTCTCTTCAACAACATGGCTTGGCTATTCCAGGAAACTTTTCCCAGGAAGATAAAAGTTGCAAATAACTTCACTGGTTATTCCATAAATTTCTTGACAGATCCATCAACCTTCAAGAAAACATAGAATGAATCATACCCCAAGATTCTTTGAACTCCTTACCCCCAAAACTTGCCTTGCTCTGTTCACCGATCCTATTATATCATGATGCTTAGTTGATCCTAACAAAGCTTCTACACTGAAAGACTACCACACAGCAAAGTGTCCGTGAATGTCCCAACTGTGGTCACCCCCCTCCCAGGGATGTTAGTAAGTCTGAAGACAGTGTTCTTCCTTACCGTGGTTAGAAAAAGATTCAGCTTTGTTTGAGCAGTAGGTTGCTTTGGTGATATCTGGGGGACCCAGCAATTGACAATGGTAAACACAACAGGAAGAAAACAAAACTGTACAGATGCCTTGCAGAATAATGGGAGGTGAAAAGTAGAATCACTATGTATATACAACAATTTTGAATCACTTAACTATAAGAAGGTAGGTAGCTGGACAAAGATATAAGGTCAAGAAACGGGTTGATATTTTGGGGATGGGAAAACTGGAGCATATATGTTTACTGAAAGGAATAATCTTGAGGAGAGGTTAAAAATTGAAGATGCATAGAACAGAGGGCATTAAATAGCTACAGGGATGGAATCTGGGGCACATGAGTGAAGATAAGTTTTGATGAGAGAAAGGCACTTCCTTCATTACCCCAAGAGAAAGAGGACCAATGCAGATGAATTATAGTTTTGTTGGCTTAAAGGTAAAGCAATCTTTTGTTACTGTTTCTTCAACTGAGTTTAGGTCAAGGAATTCATGAGGAGAGTGTGGGAGAAGTTTTGAAAAGCCAAGAAGTATAAAAAAAAAACTCCTAAAATATAAATGCAAGTGGGGCACTGTGGAGAACGTATAATGAGGTCTGCAGTCAAGGTGGTGAAATAAATAAAGGCTAATAAAGCTGATGAGTGGTTTTTCCAAATGAACGGAAAACATTCTCATTGTTGACAGGAATAGAAAGTCTTCTGAGAGAAATGGAATATTTGGGCCACGATGTCAGGGAGAGCCTGACCAGAGGGACATCTACGGATTCCTAGGACAGCTGTGGTGGCACAATGCCCCCAATTAATTTTTTAACAGATTTCACTGAAAAATTCTGAGTAAGGAATAGAGATTTCCCATATACCCTCCACCTCACAAATGCACAGCCTCCCCAGTTATCAACATCCCCCATCAGAGGGTGCATTTGTTAGGGCTGATGAAACCTATACTGGCATGTCATTAACACCCAAAGTCCATAGTTTACATTAGCGTTCACTATAGGTGTTGTACATTCTGTGGGTTTGGACAAATGCATAATGGTCTGTATCCACCATTACAATTATCATACAGAATAGTTCCATTGCCTTAAAATTCTTCTGTGCTTTGTCTATTTATTCCTCCCTCCTTCATCGTCCCTGGCAACAACTGATCTTTTCGATGTCTCCATTTCCAGAATGTCATATAGTTGGAATTCTATACCATACAGCCCTTTCCTACTGGCTTCTTTCACTTACCCCTGATTAATTTTGAAGTAGCTGAAACAGACCAATTTATGTCCATCTTGAAAGCTTAAAATCAGTGAATAACAATACATCTTTTTTTGTTTTTTGAGAACTCAGAAAAATTTCAAGTATGTGTTTATGTTGATTATGATACCAGCATTCCTCTTTCTGTCCATATAATGATCTATATCTTCCATTGATTGTGGAGAGTTCATCTCTGGGACCTGCCAGGGGAATACTGCATAGCAAATATTTCAGAAATATTCTTTTACACTTTCGATTGGCTGCTTAAATTATACCCTCCATTGTAAAGTTCACTTTACTCTAATTTGCCAAAGCTGATGCAGTGTTTATGTTCAGGAGAAAAATAAAAAATAAAAACAGTAACCTGCTTTCTAAGCTCTTGTTCCAAATATTCTACAATTTAAGTATAGAACCTCGATATTAAAAAGCAGTGGTGATGTTTCATTTTGTGGGGCAGAAACATAGACTTGGAGCAATGATTTGAAGAACACGGTAAATTTAGACTTTTTAGTTGTCTTTTCTGGCATCCTTTTCCTATAATTTACTACCAATTGGATGATTCACTTCCTTCTGCATGGTTCCATGTCCCTTTAGAAATTTCTATAAAGAGTTCAATGCTTTTTAATTGTGTTATATGAACCACCTTATGTCAGTGAAGCCTGTTTTGGTGGGTATTTCAGCTGTGAGGATATGGTCATTTGAATTCTACACTTGAAATATTTAATTTGGTGTGAACCAATTAAGCATGACTGTTAAATATTTTATATCTTCTCTTTCTTTCTAGTTATTTTAAATACTGTACTCTAAAAGCACAATTTTGGGTATCTCTTGTTTGTAGTTACTCAAGAGGTCCTATCTTAAATCTCCCTGACATATTCTGTATATGAAAAAAGTTTGGCATTGCACATATATATATGTCATCACTCCACCAAACTGACACAGTCAAGAAATCCATCCGAGAGGCAGATTTGAAGAAAATTAACACATGCCCATAGAATGTCAATTAGCAGGGGAATAATAATTAGAATGATATAATTTTTAAATTATAGTGCATAAGAAAATAAAAGGAAATAAAAATTTTAGTTATTGAGGGTCATAAATATTAATTACAGCAAACTCTATACTTCGCTGTGGAACGAATTTTTCCAACTTTATTAATGCATTGCCTGAGGTTTTTGTGTTTGTTTTACACTCATGCATAAGATTTAGTTCAGTAAGATGTTCACATTCCATAAATAAAGACTATGTGCATAACATTTCAAGTATAACATTACACAGGGCATTTATTCAGTTCTAGCGTAGTACAATTAAGACTCGTGGATATAGTAATTTTCATCACAATCACAGTGAGCCATTCCATTAACTTAGGAAAACAGAGCTCTGCTAAACATTCTGATTATTAACATGGAACAGAAGGTCCAGGATGGTTGGATTCATCCTCTCAATTTTCTCACTTTTATTCTCTCCTATATTCTTTGTGTGACAGCTGTTGAACTTTGGCCAAAGTTTACCAGGTCTTCCTTTACAGCGTATGCTGTTTTTAGTCACGGTGTTGGTTGACAGAGATCAGGCGAACTCATTTCCACAACCTTTATGAGAATTCATAGAGTCTCAGTCAGATTTTATATAAGTTTTTTTTCAGATCTACCAGGGAAAAGCAAAATGACCTTGTCCTCTGATACGATGCAATGAAAGGGTAAATCTGAAAAGCAAGGGTTTGTAGGAATGCCAACACTGAGAAACAACTTAAATGTTGGTATCTCACCCAAGGTCTGAGGATGGTTTTCCCTGAAATTTCCTGTTGCAAGTGACCACAGTTTTTGCTAAAATCTTTTTTTTTTTTTTTATGGAGACTTAAATTTCAGTCTCAATTGTATATTACAAAAGGAGAGTTCATTGGCTTATAAAAATATGACCACATATTTTAAACTCTTATGGGTACTAAATACTGTCGAACTCAAAAGATGCAGTCACTAATATTATGAAGTTTAAAACCTGGGTTTAAAAAAAGATGTACATATGATGAAAATTAATAAAAATATTAGATGGGGCAGTATTATATAAAAGAAACATACCATATTTGAAAGAAATCAGAGGCAGAGGAGACCCTCTTGACTGGAGTAATCAGAAAACGTTTCAAGGGGCTTCCCTGGTGGCGCAGTGGTTGAAAGTCCGCCTGCTGATGCAGGAGACACGGGTTCGTGCCCCGGTCCGGGAGGATCCCACATGCCGTGGAGTTGCTGGGCCCGTGAGCCATGGCCACTGAGCCTGCGCGTCCGGAGCCTGTGCTCCGCAACGGGAGAGGTCACAACAGTGAGAGGCCTGCGTACCGCAAAAAACAAAACAAAACAAAAAAAGGTTTGCGTCAATAGGGAAGAGACCCAGAGAAGTCATTCTGCTGGTGGAAAGCATGCAAGCAGAGGTGAAAAAACAAAGCAAAACATAGAGCATGCTCTGTGGATAGGAAAGCAGGCCTGAGCAGATCTGAGAGTTCTTTGTGGAACTCACAGGCCATCAGTTTGAAAATGAGAATAGGACAGACCTGCTTTTCTAGTCTAAAAAGATTTGACTCTCCCCTGTGGACAGTTAGAGATATCCTGAAGGTTTCTGAGACACAGGAGTCACCTGATGAAATTCAAGTTTGAGAAATAATGCCAGTGTGGGTAGAGAGGATAATATGGGAACAACGGGATTGTTAGGAGACATAAATTAAAAATCTGGCAATAGGAGTGAAAAAAATGGTGAATTTGAAAAAAAAAAAAAAGACAGAAAGAATTACTGCAATGTTGGAGTGATCTTCTGGGAGAACAGTGCCGGGCATAATTCTAATATCTGAAATTGTGCCTTTGGGAGGCTTGGAGAAAGGTGGTACCGATGACAGTAAATGTGAAATCAGGAAGAAGTGACTGGAAGAAGGTGTGGAGGGAGCACATCATTTGGTTTTAGATTCATTCTTGAGGTGAGAGCAACGCACTTAAGTGGAAAGGGCCATTAGGCATATGTAAGGTTTGACTGGAGTGGATTCAACTCTCACACATTTGAAGAATTTCTTCTCAGTTCACGGCACGGTACAAATAATTATTCAACTCCCTGGTCCCTGCTGATTACTCAGTGGGTCAAATCAGTCACTGCAGACATTCCTAACCAGTTACCTTTAGGTCTCATATCTAAAAGCCACAGACTTCCTCTTCCTTTCCTTGAAGTAGAATTTAGAAGCATGAAGAGCAGGGGAGGCTTCAGCTCCAGAGATCATTTAGAATAAACACGGTGCGTAAAATCTCCCCACATCTCTTCTGTTCACCCAGTGGAAAGAAACTATCAAGCTTAGCACCTCACTGCTATTCCAGCTATTGCTATTTCAGCTCAATTTATGAGGAGAAAGATGAATTTACATGAGACCTGTCAGGAAAAAAGAAAATCAAACTTGCAGCTAAGCGCTAGTCCAGTCCATAAGGAAGGCCCCTTTTTTACCCTACTTCCATCACATTAGGAAACAACTACTTTTTTGACCTGTCATTGTCTGATGAGAAAATGCCTCAAGTTTTCTATTCTTTTCCCCTCTCAGTGTCCTCATCCAATTTTGAATATTTTGTTTTCCATCAACAACTTAATGGGAAGCATGTTCTACCCCTGTCTCTGTGATACTTCCTTTACCGATAAGACACTGCCACACCGCCCCCCATGAGCACTGCTCCGGAAGCAGGATAACAAGCCGGGCTCTAGCTTCACATCCGCCACTCACAGATGTAGGATCCTCAACAAAAGACTTAGTGAAATCTCGATTTTATTCGTTTCTGCAAAATGTGCCCTTTAATTTTTCAGGAAATCACAGGATTTCTATCACAACTTTTTTTTTTTTTCAAGATTCTCTCTTCTTGGTAAGACCAAACTATTCACTTTCTTGGGATCTGCAGCATTGCAGAGAAAACTACACATTTATGCACATGAATGGGGCTGTAATTTATGATTTACATCTGAAATGGGAACTCAGCTCTGCTTGGCAAACTTTCAGTATGTTTCAATTATTTTGTGCTCCCTCAGGCTGCAAGGACTCCTCAAGCCTCAGAGTTTACACTCAACACAGCCCAACATGCTCAGCAGAGAAATAGGAATAGCAGCCATCAGAGGATAACAGCCAACACCCATATGTTTCCACCCACAAACACACACTCCCCCTGTACATACACCAAGAAGCTCCTTTCTGCTTCTTGTTAAATGGAGCATCACTCCTCCTGGAAAGATCAAACCCTTCAAGTACGCCCCATCCCCCATCCTCCCCAACCTCTTCTCACCTTTAAATGGCTCCCATATTTATGACACCAGCAGTTTCTACATCTCTGGAGGATCCTATTGTCGTTATGCAAAATGTTACGGTTATGCCTCATCTTAAATAAAATTCTTCCTCTGCTCCAGTCCATGTACAGCCACCACCGATTTTTCTGCTTGCTTTCACAGCCAAATATCCACACACAAATACACATATGCCACACACCACACACATGCATACACACATACAAACACAGGCACACACACAAGCACACTTCTGCCAAGATCACCACATCGCCCATGGGACCAGGTCTAGAGGGTACTTTGACTGGCCTCACTTTGTTCTCTTGGCAGGACTGAGCTGAGCCCTCTTCTGCCCGGACACCCAATCTTCCCTTGGTGCTTATAAGAAATCACAGTCATCTATTTACCTCTCCTTCCCTCTCTGGGTATTTTCTTCTCACCCTTTTCTGACAATTCTTATCCTTCAAATGATGGCATTTCTTGGAGTTTAATTATGGACCCATTTCTCTGCTATTTTTATATTTAATTTCTTGGAGGATACGTATCAGTTCATAGGACTTTATTAGCATTTGTATGCTGGTGATTCCAGATTTGTATATTCAGTTGTCTACTTGACATCCCCCCTCTTGACCGTGTCACTGACAACTCACACTTTACAAAGTGCTATCTCTCAGAGAAGCTGCCCAAACTACGAAACTGTGTGTATATTTCTCTCCGTCTCCAGGCCCCTGGTGTTTCTTTATTATGCTTACCAGCAGTTCTAATACATTCTGGGCACCATTCTTAGGGGGTCTGATTGTTCGTTTTGTTTAGGTTGGTCTCTCTCCATTACAAAGCAAAGGTGATTCCAGTGAACAAAGAACACATCTCTGTGCCTAAAAGTGACGCATATCCAGTGCCTAGGAGATTGGATAACACACACTGGACCCTCGATGGATATTGGCGCGTCCTGTGGATGTCAGTAACGAGACACTACCCGTTCAGGGGCCTTCTCTGTTCCCTAGATCAATGTAAAACATGTGTGATGTCCAATATGAGCTTCCCATGGCAGAGAGTTTCCCATATAGTCACTACAGATAAGTGCAGCGAGAATAATGTGAGAAGAATTGATATCCAGGTAAATCAACCAAGTGCAGCCACAGCTCCTAATCTCCCAGCAACTGCACCTCTGAGGAAGTCTCCCTGGTACAGGTGACACTCCTCCCCTGCAGGCAATTCCTGGCCACCTTGGTGCTAATACTATCCATTTTCTCCCATTTCAGAAAGCTTATCAGAATGTTTTTGAGATCACTTAAAAATCTGAATCTGTTCTAATGTATAACATCATGCATCAATCATTCCCAAATATCTGCGTCTATGACAACAGATCACTTGTGACACACTTCACAGCAGATCTACACATGGAGGCTGAAACCACCTTTTAAAATACCCAGCAGAGTTATCAGTATCTTATGAGTATTAACTTTAAAAAATATAAATACCTCAGTGCAGCAATCCTTAGCAAGTCTGTTTTGATGCAACTCTTGAGCTGTTTTTATCATAGTAAATGTTGAGGCAAAATAACCCTTTCTTATTTATTCTTTTATTTTTAGTCTTTATTTTTTCCCTCTGTAGGAGGCCCAATGTCATTGAAACAGCCCCATTTTTAATCTTAGAAACTCTATTTTTAGGTAATCAATACAATATTAGATTGAATTTTTTCCAAAATCTTTTCACTGACTTAACTGGCCCATGAGTAATAAGAGCTGGCAGTGGCCTCTCTCCCTGATTATATTAATTAACTCACTTTCTCTGCACATTTAATGTAGAACAAGCATTTTCTCTAAACTTGAAAATTTTACTAGAGGTTCAAAAGTTACACAATTTTAATAAAACAGGAGTAACGTAATTAGCCTTCCTTATTTCTTATTAGGAATGTTAATTTTAGAACAATTTCCCAGATCTCATTTCTATTGTCAGGCAAAGAATTGCTTCCTCTATGCCCTTTTCTTTTCCTATTACCATCCAGGAGTGAATAAGGCAGAGGAAGAGGGGATGACACAGAAAAGGGATGGAAAATATCCTTTCCTGCCTTACACCTCCGCGTACGGCACTATTTTTTAATGAAAAGAGACTTTCCATTTGAAGTCGCCCTCCTTACCCTCACAAGCGGTCCCCCTCCGTTTGAAACCTGCCACAGGGTTGGCAGCTGCAATCAAATGCGCTAAATATTACTGCCGCGTGAGTGCTCAGAAGCTCCTTCTGCAAGGAGGCCCCGGGGTGATGCGTCCTCTGTGCTGGATGCCCAGGTCAGCCTGCGGTGCCTTAGCTCTGGGCCTCCCTGTGCCCACACTGGGAAGGACTCAGCAGAATCTTGGCGGAGATGAAGACACTATTTGCATCTGATGGGGATGCGCAAAAGAGCCCCCAAGTTCAGCTTGTCCAGTAGAAAATTGACCTCACAGACTCCCATATTTCTAGCAGTAATTTCAACCCCTGGTCTAATGTGATCCAATTACCAGACCAGGCAAAAAGACATCTAACCTGAGAGGAAGAGGGAGACGATCTTAATAAAAGGTAGGGGAAGGCACATTTTAAAATCAGCTCAGAGAGGCAACATCCTGTGTCATCTATAACCTTGTCCCTGTTGTCTGAAGGTGGATCTTACAGTGTCTGTGTACCAAGGTAACTAAAAAGATTTTTTCTTTTTTTTTGGCATGTGGGAACATAGCATTTAAACATGTGCTAATTGCTTTATGAATCTCATTGTTATTGTCTCTGCTTGCTTGTGAGCAACTTGTTCAGAGGAAATATCTACATCTTCCTTTTGTTACTGCAGTTCTTGGCACAGGACTCAATGCGCAGTGGTGCCTGGGATATAGTTCTGTAAAGCATTTACATACATCATCTCCAACAGTCTCCAAGTCCTCTATTTGAAGTGTCAGCTCACACAGAGGCAGGCAAATCCCCTGCCTGTTCTCACAGAGTTCCCAGATGGGCTGAGGAAAGTCTTCCTGACATTTGTCGGACTCCAGGCAGGGGCTGAGGGCCAAGGTGGGAGTGGGCAAACTTGTTTCTCCCAGCCGTCGTATTTCTCTTTATCTTCTTCTACAGAATTTTCCCCTTTTGCAGTTCATCTTCTGCAAGTACTGACCATTTTTACATGAGTCGTCGGGCATTGAACACCTATGGGGTCGCTCAAGTGCCACCATCTTGATTTTGAGGGGTGAGGTGGCTGGGGGTTGGGCCGCAGGCCTTGCAGCTCAGCAGAATCATGCCCTGAGTCAGGGGCCCTGCCTCTCAGTGGCCCTTTCTTGCTTGCCACTCCAGGAGCTGCTCACTGGTCCTGCTACCGTGCCCGGCTGCCACCATGTTGCCAAGCTCTCATTTTTCCCTTCTTGGACCTCCCCTTGTTAGTTTGCAAGACCCCTAAACCCCCAGTCCCCAGCGTGGTTACCATTTTCCACCAGGAGCAGTTTAACTGTCTCTTCCTCTCACTCCCAGCCCATCCAGCTCTTGGTGCATCAGGTGCTTTACTAAAGGGAGACATTGCTCTCTCCTGGCAGGTGTGCTGAGGCTCGCTCTTAAGCACATTATTTTTCTGCTTCTGCATTTTATTAACTACAAGACACAGAGGAAGGCCATAAAAATTACATCACTGATAGTAAACAAGCACAAGTTCATTAGGGAAAATATATAAAATAAAGGCAAGAGTGAACGGGAAGATCAAGAGTTCCCACAGTCCTGGGGCTTCCCTGGTGGCGCAGTGGTTGAGAGTCCGCCTGCCGATGCAGGGGACACGGGTTCATGCCCCGGTCCGGGAGGATTCCACATGCTGCGGAGCGGCTGGGCCCGTGAGCCATGGCCGCTGAGCCTGCGCGTCCGGACCCTGGGCCCTGCAACGGGAGAGGCCCGCATACCACTAAAAGAAAAAAAAAAAAAAAAAAGGGTTCCCACAATCCTATCACGTACCCTCAATCCTTTTTACTATTTTGGTGTGTTGTCTTCCAATCATACAATTTGCTTGTAATATGTATGTATAATTCTGCTAGTAAGTAAGGATTATAAGAAATATATAGCTTTATTTGGAGTTTTCCCTTAATATTATATTGACCCTTTATCTTATTTTTAAAAATTAAAAATCTCAATTTCTTAAATTTTATTCTATGGAAACAAAACAATTTTTAAATATTCTCTTGTAATTTGACTCAGTTTCTCCCTGCCCCACCATTTTTTCTATTATAGTAATGTTTGTGTCAATATTTTTTATTAATACTCTATTTTTCCTTACAATATATCTTCTAGGATGTTGTAATAGCGTACTGACTAAGCTTGTGTAAAAAAAAACTCCCCAAAGTACAGTGCCTTAAACGAGATAAAAGTTTACTTCTCTCTCAGCTGAGTGCAGAGATGGTGGCTCTAGAGTGGCAGGCAGATCTGTCAGCACAGTTTTCCTGTTCTGTGTCCTCACTGGCTGTTCCGTTTGTCATCACAGCACATGGTAAGCGGGCATGAAGGACCCAGGTCTTCCTTTCCTAAGAATGTGACCCGTAATTTTCATATGCCATTTCTGTTTCCATCCAATGAGCCAGAATTTAGTTTTATGGCCACACCACCCAAGTGAGGCTGGGGAACGCAGTCTATGGGTGGTGGCCGTGTGCCCTGTTGAAACTGGCCCTGCTGGTGGGTGAGTCTGCTATAAAAAGGGAGTTGGGACAGTGGACCTGAGACCCATTAGCAGACTCTCATGTGGCAGGATGGCTGGGTCAGTGTATAGGATGATTTTTCTAATTCTTGAAATCTACTTGGAAATTATACTTCATAAATTTTGTACATTTCCCTGGATCCTTATTGTTTTGTTTTACATTTTTATTAAGAAGTAAGATTGAACCTATTTTCACATTTATTAGTCATCTGTATCTCTTCTTTTGTCTGTGTCATTTGTTCATTTTTCCATTAAGTTGTGTGTCTTTTCCTGAGTCCTATATAAGTTTTTCTCTGGTTCTCTTTTCCTATGCATGTATTACATATTAAGAAATGAATCATTTCACTGTGAAATGTCTTGAAAAAAATTTCAGTGAGTTATTTGTCCTTTAAATTGGTAAAAGCATTTTAACATTTAGAATTTTAAAACTATTATGTATTGTGTATTCCTTTTTTATATATTATTCCATAATTTTTATCATTAGAAAGCCCCCCATTCTTAAATACAAATTACTGATATCTTTTAATTGTTATAAGGTGTTTTTTAAGTACATCCTTTTTGAATGTATTTTATCTCTTTTGCAACTTAAGGATTAATTATACTTCAGATACAACATAATTTTGACTGAAGTATTTACTGAATAAAATCACTGTTTTCCAGTGATTTATCATCACACCTTTATCATATTGTAAATTCTTAAACTGTTACTGGATTTCTGTTACATTTCTTGACTATTTTATCAAGACTATTTTCATGTAATCAAAACTATAATAATTTTTTTGTCTGAAAAGAAATGTCCCCATACCTTGTTCTTCATTAAAAAGAATAAGAGAAAGAAAAGGCTATTATTAACTTTTTATTCTTTTCAGTTAACTTTAAGTTTTTCATCAAGTTCCAAAACTAAACAACAAAACAGTCTTCATAGAGATTTTGACTGAAACTGCAGCAAAACTGTTATCTTCAGAATTAAACAGATTATATTAATCTCTATCTTTTTATAGCCCACTATACAGTTTTATAATTTTTTTTAAAAACTACACATTTTATATAGGTGTCTCTGCATTTATCCTCAATTTTTGTACATATGTCTTTCTTTCCCTCTTTCTTTCTCTGTTTTTAATAAAACAAAAGTCTTTCTTTCCGATTTACTCATATCTTCCTTGTTAGTGTTTTCCCTGTTTTCCTTCTATCTCCTCTCTCTCCCCTCCATTTTTTACTACTATAGATTAATAAGTAGTTTTTACTTTATTTAATTTGGTTTTATGCTGTTCTGTTCTACCACCTGCAAGGGGTAATATGTATCGTTTCCTTCTTTGAAAGTCTGTAAAGTGACTAGGTTTTCATTTGTTTGGTTTGGTCTGTTGCACTGTTTTGAACCACTTTATTCTGCTTCTCCTATGGCCTTTATTCTAATAATGTGCCTATCCCTTAATGAATGAGTCATTGAACATTTATTTGAAAACCCTCAATAATAACAGAAGTTCATAAAAAATTAGTCTGTTGTTTTAAATAAGTGCTAAGTGTGTAGCAAGGTATGTGTTATGGATCATTGTGATAAAAAAGGATTCTAGGTTCAAAAAGTATTTGGGAAACATTATAAATATTCTCCTTTTCTTGAAGATATACAGAGCATATTAGCATAGTAATGTATTGCAAACACTAAAAAATCTTGTAGTAAAATTATTATTACCTCTTTATTTAGAATTCTAAAAGATTTTTTACTTTATATATATTTGTATGTGAATATATATTTACATATATATGTATACACACACACACACACACACACACACACACACTTGCATGTTGTTAGACTGCATGCCACAGGCCTGCAAGCCCTGTACTTGCCCAGCCTCAAGACCTAAGAAAGAGCCTGTAGTCAGCAACAGAGACACTAATGGTTTAATGGATGGTGGAGCTTAAACATCTGAAGCCAGTTCCTGGAGCAACACCCTTTACATGTCTAAAAATCAGAATAATTGCAGATGGGACCAGGAGCAAGTTATGTAGGCAGTTACTGATTAGGTGCTATGACTAAGAGGGAAGGTCAATCATGTGAGCAGGTGTAGGTGAAGCAGGGACTGGTCGGGCAGGGGATGTACAGAAAGTCAGAGAACAGCCATCTTGGGTGGCCTGATCGTAGGTATGTGACATATATATATACTTACATACAAATATCTGATGTGTCTGAGTAATCTTTGGAACTGCATGTCTTCAGAAATGTGCTCTCCTCTTCTGCCACCTTTGTTTTTGCTCTGCCTGTCTGTGTGCCTAGATTTCTGACTGATACCTACTGACACAAACCAGGAGATCTGCTTTGCAGTAGAGTCCACTTGACCATGGCTCCAACATTCCATGTCTGACTGTCCTCCTTTTATTTAGTACTGGCTGGGGTCTACCCAAACAGATGGATGACTTAAGATCACTTGGAGATGCCATTCTCTTCCACCTGGAGATACTTGTTCAGTGAAAAAGATCAGACATCTTAAGGAGTAAATCTGTAACAAATCAGGAAGATTTGGCTTCCAGTTGGAAAGTGAAGCTGTATTGCCAGATAACTGCCTTAGAGTCTATACTCCAGTTAGTCCTGTACTTTGCTAGAGAAATGGCTACCTGTTTCTAGCTTCCTCTTCTTCATCACTGATTGTCATTTAGGATACTTAAGTCTTCCTGAGAATTCTATGAAGTAGGCAGGGCAGATAATATTAATTCCTTAGACAGAAGTGAGGCTCAGACAGGTTAAGGGACTTTTTCATGTGAGAGATATTGACTTGAAACCTGTTCTTCTGCTTCTATACCTTTTCACTGAATAATGCAGTTGATAGGATTTAGCTAAAGAGAACTCTATCCCCAATGGCAAGGATTCCATTCATTCTTTTTACAATTAAAATAAATAATAAGATGGGAATAAGGTCCATTAATTTCTACATACCAAGAAGTATTCTGGACCAGTGTTGTACAATAGAAATGCCCATGGTGATATAAATATTATTTTCAATAAATAGCTCTATTCACATGTGGATACTGGGAAACTGAACTTTAAAATTTATTTAATTCTAATTAAGTTAAATTTAAATATCACAGGTAGATACTGGCTACTGTATTGAACAGCACAATTCCAGATTCTTAAGATTATGAAGATATAGCTGAATTAACAAAAAAATCAGTCTTAGTACCCAGGAATATTTGGAACAATTTAGTTGAAGCAAATGACCTTGGATTATCACTTAAAAATAAACTCAAGCCCAAAGAATAAAGTTGTGTATATATAAAACTTTCTGGGAATACACACAGTTGTTCATGTGATGGTAGAACCCAGTATTAATACGACATGATGTCAACCCTAAAGGCTGGTAAGATCTACCACTTCTGGTTACTGCAATTGCAAAGTACCAGAGAATGATTAAATCTGACACATAAAATAACAAGAGAACAAAGTCAAATGCCAGCTGCAAATATCACATTTTATTGTACACTCTTTACTTTGTGCCAGAGCTATTTTTCAGCGATAGTTGAATCTAGGTCAAATGCCAATCATGTCACACATTCTCTGATGACACAGTGGAGAGTCCATGGGGTGAGGAGGAGATGTCTCTGCAGGAATTTGTCTCCTTTGAATGGCTTCCATCTTTAGACCTTGGTCACTCTCTTCTTCCCAACTCTTTTCCTGGCTTCAGCTGTGACTGAGACATTGATTTTCACAGAAATCCAGTTGGCTGACACTTTCCAGTAAACCCCAAGAATGATGACTTGAGACCCAGGCTCTATATGAAATAATAGAAAAAGAATTTGGAACAAGAGGCAAAGCAAGAGTGAAACCAGTTAAAAGGTTGATCACACAGCAATTAACATCTTCCTGAGAAGTGTTAAAGGCAGCTATTTCAACTTCATAACAAAGTTAAAATGGAAAGAAAATCATTCTGTATTTGTCTAACATGTATATAACTGAACACTGGTGAATTTCAACTCATTCCAAGCTATATCATTAGACAATTTTAGTGCCTTTGGAATGGTCCATAACAAGTGAGGGGAATTTCCCAAATTTTTCAGAAGCTGGCAAAGATAAATACGCTTATTATTTATAACATGAAGTTCACCATGGAAATACCAAAATAACTATTAGCAGATGCCTATTTTTGGAAAGAATTGTTTATGTAGCTTATACAGTTCCCAACTGTGGCCATTATGGTTTATCTTAATTGTACTAAGCCATTTAGCACCATGCCTCATGATGTATTTGTATATCAAATTGACTATATATATATATAAAACTGGTTGAACAGCTATATTCAAAGTGTGTAGATTGATGAATCATTTCTAACTTAGAAGAAAATCACTTCCATTTTTCTCAAACTTGGCATAGAATAAACAGTATAGTGTTGGTAGGGATAGCTATTACAGATATGAGGCTATAATGCAAAATACATTGATCAAGTATAACAATACTCTCATATAGCAGGATAAAATTTAATAGGCTCTAAGTTTCAAAAGATCAAAATCAAAAGCTCTTTTGATTGGAGGTATCTTGGCTTCAAAACAAAGATCTAGAAGTTCTTTTAAAACTAATATTGAATGATGTGAGCAGATCTGTTAAAACCACTAATGCATGTGCTTGCCAAGGACATTAATACAACATGTGGAGATTGCTCCTCTTGTATTCGTACTCTTCAGCCCATACAGAATTATGTTCAGCTCACATCCAGGAGGAGGGGGCTAAGATCATGAAGGCTCTGGAAGTGAAGACCGTTCCCTGAACAAACTCCCAGTGTTGAAGGGTTATAGAGGGCCCATACTAATGGCTGAAACAGTCATGGATGGGGGGAAACAAAATTAACGGAGTTCACCAAAATTCAGTTTTCTAATCCACAATGTTTTGCTAAGTAGCAATTAGATTTAGCAGTATGAATTCGAGGTTGAGTATTTAATTTTCACTTGAGGTAAATTTTAGTTCTCTATTCAACTTCCTTTGATGTATCTAAGATAGATAATGTTAATGTTAGATGGCCCCAAGCTGAACTTGGAATGATGTATGATCTTATAATAAATAACAGGAATCAATTTGCTCATATCTTACTAAGGATCTTTTGTCTACATTTATAAAAATTCAGATTTGTTGTCTCTCTGTAAATTTATAGTTTTAGAATAATACTGACCTCAAAACCTATTTTCTGAAAGATTTTCTGTAGCTATCATTTTATTTTCCCTTTAAACATTTGGTAGGAAAAAACAGTGAAGCCATGGGGCCCTGAAATTTTCTTTATCACAAGGTTTTTGATTATTTTTAATGTTTTAAATATATATAAAGATATTCCACTTTTCTTTTTCTTCTTGAGTTGTTCTGGTAAACTGTTGTTAAGGAATCTGTCCATTTCATCTGTCTTCAAATTTGCTGCATGAAGTTTTTTAAATAATATTCTTTTATTGCTCCATTAATGGCTATAATATTCTCTGATTACTCCATTAATTCTTATTATTCTATTAATATTCTCTTATTATTCTAATGAATGCATTATTCTATTCATTTCTTATCCCTAATATTGGTAATTCTTTTCTAATTTTTGCTCTTAATGTTCTTGCTAAAGTTTTATTTCTATATTGGTATTCTATAAGAATTCATTTTTCATTTCATTAATTTTCTCTGTTATTATCTATTTACTGTTTCAATATTTTCAGCTGTTATATCTAAACTTCTATTTACTTTAGGTTCAATTTGCAGCTCTTTCTTAGCTTCTAACTGTGGAAGATTGTATCGTTGCTTTAAAATATGTTTTCGGGCTTCCCTGGTGGCTCAGTGGTTGAGAGTCCACCTGCAGATGCAGGGGACACAGGTTTGTGACCCGGTCCGGGAGGAACCCATGTGCTGCAGAGTAGCTGGGCCCGTGAGCCATGGCCGCTGGGCCTGCGCGTCCGGAGCCTGTGCTCCGCAGCGGGAGAGGCCACAACAGTGAGAGGCCCGCGTACCGCAAAAAATAAATAAATAAATAAATAAATAAATATATATATATATATATGTTTTCATTCTTGATATAAGCTTGTAAAGCAGTAAATTAACCTTAAAACATATCTCAAGTTTTTGGTATGATATGTTTTTATTCAATTCCAAAATGTTCTAATTTTCCTTATTTCTTTTTAACTCCTGGCTTATTCAGAGTGGTTGTTGTTTTTTACTGTAATTTTCAAATATTTGAGGATCTTTCAAATGTACTCATATTATTGATAACTGACTAAATTCTGTTGTGGTCAGAGAATACGCTTGGATAATATTGGTATTTTACATGTCTTGAAGGTGTTTTGTTGTACAGCCTATAGTCTACCTTGGTGAATGTCCCATGTACCTTTGGAAAGAATGACTATAAGGTTCTGTGTTTCTTGGCTAGTTCTATGTATATAAATTAAGTCAGATTTGTTGATAATTTTCTCTAAACCTTGTAGACATTTCCTGATTTTTTTACAGGCTTGTTTTATCAATTATGAACAAGTGCTGACAGCCTCCATATACAGTTGTGGATTTGTTTCTCTTTTCAAGTCTATAAGATTTTGCTACATGTGTTTTGAAGCTTTTTAGTTAGGTTCATATAATTTTAGGATATGTATTTCCTTTAAATAATATGGATCCAGTTCTAGATACAGATGTGGATCTAGATCTAATTCTAGATATGGATATAGATGTATTCTTTAGTTTTTAAAAAAATACATATTTGATACAGTAAGGGTACTTGCTAAAATGGCCACAGTGTAGACGTCAAAGGGTCAAGTCTGAGACATAAAAGAAATAATAATTCTGAATCTGGGTGATAAATACATTTTAATATTTTTGCATATCCTTACAATATTCTTCACAGGGAAAAAGGAAATTAGAAATTCTTTTGAAAGAGAAAGATAATGTACACGTAAAACACACTGCATTTCATATTATGGTAAAACAACTGCTTATAAATAACCATCCCCGACTATCACTTACTTTCACAGTTTAAGGGTGAGGTACAATTAGGATTAATGGTTCTCAATGACAGCTTTCTTGGAAAAAGTCATTCTCCAGTGCTTTTATTCAGTGTACTGGTATGCAAAGACAGAAAATTTACTGATACCATGCTGCAAAATAAATAAAACTAAACACACAATAGCGTAAACACAGAGGATATTTACCACCTCCACTGGGAATTATTTGAAAAACACTTGAGCATGTCCTTACATAATATGTTAAATTACAGACATCTGACACAATGTGTCATTCAAAGGCTTCACCTTTCTCAGTTATCAAGTATTTCTCTAAGTGCCGTTTATGTAGGATTACAAAGCACTGTCTAATATTTCTGTGTGTATAAGCTTTATTGGACTTACTTGACTGTAATCTCTTGTGGCTGGATAATGCTCTGTTCAATTTTTTTCCTAACCACACTGCTTGCTAAAGGGCCTTGCACATAGGACATGCTTGAGTTGGGTTTCCTAGATTTTATTAATTTTGTGTGACAACTAGGACCATCATGATAAAATCAGTTCTAACACTTTTCTCTAAGCAGTTGTGTTCATCATTCTTTTTTCACACAACATTTCTTGGCTAATATGTCATGCATTCCATCATGTGAGCAGCTGGCATGATATCCAGAATAGATGTAATGCATTGATTCTTGACTCTTGGGAGTTACCAGTTGGCATAGATAAATGGGCAGCTAATAATTATAGCAGATAAAGTTGTCTCTGCCTCATCCCAAAGGAGACCCTCATAACTTTCCTTTATGAATTTATCCAGATTCTAACATTTTAAAAGAATTCCTGGAAATACTCTCTATGACTAATAAAACCATTGAGAATTTGTCTTTTTGTATCTTACTGCTTAACCAATTCAAAAACATCTGTGGTATATAGATGAATAATGAAAGATTAAGTAACACTTGCAGATTTAAGATCAACTTATATAACATAGCATCTTTCCAAAATCAGTGAGGTGTTGGACTTATGATCAAGGCAGATTCTGCTGAATCAAGCATCCTGAGAGCAGATCATAATGAAGTCCTGGACATCACACCAAATGATCACAGATGGTAAAGATGGCACTGAAACCTTTGACTGTGATTAGATTAAATACTTTATTTTTTTTTTTTCGGTACACAGGCCTCTCACTGTTGTGGCCTCTCCCGTTGCGGAACACGTGTTCTGGACGCGCAGGCTCAGCGGCCATGGCTCACGGGCCCAGCTGCTCCACGGCATGTGGGATCTTCCCGGACTGGGACACGAACCTGTGTCCCCTGCATCGGCAGGCAGACTCTCAACCACTGCGCCACCAGGGAAGCCACGATTAAATACTATTTTTGATAAACTTTGCTAACCTTATTTTCAGGAAGAGTTAGGTATATATAGAATATGCTCTAGTAAACCAGACAGCTTTTGTTGCTTTAGAAATAAAAGAACATTTTGAATTAAAGATAATGAATCTAAATCTCTACTGCATATGTATTTTAATAAGCTTATCTATTTGAATACATAATATTATATTCTTTCTCAACAATCAGAGTTCCTTAGTAAAGAAAATTATATACAATCTGGCATTGCAGAAGCACATCTGCAAAAGAATTACTTTAAAAAAAGAGAAAATTAATGATTAGCTGTATGAAACACAATCATAGAATAATATTATTTTAGGGATCATCTAGTTTAATACCCTTAATTTACACATGAGATAATCAAGGCCTAAGCTTACAAAGATAATTTAATGACAGGGCTAAGAATTTGAGTCCTCTACATTTCAGATCAGATGTCTTTTCTTTCAAGTCATCTTGGAAAACCACTGTAGGCTGATATTCATGTAACCCTCCTATGATGACTGCACCGAAAACCAGGAATAAAAAATATATGTGGCTCTGCAATTTTATGTATTGACATTATTGCAGCCTTAAAGCTACTCAAGTTGAATTTGAAGATTTTCTATCCTGATAATAGAGTACAGCAAAATAAAAGTAACCAAGGGCAAATTATCAATAGTAAAGGACATACACCTGAAGGAAATGTATGCCAAAATGTGTTGCAACAATCTCTAAAGAAAATACAAATAGTTGTATGTGAACCTACACTAGTATATGTCCAAAAGAAGCTTTGAGGTGAAAGGAAAAACAATAGCAGCACACATACCAACCCTACTCCCCCAAAACAACAAAATGCAACAGGTTGCAGTACAGAATCTATCTCATTGATGCACAAAATGTTGGATGGATAGACTGTCATGAAATTAGAAGGATATACACCAAGTGTTTACCTGTAATTACTCCTGTGAAGCGGGATTAATGAGGTGGGGAGGTACTTTTCTGTAATTATTTTTATTTCACATTTCCGTTTTTTTTAATATTATTAATGTCTGCACATTACTTTTCTAAAACTGTTTATTCCAAAATGGAGCTGCAATTTAAATATTTAATCTAAGGAAGTCAATTTCATAAGGAAATATTTTTGTGTACATCTGTTTCAAGCATTACCTGAATGTCATAAAATGTGTCAGAAAGATCAGAAAAACAAGTGATAGGCTTCTAATAAGAAGCAACATACCAACAATTATCCCAAAAGGAGCACAGGCTCAAAGCAATTACTTTGGAATGAGGGAAAATTTTTATCCTCTGTTATTGCAAATATCTTTAAAATCTTTAATATTAATGATTATGTGTTACCACTTGTCTGTGTAAACTTCATTAAACAGTCTGTCCTAGACAACTATAAATTCACCCCAATATATGTAACCAAATGTCTGAGGAGGCATTGTCTTATTTACATGAATATTGTGAAAACATTAATTTGTAAGTACACTCCTCTGATCTTCCTGGTGACAAATGCTTTGTCTCCCTGGGTCTCAAGTGAGCACTAAATTGTGAGATTGGGATAACCTTATTTTCTTGGTTTGCATAACAAATTTTTTAATGTCTCTTACCTAAGTCTTCTGAAACTCTAACATATAACTACACTGTGGATTTCAATGACTTCTAGAGGCATTGACTTCAACAGGGCTACCAATTAATTACAAAGAGCAGGGATAACTGTTATTAGTTGTAATATATTTTCCTTCAATTAGATAAAAATGTTCCTAAGGACTGATTATTAAGAGCACTGAGTTAGAAATCAGCTAATCTGAATTCCATTTCTATCTTGGTCCTTATTAAATGTATGGACTTGGATTAGAAACTTAGAAACTTATTAGAAACTTAATATTCCTTTGCTTTAGTAACTGATTTTGGAGAAACCATGATAAGAAACCTGAAATAAAATGAGTTTAGCTTTCAACTTCCATTTCCAACACAACCATCAGTAAATTCTATACATTCAAAGATTGCTTTTGAGAAATTGGCCTGAATGATTATTGAAGTGATTAAATATGATTAATAAAGTCACTTACCTGAATCTAATATTTTCCCAAATATTTATTGTATAGTGAATCTTTAGATAGTAGAAGTCATCGATAGGTTAATTTAAATTAGAAAAACAGTAATTCATTCCTAACACACACAAAAATATAAAAAACAACCCTTTTTTTCTAAAATATCTAAAACTCTCCAAGGAGTGTATAATTGTTAATTAAAATGTTTTTTCTTTCTTTATAAAAAATAAAATATAAGGATTTAGAGTAATAATTATCCAATGAGTATTTGTGATCTTCATTTTTCCCTATTTTCTGAACAATGATAAGATGCCAAGTTTAAAGAGCTACTTGAGAGTATATTCTTTGCTGGATAATGCTTAAATTTGTTCATTTTTACTGTGCACTTCAAGAGAGCTGCCCTTACAATACTGTTTGTGTTTTATTATACACTTCCTCAGAAGTTTGGAAGTCAGGACAAAAATGGAGGTCCAGTTTATTCCACATTCTATTTACTGTTATAATACTTTATTTTCAGGGACTTCCCTGGTGGTCCAGGGATTAAAACTTCGCCTCCCAGTGCTGGAGGTGGAGGTTTGATCCCTGGTCAGGGAGCTAAGATCCCACATCCCTTGTGGCCAAAAAACCCAAAACCAAAACAAAACAAAAAACAAAACATGAAACAGAAGCAACGTTGTAACAAATTCAATAAAGACTTTAAAAAATGGTCCACATCAAACAAATTTTTAAAAAGTACTTTATTTTCAAAACTGAGTAATGAAGAAAATGATTTCTTGATGTCAAAGATTTTCTGTAAATCCATCTTCAAAGGAGTGCAATCTGCTTTAGCACCCCAAGCGGGTCTAACTGCACCACCAACTGCACAATGTCTGGAAGTCATTGGTAAATCTTTGGTTCTATGGGCACGAGCAATGAGGTGGGGTTGAGGAGTGCAAAGATCACTCATCGACTTTAGGTTTCTGGCTTTGATAAACCAAGAAATTATTCAACAGAAACATCATCCCCATAATGCCCATCTGTACACAACATTAGCTGACTCTTGAATGCCTTATATCCTGGTTCTTTTTTTAAAAGTGAAAGTACTATATAGCACTTACTTAGAAAAAGACCCAACTTCATTCAGATTAAAGTTTTGCCTTGTAGTAAAACCATTTTGTCAATAGACTATTGCAACTCACCAAGGAAGACTGCTGCAAATTAATTACAAGTGATCTTCAAGTTATTCATTTTTACACAGTTTTAAGATTTCTCCACATACCCTGGCTTTGCTTAAAATACATTTTTTTAACCAAATCATCTTCTTTTTCCATCGGCATCTTCATCAGACCTTTGACAATGATCAGTGCTTTCCATTGTATCTTATGGTCTCAAAGATATCCATGCTGATTGGAGCCAACATTCCACAGTGGGAGGTATTCGTCTATTTATTCAAAGGTTACATGTCCTCTGGAAGCTTTCCAGAATCCACAAAACTTACATAATTCACTTAAATTTTTTTGATCCTCAGAAATCCTCTACATGAATTATGGTGAAATATGCATGGCAAGGCTATGACTTTTTGTCATTCACCTCTTTCAATCACTCTATCACTTTCAAATCCTTTTGATGCATAGCCTTTGCTAAGCATATGAACTTGCCTGCTTTCCTAAGAGACCATGCCACTATTTTAGAAGATATGTTCTTTTAATAATGTGGGGAATACATTATAGGTAATGCACAACATGTCTAAAAATGAGGAGAACTAACTGTATTTTAATCAAAACAAATGCAGAGATATGACTTGATTCACTGTATATCTTCCCACCAAGGCTTGTACACATCTGAAAGATCCCCTGATCTGTGTATGCATATTTGTCATAGGGGTTTTCAATTCAAATGGTGAATCCTGGGGAAAAATGTACATTATTATAGTGTAATTCCGATTATGAGTTCAAATAATACAGGAATCTTGTATTATACATTCTGTTAAGATGGTCCTCTCAGTCTTTATACTAACTATGGATTGGGTTCACTTATTTCACATAGATATTTTTAACAGTACTTGAATGGAAGTTACGAAAATAAACAGAACAGAATTCTATATCCATCACAAAGATTACCTATAGTTTAATAAACAGTTAATTTAGACATGTAAACATCTGTATGTGCATATAAAAGTTGAATTATATATCATACATAATCAGAATCTGAGATGAAGAATGAAATTATCAAATTGAGACCACGTTTTAAAAATATTAATAAGAAACATAATTTATATAGAGATATAACTATCATGATTCCATAAGACAGACTGGTATTCTCTCTTTTTTTAATATTTTATTTTTATTTATTTATGTTTGGTTGCATTGGGTCTTTGTTACTGTGCGCGGGCTTCCTCTAGTTGCAGCGAGTGGGGGCTACTCTTCGTTGCGGTACGCAGGTTTCTCATTGCGGTGGCTTCTCTTGTTGCAGAGCACGGGCTCTAGGCGCGCGGGCTTCAGTAGTTGTGGTCCATGGGCTTAGTTACTCTGCAGCATGTAGGATCTTCCCCCGACCAGGGATCGAACCCATTTCCCCTGCATCGGCAGGCGGATTCTCAACCATTGCTCCACCAGGGAAGTCCCCAGACTGGTATTCTCTTAACTAAAAGTAACCAAGACAAGTATAGTCCAGGTTGCCCTTTTCCTTGCCGTTTTCTTTGACCAGCTCATTCTGTTATCCGTGTAACATTCACATACCTGTCACATGCCTTCATGCCCTACTGACCCATGTCCTAGGTTCAAAGGTGATAAATAACTGAAATTCAAGGTGCAAACTAGAGTCTTTATTTTCCATCTGCAAAATTCAAGTTATTTGTTCCTATTTAAAAAGTTACATATATAACTGGATCACTTTGCTGTATACCTGAAATTAACCCAACGTTTTTAGTTAGCTATGCTCCAATATAAAATGAAAAAGTTTTTTAAAGTTATATAAAATAGTGATTAAAAACAAGGCTTTGAATCTCAACGCCATGACTTACATTGCTGTGACTTTGGCTGAATGCGTCAACTCACTCTGTCCAGATTACCAACTGTAGAATGGGCTTTATATCTACTCTCAAGGTCAAATGAGATATATATTACACTTAAAATGTTTTGCACAAATCCTGGCTCATAGAAAGTAACAAATATACAGGAGTTCTTGTAAGGGTTGCTGTATTCTATCATAAGGAGTTTTGCCTGTGATTTCACTTGGGTTGCGTTCGATATTGATGCATACATTTCAAAGCTGTCTGATGCATTTGGCTGCTAATACCATAGAGTGACTGCTCCTCTCTGCTCCCTTGGGAAGCAATGCTCTATAGAAAGCCCTGAATAGTAAGGCTGAAACAACTTCAATATATCTTTCCAGTATGGTATAGATGCTCCTTATATCACACCACAGAAAACAATTTTGCTTTTTCAAATAAAATTATGGCCAATGTGTGCATCTAAGATGAGGAATTTAGGTTAGTAGATTAATAGGCCAACTGAAATAGATTCATGATATTAAGATAAAAATATGAAAGTCCCATTATATAGAAAATAAGGTAAAACTCAGAAAAAGTAAGGTCAGCTTTGCAGCAGATTTTAAGGTGACTTCAATATGGGACTTCCACACGACAGGTACAAAAATATGTACATTACAGGCTGTGCTTCAAGTGATTATTAAATCAATGTGATTTTTTAATGGTGTGCTTTGACAATATTCAGTCATAATTCAATATAATATTGCCAAATATATAGTGTGTGATTGTAAACTATGCTGGTCATACTGAGAACATGAAATAAAAGTGGCAGAGCAACTTGCCCAGAACTCAGTCTCAGGAGAAATTTAAAGCCGAGCTGGCACAAGGGAGCATTGGGGTGCGCTAGTGGGAGGCCAACAGGGACAAAAGTTTTGCTTGCAAATCTTTTTCCTTATTTTACTCAAAAATATGACAGTTCAGAAACCTCAGACCACTTATCTCAATTGGGCTTCTAAAGAATGCATGATTGTATGATGTTTACATCAAATGATACTGAGGCTGCAAATTCCAAACTCTTTCTGGAGTGAGTGATGATTTGACACTGTCATCTGAGCAGAGTTCCTGTGCCTGGGGAGAGAAGCCCCAGGCAGTGGGGAGGGTGTAGGAGCCTCTCCCTATACCCGTGAAGGGATTGATATGGGTGCTTCCATTCTCCCCTGCACCACCAGACTACTGTTCTCACAGGATTCAAATAAGTGTATGTACCCAAGAAAACTGAAAACATACGTTCACTCAAGAACTTGTACACATGATCATAGCAATGCTATCACTATTCATAAAAGTGGAAATACCCAAATGTCTATCAACTGATGAATACATAAACAAAATATGATAATCAATACAATGAAATATTACTTATCCATAAAAGGGAATGAAATACTGATACATGCTACAAAAGGGGTAAACCTTGAAAACACTAAGTGAAAAGCCAGACACAAGTTGTATGATTCCATTTGAATTAAATGTCCAGAAAAGGCAAATTCACAGAGACAGAAGGGAAATTAGTGGCTTCCAGGGACTGGAAAAATGAAGGAATGGGAAGTGGCTGCTTAATGGATATACTTTCTTTTTAGGATGATAAAAATGCTTTGAAATTAGGTGATGGTGATGGTCACTTAACATTGGGAATATACTAAAAAGCAATTAATTGTACACTTTTAAATGGTTAAATTGGTGAATTCTATGTTATGAGAATTTTATCTCAATTTAAAAAATTTATACATGGTATCAACTATGTATAAAATAGACAACTGATGAGAGCATACGGTATAGCACAGGGAACTCTACCTAACACTGTGGTAACCTAAATGGGAGGGAAGTCCAAAAGGGAGGGGATATCTGTATGCGTATGGCTGATTCATTTTGTTGTTCAGTGAAGGCTAATACAACGTTGTAAAGCAACCATACTCCGATAAAAATTAATAAAAAAATAAAAGTAAATTTATGCTCTCAAAAAACAAACAAACAAATAAATAAAGTGCCTTGGGATGCTAAGCAATTTCCGGGAATCTGTGTGCAAACACTCCTCCCTACAATCCTAAAGGAAGTCAAGCTACCATCCTTTTTCCTAAGGGGTTATATTCTGTTATGCATGTGAAAAAAGTTTCCATCCGGAAAAAAGTCTTTCAATTGATTTCTTATTGGCAATTTCAACTATTTACTATTTCATTAACATATCATGTTAAGTTCATCTGTAATTTAATTACAAATAGATGATTAGGAGAAATATTCATTCTGTGTCCTTGTGCTGTTTGTATTAAAATTTTTGAACAATTTAGGAGATAATCCTTTCTAAAGCAATTTCCTTGTTTACATTAGGCCATAAAATTGGATTACTTAATAGCAATGCAATAAAGCTGGACTGCTTTACAATCTTCCAGGTACTTTCACCTCTAATATTGCATCTGATTCCCATGTTAAGTCTGTAAGATAAGTATGCCAGGTATTGTTACCACAGGTCTGCAAAAGTAGACACTGAAGGAGAGAAATCAAGCCATTTCATTTTTAACTCAGTGGCATACCAGTGACTAGAACTTAAATTTTGAGATTCTTGCTGAAGAAAGGCTCTGTCTATACCAGCGTGTATGCTTGCTTTAGCTATACCGCACTTGATAACAAACATTCTGCTGGTGTTCTCAAACCTGATTGCGTAGTAAAGTCACCAGGGAGTTTTTAAATCATGCTTGGTTTACACACATCCACACACATGCACACACACACATATACATAAATGCATACACACATGCATACATGGATAACATGAAGAGATTTTTAAATATTGGAAAATCATCATAAATAAATATTTACATAAATTATTATATACATGCTTACTTTATTCTTGACAGGATTTGTTGTAAAAATTTTAAATATGTGTAACCAGTGGAATTTAGAAATTTCACAATGAAATATGCCCCCCTTGTTGAGGTAACCAACACTATTTATATGATACATTTATGAAATAACAGCCATGTAGAGATGTTTCTACTCATTTATGCTCTTACAATTACATATACAATAAGAATTCTCAAATATGAAATTAAAGTCTTCTGTATTTGTGTCCTTTTTCCCTGCATGGTCTTCTAATTTCTGAAAGATCTGTGTTGTAAATTTACACCATAATAAAGGATTCATTTTCTCCTTGAATTCTATCAGTTTTTATCTTACATAAATCAAAGCTATATTTTAGGAGCCTAAAATTCATGACTGTTGAATCTTGAAGAATTATACCTTTCAGCAAAGTAAATTTCCCTCATTTTACACAATTTTCACCTTGAATGTTATTTTATTGTTTATTACCATTGTCAGTGTGCTAGCATGTAGCCCGTATCTTTTACATTCCTTTATTTATTTATTATATTATTCCTATATTTATTTACAGATTCCTATGTCATTGAGATTTCAGTGTTCTTCACTGAAGAAGATTCTTCTGAGAATCTGTCTTTAATAAGTGACTTTAATCCTTTCATATTTATTGTTGTGACATATATATTTCTAGTTTTTCCTTCCATATGTTTTCCTATGATCTATTGACCATGCTTTCTAGTCATTTACTTTGTTTTCTTTTATCTGATATTTGTTGAAGGTGTCAAGATTTCTATGGTCCATTTTTTTAAGTAAATATTTATCATTGTACAGTCTACCTACATTTTTTGGTGGTTACTCTGAAAATTTTAGCTTTTATTTAAAATTTTAAATTTCTAACAATATCTGATGCTAATCAAGAGATACAGCTTAACATATTTATTTACACCTTTCTAGTTTCCCTCCTCACTTCTGAGATGATATGATCTGTAATTTTGATCAATAATATAATTTATTAATTTTTATTCAATTTTTATTTTATTATTTTCTTTCCTATTATTGATGCCTGCTCTTTCTGACTCATTTATTTTTTCTTGCAAAAATATATCCTCCAGAGATTTTTTGAAAAAGAATCTACATAAAGCAAAATTATCTTTACATTTCTAAAAATGTTATATCACTCTCATGCTTGAATGATAGTTTGCAATGGATAGGAGTCTAGATAAGGCTTATTTTCTCTTATATTTTAAAGATATTTCTCTTTCTATATTTATATGTATTTTTACTGACAAGATGCCTGATGACAACCTGTCTAACATTTATTCATAGGTGATCTCTAGTTTTATCTTTGGAGACCTTAAGGTTTTGTGGGTTTTTATGTTTTTTTGTTCTTATTATTTAATGCATAAAATTTTTTACTGTGGTGTGTCTAGGCATATTTGTGTATAAGTGTGTGTGTGTGTGTGTGTGTGTGTGTTCACTTAGGTAGTTCCTTGACTTATTTTTTATACTCCTTATCCAATAGGCTCTTTCAATCTTATCCTTATGTTATCTTTAATTTCTAATAAGTTTTCTTAACTTTTTCTTTCAGTTTTTCTTCTTCATTGTGACAATTATCAGTTTATTCATTCTCAGCTCCAAGTCCATCCCAATTACCGCCTTGGGAAAATATAGCTGGGTTATTTAAATATTTTTCCTTTGCTAGTTTGCAGATGGTATCCTTAGTCAATCGAGAGCGGGGACATTGAAGGAGGAAGTGTTTTTCTCCTCCTGGTTCTGGGCTGCCCCTCTGTCAACTCTTGCAGTATGTGTGGAGTTTCCTTCTTTACTGGGAAGCCAGCAGCACCTGGCCACTTCCCATTGCAGCTGCTGCCAGCATCCCTTCAGGCAGCCTGGTAGCAGTGTGCCATTTTCAGTAGACCTCCTGTGACCACTCTCAGCACACGGCCCTCAAGCCCCTGTGCAGTGGAGTGCTGGATTGGACACTTCCTCATGACTCATTTTCCTGGCAGCCCCTCTCCAGTGTTGTGCCACTGTCTACATGCCTTCCTTTGGACACCTCACCAGGGACTTCCTCGACAGTTTTCAGTAAGTTTCAGGGTGTGAACCCTCCTGTGGGTGGATCCATAGGATTCCAGAAAGCAAGTCCACAGTCCCAACAGAGCAGGACCTAGAGAACTTCTCCAGTATCGATTCTCTATGGCCACACCCTCCCAGTAAGTTCTGGGTCGCAGCCCTGGTGGAAGCATCTCATTTCTAGTGCTCTATCAGCCTTAGGCATGGTTAATCCATATGCCTTCCAGTCCTATATTCCTTATTGGGCAATCCCCTGTTATTTTAGTTTCCTATTAATAATTCTTTATATTAAGATTTCCATATTCATATTACTCTATGGTTTTTCTCTACTTACTGGATCCTAACTAATGCAGAATAGGCATCAGGGACTATCCCGTGAGATTGATCATAAAGATGGAATTTCAGAATTGGTTTGGCCATGCTCCGAGGATGAATGCAGAGCTGAACTCTTTGGGAAATTGGAAGCTAGTAGTCCATGGTGCACGCTGGCATCATAATTAATCAAGTTATCACCTAAGGTTAATTGTGATGAAGTGACAGCTGCAGAAAATGCCCTGGGACTCCAAGTGGCTGTTATACTTGACTGTTATGGCAGTAGAGATGACTATAAAGAGTGTGGGATGGATTCTTTTGAGTGCACTTGGGCAATTACAAATAGAATATGACAAATTCAGACTTCTAAGTATCAGCTTGCGTCAAGGTCTGAGAGCCAGAGTTCCCATCACAGCCCTGTAAGAATCTCTTATTTATTTTATCCAAATGGTTGATGCTGCTAAAATCAAACACAAAGTTTAATAACGTGGGTAGCTGAAGTGCAATAGCAGTTGAATGCAGTCTTGCCAATGTTCTCCTGTGAGAAACCTTTGAGGAAGAATGGGATCCTGAAATTTAGACTAGGGATACATGTCTGAACCTGATTAAATGGACAACACTGCATTTTCAAGTCACTCTGTCTCTTTTGTTGGTGGAAGAAGTTGGCCCTTTGTATCTGAAAGTCCTGTGATCACCTCCCTTGGGCACGTGACTTAAGAGGATGCTACCCAGTAGCACTGTCTCCTAGCAGGTGTTGGGATTGTACAGGTGGTAGGCTAAGTGGGGAGGAAGATAACACTAGATAAGGCTGTATTCATTGGTGTGGACACACTTGCAGGATGTTCTGGACATGTCATTACTTCATTCAGCTGGAGATGCTTCACTGGAACTTGTACTCAACAATGACCTCCATTTAATGAGGCTGAGATGGCCAGAGCTTCCTGGTGTGATATAGAAGAGGGAACCCAAAGGGAGACAGAAATGTTGTACTGGATTTACAAAATTAGAGCTCAACCTTGTACTGCCTTAAGAGATAAACCTTAAATATAAGGACACAAAATGGTTGAAAGTTAAAAAATGGAAAATAAAAGATATACTATGCAAACACTAAACAAAGTTTAGATAGTTACCCTGATGTCAGTCACAGTAAACTTTAAAGCAAGAAGCTTCACTAGCAATAAAAAGGATCTTGCAAAATGATGCAATGGTCATTTGACTAGGAAAATATAACCAATATAAAATAAAATTAATTTATATAATTATAATGCAACCTGAAAATAGATAAAGCTAGGAAATTATTGAATTAAAAGAAGTACACAGTTCATAGCAGAAAAACTTGTGCTAATTAGACATTGATTTAATTGCTTGTATATAGAACATTCCACAGATATTTAATATTATTAACACAAATGATCATTTGTAGAGTCTATATCAAACCAGAAGCATTTAAAATTACTGGCATGTGTATCAATGTTCATTCAGATGTAGAAAATAGAAAGCTATGAACAGTGACTTAACAAAAGATTTTGGTCACCTCACTTCTTTTTGGTGTCACCACAGTCTAAGGAGTCTGGGTTCACGTTTTTTGTTACTTTCTTTGCACTCCCCTGACCCCAAGTCATGGTCACAAAATGGCTGCCTCAGCTCTAAACATTGCTTCTGTAGTCAGTTCAAGAAGAAGATAAAAGATTCATTAAGATCTGTTTTCTTTGAAAAGAAAGTTAAAGCATTTCTTGAATCCCCAGACTATGTTTCCCTTTATAAAGGCTGGTAAGCAAGCATGACTTTTCAGCCTCTATAATGGGAGGTGGATTTAGGAGTAGCTATTCCATTAGAAAATTGACAGCACCAGGTACAGTATATGTGTTTATTTATATGATATATTTTCTACCAACGAATTGCACCTAACATACCTACTTATGGAATTTCAAATTGCTGGTAGGTAGGGGCCATGCCATATAGTTCATTTGTTTTTCTCCAGAACATGTAAAGAAAAAAATATCTTCCTACATATTTGATTAACTAATCCTCATTGAGACATTTTCTCACATGACTGAGAACCTAATTAAAGACCTATCAGCCACACTCCGAGCCCAAATGAGTCTACAAAGCCCTAAGAACAGCACTGCTTTATGCAGTGAAGTATTCCAGGGGGTGCTGGTACCTAGCCTTGCAGTGCTCAAGCATAGCTATTATCAAAGAACATTTAAACACAGATTTCACAATTAGATGACATCTGAGCTTCATTCCAACACTTAGTTTTTATGAAAAAAAAAGTTTGAATTTTCCCTTGAAAAAGAAAAATGTAATCTGTAGTCTGACACTTTAGCATTCTCATTTTTCAATTATGGAGCCCTGACTTCAAGAAATATAAAGTCTTATGTCAAATAAAAAATGGATTCTGACCTTCTATTTTCTGCAGTAGGAAATGGACTGACGGAAGAGAAAATTAAATGTGGCATACTTAGGAAGGGAAGATGAAAGTTTTACTGAAGTAGGAACATGGTCTGTCTCCAACTTACTGCATGGCATTGAATTGAGAATTCTTTGGATTCCACCCTCTGTGTGTTGCAGATTTTAATACTGATTGTGTTTCTTCATTAAATATATCGGAAATTTAGCATACTATCAAGTTAAGTTATGCATCATAATTACTGGGGATGAATTGTTAGTGTCAACTAGGCAAGTTCCCACAGTATTAAAATATTCCATAGCTGCCAGTCTTTGCCATCAATAACTGCACAGTCCTTTTTTATGCTTGTCCGTCATCTTCACCCTAGGCTATACTTAGGATACATAGGCAAAGTAGCTCATAATGTCGTCAATCTATTTATTTCAGTTTTATTCATTAACTCTATTTATCATGATGTGTGGGACTTTGGAGGTGGCTCACAGTGATTCTGAAGATGAGGGTCATGCAGAAGATACCTCTACATTTCACATGAGCAGACTTGGCCTCATGTCATAACATTTTCAGGAGATGGCCCAAGAAAGTTACATTCACACAAACTGTCTTCCATTTGTGTCCTATTTTGAAATAGATATTATTCTACTAGGGTTGCTAGTCTGAATGTAATACAATGGAGTTATTTTTTCAATTAATGATCATCTCACTCTTTGATTGCTATAATTGCTCTTAATAAAGTTATCTGAGTTACTTTCTCCAAAGGTGTTATGATGTAATTTTTTGTGTGTTACAAGTTCTACTCATCTTGTGTGAAACTCATAGGCATTCAGGGATGTCAAGTAATTCAAGATGGAGTCACAGTGGCCAATGTGAACTTCCATATTAGTTGTTTTGAAATGTTCGATATAGGATGGCCAATCTCAGCATGATAAGTCAAGAATGTTACCTTAGATAAGAAATTTGTTTTAGTAACATCCTTGGAAAGACTTTGTTGGAATTGAAAGGGCAACTGATAGAGGCAAGAACCCCTGGGACATAACCCTTATATCTTACTGACAGTCTCCTTTGAAATGAGACCACTGAGCCAGGAGACTTGGAGGCTCTTTGCTGGAGGATCCAACTCCAGGCTGGCAAGAGCTGTTCCAGAAGGGATGCTGCCAGAGGCCCTGTAGGAGTAGAGGATGACTTCCTGCTCGTGCCTGTCCTGAGACCTGTTGCTGGACCAGAGATACAGCTTCTACTAAGAAGTCTCCTCCCTGGACTGTCTGGAGTGGTTTGTTACCACCTATTCTGGTTCTACAAGTTTGACTAACTTGTGGACTAATTGTGTGCAATAAACTGAGTAATTCCTGAATCGGATTTTGGCTACATTTCAAACACCTCCAATCCTGGGATTCTTGCCTGGCCCCACTTTCGGCCCTGCGACAGAACAAAATCAATGCAGAGCAAAAAACTTGCATCACCAACCTGGAAAGTTCTCAACATATTAGACGCCTTAAAACAAAAAGTTATATTTGTAAATGTCTAATGCTTATGTATAATAAATTGCTACAGAGAGTAATACTTTTGTATTGGTTTAGCCAAACACCCCTATAACAACGTCACAAAAATAGTCTCATTTTTTTCTAATACATGCATAAATTTAAAGAACATTTATATCTTTTAAACAATAAGAATTAAATTTTGTACATGATAAAAGAAAGCATCTAATTTTTTTAAGTTGTGGAGAACTATCTTTTCTCTACTGATTTGAAATGCCACCTTTATCACAGATTAAATACATATATATATGGATCTATTTCCACACTTATTTTTTCTAAGTTATTCACCAATATTTTGAGTCAATACCACAATTATTGTAATAACTTATAGTATATTTTGAGATATACATGTACAAAAATATTTGTAACAGGTGATATTTTTGCTTAAACTTCCTATTCTTTCTTGAATAATTTTTGATAATTTATATTTTTCAACATTTTCAATTCTTTTGTTATACAATATATGATATTTTCTTACGATTTTCAGTCACCTTTGTGTCTTTTATTTCTCATTCCTCATGCAATGTGTGTAGCTATATTATCACACTTAAGTTTTTTCTATTGATTATTTTTGAAGGTCCAGTTTTTAGATTCATTAATCAGGCTAACTACTGTGTTTTGCATTTAATTAACTTCTTTGATTTTTATTAATTCCTTCACTGTATAATTAAATTTATTATGTTTTTATCTTCATGATTTGAATATATAGTTTGATTATTTTCAAACTTTATTTTATAATAAATTCATGTCAAACTAGATACATTTTTCTTTTTAATTTGTAATCAATTATATTATGATATTGTGTTATTTATAACTTTTTGACTTACTGAGACTCCTTGCAGCCTAATATACAATAAATCTTTTATAATTTCCAGGTTTCTTGTAAAATATTTTTATTCTCTGTTTATTGCATACCCTGTATTGTGTGTGTGTGTGTGTGTGTGTGGCAGGGTATGTGTGTAACCTCAAGGATACTTATTGTACTATACCAATACCTCACATTCTTGCTTACTTTTGCCCAATTTATTATTAAATTAGAGGCAATAATTTGTTATTGCCTCTAAGGATAAATAACTGAATATTAGTATGCAGCTACATACTCTCTTCCCTTTCTTCTTTCTCTGCTCTCTTTTCTGAATCTAGAAATACTTCAAGCTTCACTCTGTTATGCTTTTTCCCAAGCTCTAATCTCTCTCCAACCAACCACCTAACTCAGTTTACACAGCTATGTGGGGAAATGGCTCTGCTGCCTGCTGCCTTTTGCAAGTTCAAGGCCAAAGATCACTGTCCTTGTTGAAATAAATGTGGTTTTTAAAGTAAGTAAACCCAGGTAGTTCCCCAAATGCTTCCCTCCCCCATTGGAGCTTTTATTGATTCATCCTTCACTTAGGTCCCCTGGCCTTTACTGTAGCATTTTCCCAAGAATTTTTGGAGCTGTAGCTTCTCAACTTCCATCTCTCCTCCAGCCTGGTTATTTAGCTTTCCATCTTTGAGACATTACTCAGAATTTCTAGCTTGCTAATTATACTCTTTCTTTTTTCCTGGTTTGCAACATATTTTCAATTATTTCAGAATATTTAGGATAGAAAGTTGTCAAAGTATGTTGAAACATGATATCTTGATAAAATATACCCTTCAATCAGATGCCTAAATATTTAAAATTTTAATTATCTGAATCTATTTTCTATATTAGAAGCTAGTAAGGTTTAATTTTCTGTATTTTTGATAACTGTCTAGTATAATTTAAATTATTAAAATAACATGCATAAATGCAAGAAAATTGAAATAGAAGACATCGTAATCCTTTTTATGTTGAAAAGGCAATCTTGTTTTCAGGTGTTGAAACTCCAGATGTGATGGCAAAGAAACTCAAACGTATCCACTCCTTTTCTTAAGTTAGTAAAAATATTTTAGGTACCATTTTTGTTGTTATTTCTGACTTCAGGAATTTGATTTTAACTGGATTTTGAATGGTGAAAGTACAACTCTTATAAGATCAAACCGCTAAATTAAAATTACAGAGTAATGTTAGTAATGTTAGAATATTGTTGAAAATAATTAAAAGTCTTACCTCTAAAATAAAAATGAGGTCCTCCAGTAACCTTACAGTTGTTCTGGGCTCTAGAATATACTATGGAAAAAATAGCAACTATAAAGGACACCTAAAAACTCTCCATATCTAAAACATCAAATTCCTCCCCGCCTACTGTACTGTCAACATTTTAGTCAAAGCCAGCATCTACTCTAGACTGCTAACTGCAAGACTCTCCTTCCTGGTTTGACCAGGCCACTCCTACCCTTTTCCAATATATTTTCTATTAATACATTACAGCCAAGACGATCTTTTCAAAACACAGATCTGATTCTGTCATTCAAGGGCATGGAACCCATCAATGGCTCCCTGAAACCCTCAGGAGAAACATCACAGTTCTCAAGTAGGTGTAAGGCCCTGCCCATCAGGTTTGGGAATGCAGCATCACTTAGCTGCAGCTCTGGGCTTGCCTCTCGAGGTAGCTTGTCCAAGGTACACGGGTTCTGTTTATTGCCCTGAACATAGCCTTCTATTTCTGCCAATATGACAAGTTTTACTTGGATAAATCTACCCCTTTAAAACCAGATGAATAAATATTTTGAAACAGTTTACAAATAGCTCTGGCAAAATAATGAGTCGTAACAATGATTTAAGTGAAGGTCGGAGGCCACAGAGGTAGGTGGCACTCTGCAGTTACCTCTACCAGGAGTGCCCCTGCTGCCCTGGGTAAATATGCAGGTAACCTTAACAGTTTTAGAGGGTCATAGCTCATGCTCAGATCCTCAGGCTGGGGAGTCTACCAGGCAGTTCCACTGTTTCGCTTTCTGATGGCGTCCTTTATTTCTCTTTTGCAACACCAGTCACATGCATAATTAAATAATTTGTTGCACAATTACTGAGATATCTCCCTTATCCCATAAGATCAGCTTCCTTGCTTGTTTTATTACCCTATTCCCTTCCCTAGAATTTTTTCTTGCAAATGTAGAATTCTGGTAAGCAGTTGTTGAACAAATGCAAATTAATGTGGGAATTAATTACTTCACCTCTAAATTCAGTCAGTGGTAGTTATCCTTCAAAACTACCCAAAGAAATGTATACCTGGAACTTCATTTATTTTTATGTTGCCCAACAGTAACTTGATATTTCAATGACAGGTTATCTTGACTAGGGGTCCCACTCATGGCTGGTTTGCCTTGCTTAGATTAGAAAAACACCCTGCACGGAGAAGTGATTTTTAGGTGCCTTCTAGGCTCAACTCAGAACTCCAGGTACACGTGAGCAGAAATCACTTAAGTGAGATGCTTCAGACAGAGCAACAGACAGGCAGGGGTTGACCTTTCCATGAAAAGAAAGGAAGAGTTCATATGGCATTTTACTAGGGTACCTCCAAGAAATCCTCTATCTTTTGTAGGTACAGTAATTATACATCAGTCATTAACACTAGGTATCGCCCCTCCCCCTTCAGGAACATTGCAGCTTCAGTGTTATATACGTGAGGGTTGCTTACAGTCATTCCTGCACAGGGATATTACACTAATGTAAATTTGAGTCCCAAAAATAAAATAAAACCTAGAAACTTGACACAAGCATCAATTTATTACAAGTTTCTACAAACATTTATTTATGTGTCTGTCATAGCTAAAGGTCTGATTATCTGTTATGGTCATGGAAAGGGAATAGCTATGGCTAAATAGGAAATCTCTATCTATGCACGATTACGTTCAAGTCGGGACAGGTTTACACTTAAGTTCTTTATTGTTCTCTGGTGAAAAATCATCCTTTTTTTTTGGCTAGAAAATACAATTGGGCGTTCGTGATATTTTAGAAATCCACATATATCTTCTTTTAATTTAGACAAACATTTTGAACAGATTCTGTGTACCGACACTGTTATTGTTGATTCAGAAATGAATGAGATGGGGCTTCCCTGGTGGTGCAGTGGTTGAGAGTCTGCCTGCCGATGCAGGGGACACGGGTTTGTGCCCCAGTCCGGTAAGATCCTACATGCCGCGGAGCGGCTGGGCCCGTGAGCCATGGCCTCTGAGCCTGCGCTCCGCAACGGAAGAGGCCACAACAGTGAGAGGCCCGCGCACCGCAAAAAAAAAAAAAAAAAAAAAGAAAGAAAAAAAAAGAAATGAATGAGATCCACTCCTATCCTTAAGAAGTTCCTAAATTTGTCTCTTCCACAGATGGTAAATCCCTTTACTTATTCATTCCTTTGATAATAATCAATCACGGTGTATTTAAGACACTCCAGCTTTCCAATATATGAGGATGAAGTCCAAACTCCTTACCGCAGCTCACAAGGTATTTTCCACATAAAGTTCGCTGCTGTCTCTCTTCCACTGCAGCGTCTCATCTCTCCAGACATCCTGCAGAATTACGAGTTGTTCCTCCCTAACTTGCTACCCAACACTCATGTTGGCCTTTATGTCTCTCAAACAAGTCAACCTTGTTTCTGCCTCAATGTCTCTGCCCTTGCCGTTCTCTTTGCACAGAATGCCCTTCTCTGTCACCTGGACACAGCTTGTTCACTCTCATCATTCACCTCTTAGTGTAATATCACCTCCTCAGAAAAGCCCTCCCTGAATGACCTGTATCACACACAAATCCAGCCTCTTCCTCCCTGACCTAGTCACATCATCACATTTACCATCTTCATTATCACCATCTGGGATCATGTTTTGCCTACTAGTTTCTATTATTATTTTCTGTCATTCTCAACTCAAAGATAAGTTCCAGGAGAGCAGGTTCTGCATCCGCTCTGTTCACTGTTATAGCCACAAAATCCAGAACAGTGCCAGACACATAATAGCTGCTCAATACACATTTGTTGAAGTTACAAGTTAATGTTTTGACAGTTTTTTCCTCTTTCCATTCTGTTAATGATCTAAGTGGGCAGGTTTCCTTAGAAGATTTTAGAGAAAAGAAAACTGCTCAAATATTCCTGCCTATTAACAATCTCAATATTGCAAAAAATGCAGGTTCCCAGGCTACACTAACTCAAATCAGGAGTGCTGTGTCTTTGATTTTTCCAGGCTTCTCTAGTCTGGCTCTCAGAAAACACAGGGATATTGCCCGTCATTCCCCAGAGTGTGAGAAGCCCCACACACAGCACACAGGTTTGCACCTTTCTTACACTTGGATGCCTTTCTTTATAGGCTGTGATGGCAGACATTGGTTCCAGGAGAATGGGCACCAGTCCTCATTATGCCTCAGCCTGTTGACCTAAACAGTTCTCCTTCCAGTACTATTCTCTGCTTTAAACACACCATAGTGAAAGCATATTAGGTTTTCTGATACAACCTCTCAATTGTGAGGTCCACAACCCCTGAAAACACCCCTGATCTGATACTGTGCTCTTGTATGTAGTGGACTATGGAGTGACATACTGCTGATTCATCTTATGCTGATTTGAAATGTGAGATTATTCTTTGAGATCAGAATATTTGAACATTCTTGGAATTGCCCATATATAGTTGCTCCCCTTCCTACCTATTTCACACATTCTGCCTTCTCGGTGATTACAAATGATTCAGATAAACTTTCACTATTTCAGAAATTATAGCCCAAATAAAACATTTTCTGCCACCCATAGGACAGCAAAGGGCGCTCTTCATTTCCAGGCAGAGCATTTTGTAAATTGGAAACATATCAGTGACAATTATCAAGGAACAGTTTTCAAAATGCACTCCTTTCCACAGAGCCTAGCAATTCTTCTTTCAAAAAGACATTAAGCAAAAGCAATGCTCTGAAAATGTCATTTGGAGCATGCAATTGAATTAATTTATTTGTTTTATGATATTTTACAGTTAGTCATGTAAAAGACTTTCACTTTATTTGTTTCGTCTGCTCATTTAGATAATGCTTTAAATGCCATACATCCCAGTGATGGTTATAAAGAGACTGCATGAGAATACCCATACCTTCTAAATATAGCATGGCCATAACAAGCTGGGCTGACTCTTCACTTTATCTTTCATGCAGGCACTTGGCTGCCACTTCAAATATGATGTCTTCTCCTTTTTCAGGTAACATTATTATTGTGTAATTAATATTACAGATGAAATAATAAAGGAAAGCCTGTTATAAACTTGCTAGGAGAAAGTATATAAAGACCTTCTCAATAAAGGTGCATTTGAAAGTTCTTAACTGAAAAACCCAAAAGTCAACCCAAAATCTTAATTATCTCTACTGTAAGAGATAGGGTGCATTAATTTATATCGAGTATTGTTCACAGTGTCTTGATTTGGGGGGCAGGGGAATATGAACATTTTTTCTTAATACTTAACACTTGGGCTATAGGTACATGGGTATATTGAGACTTTCCCCCACAAAGTAAGAGCATCAAGTATAGATGCTTTCTACTTAGCATTTTCCACAGGCAGTAGGTTCCAAACTTTCTTCTAAATATTACTTCCATCAGTGTGAATAATCAAACTTTAAGGAAGTGTAGACTACTCTAGAAATTATTAGCCAGATGTCTGGAAGCCTGGTGATGAGTCCTGTCCTCACTTTTGGGAGTATCCTTCAAGTGGCTACTTGGTGAAATTCTCTTGTCTAGGAAAGACTGTGTTCCCAGACTCATGGGTTTAATATTGTAGCTCACTGCGGATAGTTTTCTTAGGAAAATAAAGATAACTTCTAACTACGATTTAATAAAAAATGTATGCCTTTGTCTCTTAGTTTATTTTTTCTCTCAAGGTCAATCTAACTTTTATATTAACTGGAATCTAATCATAGAACTTATTTATATTTAGATCGACAGTTCTGAAATATAATATGAATTATGTCACTTCAGTGTTCTCTTAAATATTTTACTAATTATTATACATATACAAATATCAAAATTTGTGTAGAATTCCAAAGAAATTTTGATATTAAAAATATCTGCTTGTTATTTATTTATTTTTATTTATTTACTTACCACATCTTGGAACCTAGGATTCTAAGAGGTCTGGATATTCTTTAAAAATCACATTTAATTTTTTAAAGACTATGTCTCATGGAAACAGTCTGATTTGTGGCTTAACTGGAGATATCATTTCCTTACCCATAACTTTTCTCTAAGTTTCATGCCATGATGCCCATCCAGAGCTTTCCCTATGCTAAATGGTAAAGGAAGAAAGATTCACTCACAGTGTCCGTCCACTGTTTACAAGTGCCAATCTCAGAGGACGCAGCAGGTTAATTTCTCATTTTATGAGAACTCATTGCACTCTGTACTTCTCTTTCGATAGAACTCACTAAATTTATCTAACCGTTTGCTGTGTAAAGTTGATATATCTTTGTGGTCTATAATCTCCATGGTGTCAGGGACTATTCATTGTCACTTCTATGTTCCCAAGACCTAGTGCAATCTATCATTACACCAGTAGCACGCTGTTTCACTCATGCAACAAGTATTTGTTGACTGTCTGTTATGTGCCTGCTATTGATGGACATGATTGTAAATAATAGAGATTTACCAGTGAACAAAAAAGGCAAAAAACCCCGCCTTCATAAAACGGACATTTTAATGATGAGTGTTATTACTGATATTTTAACAATTTCCATGTTTCTTAGCTGTCTTTGGATCTTTATTTTCCTGTATACATTTGAGAATAAGATTCTTGAGATCCTCAAAAAAATTCAGCTGAAATTTTAATTAACATAACATCAAATTTCTAAATTAATTTGGAGTAACTCGATATTTATATGTCATCTCATTGATTTATTTAGATCTTTCCTGATCCTTTACTCAGATCGTCTTTTATGTCTTAGTGCATATTTAATCATTATTAGGCATTTTCTTGTATGTTTATCATAAATATTTTATTTTCTATTATTTCACTACAGGCAAATTGTTAGGCATTTTGTAATTTATTCATTTATTCAATAAATATGTTGAACTTTCTCAGTTATAATAGTCTGATGATTATGTTTGTTGCATACATAGATGAGAAAATCAAAGACAAATCATAGTGTTTGTTTTTCTCTTACCTGAAAATCACTACCTTGCTTCTTGTTTCATTCCTTTTTTTTCCTTTTTTTTTCTTACAGCATTGGCTAGGAACTCTATTCTCTGTTGAACAGTAGTGTTGAAAATACACATCTGTCTTGTTCTGCCTTTTGGAGGTAACGAGTCTATAATTTCTCCATTAAGAATGATGTTTGGTGTAGATTTTTGATATGCAACATTTAGCAAGTTAAGGAAATTCTGTTTTATTTCTAATGTGCTGAGGGCTTTTGAAAGCCATAGATAAACATTATCAAATGCTTTTATCAGAATCTACTGAGATAATTTATAATTTTCTCCCTTAAATCTGGTGAATTACGTTGATAGATTATTTATTGCTTAATTTTTTCCATTCTTGGATAAACATTACTTGGTCATGATTTATGAATTTCATACACTGTTGGATTTGAACGGACAATATTTTACATATATCTGCATAGGTGAGTTAAGTAGACCTGTAATTTTTTTCTTATACTATCCTTACCTGTTTTGAAATAAGATTCTATCATTCTCATAAGCTGATTAAAAATTTGAGGATTGTTACAATTCATTGTTCAACCAGTTTTTCAGTTGGCAAATTGGTCAGTTGACCTATATTTTGCTCTTACAAACTAAATGAAACGTCCATATTAATATATATATATGTAAGTGACTATTGAGGAATAACTTCTTGGCAATAAAACCCCTGGGATAAAATTATATAAATACAACCAAATACAACGAAAATAACCTCCAAAAAGCTTCACACGCCCACCAGCATATTTTGAGAGTTTCTGCTTCTCCCCTTGTGTCCAAGTATGAAGTATCAAAAATGCTCTTAATTTTCACAGCATATTTGTGAAGAGTGGACCCTGGAGCCAGTCCTGTTTGCATCTGAACCACAACTCTTAACGCTTATTCACTTTAGGAAGCTGGCCAGGTTCCTTATCTCATAGGGCTGATTAAATGAGTTAATAATGTAAAATGCTACAGTGTGTGGGACATAATATTTATCATTAATTTGAAAATATTATTATTCTTAATATTTTTGCAGTGTGAAATATTTTTCATTTTGACCAGCATTTATTTTATTTCAAGTAAGATAAGATCAAAAATCGATTTATTATTTAATTTAATTAATTAATTTATTTTTTTGCAGTACGCGGGCCTCCCACTGCTGTGGCCTCTCCCGTTGCGGAGCACAGGCTCCGGGCGTGCAGGCCCAGAGGCCATGTCTCCCAGGCCCAGCTGCTCCGCAGCACGCGGGATCCCCCCGGACCGGGGCCCGAAGCCGCATCCCCCGCATCGGCAGGGGGACTCCCAACCACTGCGCCACCAGGGAAGCCCCCCAAATCGATTTATTTTTGACGTGTGTTTTTTTCTGTAAATTGTCTATTCATATAATTAGCTTTTCCTACTGAGTAATACATCACCTAATCATGATATATATGGACTTTTTATAAATTGAGAAATCTGGTGCTTGCTATCACATTTAGGTTATGAACTATATTCTTAGTTATCCAATGGATATTTAACTTAAATTATCACATTTATTTTAAATTTAGTAACTTTAAATATTTATAAAATCAAACCTATCAATTTGTCTCTATAGCTTTTGACTGTTGTTCATACTTTTGCACATTACAATTATAAAAAATTCACATGCTTTTTTCTTAAATTGTCATTATTTTATTGTTTACATTGAAACTCTTAAACTGGAATGCTATTTGATTTAGTGGTAAGGTAGACATCTAGCTTTATTTTTTCCAAATAATGACTTATCCCAAACGAATTAATTTATGAAACATAATTCCTTCTCTCATACAAAATGAGACTTCATCATAAGCCGAATTTCTGCATTTTTTGTGTTTACATGCTCTGTATTATTTGATAAACGATGTGTTTCTTTTTTCATACCAAATGGTGTTAATTTTTGTAGCTTTATACTAAGTTTAACCTTGGAAAGTGTTGGCCCACCATTGTTATGCTATATATTTTCAAAAATTTTCAGATGAGATTTAGTATCATTTTGCTAAGCTCCCCTGTAAAATGCTTTTTAGTATTTTAGTGGGATCTGCACACTGTATTTAAACATTGTTTTACTTTTTATGATCCCTGATGAATGGCTGATTTGGCTGAAAAGTACTGACAACTGGATATAAACACCTAGCCCTACAAAAGTTCCAGAGGCTTTGATTCCTCTACGTGTCTGTTTACACTTCATGTGAATTGGACACGACCACAGGCACTGGGGAAGGGCCTTGAATGGAGGTTGAAGGGTCTGTGTGAAAGGCCCACATCGCCCACTAGTCCCTACCTGGCCTCTCTGTGCTCACTCCACCCTGCTTTGATCAATTCTACACTAACGTTAAGAATTCTCTTCCGCTGCCCTGGATTAATCATCACTGTCTCTGTAAGAGCCCTTGAGAGCTCACAATAGCCACTTATATTAAATTGAAACCTCTTACATTAAGACCCAGAACAGTTTTGTACTTTACTGTAGTCAACTGGTCTCTTCTCTCGCTACATTCCAACTGCTGTTCTCTGTTTCTGCTAAACAAATTCACTTATGCATATTAACCTTTTATGCCTATTTTAAAGCAGTTCTCTCTATCCTTTATTATCCTCACGTTCAAATCTCTCTTCGTCTCACTTAACCTCTGAAATATTTCTTATTTCGACTTTCCTTTGCTGTCCATTTCTGCAGATTCACTCTGAATGCATCTATTCATTCCTGCTTTTTACATTTATTTACTAAATAATGTTTGGCAATATTGGATCCTAGGAAAAAGGCTGTCTTTAGGCAGCCATGACACAAAGTGATAACAAAAATATTAACTAAACAATTTACTTCTCTTTCTAATCTTCTGCAAAAAGAGAAATACCTTTGTCTTCCTCATGCTATTTGAGGACAATATGAGTTATATGCATGTATATACATATACATAAAGTATTTAGAACATCTCTATCTATCTATCCACCTACTTTCTCATTGTTCATTCATTTTATTTGCTTTGTCACCATTACTCCAAAATCCAGCCCAAATCTTGGTAAATAGTATGTGCTCAATTAGCATTTGTCAAGTGAGTCTTTACTCATGAACGAATGGTAATATATCTATGTGACTCCTATGGTGTTGTACTTTATATACAGAGAATTTGATAAATGCCTAGAATACAACTGAATATATTTGAAAACGCCTATTACTACAGATTAAAACTTTTTCAACTGTGTCAGCTGTTCAAACTAGTTGTTTTCCAGTTCCAATAAAATGAATAAATGTTTCCATTAATAATTAGTGAGAAAATTAAAAACACTTAAATTGTTTACATGTTATAGAATCACCATGATTTAAAAACCAAAATCTTTGTTTCAACTACAATTGTATCCTGATTTTAATATACATATCCCTGAAAATTTTAAGAATGAAATCATTTGATAAATAAAAATTTACCTATTATGCTCAAACTTTAAATTAATCTTAGAAAATGGCATTTACAACTATATTAATTATTTAATTAATTCTTCTGAAGGATAATTATATGAACATAATTTCAAAATATTTATTTTTCCCAGCTTTATTGAGATATAATCGGCATATAACATTGTGTAAATTTAAGATGTACATCCTGTTGATTTGATATACTTACATATTGTAAAATGATTACCACTTTAGGTTAGCGAACCCCTCCATCATGTCACATAATTACACTTTCTTTTTTGTGGTGAAGACACTTAAGATCTATTTATTCTCTTAGCAACTTCCAAGTGTATAATACAGTATTATTATCTACAGTCACCATGCTGTTCATGTGATTTTCAAACCTTATTCATCTTATAAGTGGAAGTGTGTATCCTTTGACTACATCTTCCCATTTCCCACAGGCCCCAGACCCTGGTAATCACAGTGCTATTCTCTGTTTCTCTGAGTTCAGATAAAGAAGATGCAGTATTCATAAATATACAGTAGAATATTATTCAGCCATGGGAAAGAGGCAAATTTGCCATTTGTAACAGCATGGATGAAACTTGAGGGCATTATGCTAAGTAAACATTTCTAATTTAAGTTTTTTAAGTTATGTCAATATAAAGGTCATATGTCATATTAAAATACACATATTTTTTTTAATATGGCTACTTCTGCCAAGAATTTGATGCTGGTTATGCTTTTTTTTCCTAAATTAAAGTAAACTACCAGATAATTATAAAACAAAAATAGGAAATACAGTCAAATGTGTCAAAAAATATACATTTTATAACATCTAAACACAGACTTTTATAAGTTTTTCATTTAATGAAAAAAGTTGGCTTCTTGTACCTTGTCAATGATAGAAATGTAACATTTCTGAAAAACAGGAAGACAATGTCTTCTTAGTACTCCTTTCACCCTAGAAAATCTGCTCGGGTATAATCACACTGTGAAATAACTCATCTGCTTCATTCCTACAAATTTTAGTGGTATATTTGTTTTATTTTGATAATTTTTACATAACACTAGTAAGTTTCTAAACAGGAAAGAAGGGTATGTTGGTAATATTCTAAACTGAATTTACCTTTATAGTGAAGAAGTCTTTAAAAGCACCAGAAATTACTTATCCTCTTCCAGTATCCCAAGAAAGTGTCTTTTATAATAAATTGTAAAAATTCAGATAAATTATGACAAAATTACTTTTCAGGTGAATCAAGTCTAGAAGTTACTTCTCTGTACATTCTTTTAGAAATCATAAATTTCTCTCAACTCAAAGGTAAAACATCACTTGAAAACATACACACATTATCATATTTTATATGGACATTTTTTTTTACTAAGCAATAAATTTCAACATTTGAAAATGTAGCAACACCCTGGTCCTATCCCTAGGTACTGGTGATCTTTCAATATTACCTCATACACTGGATTTTTTCAAGACAATCAATATCAAAAGGCATCCATTAGCTGATCTTCACATATCTTAAAATATCCTTAGTTGTAGGCATCCGTGTAGTCCCACTTTAACCAGCAATCAATCTAGATGATCACCGAGTCTTCAGTGCCTCTCTCAATTGACAGTGAATAAAAGTCACCTGGGGCTTAGTAAAAATAAAACAGAACAAGCAAAGAAGCAAACAAAAATCAAACTCAATTTCACTTGCTCTATAACAAAGATTCTGATTTGGTAACTAAGGGGTGGGTCAATGCTCACTTCTAATGTGCATTTTCGATCATTTCTACTGCAGTTGTTCTGTGGACCACGTTTCCAGAAACATTTGTTTACATTTACCTGAGAAATTTTCTTTTCAATTTTGCCATCAATCTTTCTCACAAAACAAACTTATGTATGTTTTGTAGTCATTTCCTGTTTCATTTTACTGATGCCTTAATGAGGAGTATAGAAAGCTTTTTTTTTTTTTAAACCAGCTGACATGCTCCATGATGTCAGGGATTCTTTTGAAAGAAATTCCTCTTCTTGTTGGTAAATTTACTGCATACTTTTAAAAGCTTCCTTCATGTTGATGGCAACTATTTTAATAGCTGTTTTTAGTGGTGGTTTCATCAGTGTTGAGCATATTTTAAAGACAAATTTAAAATGTTTAATGCACAGATGAATTATGAAAATGTACTGTGAAGTATGAGTTACGATTATTCAAATTCTGTGTACCTGAGATACAATTAAAAAAAAAAAAAAAGAGGCAGAAGTCTTAATTTACATTATTTAAGAAAATCAGCCTGGCTAAAATTTATGTAGCTAAATGTGAAGTAAACAACAAATGCTTTTTTTGCATGTTTTTTTCTAAGCAGCTGGCACCATTTTGCACACTCTTCTTGGTGTATGTCTCTGTCAGTGGTTGGTGGAAATAAGAACATTTCCCAGTTGCTTATCCACTCTTTCCAGGAGGGGAGATGAAAGATCAGAGCAGCGAATTGTTGACTCCTGGAGAGTTGGTGTAATGGTGGCTCTCAGCTGATCTTAGCACCAGAGATTTCCAGTCAGGAGAAAGTTCATTTCTAAAAGAAGGCAAAGTCCTTGGAGACTGGCCAGGTTTGTAGAAAATAATACCATTGTTCCTATGGTCCTTTCTTTATACTGAAGTCTAGTTTACAGATTGCTTAAAGGTAATAATAGAGCCATTGGTTTCCATTTAGTAAAATCCCAATATTTTGAAGCACTGTAGAGAAAGATGAAATAATTAACAACAAATAACCAGGAAGCATTAGCCATGGTGCATATAAAAAGAATACAAAGAAAAAAAACCCCAAATAGCAGTTTTCATTTACTTAATGTAAAGTATATTCAAGTTATTTTGTACACATTATTTAAACTAGCTTCAAAACATGAAATATGTGTAGTTACTCCATTTCATTGACATGAAGACTGAAACTTAAATAGATGAAGTAACTTTCTCCTATTACGTGGACAGAAAATATTAATTCTACCCATCAGTTCTGCAGCTCCCAAGCTTCTGCTCTTCCTAATAGGAAACACTTATATTGTACTTCCTATGTTCTGTATACTTGTCTTAGTGATGGAAATATTACCACCATCCCCATTTCACAGGTGATACACTGAAACTCAGAGAAACTTAGTGACTGATCTAAGGTCACTGGGTGAGAGGGAAAGCCAGGATCCCTGCTCTGGGCTCATGAAACCCACAATCTGAATCAGGGTGTGACAATGACTATGAACCACGATACTGCACAGAGCCTTTTGGGGAAGCTGGAAAGGAGAAAACCGAGTATGACAAACACAGGTCTCTGGGTGTACTTCCTGGTCATTGGCATAGTTCATGTTGATGCCCTGTGCCTGTTTGGTTATCAGGGCTGGCATGTTACCATGAAATAAAATATTTTCCCATCATTAACTAATTAGGGTGCTAATTAAAGATCCACGGCTGGTAGAAATCCCAATACAAACTGACCACCTTGGAGAAGGAAATCATCTTACAAATTTCCAATTCTAGGATAATGAGTTTCTTGATGCAGCCTAGAATAGTTGAATGTTACAGAGAAAGCACAATACCAGCCACAAGCTGCATGCATAGAGGGAAGCGGATAATTAATTCAGATTTTTGTTGGCTGGCCTTTTGAAAACCCAGTAGTAATCTTTGTGTACCCTTAGAGAGGGCGATTGTAAACTTGGTTTTAATTACATGTGTTATATGCTGGTTTAAGAAAGAATCCACTAAATTATTTACAAGTGATAAATTATGGAAAGGCATGCTGGCATGCATGAATGGTGTATTTTTGCCAGAGACATTAGGCAACAGGTCATTAGTGAGAAGCAGCTTCCAAGAACCTGAACTTTGGTCTTCTGCAGGAGTTAGTGCTTCTTCTGTGAGACCTGTATTTATACCAGTGGGCTGTTGGATATTCACATGACTCCATGTGTCTGTTTGTGAACTGCTACATGGAAACCTGGGCTGGAGGCCAGGTTTTGAGGTGACTTTAATCAATGAGGGTGGTGATTATTTATTCACTAACCACAAATATTTTTGAGTACTCATGGTGAACACTCACTAGAGGATGAATCTGCAAAGCTGGAGAAGATACACACATCCCTGTGCACCCAGACTCTCCAGTGAAGTGGTCAATCCTGGCAGTTAACAAGTGATCATTAGTTTAGCTGGGATCAGGAAAAAGGCAGATCTAGAAGGGGACAAAACATGGGCTAGCCTTTAAATTTTGTATACATTGGAACAGATCTTTTTGTATGATTTTACCTCTGCAACATTGCATTAAGCATAGTGCCCTGTACTACCTATAGCTGGGGATCAATAAATGTAGATTTGTGTAAGTTATATACACTCATATTTGCCTGTCTAATGTTCCTCTTCAAAAGTGTAAGATGCACAAAGAGTAAAACTAAAACATCTGTCCTTGTTTGCATGACAATTTTGTTTCAAGTGAAAATACTAGTGAAAATTTAATGAATTTTGGGTCAAACCATTTTGACCCAAACACAGTGAGGCATGTCTATTCCATGTCCAACTTTTTCTTCCTGAATCTTCAATAAAATGTATTTGGCTGAAAGAACATAAATGCCACTCAACTGATTGAAGGAGGAAAGGATTTATGTTTCCAACCAAGAAGCTCAGAGATGATGCAGGATCAATGGTGTCTCAAGGACCCAAGTTCTTTTCGTTGCTCCAATGAGCCATTCTCAGGGTGGGCTTGTCTTCAGGCTGTTAGCAGGAGGGCTGCATTCATGCCTGGGGTCATTGGATGTGATATGCACAGAGAACACAAAGGCCATCTCTTCTTGTAAACCTCTCTTAGGCATGGAGAATCTTTTTTCAAGAATTCCCCAGCAGAGTTCTTCTCGAGTATCCTTGTATAGAATCTCGTCCTCTATAACTGTGTGAACCAATTGCTATCAAGGATACGATTATCCTTAAACCAATTCAGTCAGTTCCTGAAGGGGGGTGGATCAGATTCTCCTGAGGCACATGGGAAGGAAAAGAGGTAGATACATGGAAAAAAACAGAGTTCTCTTAGGAAGGAAAAGGAGTTTAGGTAACTCATGAGGGTGTCATGCAAAGTGTTAGAAATATGTGATTCTATCTTGGTTTGAGTCGGCTGTTAAAAAATATAAGCCATTCACTCCTGGCTGCAATGGTTGTGAAGCAAGAGAACAGCAAGTTATTCTCTGGGCAACTGGAAACCACTGAATTGTGCACGAGTGTGCAATGCCCAGCTGGAGCATCTTTCTGGCATTCTCATTACTACGCCAGGTGACAGTAACCGTACATGTTTCTGAGGTCAAATTGCAATTGACTTCCTCTCTAAGGCTGTCCTTCAATCCGTGATTATTAATTCTTATTGAACTTCCCAGTGCACAAACTGCTCAAGCAATCTGCCCTCCTGAAATTTCTACAGTAGATTTTGCACATCATTAAATCTTCGTGTGAACTCTATGCCCATCCACATCTTTGCTGGAATAAAACAGTTATACAGAAATGTGGCACAAGGCAAACTCACTTCAGTGCTTTTAACTAATGTCTTTTCTATATAATTTCTTGATTTTATTTATCTAAAATTGGTCTCAGTTTGGGCTCTGCAGACTCTTAATCTGCCACATCATTTCCCCCAGCGTCAACAAAGTTTCTGATTTGGTTCAGGGCTACTTCTGCTCCCCAGAAACCACACTTCTTGTCCTGAGTGATTTCCACAATATCTTTATTTCCTGTGGGAAATGAGAAACTGTCCAGCAACAAGGTCAAGAAACAGAAAAATGTTCTGGAAAGGCCACGGTTTGGCTGACAGGTTCACAAAAACAGAACTCATTGAATAAGGGAGGAAGTCATATCTTATGTGAGGTAGTATTTATAAAACTACTTTTGAGATTATTGGACTAAGGGAGCATCTCCAGAAAACATTTTCTCCTATTTTCTTATTTTAATTAAACTGTTGTTCGTTTTTATGTTGTGTTTGTATTCTCGTTGTTTTGTTTTGTTTTGCTTTGTTACTCTTAGGTAGTGGTAGTTACTATTTTCCTACTGGCTCACCATTGATTATTCAGTCATATTCCAGGTTAAATGTAAAGACAAAAATAAACTGATAAGGTAAAATTATCCTTTAAGTTTTTAGAAATATTTATGGATTTACAAGTGTTCACATCCTTGCTGATTCTGACTACAAATTATTATGACACTTTTCCAAATGTCGTACATGAAAATCTGTATCATTTTTACAGTCAGCATTACTCAAGTTTACCCAGACTGTCACCAGCACCTCTCTTTATGAGAAAGAGAAAGCTCTGATTCCTGCCTTTGGTAAAATAGAAGCCCCTTGTCTTGGTCTTTAAATATATTTTGGTGTCAGGGTTTCCTCCCTCAATGGTGCAGGTGTCTTGATGACATCCTTCTGCATCTATTGAATGGTTAGCCCAACACAGATCAGGGAATACACATCGACTGTGGTGATGGTTCCCTTTTCAGGGAGTCTCTGTGTTCATAGGATTTTATCCTTAGGCTCAACATTTTCTAAACAATACCTCTCAAGAAAATTAATAATCACCCCCTTTGGTTTTAGAAAAACACATCCTGAGATTTTAGCTAATATGATGATAAGGGATTTGTTGGATACTACGTGCTAGAGAACTTCAGGACCTCACATATTTTTCCATGAGAAAAATAACTTGAAGTTTCTTTCTCTTCACTAGTATTTGAATTTTCTCAAGTCTGCCTTTAAAATAGCTGCACTCTGTGCTGAATCTTTGCTTTTCTTAATACAGTGAAATATTATTCAGACCGCTGGTTGGTAAACGTTCTGGGAGCATGATGTAAAGCTCTTCCTGCAAACAACCAATCCATTTCTGCAAGACGTTAAATTACACTTTCAATCCCTTCTCCTTTCTCATGTGATAATGTATCTTTTCTCACTTCCTTCCACTCATTAATTTTTTCCTCTCCTATTATTTGTCATTATGGTCTATAGCTGTTGTTTAACTATCTAAGGCAATTTATACCATTTGCATGAATAATGCTACATAAAATAACATAGTACCACAGCATGGATTAAGGAAACCCGCTTTATAATATCTGATTAATTGTGACTACTCTTTCCATAATAAATTAATACAACATGTGCTTCATCATATGTTATGGAGATGTGTAATGCATGAAAAAGTTTCTGTCCTTCACTTTAATCAGCATTTTATACCAACTCCCATTATCATCTATAAAATGCTTAAAAATTGCTTCTGGCAATCCAGACAGCATAATACTTCCTTCAAGGAAAACGATTTAATATTTTAAGCTTAAACATTACATCTATGTGGCAACAAATAAAAATTTGTGGGATGTAGTTTCCAATTATTTTGATCACTTACTGGCAAGCAATTCTTTTCAAAAAATCAAAGCATATCTTTAATTAGGAAAAGTTGGTATAAATTATTAAATGAAGCGACAAGCTTAGAAATTTTAAAACCCCAACTTAAGTAACAGTTCAGTGTGTGGATGTCAAAAGTTACTTCACATCCAAGCATCTCAGTGACATCATTGATAGAATGGGAAGAACACCAGTATCTCTCTTGCCTGTATTGCAGACTGTCATAAGCATCAAATATGATAGTGACCTTGAGAGCACTTTATCCATGTTAAAACACCATGCACATGCAAGACTTGATTCTAAGTCTCTGAAAAAAATGCATGTTCATTAACATTTCCCTCCTCTCACCACATCACTAGGACCCTCATGCTGCTCTTTGCAAAATGGTTAAACAGTTATGGCCCTTTCTGATATAATCAGTGAAGGTCCAAGTCTGTGGAGTTTGTTTTCAGTGCCATTTTCCTCCCTTTGTGAGACCCCTGTTCTCTCTGCTGCCAGCAGTAGGCCCTGCACACTGCAAATATTTGCCAACCTGGTTTAATTTGTGTTGGTTCCTGCAGATCCTTTGTCCTCGTGTTTTTCTAAGGCATCCATGGTACCACCTGAGCAGCCCCTGGGAGCTCTGCCAGGCATTGGAACTCCCTGTCTGCCTGTGTGATCTCAGCTGCTTCCAGCTCAGTCTACCAGCCCATCGCTAGTAAAACTGAGAAAACAAACCTCTAAGTCATTGAGGTTCACACCATGATTGCTGCAACATAAATGTGCAGGCAACACTCAATGTTTCCAAGGTCGTATTTTCACATTATTGTAAACCTCTCTCATGGATTGAATTTGATCTTTCACATTAACTGATGATGATTTCAAGTAATCCTACTGGATTGGTGGAAACCATCAGCCAGGGGCCCAAGACAGGGTTCCCCAGAGGGCAGGCATGCTTGTCTGTGAGTGTTTGTACCCTGGGCCCCCATCTCAGTAGGAGGAAAGACTTTATTCTCATCACTTGTGTTCATCGGGAAAGTCTGTGTGTATGCAATGGTGGGGAACAGCCCGCGGTTCCGTGTCTTTCCCCACAGCACTTAATTTCTCACTCTGGGAATCTAGGTTGCTGTGGAGAAGGGGAGATAGGAGGTGGTCATTCAGGACCCAGCGCGATGGACACCCCATCACCCAGAGCATCACCATGTTCTGTGGCAGAGGACAGAGAGGTGAGGAATCACACTGAGTCTTTTCTGCCTCAGAAGAGAACAGCCAACATCACCTCCACTTATTATTCTTGGCAAGAGTTAATAACATCTCCCATCCAAATGCAAGGGAACTGGTAGTCTTCTCTTTTCCCAGTAAAAAAAAGGAGAACCGGTTATAGTTAAACACTGGTGAGGTTTACCCATCTCTTTCACCAAATCCCACCCCCTGCAGAGGGGCTAGGATGAAGCCCTGTAGTGCTGGGATGTGCTTACTCAGTATAACGTCTTAGCAGTAGGTTTCCCCCAATTCATGGCCACATCCTTTCTTACCCTCCCTCCAACCTTTAGGCCCTCCTTGGAGGAGTGGGGAAGGGGCTGGCAGAGCAGCCAACAGTGCCATGTACAGCACCCACATCAGGGGCCTCACCCAGGAGATCACAGACGCTAGTGGGCTGTCACTCATTCAACAGGGTTTGTGAAGCAACAAAGACCATTTCTTCCACTTTTGTTTCTGGCAGAAACAATTGCTTTTTGCATGGGGGCTGCAGAATAGAGCTGGCCAACTTTCTGCTGGAAACCCTGAAAAGGGTTTTGAGCAGGCAGACAAATGGAAAGGGGAATTGCCTAAATGGAGTTTCCCAATCTTCAGGGCCGTAGGGAGTTTGGATGGTGATCCACCCACCCTGGACTCCCGGAGGGTAAGAATTCCCACCCACTCACCTTGCTACCGAAGCTGGAGAGTGGTAGTGGTCACCGTCACTGTCATCTGTTTCCCATGTCTGAGGATGATGCCTTCTGATTTTGAGTTTTGAACCTATGATTTTCAAACACCTTTTCAAAAAGACACTCTTTAGAAAGTATACACATCAGCAATTTTTAACTTTTTGTCCCCCGAGATTTTCTCAATTTTAAAACTTCATGGGGTTCTGACTCTTGAACTAAGCAAAAAAAAAAAAAGAAATTGTTTCAGCATCAGTTTAGCTGGATTGAGAGGGAACAGGAAAATACAGAGAAAGTTCACAGGAAAGGGTATTAATATTGCCTTGCCTCTGATGAGGTCTTTTCAGAACATGTTCTCTCATGAACCATTTCTACATATATTTAACTGTCTCACCCCCTCCTTGTATTTCATTTTAAATTTCAAAACCCCAGGACTATCCTGATTCTTTCATACAGGTAAAAAATACTTTCCTTTTTAATTCTAAGTTGTATTCATTACTGAGTAGGAATTTGTAGCAAAGGGTTTAATTCTGCATGGGGATTATGTCTCCAATAAAGTAGAGAGTCACAGCCCAAAGAAGGGGCGCACCATATAAACAAAGAGGGGGGCAGGTGGCAGACCAACGCTGTAGGAATTTGTGACTTGAATATTATTGATTTTTTCATTCTAAAGTAGTTTCATGTTTTTAAAATGAATGCTTTTGTCTTTTTAAATTCAAACTTTTAACAGCCATATGAAATAGTGACTAATGCAAATACAATAGAAAGACATTTAAAATAAAATTTTAAAGCATTTTTACTTTTCAAAGAAAATGCCTAGAAATTGGGATCTGTGAGAACTAAAATGTTAAAGTGTTGACAGCAAGTCAAGCTTCTGTGATCCTTATTAACTGACTAATGCAAGAACCTGGTAAACCGTGTGGGCATAGCCTGCCTGCAAGTCACAGATTGCTCTGTTAGAGAAGACAATTTCCCAGGATAACACACATATCTATTTTTAACACAATATGAATTTTAAAAATGATTTGCAAATAGCTACAGGATTTACTGCAGAAATCTCTCCTTTCAAGAATTTATTTTATTTGTTAAAGTTTCCCACTCTTTTTTATAATGTCCTGCAAGAAATTTAACCTTTTTTTTTTTTTCTTTTTGCTTAGTCAAACCTGCTCTAACATCTGATCTTCTATCCCATCACTTGCTTCCAGGGGACTCGCACAGGACGTTCTGCTTTCAGCAGTCCATGCTCAAGGAGTGAATGAAAGCATGAGTAGATCAGTGTCCAAAGGTGAACCCAGCCTGCAGAGCCCTAAGCTCTGACTATGGAGCCCAGGGCACAACTGCAGCCTGAACAAGTGTGATGATAAGAAACCAAGCAGATTTCTTGAGGTGGTCTATTTGCTTTGAGCATCAAAAAACCTGCTTTCCTTCCCTGCAAATTCTTGTTTTGATGATGGTTCAACTATGAGTACTTTCTTGAAATGAGTGGAAGAGGACCTGTGCTTAACCGAGCCCATTAAACATCTCAGCTTCAAAATTTTAGAGTTTCTTATGTTAATTCAGTTACTTTCTAAATTAAGTAAATTTCTAAACTAACATTCTTTTACAATATTCAGCTATCCCTTATAAGGTTCTTACTATAGATACTGGACACTTTTACAAGCCCTTTGCATCTATTAGCTTATCTATTCCTTATAATAACTATGAAGTCAATTCTTATATTGTTCCCATTTTACTCATGACAAAACAGTGCAGAGAAATCAAGGAAGTTTCCTAAAGTCACCTGACTAGTAAGACTTGAAACCAGGATTTAAACCACAGTGTGACTTCAAGTCTATGTTTACAACCAAAACACCACACTTCATGGATGTCATTAGAAGTCACTTCTTGGTCTAGGTTGATGCCTAGAAACATGCCAAATCTGCAGAAATGTGTGCAGTGAATGTTCTCTCTGCCACTTCGCCACCAGAGAAGCCCCTCTTGCACCATTTTTAAAGGATGTCTTCTCTGGGCATAGAATTCTCAGTTGACAGTGTTTTTTGTTTGTTTGTTTGCTAGCACTTGAAAGATGCCCTTCAAGTTGTCTTTCTTGTGTAGTTTCCACCAAAAGTCTGCTTGTCTTGTGTAGATTGTGTGCCCCCTCCTGCTGCTCCAACCCTCTGGCTGCCTTAAAAATTGTCTCCTTTTCCTTGCTTTTCAGCAGTGTGAATATGATATGCCTATTTGTGAGTCCTTTGCTATTTACCCTGCTTTGTGTTCCCTTAATTTCTTGGATCTACGGTTTGTGGTTTGTCACTAACTTTAGAAAACTCTGGCCATTACACCTTCACATATTTTCTCCCTTTTTCTTCTTCTGCTTGGATTCTTATTAGAGTTGACCCTTGAAAAACATGGGTTTAAACCACATGGGTCCATTTATCTGTGGATTTTTTTTTTCAGTATGCACATACTGCAGTATATGATCTGAGGCTGGTTAATCTGTGGATCCAGAACTGAGAATGTGGAGGGCCAATGGTAAAGTTATATGCAAATTTTCAACTGCATGGTGGGGGTCGGTACCCCTAACCCCCTGTTGTTCAAGGGTCAACTGTACATGTGTATGAGTCTGTTTTTCCTTCACAGTCCTGAGAGGTTATGTCTTTTTCTTCTTTTCTTCTTTGTGAATTTCAGTTTAGGTAATTTCTATTCTCCTGTGTTCAGGTTCACTCATGCTCTCCTAGACCATGTGGAATCTACTGAAGAGCCAACTGAGGACAGTCTTCATCTCTGCTCCTCTGTTTTTGATCTCTAGAATTTCAATTTAATTTTATTTTTAGTTTCTATCTCTGCTGAACTTACCCACCTGATCCTGCATTTTGCCTACTTTTTCCATTAGTCTTTAATGTAACAATCATAATTATTTTTTAAATTTCTATTTCTAACTTTGTGCCACTTTTTTTTTTTGGGGGGGGGGTGGTACGCGGGCCTTGGACGCACAGGCTCAGCGGCCATGGCTCACAGGCCCAGCCGCTCCACAGCATGTGGGATCTTCCCAGACCGGGGCACGAACCCGTGTCCCCTGTATCAGCAGGTGGACTCTCAACCACTGCGCCATGAGGGAAGCCCTTGTGCCACTTTTGAGCACGCTTCTGGTAACATTTTTTTTCTGATTGTGATCTATTATTTTTTTGTATTCCACATAATAACTTATTAAAAATTAAGCATGTTGTATATGACAGATGATAATTAAATTAATCTTTTTTAATGCACAAGCATGTCTTTCTTTCTACCATTTTAAAGTCAACAAACATTAATCCTTTTAGCCTTATCCTTATGGCTGTATACTTCAGGTACTCCATATTGTAATTCTTTTTATTCAGCCTAAATAATTCTCTTTGGTATTTATTGCAGCATAGTTCTGCTATCAGTAAATTCTTCCAGCTTTTGTTTGTCTGATAGTGCCTTTTATTCTTTCAGTTTTGAAAAATACTTTCTCTGGATGTAAATTATTTACATATACAGTTGATCCTCAGTATTTGTAGACTCAATATTTACAAACTCACCTACTTGCTAAAGTTTGTAACTCAAAATTAATACATATGGTGCTTTCAAGGTCACCCACAAACACGTGTAGGATGGCAAAAACTTCGAGTCACTTGGCATACATAGCTGAAGATGTACAAGACAACGGTCTACTTTTTTGTTTTTAGCTCACATACTGTAAACAAGTGGCCTTTTTGTGGTCTATTTAGTCCCTTTTTTTTTTTTTTTGCATTTTGTGCACTTTTTTGATGATTTCATTGTTTAAAATACTGCTGGAGTGCTGGCTAGTAAGCACAATAAGACTGTGGTGTGCCTTATAGAGAAAATACATGTTAGAGAAGCTTCTTTCAGCAATGAGTTATAGTTATAGTTGTAATGCTGTTGACCATGAGCTCAGTGCTAATACATCAACAATACCTATTAAATAAGGTGTATTTAAGCAGAAATATACACACAACAAGATTATGCATTGATCAGCTACCAAAATATTATGATCAGAGGTTTGAAGGAAACAAACTCTGTGTTTCCCATAGGAGAAATGGTTTAGTAGTCACTATTTCAGCGTCCATGATGACTTTCTAGAACCTGACTACCATGAATAATGAAAATCAACTGCATATATTAGTGTGTGTGTGTGCGTGTTCCAAGCTTTTTTTGTTATTCTCAGTAGCTGTATTGATCTACTTTTCTCTGTTCTTTTACAATCAGAAGTAGAAATTTCCTGTTTAATTTATTTTTGGTTTTTAAGTGAAATAAAGCAGCATAGTATGTTTGTGAAAAGGTGACCAGCATCTGTTACATATCAGTTACTAAGTATTAATTAAGAACATTAACTGAAAAATAATATTTTAAAAGATATTTCTGTCTACAGATAGTCTTTATCAATGACTAAATTATGGCTCAAAGATATTAAATAACTTGCTTAAGCCTAGATTTTAACTCAAGTCTGTTGGTTTCACAGCCAATACTCTTACATGATTGTCACTTCACTCATTGATTCAATTTTCTTATCTAAAAAATAATTGCTAATAATCCTCCATGCACAAGAATGTCATGAGCATGAATTAGAGAATGTCACTGTCAGAGACACACAGTAATTGCAAAACAGCGCTTGTCACATCAGGTCTGTCACAGCTCCTCTCTAAAATACATTTAGCCCAGGAAAATGGCACGGGATTTCAGAAGAAGCATCTACAATGTGTGTTAATGAAGATCCAGTGGTAGCTAAAAAAAAAATCAATATATGACACACTTATTCATTATGATGCGTTGTGATGGTTCTATTTGAAATGTTTCACGGAGGACAGTTATTTTAGCGCTTATCAGACTTGTTGGAAAGGCCCTTTGGGAGTGTTAATGCTTAAAATTCTTCATTAGCTAGAAAGATGAAAATTTGCCACTGGGCAGTAAACATATTTTAACAAATCACTCAAGAGGATAAGGTCACTTCTCCAATTTTATTCTCTAACACTTGGATGTTTCAGTGTGATGACAGAGGGAAACATCTACTCCACTCATCAAAACTAGGGACTTGCTGATACAAGTTAGCCCAACAGTCCATCAGAAAATAATAATAATAATAATAAAAGCCTTACCATTTATCCACAGCCAAAACATGCATGGATTATTGTACATGGTCCTGAAATGCTTCAAGTCAACCTGTCAAAGTGGCTTGCTATATATTAAACTAATGATCTGCCCTATAAACCAATGCTTTCTCCTGCTTTTCTGTCATAGCTAGGATTATTAACCCCTTAATCACCCACACTAGAATCTTGGGAGCGACTTTCAATTTCACCCTTTGCCTCACCTACATTACTAAACAATAAATCTGTATATCTTATTTTCTGTTTCCCAAGTGCAGTTAACTCCACTAAATCCATATTAAGGATGCCATTACTTAGCTGGACCATCATGCCTTCCTTGGATAGCTATGTGAGCCATTTAATGGATCGTCACACCTTTGGCTTGGCCCTTAAATTCAACCTCCACAAAGGTATTGAGTGATCTTTCGTAGCACAAGTGGCCATGGCACTCCATTGTGAGGACATGTTATTGCCCACACAGATTACCTGACACATGCAGTCACAGAGTAAAGATCTGTACAATAGTGTGTTGAACTGTTTGATATAAATAGATTTCAACCATGCCAACTTTCACAACTTCATTTAGTAATGAAAGTACATATCTACTCCTGAACTTAAGGGAAAACTCAGGGATGGAGATCCGGATTTGACTGTCATCAGTTTAAACGTGGAAGGTAAGGCCATGGTAGTGAGTGTGTTTGGTTAAGGATCTAGAAGTATTTCTATTAAAAGGAGACATTCACCACCAGACACCAAATTATTTCCTACTTGATTTGGGAATATTATATTATAAGCTTATAATGTTATAATGTTTTATAATTCACAGAGAAATAGGTATATATATATATATATATATATATATATATATATATATATATTCACAATTATTACAATTGAGACTTGTAGTAACCTTGTGAGGTAGAGTTCATGTTATAGTTAAGTGCAAGGTTGTTCCAGAAAGATTTAGTGAGTTGTCTAGGATATTATGACTAGGAATTGGTAGAACCTATAGTTGATTTCTAGGGTGAAGGACTCTTCCCAGTAAACTGCATTGCCTTTTCTGTAAGAGTGCTAACAGTCTTGACTTTTATACCAGTTAGCCACACCTGGAGACCCTACTGTGTACCTGGCATTGTGCTTGGCTGTGCACTAAAAAGTGAGCATGGCCCTAATCTTCCAGAATTAATGTGAAAAGAGAATACAAAGCTAAATATAGGGCTTCCCTGGTGGCTCAGTGGTTGAGAGTCCGCCTGCCGATGCAGGGGACACAGGTTCATGCCCCGGTCCGGGAAGATCCCACATGCCGCAGAGCGGCTGGGCCCATGATCCATGGCCGCTGAGCCTGCACGTCCGGAGCCTGTGCTCCGCAACAGGAGAGGCCACAACAGTGAGAGGCCTGCATACCGCAAAAAAAAAAAAAAAAAAAAAAAAGAAAGCTAAATATAAAATGATGTGCCAAGTGTCATTATAAAAGTACAGATAGAAAGTTGCAGAGCCCAGAAGGGTACCAGTGGTAATAAAGAGAGGGAACAGCAAAGAAGAATGTCCCTCCACTTGATGAACTTATGGTCCACGATTTCTTTCTCCTTCCATATTCATCATTCATACAATAAGCATGGTCTGAGCAAGTGTGAGTCTGGTACTGTCCTAGGTGCTGACAAAATAGCAATAACTAAATAGCATTTCTGCTCTCATGGATACATAAATTTTAGTGGGATGAGGGAATAAGGGAATAAACAAAATGTCAGAGAGTGATAAGAGAAAAATAAGGCATGAAAATAAGGCGCGGAAGGTAAGAAGAAACACTTGTAATTTTAAATGGCGTAGTCACAAAATTTGACTGAAGTTTATGTCTTTTCAACAAATAATTTGTGTTAGTTTCCTATTGCTGCTGGAAGAAGTTAAGTCAAACTTTTAGCCTAAAAGGACACAAATTGATTATCTCACAATCCTAAAGTCAGCAGTCCAAAATCAGTTTCACTAGGATAAAATCTCAAGGCCTCAGCAGGCTGGGTCTCTTCTGGAAGCTCCAAGGAAGAATCCATTTCCTTGCATTTTCCAGATTCCAGAGGCTGCCTGCATTCCTTGGCACTAGGCCTCTTCTTCTATCTTCAAGGCCAATAACAGCATCTTCAAACCTCTCTCTGATATCTGTTTCCATAGTCACACAGCCTCCTCTGATTCCAGCTGCCTCCCGCCTGAAGGGTCCTTGTGATTAAGTTAGGACCATCTAGGGCATCCGGGATAACTTCCCCGTTTCTAAATGTTTAACTTAATCACATCTGCAAAGTCCCTTTGCCATGTACAGTAACATATTCACAAATTCCAGCAAGTAGGAAATAGGCATCTTTGGGCGACTGATTTATCTTTATTTAATTCAAATAAAGTAAAATAAGATGGGACAACTATAGTAGATTTTAAGTAGTCATCATATGTCATGCTTAAATGTATGGTTTCTGTTTTTAATTAATTTTTTAGAGCAGTTTAAAGTTCACAGCAAAATTAAGAGAAAAGTGGAGAGATTTGCCATATATCCATAGACTCCTCCATGATCAACACCACCCACCAGAGTGGCACATTTGTTACAACTGATGAATCTGCACTGACATATCATCATTACTGAAAGTCTACAGTTTACATTAAGGTTCACTCTAGGTGTTTTACATTATATGGGTTTGGACAAATGTATAGTGATAGGCATCCATCATTATGGTGTCATAAAAACTATTTTCACTGTCCTAAAATCTTCTGTGTTCTGCCTATTTATCATTTCTCCCAACCCTCCAGCTCCTGGTGACCAGTGATCTTTTTACTGTCTATATAGTTTTGCCTTTTCCAGAATGTCATATAGTTGGAATCACAGAGTATGTAACCTTTATAGATTGGCTTCTTTTACTTAGGAATATACATTTAAGTTATCTCCATGTCTATTCATGACTTGATGGCCCATTTCTTTTTAATGCTGAATAATATTCCATTGTCTGGATGTACCATAGCTTGTTTATCCATTCACCTGTGGAAGGACATCTTAGTTGCTTCAAATTTGGGCAGTTATAAACATCTATGTACAGATTTTTGTATGGATATGAGTATTCGACTCCTTTAAATAAATACCAAGGAGAATGATTGCCAGGTTGTACAATGAGGGTATGTTTAGTTTTGTAAGAAGCCACCAAACTGTCTTCCAGGGAGGCTGTGCCATTTTGTATTCTCACCAGCAATGAAAGAGAGCCCCTGTTGTTACACATCTTCACCATCATTTGGTGGTGTCAATGTTCCAGATGTAATCCATCCTAATAGGTATTAGTGGTATCCCATTGTTGTATTATTTGCATTTCCCTGGTGACATAGGACATGAAGCATCTTTTCATATGCTTATTTGCCATCTGTCTATATTCTTTGGTGAGGTGTCTGTTAAGGTCTTTGGCCACTTTTTAAAGAAAGTTGTTTGTTTGTTTTTTTTTTTCCTATTGCATTTCAAGTGTTCTTTGCACATTTTGAATGAGTGTAGTTATCAGATGTGTCTTTTGAAAATATTTTCTCCCAGTCTATGACTTTTCTTCTCATTCTCTTGACATTGTCTTTCACAGAGCAAAAACTTTTAATTTTAATGAAGTTCAACGTATCAATTATTTCTTTTATGGATCATGCCTTTGGCATTATATCTAACGCATCATTACCTTATCCAAAGTCATATAGGTTTTGTCTTATGTTATATCCTAAGAGTTCCATAGTTTTGCCTTTTACATTTTAAATCTGTGATCCATTGTGAGTTAATTTTTGTAAAGGATGTAAGGTCTGTGTTCAGGTTTATTTTATTTTATTTTTTGCATGTAGATGCCTGGCTGTTCCAGCACCATTTGTTGAAAAGACTCCTTGCTTTATTGTATTGCCTTTGCTCCTTCGTCAAAGATCAGCTGACTGTATAAATGTGGGTCTATTTATAGGGCTCTATTCTGTTCCATTGGCCTATTTGTCCATTCTTTCACCAACACCACACTGCCCTGTTTACTATTGCTTTACAGTAGTAAGTCTTGAAGTTGGAGAATGTCAGTCCTCTAACATTGTTCTTCTCCTTCAATACTGTGTTGACTATTCTGGGCCATTATCTTGCCATAAACTTTAAAATTAATTTGTCAATATCCAAAAAATAACTTGCTGGGATTTTTATTAGAACTGCAGTGAAGCTATAGATCAGGCTGGGAAGAACTGACATGTTGACAATATTGAGTCTTCCTAGCTATGAAAATGGAATCTCTCTCTATTTCTTTAATTCTTTGATTTCGTTTGAGTTTTACAGTTTTCCTCATATAGATCTCATACATAGTTTTTAGGTTTATTCCTAAGTATTTCACTTTTGGGGGGTGCTACTGTAAATGGTATTGGATTTTTCATTTCAAATCCCAGTTGTTCATTGCTTGTACTATAAGGAAACAATTGACTCTTGTAGTTTAATCATGCTTCATGCAACCTTGTTATAATCACTTATTAGATCTAGGAGGGCTTTTTTGTCAGTTCTTTCAGATTTTCTGCATAGAAGACCATGTCATCTCTATGTGAAGATAGTTTAATTTCTTCCTTCCCAAACTGCATACATTTTATTTCCTTAACTTTTCTTATCCTATTAGCTAGAAATTCCAGTACAATGTTGAAGAGGAATGGTGACAAGGGAATTTTTGCCTTGCGCCTGACCTTAGTGGGAAAGCTTTGAGTTTCTCACCACTAAGGATGAATTAGCTCTAGATATTTTGTGGATAGTCTTTATCAAATTGAGGAAATACTCCTCTCTTCCTAGTTTACTGAGAGTTTTTACCATAAAAAAGTGTTGGATTTTTTCAAATGCTTTTTCTGCATCTATTGATATGGTCATATTTTTTCTGTTGATGTGATGAATTACATTATCTGATGGTCAAATGTTGAACTAGGTTTGAATATCTGGGATAAATCTTCCTTCTTCATTGTGTATAATTCTTTTTACCATTGTTGGGTTCAATTTCTTCCTATTTTGGGGACTTTTGCATTTACGTTCATGACAGATATTGGACTGTAGTCTTCTTTCTTGTAATGTCTTTGTCTGGTTTTGGTATTTGCCTAAAGCTGGACTCACAAGTGAGTTGGGGAGTATTTCCTCTTCTTCTATCCTCTGAAAGAGATTGTAGAAAATTGGTATAATTACTTCCTTAAATATTTGGTAGAATTTACTAGTGAATCTGTTTGGGTATGATGCTTTTAAAAAAACTTATTAATTCAAATTCCTTAATAATTATAGGCATATTTAGATTATTTACTGTGTGTGTCTTTCAAATAATTTGTCATTTGGTTCTCAAATTTGGGGGCAGAATGTAGTTTATAGTATTCCTTTATTATCCCTTCAACATCCATAGGGTCTGTACAAACTTATGTTTTAAAATGATAATCTGGGTGATGTCATGAAAATAAATGATAAAGGAGCAAGTGGGAAAGCCCGGCAGCCAGCTAGGAGATTATTTCTGTAATCTAACTGAGAAATGATGGCAGTTCAGACCAGTGTGCTAATATTGGTGGTGGTAAGAGAAAGACATCAGTAAATTATTACTAAGGTGTATAGTCCAAAAATACTGCCAGAATATGCAGAAGCCTGAGGGAGAAATATGTTTTGATATAGGGTATATTAATAGTTCGGTTTTTGATTTGCTAAATTTGAAAATCGTATTCATATTTCAAGTAGAAATTTTGAAAAGGTAGCTGGAGTTTGGATTTCAATAGAGAGATCCAGATTGGAAACAGAAATTTGGGTGGTGTTCACAGATATGAGATTAGATTAAATCATTACATTTTGGTAGAGAAGAGTTGGTTATACCAAGCAAGCCCTGGATAACTCCAATGACATAGTTAGAAAGATGAGGCAAAACCTGCAAAGTAGCTGAAAGAGAATAGCCATTGAGGTAAGGATAAAACTGGGAGAAGTTGGTGTCATGAAAGTCAAGTGCAGAAGGAGCTAAGGAAGATGAAGAGTGAACACTAGATTCAAATAATGTCAAATACTATTTGGAACATTAAAATGTCAAATATTAAAAGATCAATATTATATATACATATATATAAATGTGGCTTCTAAAGATAGATATTAAATATAGGTAAGGCTATGCTATTGCTGTAAAAAAAAAAAGATTAACAAATATACAAGGCATCAGTTGATGGTGTACTTTGGCAAAAGTTGGATCAGAGTAGGTTCATGGATTAAGAGAGGTGTAGAATCAGAGGGTAGCACATATATACACCCCTTTAGAGGAGCTTAACTGTAAAGCAAAAGGAAGAAATGAAATAATTACTAAGGTAACAGAGTTAAGTATGGATTCTGTTTATTTGTTTTTAACTTGAGGGAAATAATGTTTGAATGCTATGGGAAACATCCAATGAACCTAGGAAAACTGACCATGCAGGAGAAGATGAGAATATTAGCTGAAGTAATGGCCTCGAGTAAGTGAGAGGGAATGCCCTCAAGTGCACAATCCGAGAATTTGACTGTAGCTTGGAGCACAGATAGTTCAATCACAGCAAAAGGAGAGAAGGTGAGATATACAGGTAAAGGTTGTGGAAGTCAACTTCTTCCTTTTTTTTTTTTTTTTTTTAGTGAATCAGAAAGTAAAGTCATTAGCTGAGGATGAGAGGGTGACAATGTTGACTTTGAAGAGAAGGTATGGAATATTGACTGGAGAGAAGTGAAGAGTGAATGAACTAGAGAAATATGTGTAAATAATAGTCTAGGGCTTCCCTGGTGGCACAGTGGTTGAGAGTCTGCCTGCTGATGCAGGGGACACGGGTTCGTGCCCCGGTCCGGGAAGATCCCACATGCCGCGGAGCGGCTAGGCCCATGAGCCATGGCCACTGAGCCTGTGCGTCTGGAGCCTGTGCTCCGCAACAGGAGAGGCCACAACAGTGAGAGGCCCATGTACCGCAAAAAAAAAAAAAAAAAAAAAAAAAAAAATATATATATATATATATATATATATAAAATAGTCTAGATTAAGGAGGCTGTTAGGTCATTGTTTCTTTTTTTTATTATTTTTGTACTTTTTAAACATCTTCATTGGAGTATAATTGCTTTACAATGGTGTAATGGTGTGTTAGTTTCTGCTGTATAAAAAAGTGAATCAGCTACATGTATATATATATCCCCATATCTCCTCTCTCTTGCATCTCGCTCCCACCCTCCCTATTCCACCCCTCTAGGTGGTCACAAAGCACCGAGCTGATCTCCCTGTGCTATGTGGCTGCTTCCCACTAGCTATCTATTTTACATTTGGTAGTGTATATATGTACATGCCACTCTCTCACTTCGTCCTAGCTTACCCTTCCCCCTCCTTGTGTCCTCAAGCCCATTCTCTATGTCTGTGTCTTTATTCCTGTTCTGCCCCTAGGTTCTTCAGAATCCCCTTTTTTTTTTTTTTTTAGATTCCATCCATATATGTGTCAGCATATGGTATTTGTTTTTCTCTTTCTGACTTACTTCACTCTGTATGACAGTCTCTAGGTCCATCTACCTCATTACAAATAATTCAATTTTGTTTCTTTATATGGCTGAGTAATATTCCATTGTATATATGTGCCACATCTTCTTTATCTATTCATCTGTCAATGGACACTTAGGTTGCTTCCATGTCCTGGCTATTGTAAATAGAGCTGCAATGAACATTGTGGTACATGACTCTTTTTGAATTATGGTTTTCTCAGGGTATATGAGCAGTAGTGGGATTGCTGGGTCATATGGTAGTTCTATTTTTAGTTTTTAAGGAACCTCCATACTGTTCTCCATAGTGGCTGTATCAGTTTACATTCCCACCAACAGTGCAGAAGGGCTCCCATTTCTCCACACCCTCTCCAGCATTTATTGTTTGTAGATTTTTTGATGATGGCCATTCTGACCAGAGTGAGGTGATACCTCATTATAGTTTTGATTTGCATTTCTCTAATGATTAGTGATGTTGAGCATCCTTTCATGTGTCTGTTGGCAATCTGTACATCTTCTTTAGAGAAATGTCTATTTAGGTCTTCTGCCCATTTTTGGATTGGGTTGTTTGTTTTTTTAATATTGAGCTGCATGATCTTCTTGTATAATTTGCAGATTAATCCTTTGTCAGTTGCTTCATTTGCAAATATTTTCTCCCATTCTGAGTGTTGTCTTTTCGTCTTGTTTATGCTTTCCTTTGCTGTGCAAAGGCTTTTAAGTTTCATTAGGTCTCATTTGTTTATTTTTGTTTTTATTTCCATTTCTTTAGGAGGTGTGTCAAAAAAGATCTTGCTGTGATGTATGTCATAGAGTGTTCTGCCTGTGTTTTCCTCTAAGAGTTTTATAGTGGCTGGCCTTACATTTAGGTCTTTAATCCATTTTGAGTTTATATTTGTGTATGGTGTTAAGGAGTGTTCTAATTTCATGCTTCTACATGTAGCTGTCCAGTTTTCTGAGCACCACTTATTGAAGAAGCTGTCTTTTCTCCATTGTTTCTTAACTTAAAATGGCGCAAGTTATCAGGGCTGTAAGGGGTTCCCCAAACCAATCATCTCCACATGTACAGGCACAGGAGGGCAGAACCCATTTAAGTGGGTTGGGGTTTGTCAAGCGAGTACAATGCACACTTTCACTCTGGGTCTTTGCACATTTCCTTCTGCCTAATATACAATTCCCCAACTTATATTTGTCACAATCCAGAGGTGGTTTAGGGTAAAAAAATGTCAAGACTATTCAAAATATAGAAAAGCTGATTCTAGAATACCTTGAAACATTTTCATAAAACCCTTGTTAATTTTTAGAACTCAATATCATAGGAAAGGTCTGCACAGATATGATGGGCTATACCTGGAGTGATGGATGAATGATAGGAGAAAATACTGAATAGCAGGCAGAGTGAAGAAGTGGATTCATTTTCTGGATTTTTATAATATACTGATTTAAAATTATAGAAAAATCATGTAAGCGACTTACCAGTAATAAGTATATAAACAATGATATGCTAAGGCACATTTTACCAAAACAAGGTGAACGACAATTAGAAACGATGTCTTTAAAAGGAGAGAGAGTTCTTGTTGATACACTTGAAGGCAATAGAAGAGCTTAAATATATCTCCTGTTACCCATACCTGCGTCTTCCTTGACAATTATGCTGAAAACAGTAAGACATTGATTCATGTCTTGTTATTCTATCACCTTACACAATGATCCTTTCAACATTTAAATTTATGCTGTGTCTTAATTATCAATAGAGTTTTTAAATAACAACATCTACTTTCTTAAAATAAATATTTTATGAAGCATTATTTTTAAGCATTTTGACTTTTATGGAGACAAAATAATTATGGTAAGACTATTTGTAATATTGTGTGAGTCTAAAAAATGAAGTATTCAATGTAAAATTTAGAGACACATAACATTTTTAAGCTTAAATCAATCCCGTATAGAGAAACAGGCACATATTAGACATTATTGTGGTTTAGTCAATTATATACAACCAATTAAACATCTGTGATTCCTCTTTGTCAACAGTTTGATTCTACTAAGATTTCTTGCATTTTTGCTCCAGACACTGTCATTTTTAAGAGTCTAAGTATCTGAGTTAGATTTTAAATATAAGTAGAATTTAAGAGTATAGGGCCCCCCATATGACATGCTGATCAAACCAGATGTAAGTGAGAAGCAAATAAAAGGCAAAGTCACAAACTATCAAGAAACTTTAGAATCAAATAAGAAAAAAAGGAAACTATATCCACTTTTTAATATGTTAAATTTGGTTATATCTCTTTGTATTAGAGTTAATACATTTAGTTACCTGCAGCTCCACATCTGGGTAAATTCTAATTTAAATTCTGAAAGCGTTGGCTCTCTGGCTAAAGCACTTATGTAAAATTGAGTGGTCTTTACACAGTGAATTGTTGCTGGAATCAAGCTGCAGCACAGCATTTGGTCATACAAGTAACTCCATATTGTCCCTTCTAGAATATATGTGTGTCAATAACAGATGCTGCTTTCATATAGTTTCAGTGAGCTCCAACACTAATTTCACTGATTTATAAACTGTGATAATTTTACAGCCTGCTTTAAATACTCTGTGCTTGTTGGGGAAAGCAGCCTGTCTTTAAGACTGTGCAACATGCACGAGCTTCTTTGTAGATATTCCACAAACCATGTGCATCTGTGTGGTATCCTGAACCCACCAATGACTCATACATGGAACTAACTCAGATTAATGTTGAGGAATGAGAGGTCACTGTAAACAGTAACTAAATAAGGCAGTTTCCAATTGGAAATACTTCTCATTGAGAAGCTGAAGTGCCCACCTATTTCATTTTCTGGCTACCTGCATAGGAGAAGATAATCTTTAATTGTGATTTAGGTTTTTGTTTTGCTTTGTTTTGTTTTTTAATGAAAGACTTATTATAAATTGACACAATGGAAAAGGTGCTGCTGAACAGACACAAAGCTCTTCTTTGAATATCCCAAGTGAACACCATTCCCTACTGCAGTCCCCACTCACCCCTTTTGGTACCTTACTATCTGATGCCTCCCTTGGAGGGGACCACTGTTTATGGGCACAAGCCAGGTGAGGCTGAGACTCCTGCCCTTACCTGCTATTATTCTTGCAGGGGATAATAGCCCTGGAATGGAAGGTTAAAGTGGTATGAGCCCATCTATCATGTAGCCACAGCACTGGCCAAGGAGGGTTTCCATCTTCATATGACTGGTTTATAACTAAGGAAGACCTTCTCCTGGGCAATGGCATTTACACCAGAATTTTCTCAGCTCCCACAGAAACCAGGGATCTTGTCATAAAGCTCAGGAGCAAAGGAGGAGGTCTGAACAAGGTGCCATGGGAGAGCTCTATCCTAGTGCTCAGGCAAGCAGAAAGCATTTTCCTAAGGAGCTCTCATATAAATTTAAAATACGACCTGACGATTTCAATTTTTAACAACCAAGTCCTTAAAGAGAAGCAGGGCTAGACTCAAGAAAGAGAAAGGAAGGTAAATTTTGGATGCAAATAAAGGCCAGCTGCAGCAGTGGGAGGAAGGAAAACATAAAGATAAATGCGTCGCAGAATTTGTAGTAGGTCATTTCAGGTTATTCACTGATATGGAAGAACCCTCCGCAGCAGTACCTGGGAGTGATGGAGATTCAGTCTGATTGTCAGAGAAGGGTAAGCTAGTGGTTTTCTTTTCAGAATTCACGTCGTTAAGCCCAGGTTTATCAGGAAAACCGCAGCCGTCAATTCAGGACAACAGAATACTTGGATTCAGAGCTAATCAGCCTGATTATGGATCCAGGGGATGCTCTGTGGCCAGGGTATAGGAAGTGGAAAGCATAGTCAGACGGCTGCCCTGTAATTGCAGCTGTGCCTTATACAGAAGCGGGGGTAGCCTGGTTCACACCTCCTCCTAGTATGCTTCCCTTTTGGATCACTGGGTGGTCAGAGCTGTCAGGTAAGATTCAGAAAAACAAGAACCATCATGCATATCCCCAGCAAGTCAAACTAGTAGGAGCCTTGAAAAATTGATTTGCTGCCCTCTGGGGCTCAGTGGAGTATACCAACAATACAGGTTTTTAGAATCATTTTCTCTGACACCAAACAAAAGGAACAAAAATAAAAGTAAAATAGCAAACTATACACCATTAATGCTGACGTTTCTTCTGTGGCACCATCGTCTACCAACCATCTACCTCAGGGGTTCTCCCTTCCTTATCTTCAGCAACTATTCCATCATGAAATCCTGGAGTTTCTATCTTAAAGAAATCTCTCAATTCTTTTTACTCTTTTCTATCTCTTCCTAACAACACCTTCATTTACCATTATCTTTCTCTGGACCAACCAATTTCAATTGCCTTCACTAGTCTCCCCTCCTGCCAATTTTGACCTGATTAAATTTTTACCAATTATGGCTTCCGCCAATGTGTTTTTGAAAACTATTACTTCATCAAATCAAGCTTTTCCTACATCAAAGTTTGCAGATATAAATTTGTCCAAAAATATCTGACTACCATGAAGTTTTAAAAATGTTTTTACCAAGTCCCATTTGTCTTCGATTAGCTTTTGCTATCTTCAATGTCACAAGTTCCTTTGGTAAAGAACAGTGCCAGTTTAGCTAGCCTTTTTAAAGGGTGAAGGCCCCCATGCAGCGACCTGGTGAAAATACATCAACTTTGTCATATTGACACTCCTCCCAAGCCTTCTCTCCTCCTTCTCTTTTTCTTTCTCCTTCCTCTTCACCCTTCTCTTCCTTCTTCTAAGTCTGAGCCAACTTCTATTATAATAAAATAAAATATAAATAAAATATATTTAATACATTATCAATATGGATGGTATTGATATCAGCCTTTTAGTTTACACATGTTTTCAGGATATTCATGTTGAATAACTGACAGTAAATTACTGCAGTTTTGGTCACCCGTTTCTATATCAACTTGCATGCAGTGTTACCATACAAGTTTGAGTGATACCATGTAAATGAATACATTGCGTTTTGGGACATGTTGGGGAGAGGAACAGCAAAGGACCAAGTAATACTAGAGGAAATAGAGCAATATTGGCAGACTTGGAATAGAGATTGTAGTGGAAAATGGCAACTTGAAAATATTTTAAGAAAAAAAATAAGCATTGGCAACAGATGATAATTCAATGGAGATGTTTGGTAACTTAATAAATTAATTTTGCAATGTATATTTCAACAGTAAAATAAGGGAATTGTTATAAAAACAGCGAAGTATGGAAAATTTTTCCCTACAATTATTAAAGTGTATTTTAATGCTATAATAGCTCTGTTATAGTTAATATCAGTCTAGACTACCTCTACACTTCTTGATATCAGAGGATATAAATTTTACATTTTTAAAATCTTTATCTTCTAATATTTTTTTCTTATCTCTGTCAGCTAGTTTTTAAGATTCTCTTTTTTCATGTTTCTCATCTTCAAATATTTATGGATTTCTGGCTGTGTATTCATCTTGGCTATGGGAACCTCTCTTCAATTCTTGGTGAGTGTTTCTATATCCTATAGTATAGCCTGGCTCCCGTGATTATGATCTGGGAACAGGTGGCCAGATGGGGCATTAGTGGCTAGTTTTCTGGACGTGGGGATGAGCCCCCTCATCTACTGTGGATTTCCTGCTCAAATGCCCACACTCACTACTCAGACCCTCAACCTGTCGCCTCATTTGTTCTTATTTCTATTGCTTGGCCCAACCTGGGTGAAGGGGTTAAGAGAAAGGGGCAGGGATTGAGTATCTCAGTTTCTCAGCCTGACTGTGCATGTAGTTTTCTGAACTAGAGCATCGCAGACCTGCTCACTGTCTGAGTATGGGTCTCTTGTTTTTCTATCAATACATACACTTAGCACCTGCATCAGAGGAATTTTTGTTTCTATTTCCCTGCTGTGTCAGCTTCCTGGGAATGCAGTAAGAAATTATCATGAACTTGGTAGCTTAAAACAACAGAAATTAATAATCTCACACTTCTGGAGACCAGAATTCTGAAATCAGCCTCACCAAGTCAAAACTGAGATTTCCCCAAAACAGAACCTCCCTCTGTCAGGAGGTTCCAGGGGAAAAGCCTCCTTTACCTCCTGTAGTATCTGCGGATGAGGGGTTCCTTGGGTCCCGGCCACATGCCTCCCATCTCCACATCCCCTCCATCTTCATGTGTCCTTCTCCTCTTTTATGTCTGTCTAATCTACCTTCACTCATCACTTATAGGGTCACTGGGATATCATTCATCCATAAAACAAATCTGCCATTTGTGACAACATGGATAAATATGCGAAGTAAAATAAGCCAGATACAGAACGACAAACACTGCATTATCTTGTCTATATGTAGAACCTCTAAAAAGCTGAACTGATAGAACCAGAGAGTAGAATGGTGGTTGCCAGGGGTGGGGTTGGGTTGGGAGGTGAGGAATAAGGCAGAGCTGTTGGTCAAAAGATATAAGACGAAGAAATTCTGGGGATCTAATGTACAGCATGGTGAGTATAGTTAATTATACTGTACTGTGTACTTGAAATTTTCTCAGAGAAGAAATTTAAATGTTCTCACTATGCACACAGAAAAGAAGTTAACTATGTGAGGTGATGGATGTGTCAGTTAACTTGATTGTGATAATTATTTCGTGATATATACATATACATCTTAAAAAACACACATCATGTTGTACAACTGAAATATATACAATTTTTACTTGTCAATCATATTTTAATATAGCTGGGATTAAAAAGGACAATTAAGATTGTATTTAGGGCCCACCCTGGTAACCCATAATAATATCATCTCAAAATCCTTAATTTAATTACATATACATGTTTTTTACCATATAAGGGAACTGTCACAGGGTGCAGGGGTTAGGATCTGACATCTTTGGGGGACACCATTCGACCCACTATATCTGATGACTCCTTTTTTTGTGTGGTTTTTCAATTTTTTAATGAATTTATTTATTCTCCCTCACACCTTACTTTTTTATTTTTCATAAGGATTAATTTAAAATTTTATAAAAATATATATGTATGTATGTGATTATATATAATAATATATATTATAATTATACCCATATATCATATAACATATATTACTATATATTAAATATATGTTTAAAATAATCATAGAACAATATATATCTACTAGTCCTTTATATATATATTCTATCTGCCAACTTATCAAATCTTAGTATAAAATATAATAATTAAAACTATATATTAAAGGTACTTGAGTGGAAAGATAGATTGGTAAATCAGAGTAGAAAAACAGAAATTCACCCACACATATATAGAAATCTTGGAAGGTGATAAGAAAGAAATTCCAAATAATTTTGGAAATCATGGATATTAGGTAAGTGTTGTCGTGGCACTTAGCAAGCTATCCAGAGACATTAGAGAACTAGAAATGTATCTTATTCATTTATTTTTACCAAACTCAATTCCTGCTGGATTAAAGATGTAAACGTAAAAATAGAAGATGATAAAGAAAGAAACAAGAAAGAAGGAGGAAAGAAATAATTTGGGTATTTACTGAAGTAATTATATGTTTAAATATATTTAAATAAATTTGGACTTATAGATAACAAATATAATCCATTTATATTTACACATGTGTATAATGTACTCCATTAATAATATATATAAGTACTCCACTAGTAATTTAAAAATTACAAATAAAAGCAAAAACTAGGCAGATTTGTTTATCAGATTACCAAAGCTGAAACACACAGACACTATGCAGACTGATCTCGGTTAAGATACTTAAGCTATCAAGTGACAGCTACCTGGCTAAGAGGGCTTTAGACAATAAAGGCCTTTTATTGTTTCAACCAGTACAAAGCCCCGAGATCCGTAGATTCAAAGTTGGTACAAATGTTCCATTATGGTATCAAAGACTCAGTCTCTTGGTGTATTTCTGCAATGTTGTCCTTGATTTACTATATTCATGCTTGTGCTTGTTCTTTAAGTTCCAGGCATCAGTGGGAACAAAATATCCAGCCAAAGTAATACACTTTTTTTTTTTTTTTTTTTTTGCAGGGCGGGGGGATCTTTTCTAGAGGCCCCCAGAAAACTCTGTTAAAGGTCTAAATGATCAGAAATAGCTCACACGCTGATGTCTTGGCTTCTAGAGCGTCCAGAAGTCTAGTATTTCACATATTCAGCCTCTCTAGTAGGAGCCAGAGCCTTCCAGGAGGCCAAAGTGTCCTGAGAACCTTCTGGAAGTGGATGTCGATCACACGTACTCAGTAGATTATGATCGCCCCCAACAGGCACGATCTTCCCCTGATTAACAATGTTTCTCGAATTTAGATATCTAAAATCGAAAATAATGATGAAAAACAATATCTTAGTACCTATGGTATAATAAATAATATGAAACTTTTGGAATGGGAAAAAATAAATTTATAAGCATTTATGTTTTAGAACACAATTTTCTATTACAGGCGTATTGTTTAATTAAAGAATGGATTAAAATTTGTAACAGTAAAATATACATGTAGACCTACCAGTGAGAACAACAGTAAATATTACATATTTAATGATGTAAACGTAATGAACACATTTCCATAATATTTGTCCCAATCTTAGAACATAAACTTTATGCATTTACTTAAAAATATATCATATAATAGTAATAAATACAGATATTTTTATTTACATGAAAGTCTTTAATTATATTCAGGTAATAGTGTGGCAAAAATTATTTCCCAGCAAGATTTCCTTTAAGAATACCTGCAGACAAAGAAAGAAATGGTGGTGATTCCTGAAAAAACTTGGTGTCATCCACTTGCTGTTGAGATGCCATTTGTTCACATTTTTGTTTCAGTCAATACCTATGGAGTATCTCCCCATCAATAGTAAATGATCTTTGCTCCATGTAACTTAGGTGATTTTCTCAACATGAAATAACCCTCAAGTGAGGGTTATCCATTGGGACTTGTAGCCCTCTGTCTGTTTCATGAAATTACCAACAAGAGCAGTCTTAGCTTGTTAGATTACATCATCGCCACATATCAGATGCTGGAAAAAAAGTTCCTTCATTTCTAAGATATCACTTTTAAGAATGAGTCTCTTTTTTTGTTTTTGCGGTACACGGGCCTCTCACTGTTGTGGCCTCTTCCGTTGCGGAGCACAGGCTCCGGACACGCAGGCTCAGTGGCCATGGCTCATGGGCCCAGCCGCTCCGTGGCATGTGGGATCCTCCCGGACCGGGGCACGAACCCATGTCCCCTGCATTGGCAGGCGGGCTCTCAACCACTGCACCACCAGGGAAGCCCATGAGTGAGTCATTTTTTATTTTTTTAAATCTCTTTTCCTGGGGACTTCCCAGTACTGATGCCTATATAGAAATAACCTTTTATCATGCATACATTTAAAGAGATAATTTGACAACATGTATCAAAATATAAAAGGAATATAGTCTCTGATCCAGGATTCAATTCCAAATGTTTACTCTAAAGAGATATTTGTCCTAGTGAACAAATATACGAATTGATGTTTGTATGAGTTAGAATGGACCTGGTTGAAGAGACTGTGGTGCAGTAACAGACAGCAAGAATCTTAGTGTCTTAAAAACGACAAAGTTTACACTTTGCCCATTTTATATTAACATTGCTGGTAGATGGGGACTCTGCTCCATATGTTCACACTCCAAGACCCTAATCTCAAATGTCCTTGTCTCCATAGCAGAAGAAAAGGCTACTCTTGAGAAATGCAAACTGGCTGTAAAAACCTAAAATGCTGTAGCCTAAAAGTGACAGCATTTCCACTACGACTCACCTGTTGACCCTACCAGTGGAGCCAAGCAATGACATTCTACTCTGTGCTTAGAATGAGGAAGACTCAGATAATTTTGGTGAACAATATCACTGATTACCATCATTGCATCCCTGAGTTGTCTTGTTCTGTTAAAAACTGACAACTTTCAAAACAATTATCAACAAGTGTTGGTTAAATAAGTTATTGTATATCTACACATTGGAATCCTACTCACCACTTGTGAGGTGATCAAAATTTACTGACATAAAAGTAAATACTGTTGGAGGAATGAAGCACTGTTAGTTTGTATATGAGCTTTGTTCTCATTTAATTGAACTTATAAGTAGAAATACATGAGGGTTTGGAAATATCCACAAAGGATGCTGCTAACAAGAAGGTGACTGACTAAAATATTGATTTCTTTATTCAATTTTCTCAACTATTTTCCTATTTTCTCTAAAAAAGCTTATATTATTTTTGTAAACAAATACTCCACACTGGCTGGGATTTGATGGTATTCAATTTAGACTTCCCATTGTGACTGTGAATGGCTCATCTTAATTAACACTGTATTTCCACATGTTCTTTGCCTGCATATGGGAAACCTATTAATTTTGTATACTTATTTTGTAATCTGTCAATTAAAAATATTCTATTGGCATTTTAGTAGACTTTTTTGATTTATGGACAAAACAATCTTACTATTCAATATTAATAGTAATTGTATTAATTTCTTCTTATAATCATTCCTTTTACTTCTACTTACTATCCAGTTGAAATAATGGGTTTATGGGATACAAAAGTAATAATGAGGATGGGACAGAGATTGGTCTATCCCTCCCACCAAAGATTAGACTGTAGCTGTACAAAACACATGAGGCAACCGTTTCCATCACTGAACATAGGCAATATATGAGCAAAATTCCATGAAATAAAGGGAAACTCTTGTGGCAAGCCTCCCCATTAGCCCATCTCTCTGCCTGAGGACACTTTCTCATACATAATGCAATGAGCTGGAGTCCAGGCAAAGCCACAGGGCTTGAGGAGGCAGATCAGAGTCTGAGAAGAGAGAAGTGGAAAGACTGGGGACCCACAAGTTCTTGCTGTGTGTGAGTCCTTCCGAAATCTTTTCTTACACGTGTACAGGGCAACATAGCAGAGGCTTACCAGAGCGTGGCTGCCGCAGGCAGATATAGAACAGAAACACCAGAGTTCAGACAGCACTAAAGAATGTTGGTCTTCTGGGGCTTCCCTGGTGGTGCGGTGGCTAAGAATCCGCCTGCCAATGCAGAGGACAAGGATTCGAGCCCTGGTCTGGGAAGATCCCATATGCCACGGAGCAACTGAGTCCATGCGCCACAACTACTGAGCCCACGTGCCACGTGCCACAACTACTAAAGCCTGAGTGCCTAGAGCCGCCCGTGCTCCACAAAAAGAGAAGCCACCGCAATGAGAAGCCCGTGCACCACAATGAAGAGTAGCCCCCGCTCACCGCAGCTAGAGAAAGCCTGCACGCAGCAACAGAGATCCAATGCAACCATAAAGAAAGAAAGAAATAAAAAAATGTTGGCCTTCAGGTCTCATCACAGTGGACAGAAGTCACTAACCCCTCAATAGTACCAGAGTGAAATGCCAGCTGAAACACCACTCAGGCCATGTCTTAGGATCAAGAACCTCACCTGAAGTAAGACCTACTCTGGACCCACCTCATAAATGTAAAGATCTAGAGGGAAGAGAGAAGTAGGGGGTGAAATCTTCCCACACTAAATGGGTTAGCAGTACTCTGAGTCTTCCATGGACGTTCCGTCACAAGGTATAAAAGGAATCCCACACAAGTTCAAGGAGAGCAGTTAGTAACTGAACTACCCACTAAGGCAAAAAAGCAGCACTCTTCAGAGGAAGATAACAAACTCCAGGGTCTTTAAAATATCATCCACAATGTCCGGCAAACAGCAAGATACTACTAGATATCATATACGTGTGTTTGTTTATAATATAGATATATTCCAAGTGAAGAATGAAAGCAGAGGACAGAATCAAAAGCAACCATGAGGCGAGTTAGGCAAAGATTATAAAGCAACTACTATAAATATACTCAGAGAATTAAAGAAAGATATAGCCTTAAGGAGGACATGAGAAATGTCATCAGATCCATGAAAAATTTTCAAAGAATCAAATGCCAAATTTAAAAAGTAAGAGGTCAATAAGTATAGTGAAAAATCACTGAATGGGCTTAATACTAGACTGGAGATGGCTGAAGAATTAGTCATGTACTTTGAAGACTGACCTATAGACATTTTTTCAGCTAAAGAAATGAGAGAAAAAGGATCAAGAAAAAATGAAGAGAGCCTCAGAGGCTTGTGGGGCAATCTCAAACATTCTAGTGTAGATGCCATTCAAGGTCCAGAAGAAGATGGTGAGAGTGGAGCAGAAAAAGTATTTAAATGTATAAAGGATGAACATTTCCAAACACTGATAAAAAAAAAAATTCTCCTAGAGTTCCAAAACTTCAGAACCCCAAGCAGGGAGAGAAAGAGAAAACCACCTGGGTCCTTCCTACTCCAACTGCTGAAAACCAAAACAAAGTGGACATTTGAAACTAGCAAGAGAGAAAAGAAGCCCTGCATCTAGAAAAACAGTGATATCATTTTAAAGTGCTAGAAACAACGACAAAAACTACCTTCCCAGAATTCTATGTCCAAATATACCCTTCAAAATGAGGGTGAGAAGACAGTTTCAGATAAGTGAAAGCTGAGTGGTTTCTTTGCTAGCAGATATGCACACAAACAAATGCTGGAGCTTGCCCTTCTGCTGAAGGGACAGGATACCAGGTGGAAACGTGGACCCATGGGAAGAACAAAGAGCAAGATCTAGAATTGCTGGACAGCATGCCTTAGGGACCAGTCATGGGTGAAAGGGATGGAGGCAGAAGCGGAAAGGAAGCCAATCCCTGGCCATGTTCATGCCATACAGAGCCTCCTGAGGAGGAAACCTACTGAACTGTTTGCATGCCCTAAATTACTGGGCCCAGAGAATTCCTGCTCTTTACAAATAGACCCAGAATTACACACAGGAGGAAATGTCTCCACTGGCTGTGAGCTCTGGGAATACTGGTCCCAAATCTGGTCCCCTGGTTCAGACATTTAAACCACCATCTATTCTTTAAAAATAAGAGCAAGCAAGCTTGTAGTGAGAGACCTGACAATTGGCTTTTCTTTCTGTAATGCAAGTGCCTGACTTAAGCTTTGATTGATGAGGGATCCACTTCAAAGAGGCATTCTCTTCGAAGAAAACAATCTCAAATAAATACCTTACCAGCCACACCACCATACTACTGAGAATTCTTTGTTTTAGAGATCTAGGTTGATTTTGATAACTGACTATTTGGGCCACTTGTTTTTTCTGACTTGGGCTTCAAAGTCTCACTTTTTTGTTTTAAAGTCACCAATAAAGAGTGAGCCCATGAAACCCTAGACCCTCACCCTTGACCCCAATGAAAGCAGAACCCCGGGTCTGTGTTTCCTCTCTCTCTCTCTCTCTCTCTGTCCAACCTCTTTGTGTGGCCCCTGGTGTGCTGTGTAATTTCCAGGTCCTATAAGTAATAAAACTACTTTTTCAAAGTGTTCTGATGGTGATTGCTGAAAGTCGGCTTGCAGTCATAATAAGAACCACGAGGGTTGCCCCGTGGTAACACTAGTTTGGAGACGTCTGTGGAAATCTCAGGGGGCCCTGGTGAGTGCCCACAGGCATTTCTAGCCATGGAATTAATTACCCTTGATAGCCTGAGAGCAGCACAAACTACAGCTCCTCTCTCCTGACCCCACAAATTTTTACTGTAACTACTTAAATTTATAATTCCTCCAAAAGCTACAAAAAGTACCTAAACTAGGAGTTTGGTAAATTGCAGAACAAAGAGTAGAGCACCTAGCAACCCGGAATCTCTGTCCTTCAAGCTTGGGGACTTCTTTAAAACACACTAAGTCAACTATAATTACCTTAGAAGAGTTAAAGAAATGCAGCAAAACCAATAATAGTAGTGAGTAGGCACATTTATCTTTTTTTTTTTTATCTGTTTTTTTTTTTTGACTGCACTGTACAGATTGGGGGATCTTAGCTTCCCAATCAGGGACTGAACCCAGGCCCTTGGCAGTGAGAGAGTGGAGTCCTAACCACTGGACCACCAGGGAATTCCCTATCTTGTTTTTTACTTTAATGGTAAAGTTATTATTATAAATAATGAGGGCAGTTGATTTCAGAAGAATATTTGTCAAATTTTGAAAATGTGCTTCTCTCTCCAGGTTATTATATACTTTATTGAGAGTTTCAGAAACATGTTCAATTTAAGCTAAAGTTAAGAGTCTCACCTCCAACCTCTGCTAGCACAAACATAAAAATGCAGAAGATACTGTACAAATGTTACATATGTGTAAAATATCATATAGGATAGCATATCTCTGCTTGCATATATACATATCTGATGTTTGACAAAGCTCACATTTACACATCAGATGTCAGTGAAGAAAGGAGAAACTATTTAATAAGAGGTGCTTGAATCATTGGTTATCTGTATTGGGAGAAAAGTTAAATTAGATCCCTACCATATCATGCACAAATATTTCTAGGTAAATTAAAATTTAAATATAGAAAGCGAACAGTCCTGTTAAAAATAATGAATATCTCTTTTACTTATGGGTGAGGGGAAATTTGCTGAATAATACAGAACAAGCAGAAACCAAAACAGAGAAGATTAATAACTTGATTGCCTTGAAATTTAGAACTTTTTTTTATTAAAAGAGAACTTTAAAAGGTGAAGAAACGTTCAAAAACAGGGAGAATGTATTTGCCACAGACAAAATTAATAACGATTGATTTGTATCCAGAATACATAAAGACATATTATTAATCTAATAAACAGATAATAACAAAGTAACCATAGAAAACTGGGCCAAATAAATGAAGAAGCATGTCACAAAGAAATATATAACATTGGCAAATATACATGTGAAAACAAGGCCAACTTCATTGGTTAAAAAAAAAATTCAATTTCAGTATGGAGACATAATATTTTCTATCTACATAGTAGATAAAAACTTAAAAATTAGAAATCTAAAATGCTGATGAGGTCTCAAACCAAGAGGCACATTTATAAACTGATACTGGGGATAGAATTTGGTATAAACACTTTGGGAAAATGGTATTATGTAATAAATTCAAAAACTCAAATACCCTATTATTATATTTTTAGTAAGAAATATATTTAAGCATAATTTGGTTATTTTTTTAAAAGACCGAATGATTAAAATATTTGGAAGTATGTAAATGAAAAAAATCTAGAAAAGTAGTAACCAAAAGAAAGCTAGTGCAGTAGTATTAAAATCTGAATAGTTTTAAGCCAAAAGCGATGTTTAGTATAATCATCCCTTAATAAAGGGAGCAATTCATTGGGAAGATATAAAACTTTTACACTTGTTTCAGACTAGCAAAAAAGCCAAAGTAGATATTAAAATTTTAACTAAAATTGACAAATTTGGATCATAATTAAAGAATATATCATATTAATGTTAAAGTGATCCATCAAGCTGGCAAAAAATAAAAATTTTAAAGAGTGAAATAAGTTGATAAGCAAGACTTTTGCAATTGATATTTTCCATCCTTTACCCAATGACTAGAGAGTTTACATTTTTTTTCAAAAATAGATAGGGAATTTGCCAACTGGTAGGCTCAAAGGACTCTACTATGAATATATTAATGACATGCAGAATCCGTTCTCTTATCACTAGGTAACTGAGTTAAAATTCAATAATAAAAAGATAACCCCAAAATCCTAGTATATTTAGGAAATAAGAGTTTTAACAGTATGTCAATTTTTTTTCTAACTTTTGACATCTACCTTTTGACAAACAGTCATTGATTTTTGACTTATGGAAGTAGATTTTCTAGCATTTTAACATTATAGTGTTCATAAGATAAAGCCTGCCTGACCACAGTGCATATTTCTCTTTATAATACAGGATTCAGTTTGCTTCTATCTTAAAGATTTTACTTTTATTATCTCAATATGCTTAGTTTGCAAAAAAAAAGTAAACTAACAAATATTTGGTGGCTTTTGCATCAGGTTTAAACTAACATCATACAAGAAATTTAAATTATTTCCCCTTGAACTGTTTAGGTAGCATGTGGATTACTTGATTCTTGAATTCCTTGAGAAGCTAACATTTTTAGCTCAGTCAAGTCTACTAATTTTCCAGTCACTCTCCCACTTTTCTAGTTGACTACCTCATACCTTTCCCTTCTCCTCAGTCCTTCAACCCAACCTCATTCTCTTCTCAGTTTGTGACCTTTTTCTTTTTCACTGAGAGATTAGGAGAGAATTTCCATGATCTCATATCACCTTAACTCCAACCAATCAGCATCCTGCCCATGTCCATGGTTCTGACTCCTGTTACTGGGATGAACTGAAGCCACAGCAGACCTTCGTCCTGTGATCCCTCTGCTTTGTTAGGGAGTCCTCACCATGGTAATCACTCCCTCTCTGTCCTTCACTGTCAATGGTTACGCAGTTCTGCTCATCTTATAGAAACAAACAGAAACAATCCCTTGCTTCATCTCAGGTTCTTTCCCACCTACTGCCTCATTTATCCGTTTCCCTTAGAGCAGTACTCCTGCTATAAGTCACCATTATCTTTTTTGTCATTCTCTCCAATCAGACTTTCTCCCCACTGCTCCACTGAAACAGGTCTTTTTGAGAAGAGCCCTGTCCTCCTTGTGGCCAAAATGTACCAGATCTTGAAGGATGGACCTCTTAATTCATCGCTTTACCCTCAGCTCTTGAGGATCTCATCTCATCCCATGGTTTCAATATTATCTGTAAACTGACAAACCTAAAATTTATAATTTTATTATCAGTATCTCCCCAGAGCTCCAGGCCTGCATATCCAATTATGAATATTTCATTTCCACTTAGATCTAGAGATGACACTACTTTGCATGTTCAAAATCAAACTCCAGAAGTTCTTCTGCCTTCAAACCTGATCCTCTTAAAATAACTCCCCATATCAGTATGTAGAAATTCCTTATTTGAGGCGCCCAGATCCCAAACTCAGAGTCTTCCTTGACTCCTCTCTTGCCTTTCTTGCCTCATATCCCACATCCAACCCATCAGCAAATCTTCTCAGCTTCTTCTTTGAATCATATTACTGTCACCACCCTGAATCAGTCATCTTCCTCCTGACCTCTTACAATAGTTGCCTGTGGAAACTCAGCTTCCTTCACTTTACACACAGTTTATTTTTTACACAGAAAAACCAGAGTGGTCCATAATGCTGTTATCAGTTTGTGTTTATCCTCTGCTCAGAACCCTTCAATGACTTCCTATCTCCCTAGGATTAAAAGTCATGGGACATGCATTATTTGTTCCCACTATATGTCTGCTTGATATGGACTGAATTGTGCTCCCCCAAAGTTCATCTGTCAAAGCCCTAATACCTCATGTGACCATACTTGGAGATACTGCCTAAAAGAAGGTAATAAATAAGTGAGGTCCCAACGGTGGGGTCTTAATCCTATATGAGTGGTGTCCTTATAAAAAGAGGAAGATACACCAGGGCTTTCACTTTCTCGCTGCACATAGGAGAGGTCCTATGAGGACACAGAGAAAACATGGCCATCAGTACCAGGAAGAAAGCTCTCCTCAGAAACCAACCCCGAAGGTACCCAATTGGATTTCTAGCCTCCAGGACTGGGAGAAAATGAATTTCTGTTGTTTAAGTCCCCTAGTTTAATATTGCCACGAAAGTCCAAGATGATTAGTATTCTGACTTAATTCTTATTTTGTTCTGCCCTCATGCAGCTCCATCCACACTTCTATGGGCCTCAGCTTACCAGGCACACTCCTGTCTCTTGACTTCTATTTGCCATCCTCCCTTTCTGAAAACTTTCCCTCCAGATACGTACCTGTCCTGGAAGAGTGCCTGACCAATCACCTGTGATCCATCGATATCTTTTAAGGGAAAGATCTTTTCACATCCTTTTTTAAAAAAGTCTGTCACAGCAAGTGAGGTCTTCATTCCACAATTACCCCACCAGCTTTGTGGTAGTGAGAATGCCTGCCACCATGTTCACACCCCCTGCCCACTAGGGAGACAAAAGAGACTACTTCTTCTTGTAGAAGCTTAATCAAGGATTTACAGTTATTTTCCCTTTAGCTCTTGTTTGGGTAGAGGAGGAACCATTGATTGTTTAGGTATAATTAATGGACTCAATTTTTAGGGAACTCAATTTGCAAGTTTAAGGAGAGGGAAGGTTGAAAATTTTAAAAGGAAATGAAAGTGTTCCACCTTAATAATGAACGAGGACTTGATGGTGGGTCCAGAAAAAGAGGAGAGGGAGAGGCCAAAAGGGAGGAGGTAAGGACTCAAAACCCTTGACAGAGGGCTGCAAAGCGTTAGCACAAAAAAGCAAAAAAAAAAAAAAAAAAAAAAAAACCAAAAACTAAAAAATAAGCTAAAACTAAAAATGTTATATGCAATATTAAGTTGTTGACCAGATATTTCTCCAACAAAGATGGGTTTATTTGGGACCAGCAAAGAACTGTTGTTCATGGTCTGCAACCATGGTGTGAGCCACATGCAAGCCCCAGCACAGCAGAGGAAGGAGAACACTTTTACAGAGGGAAAAGGAAGTGGGAGTGGGGAGCTACAGTAAACAAAGTGTCCATGGCTTTTCACTGGCTGAGTCCTTGTGGGAAGAAGATGCCTCTTTCTCTTCCTGTTGGGCTCTGCCATCAACCATCACAGGGAGTGAGAGTTCCTCCTTCTGGTCTCCCAACCTTAGTTAATTGAAGTTTTTATTTATTCATTTGTTTATAGACTGTGGTATAAGATCTCTGATCCCTCTCCCCCCAAAAAATTTTTAGAAAAAATCTGCTCTCTTCACATACACAGGAAAGTTTTGTTTGTTTATTTGTGTTTATTTATATGGAAATGAAGGAAAGTGATGAATTCTATCTGTTTTAACATAAGAGCAGGGCCAATACCCAAAGCACTTGAGGAAATCCACAAACTGCACTCTGGAAACTAGAGCCAAGAGCCAGAGGTGACCAGGAGAGGTCAAGCACCTGGAAATGTAAACAGTTATAGGAATACCATTGGTTTGCTCCCAGGTGTAGAGTATGGGCATATATGATTTTCATCTTTACCTCTAGGGGCAGAATTGACATTCAGATTACAGAGTAAATAGGCAACAGAGACAAACTTTAATTAAATAAAGAGTGAAAAGGGAGATACAGATCCATTCTTTTCCTTTGACTGGATGAGAATACAAAATTCATTATATATTCCTTATACCATGCAGGGAATGTCCACATATGTTTTCCCAAAGGGAGTACTGTGCATATGTAATACACAGCTATTAACTCCAAAAAGCAACCATGCCCTGAATAGAGGCAGTTCACAATACAAAAGCAATCAAATTTGGAAATGTTGAGTAATTCCTGACAGTATTTTTTCTCCTAAACAGTGAAGAGAGAAAGTTATTTGAATTGTAAATGAAATCCAAAGGCACCTTTTTATAATCGTTTGAATGTTAATGGTGATAATGGCATTACTATTTTAGAGAACAGAACATTCAAATTTCTGAAAGTCAAGAAGGAAAAGCGCATTTTAATTGTTCATAAGCTGCGTGTATTTATATGGTTAGACTGCACATATTTCCTTCCACAATCTGTTATTTTAAATGTTTTTTTGTTATATCAATATTTTCAGTTAAAAATTAAGAAACATTTTTTCAAAAAATGTGAGACCATCTTATCCAAAAGTATTACCCACATCTGCCTTTCTAAATGACTTCATGTATTTTAATCTCTTATCTGGCATAAGGAAGAAAGACACGCTAACAGAGGATGCATTTGACTGTTGTAGGTTTATAGTTTCATGTTAAACAGTTAAGCACCTTTTTCACCTGGACAGTGGTCAAGCGGAAAGGATGCTGGCTGAGGATCTTTGCTGCTCTCAGTGCCCTAGATTTGTTATGGGGAAGAGACTGATAGTTGTCCATAAAATCCATGTTTTTCTCTCTTTTTTATAGTAACGCATGCTGATAAGAATGAATGTTTGGAGCTCCATGAAATGAGCCTTTAGGAGTATGAAATCGTAATGGTTTCTATTAAGACTGCCGTGAATTTTGTTTTGCTTTTTGTTTGTTCATTAGATTTGTTTTTTAGATTCCATATATAAGTGAATTCATACACTAGTTTTCTTTGTCTGGCTTATTTCACTTAGCATAAAGGAAGGGAAACTAGGAGCTGGGCAAGATGGGTGAAGGGGATCAAAAGTACAGATTTCTAGTTATTAAATGAATGTCGTGGGGATGTAATGTACAGCGTGATGACTACAGTCAAAAATATTGTACTGCATGCTTGAAAGTTGCCAAAAGAGCAGATCTTTAAGGCGCTCATCATAGGCAGAAATAAAAGCTTTGTACTTTGCAGTGTGATGAATAGTAACGACTTACTGGGGTGACCATTTTGCAAAGCATGCAAGAAGCGTCATTATGTGTACACCTGAAACTAATATGCCAATTATGCGTCAATTAAAAAAAAGGACTGCAGTGGCCTGGATAAACAGAGGTATTTATAACACTTAGTTATAGTAATAATAATTGTGGTAATCTCTATTATCTAAGAATACACCAGGCAAATTTAAATGATTTATCTCCTCTTAGTTGCTAAACAGCTTGGTAAGATGTACATAACTGTTTTTATTATCCCCATTTTAAGATAAATGATGAGTTGAAGCAAATTTATGACTAAAGTAAGGAGCCAAAGAACATTTTAGACCATAATATTTGAAAGATTAGAATTACAAATGTAAATTGACCAGGGAGGAAAACGATGATAGTGTTGATGATAACGGAAAAATAATAATAGTAATAGTCATGATGATAGTAATGATATTCATTATGTCATAGTCATATTGGAAAGTAAGCATGATACTCATTTCCCATTTTAGGGATGAGCAGTGAGACTCCAGCACTTAAGGAGCTTGTCAAGCACCTGCAGTTATAGGTGAGTGTTGAGGCTTTCAATAGCATCAAATACGAGAGAGGGCATAGAGTGGACGGAGAGATAAGGTATGGATGAAGGTGAATGCATGCTCTGGTCGAAATTTGGTGATTGAAGCAAGAAAGAATTTCACAAGCATAGAGATTGTTGAATGATGTTTATAAATTAAATCCCAGAGCGGCAGTGGGTGGGATAAAGCATGCCTGTCCATTCCTGCCCAGGGAAGTCAAGGGGAGTCAGGTAAGTAGAAAGCAGAAGAAACAGCAGAGATTAGTGAAGTTTAAGCAGGGGAAGTCATCAGTAGACTTTATTTTATTGTCATTTATTTGCATAATGTGATATTAAAAATGTTATATTATTGAATCTTTACCATTCTTCTGATGCCCTCTCCTAACCTGTCTCATGCAACGGAAGGCAAAATGAACTAGTCAAATCAAGTCCACAGTACTAGAGAAATAATAAAGCAATATGATAAAAATGAGTAATTAGGAAGTATTTTCCTCAATTTTTTTTTCTTTTTTCTATGCTAAGGTAAGAAAGAAGGTTAAGAGCACACCAGAGGAGGCTGAGTTCCTTCCAAACCAATCTGGAAAACGCAAATGTTTTAGATAATACGTGTATTCTAATTCCAATGCCTCAGGACATATCGCAAATAGAAGTCAATTCTCTATCATTTAGGGTCTAATTAATTTTCTACTTTTTACACCATTAGGTCCCTTCATTTTCTTCTGGGAGCCTGGATCTTGACACCACTCTGATAGCACCTTCCATAGTGGGAGAGAGAGATGATAACCGGTATATTTTGCATTTTGTGAAAACTTCCTGTAAGTAGCCTGGTGGATGTTTGGGGTTGGAAAGCACCTAGGGTTCCACTGCCCGTGGTAGCCCTGCGTCCGTCCTCACAGTCTTGCACTGCGGATGCTGGATCGCCCACCACATGAGCGCAGGAGGCAAGGCCGTCCTCTCGCAGCCTGCGTGCAGCTCCAGGCCCCCAGGTCTGAGGTCCTTTAGCCCTTCTAGTCACACCAGGAAGGCACTTGTGACAAAAGAGCACAGAAATAGACACAAAGCCTCAGAGCCCTATCACACAAAGCGTCAGAGATAGAAGAGACCGCTGGACACTAAGGGCCCTTTCAAACCTCTCTTCCTCCAGAGCGGTGATGAAATTGCCATTTCATTTGTGCTTCTGCTCACACGGTGATGGCAGAAGGGGCTTTCTGGGAGTGAGTAGAGCAGCTGCTGCTGCTTGCGAGGAGGGCTGAGGACTCAGCACTCAGTAGAAGCGGCCTGCCTCTCCGGGCACCCAGGGCCAGGTTACTGCCGTCTCTCTCTGCCAAGGAGCATCTCCCTCCCGCCTCCCGCAGAGCTGATATTTAGAGCAGGGCGAGCATAGAGGTTCCTTCCGCGTGGCCAGGCTCCTCTGCGCAGATCCCTGCTCTGCTCCCCGCCATGGTTACCAACCCCATGTATTTGCTATTGGTTCCACCAGCTCTGTTCTCTGAGTTCTTTACTTCAACTCTGCACAGTTAGGTGTCAGATGCAGCTTGTTCATTCTCAAAGCTCCTGACATTGTCAGGTCACGAAGCCTGAGATTTCCTTTCTATTTGGGGCCCCCGGCACAGAATTAATCATATTTGTCATATTTATCTTACAGCTATTATAAGAGGTGCACAGCATCATGAAACCATCGCTCCCTTTAGGATTTCCATGCCTTTTAAAATAATAAGTATCCTGGTTTAATATTTTAATATTTGAAATTTTAACAGTGTTTGTATAATTCTTTACGAAAAGAAGTTTCTTAGGTAATCCCATTTAGCTATCAAAACAACTCTTTGGCATAAGGAGGCAATGTATTATCATTTCCGTTTTACTCATAATCAATTAATCAATATCAGCAACAAGCTGCGATTTACTAAGTCCATAAATTAGAACATATGCTTTTACATCACCCTAGCCTACTCCTCATGTGACTGACTTCTTTGTAGGCTGTCATTCTCATTCCAATCCCTGTAAACCAGTCTTGATAACTCAGCACTCCATTCCCTTTACAGTCAACAACCAGGTGTCAAGCCAAGCAACACTACCTGAACCATAGCCTCCCTTTCATCCCCACGCATTCTCTGTCATTTCTCACTTACGCTATCAAACTGGTTTCCCAGGTGCAAGACTTTTTATAATATAACTCCTAGATATTACTAATTTTTCTGAAGTACAATTCTGATTACATCATTTTTCTGGCTCATGGGTCTTCAATGATTCTGTATTTACCCCTAAGTATAATATAAATTCAATGGTGATATTCAAGGTCTTCGATAACCTGATCAAGCCTATACTCCTAAAGTTCGGTATCAATAGCTAACCCAATAATACTGATCCTACTAATACTGGGTAATAAATTATAGCACTTACTGGGTTTCAGGCCTTACAGATAGAACCAGAATACTCAGAATACCATTGCAAAGATAACGTATTAGTCTGCTAGGGTTACCATGATAAGATACCCACAGAATGGGTGGCTGAATCAACAGAAATCTATTGATCACAGTTCTGGAGGCTGGGGGTCCAAGATCAAGGTGTTGGCAGAGTTGCTTTCTCCTGAGGCCTCTGTCTCTGACCTGTAGATAACTCCCTTCTCAGCACATTGTCATCTTTTTTTTTTTTTTTTCTTTTTCTGTGCGCATGCATTGCTTGGGTTCTTCCTTTTCTAAGAATACCAATCCTGTCAAATTAGAGCCTACCCTTGTGACTTCATTTAACTTTCGTTACTGCTTCACACGCCCTGTCTCTAAATACAGTCCCAGTGGAGGTCAAGGCTTCAACCCATGGGTTTTAGAAGGAGATAATTCAGTTCATAATAGATACTGTTATTGTGGCCATTTTATATGAGAAAATTAGAGTTTCTGAAGACTATATAACGAGTTCCACGGAGAACCAGGATTTTAACATAGATCTTCCTATCTCACTTCATGTACCGTTAATTTCAAATAGTAATTATTCTGTGAGCATAACTGCAATTTTTTGAGGAGGTTCCTTTGATTACGCTGATGGCCTGGCCCCTAGTTTTCCAACCCTCCTCTTCCAATGACAACTGTCCAAATCTCACATTCCCTTCAAGGGCCATGGCAAAGGCCACAGGAGAGCTTGCTTGACTCCTTAGGCCAGAAATGCTGTCTACTCCCTGAACTCTGGGTTTGTCTTTTATTTTCTCTAAGAAAACACAGGAGCCTTACTCCTTTTTAAAGTCAGGTTTATTGAGGCAAATTTTGCAAACAGTAACTTTATCTTTTTCAGTATATAGTTCTTTTTTTAATATGAATTTATTTATTTTTGGCTGTGTTGGGTCTTCATCGTTGGGTCTTTTCTGTTGCACGCGGATTTTCTCCAGTTGCAGCGAGCGGGGGCCACCCTTTGTTGCGGTGCACGGGTTCCTCATTGCAGTGGCTTCTCTTGTTGCAGAGCTCGGGCTCTAGGTGCATGGGCATCAGTAGTTGTGGCACGTGGGCTCAGTAGTTGTGGTGCACAGGCTTAGTTGCTCCACGGCACGTGGAATCTTCTCGGACTAGGGCTCAAACCCATGTTCCCTGCATTGGCAGGTGGATTTTCAACTGCTGTGCCACCACAAAGTCCCTCAGTGTATAGTTCTATGAACTTTGGAAAACATACATAACCATGTAACCACCACCACCATCAAGATACATTCATTGCCATTATCTGTGGATGATTGGTTCCAGGACTCTCCTTGGGTACCAAGGTTCCAGGATTCTCCTTGGGTACCAAAACCTGTGGATGCTCAAGTCTCATAATATGCCTTCTTTAATCCATCGATTTAACCAATAGAGTACATGATCTGTGGATGGTTGAATTCCTGGATACAGAACCTGAGAATATGAAGGGCCAGCTGTATAGAGCTTTCCATCACCTAAAATGCTCCATTGTGCTCCTTTGGAGTCAATACCTCCTCCACCCCAAGTCCCAAGCAGCCACTACTTTGTTGTCTTACACATCTTTCTCTATAGTTTTGCCTCTTTCAAATATGTCATATACATAGATTCATACAGTATAAAATGTTTTGAGTCTGACTGTGCATAACATATATGATATCCAGCTGTGTTGTGTGTATCAATAGTTTGCTCCTTTTTATTTTTGAGTGATTCTCTGCCTGGGTGATTATCCTTTCATCAGTAAAGGGACATTTGTGTTGTTTCCAATTTTTGGTAAATGAATAAAGCCACTATAAAACATTCATATACACATTTGTGTATGAATATATATTCTTATATCTCTTGTGTAAGTATCTAGAGGTGGGGAATTGCTGGTGGTGTGGAAAGACTACATTTATCTTTATAAGAAACTACCAAACTCTTTTCCAAACTCTAATATTTTGCATTCCCACCAGCAATGTATGTGAATTGTTCCACATTATTATTGCCAACACTCAGTTTTACCATTCTTTGTGATCTGAATTCTAAAGGTGTGTAGTATAGTGGTATTTCATTAATGTTCAAAAAACAAAATTCAGTTAGGTAAACCTGAAGACATTATTGGCTTTATTCAGTGATTCATGAATTGAGCAGCATCCCATGAACTAGAAGCATACTTCAAGGAGCTGTATGGAATGGAAGTTTCTATAGGAAGGACGGTGAGGCAAAGGGGACATTAGTAAAAGACGAGACATGGTTATTTGGGGCCAAGGCCTCTTCTTTGTGGAGAAATGGAAAATGGCAGGAATGGAAAATCAGCGGTCTTTATCATGAAGATGACCTCATCAGTGTTGACCAGAAAATACCAAACTGGTTGATTAAGGTGACATTCTGGGGTAAGGTCAAAACCACAGTTAGGTTCGGTATTAAATCTAGATCTGGTAGCATGGTCTTCAGCACAGGTGACATCATTTTAGGCCTGCGGTTTTTCCCTTTAACAATCCCCCCTATTGATCAAACTCTCACCCTAACTGAGAGGTGTGATCAAGCTTAAGGCATTAGCACCACTCTCAGCTGTCGCCCTTCAGCTTTGTTGGTCTTTGGTGTGATATCCATAGGTCATGATGTTTTTGCTTAATCCCTGTGACAGTCGCAATTCCAGCTTCATCATCCTTCACTTGGTTACTTTCTTCTCTTCTTTTCTGAAGTTCCAGTCTTAGGAAGATAATTTCCTTACCATCCTTCACTTGGTTAATTTCTTCTCTTCTTTTCTGAAGTTCCAGCCTTAGGAAGATAATTTCCCTGCTGGTCAGCATTTGTGAACGTGCCTTTAAAGCTTCTAAGAGGATGCTATGGCAGGGAGATTATTATCACAACGATAGCAGGATAATTCCCGTTGTTTAGAGTACACTTTGGAACCATAATCCTTAAGACCCAAATCAGTCAAAGAAAGACCCTGTTGGAGTCACCTTTTTAAGTCAAGTGTTTTCTCAGTGATCTTATGTAACTGAGTTTCAACTTCCCCAGAAGTGTCAGTCCAGGTACGTGAGGTGGTGTTGGCCACTGCACAGATACCTCCTTGCTCAGCAGAAAGATAATCAAGGGCTATGTCATTTTCAAGAAGAATCTTGGCCAGAGAGTTTCAATATTTTTGCTGGGCAAAAAAATTATTGGGCAAGATATTGTTGCTAATGTCTTAGCAACAAAATCTGCAACATCTTCATGAGTTGTGGAGAGGTTTCTGATCATAGCCTCAGTTACATTTACTCCTAACCAGGGAAGTAGGGCCCTGCCAAAATAATCACACCCGAATCATAAAAGGACACCTGGTAGGTCCTTTCTAGAACGGTTAAGGGCAGAGTTAGTTAACTTAAGAGACGTGTGTCAGCCATCTTGGCATTCATAGGCCCAAGGAGAATGACAACCGCTACAAAGACAAGACCTGTCAGGGTACCATTCATTCCTGTTAAGGAGGTACTGTGAATGGATTCATTAGTTCAAGCCAGGGCCCAGGCAGGGTTTTAGCACATGTGGGAAGATAATCCCCTAGCCTGAAATGAAGTGACTCCAAATTCCAAAGACTATTCCCCTTTGCAATGGCCTGGGAGATACAGACAAATGTGTTATCTCTCCAGGCTAATGCCAGAATAAAGAAAGAAGAAAGGATTTTATGTTTAGCTGAAGTTGGAAGTCTCAATCTAGTGTCTGGGGTGGAAGCAGTCTACACCCATGTTAGATACTCTCTCCCTCATCAGTTTGATTTGGAGGACTCCAGCATTTGTACAGGACCAGGTTCAGGCATGACCTTTCCCTGCTGTGAGATGTGCATCCAGGGTTTAAGTCCCTGAAGTGTGGCTGCAATCTGGAGAGTGAGGAGGACCTGATACAGTCTCTTCTGAGGAGATTTAAGGGCAGTCTTTGTTCTCAGTGATTCCAAATCAGAAGGGTGGGAGAAAACTGGAAATGCTTGATTGCATAGCCATAGACAGATATTTGAGGAAACTAGAAGAATTCAGGATCCATTCCAGTTTACAGATAAATAACAAAACCTCAAAGACAAGTAATAGAACTAGAATCTTAATATGTATACATATGCAAACATAATATTTCTCTGTACTATTACCCCCAATTTTTAACAAAGATAATCACAGTAAAACTAACTTGTTTGTGTTAAACTTGGCCTAATTATTTATATAAATGTGGCAAGAATAGTAAATGACCATATAAGTTCTTTTTAAGGTTGCTTTGTTGAAGCTTTTCATAAGTACTCTCAGACCTTATCCTCAATACCATTTCAATCAAAGCCTTGGTACTATAGCCACTGTTTCCAATTGTGCCCTGTTACAAAGAATATGAAGATAATACTCACTGAGAATATTTGAATTCTGGAAGAATGAGATAGGGAGACAAAGTAAATGTTTCATATTTGTTCACAAGATTATAGCTTACCAAATTGTTGATAGCCTAAGAGAAAAGATGTCTTTAAATTTGGAAAAAACAGAAATATTTTAAGCACAAAGTCGTAACAATTATAATCATCCTCATCGGTTTATTCAGTCCCATGTTGTTAATTCTTGTTCTCCTTGAATCCAGTTTATCCATTAGTTCTCTCAACTTTGCCTGATGATTGAGGGTGATAGGAGCAGTGGTAATTCCAAGAAATTTGCAAGGTTTTTGTTAAGGCTCGTATGATTTTCCCAGTGAAGTGCGTGCCTTGTTCACTGGAGATTTGGGGAAGTATGCCCCAAATGGGAAGCATATTTTCTAAGTTTCTTTTCCACTGTGAGGATGCTGGCTTTGCAGCAGGGGAAGTCTTCAACCTGTCTGGAAAACATACATACAATCACAAGAATATATTGTTAATTTATACCAAGTAGCAGTTGAATGAAGTCCAGCTGCAGGTGTTCGAAGGGTCCAGAGGAAGGATGTCTGAGGCATCTGGGAACAAAAACAGTTTATTTGTTAAATGCACTATGGTGGGTAAAGGAATGTAAGATCTGATAAAGGGGATTTGACGGGGAGTGGGGAAGAACCAGAGGCCATCTTGGATTTTCCATACATTCCCTGACTATTTGGTTCATGTATAGCCATTGCTTACCCATCTTAATTTCTCTGATTCAGGAACAGTGTTGCCATGTTACAAGGACATCAGAATGGCAAAAAATTGGCAATGAAGGGTAATTATTTTTGCAGAAGCAGAATAGACTTCACCCACATGTACCAACCAGCCTTATACACTCTGTTGCTGCTGCCCTTGCATGAAGGTTGGCTAAGGCATTTCCCTGATGCTCAAGTTCATTCCTTTGAGTGTAAGCCTCAGTTTTGATAATGGCAGTTTCAAAAGGTAAGAGTAGAACAATAAGAAGATCATTTTCTTTTTGTCCATCTTTTGACTGGTGTGGTAGAAGACATAACCCAACATTTTAAGATAGTAACTAAAATTACAAGTGAGAACATTGTACAAGGGCATATTAGATTTCTAGAAATTTTGCACAATTTCTAGAATATCTGTATTAGTAACACACATCTGCACAAATATCATCAAAGAAGATTTGGCATCACTTATTTGACAATGCTTCCCATGTAATTCAACACACCAAATAAGCCTAATTAGTTTAATAGTTTTCTTTTTATAAGTACAGAGAACAAATCTTTTGAAATATTTTAAGGACCTCTGAAAAATGTCAACATTAGCTGGTGGTCAAAAAGACTTCATTTAGAATTTTGGGAAGTTTGTCAAAAATGTTTTTTTTTTTTAAGTTTTAAAACACTTGCCTAAATAAGATCACAGATCATTATAAAACTTAATACTTAACTACCTATTAACAAAACTTAACTCTTTTAACATTAAAATGACTCAGTTTTCCTAAGTAATTAAAGACCTGATGAAGACAGCAAACACAGAAAATTATTTTCATAAAACATAGAACCTTTGTTTTCTAGGCAAACCACTGAAAGGGTAAAGAAAAACTTTGTTTACAATTTCTTACTAAGAGCAGACCAACAATCCAAGAAAACCGTCCATTTAGCAGACAAAAGAAAATCAAGTTTTAGTTTTACATAAGTACATTCTGGATATTAAAGGTTATTTTTAACATTCCTATAATATATATTCATTTTTAGCCGTCCTGATTACACAAGATAAAATTCTCTCTTTTCCTCTCTCTCTTTCTTTTTATATACATTTAGTTTGTCCTTAATTTTCTTCCTTCTCATTTTGAAATAACCAGAAGTTCTAGTTTAGACAAAATGACTCTCATTTTCCTTAACAAAAATGCATCTTTATTGCTCATATCTTTTCATAAGCAAGAACACATCCTACCTTTCCTGCATGCAGAGTTGTTTGTCTTATTATTCTAGTAGCTTTAAGTACCTATATTAGAATTTTTAACCTAAAATCCTTAATTTCCAGTCAAAAATAAAGAAGTAAACAGTTGTAAACTATCTTTTCTGCTAGCATTCTGAAGTTGGCCAATTTTATAAATACATTTTATAATTTTTAGAAATATGTGCTCTTTCATAGAAAATTTCTCAGCATGGCGCCAAATATGTATACTCATAGGCCCAAATATACAGTTCCTTTCTAATAAGAAGTCAAAACTAGAGAACTTCTATGTTCAGTAGTTAATGTTTCAGTATTTTATCTTTATTTGGAAATGATCTAGATATTTAACAAATTTCTATCATTTAATTTAGCTTAACAAAACTCTGACATTTCAAGTTACCAAAATGATTTTGGAGGCTATCTTTAAGTCTACATAACATAGAATATAATTAGCTAAAACGTTCACCTAAAAATGCTTATTCTCTTTACATCTATCACTTGCTTGTAACAATTATGTTTAAATTGCCCCTCCCCCAAACTTCACGAGACATTTAATAAAATCAGCTGTCATTCTGAGTTATTTTTGCTGACAAATTTTGTGACAGAGATAGCATAAACTTATTTGACTAATAAACTCAGAATAAAATTCCTTTAACTGCCTCACATTCAACATTGATAACTATTAGACATATCTGTTTTAGTTAAACCAATCAACTTATACTGGCTTTTATTTACCAAAGATTACCCCAGATCTCAGGAACTTGAGAAGCATTTGGGTTAATTTCTGTTAACGCCCATTCCTTACAAAGCTCTTGTCTTCAAATCAACTAAATAGAGCTCTTTTATAAATTAATTTTAGCAATCCTATCCAGAAGTATTTAGAAAAACATCATGGATCTACAACATACATGTATAGACACACACACACACATACGTATAGACAGATACAGAGACCTTATAGTTATTAAAAAAATAATATTTGTGGTTAAGATATGTAATATGTACCATTAGTCCAAATTTTTTAAAAACCTCCTCTCTTTTTTTTCCTCTTCTGATGAGAAACTTCTCCTAATTAAAATAGGTATTCCATTCCACTTGACTTGGCAGTCCATGCTTTTAGGCACACTTTTTAAATGAGCTTAATATTTGGAATGTTCCTCATAATGGCTATTATAATTCTAAGTTATTTTTAGTAAAATCTTGCCATCTTCTTAGATATGCACAATTTCTGGGACTATAGTTGTTAAATATAAAATAAACAGGTGTGCTGGAAGGTGGTTCACACAACTCTGTGGATGTAAAGAATCGTGTTTCTTTTAGCTAGGCTTTCAGTTGTCTCAGAGCCAAACTAATACCTAAATGGGATGTGCCTTGGGGTTGGAATATAGCAAAATCACTCTAATAGCTTTTAAATGCTTGACTCCTGTCCACCAATGTTTGCCACCTATTTTTCTTCAGAGATTCCCAACAGCAACTGCCCTTAATTTAATATCTACCTGAGGCCTCCCAGGACACTCAATCTGGCTCAAGTTGGACCAATTCTGATCTGATCCTAAACTCATTTCAGATTTCAAATTGGACCCAATCTGATCCTGGACCCACTCCAGTTCTTAGGTTGGACCTAGTCCAATGCTGGTCCATAACCACCACCAATTCCCATGAAACTTTGGACTGGGGAAAAGGATTGAATCAGCAACCCTCAAAGAATGGGGACTGCAGACTGATTCCAAACAAATGGAGAACTAAAGATGCCACCAACAGATCCCAACATGGAATCTGGGGAAGGATTCCCAAAAAATGGGGAATTACAGCAATGCACAACAGGGAATCTGGGAATCAAGAGCTGGTGTTTTCCATTCAAAAACCTGGGAATTGTGGTATGAAAAGCCAATTACAGCAGGAGCTCGAACACAAAGAGAGTGAAACTCAACTGAGAGGAACTTACCAACAGCCCTCGGAAATGTCGAGAAAGACCTTGAACTCAAAATGAAGTTCTCAAGTGCCACACGTGATTCTTCTTGTCCCTGAATACCAGTGGAGGTTTGCCTAGGATCCCATCACTGCCACCAGCCTGTCTAGTAGAGATCCATGGAGATTCTGAGAGCAGATCTGCTATGTCTGAAGCTCCCAGGGTTTCTACATTCTCACACTAACCCACCGCAATGACGAATAGACTGAATGTTTGTGTCCCTCAAAATTCATAGGTTGAAATCCTAACCCTTGATGTGATGGGTTTAGGAGGTAGGGCCTTGGGGAGGTAATTAGGTCCTGGGGGTAGAGACCTGATGAATGTGATTAATGCACTTATAAATGAGACGAGAAAAAGCCCCCACTCCCCTTCTTCCATATAAGGATACAATGAAAACATAGCAGTCTGCAATCCAGCATCCGGCTCTCACCAGAACCCAGCCATGTTGGCACCCTGATCTCAGAATTCCAGCCTCCAGATCTGTGATAAATTGTTATTCTTTGTAAGCCTTTCAGTCTGTGGTATTTAGTTATAGCAGCCCAAACTAAGTCACCCAATCTTGGCATTTAGCGACTCTTTAAAAATTTCAGCTGAATTCTTGTCACTCACTTACAGGGCATCTGGCATCAATTCCTCTCATGCTCTAGCACAAGTAAGTAAACAATCCCATCCCATCTCCTTGGAGGGGCCTGTCTTTCATTGGATTTCCTTGGAAGCTCTGCTACCACAGGTCTCTTTTGGGTTCAGGAAATGTTATGATTTTGTATTTTTTCTGGATCGTTTTTCCCAGTTAGGTGAACATTCTTTCCAGCCTTACTAATCCTATCCAGAAGCAGAATCCCTTTCTTTAAGAGTATTCAGGACAAATATTGGAGAACAAAAATAGAGATTTATGTTTATTTACATATTAATTGTATTCAAATTAATAAATAGGTGTTTGGATAATCTTTTCACTTTTAATATAATATCAGCATCTGATTATATTTCTTACTACCGGTAAGAAAGCAACATTCACATAGGAGGTTAGTAAGGGACAAGTTAAAAATGCTAGAAAAAAATAATAGTGATGACGATAGAAAGATTCATATTTTCAAACTCTGGGTCTATTATAAGTTCAATAACACAAAGTGCCAACACCTTATTTCCACCCACTTTTCACTATTACAAAAACAAAGCAACCAATGGTACATGTTTGCATTAAGTAACAACTCTGGAGAATTTCCAGAAAATGATTTATCTGCAAAGAGGTGACAATGGCTCCAATTGTATGATGTCCCTTATTTCTTAGTTTTTTAAACATCTTTTAATAGTTTCATTCATTGGGATGCACCTTTTATCTCAATTAAGTTCCTTCCCATATATGACTCATTTTTGGAAATGTGTGTTTCTTTTTAATAGTGGTTGTGTTATTTAAATAGGCAGGATTGACACAGAAATTCTCCTTTGGTCAGCGTTTTCCCTGTCTTGATTGAGAAGTGAGGGAAGGAAAGGGAGGACCTGGGGTGGTTATAAAAGGGTATTCAAGCACTCTATTGTTGGAGTCTAAAATTTCGATGCACTGGAAACACCCCATGGATACTCACTCTCTGGAAATAGAGACAGGCAGTGCCCAGGCAACAGAGGGATTCATTGTAATTGCTGACTTCTTTTGAGTGCATTTAACCAAGTAGCAGAAGCACGTTGCCTTCTTCTATGAATCCAGGAGCCTGCTAGCAGGCAGTGTTATATTACTCCTGAGTGGGAGTGAAATCATCTGGGAGCAGCAAGAACAGCTCCTGGAGAAAAATTACCATTTTATATTTATTATTTTGGCTAGTTTAAGTGTCATAGGAATAGACTCTCTAATGCATTAAAGAGCAATTCCCCAACAATTTGACTCTGTTGCTTTGTAAACTATTTTTAGGGACTGTCTCAGTCGGCTTTTAAAGGCACATGCCATCCCATTGTCAAAGGTTATTTTAATGGTTTGTCAAAATGATATAAGTAACACAACCTCCCTCTTCAGATTAAAGAAATATGGCACATTCTCTGGTGAAATTTGTATTCTTGAAAAAAAAATACCGGGTTTTTCTTACTCGGTATTTTTCACTCCTAAGCTCTGGCACAGTTCTGTTTCATATTTCTGATATGATGCTTATCTTGTAGTTTAGCTTTGCTTAGTTGCATAATCAGATAATAGGATTTTCCTGAAGCCTCAACCTGGAAGATAGCACGTACTTCTCTTTGCAGAATTCTAGATACTGGGTAATTTTGCTCTGTAGTTGCACTGCCGGGTCAGCTCACTGGAAAGCAGCACAGCTGCCATTAAATATGAAATGCACTCAGAGTTCTTTCATCCTGACATACCTCGAGATTTATTTAATGTGAAATGGGATATAGAATCTACATTTTGATATTTCCTCTGTTCCGCCGGACGAAATTGTAAGGTTGAGCCATTCGGGGAAATATTTACCAGAGTGACACATTTCTAAGAAGATTAACTAATACCACAAGGCAATTTGAATCTTAGATCAGCTGAGCGCTTCCGGTTGTTGAGGGGTTTTGTTTACTGATCAGCTGAGGACCTATTTCCCCAAGAAAATTTACCTTTTGCAATTATTATTTTTATCAATTAAATCCCTTTTCTCCAGTGAGGTAACTGTGTTAAGTACATCACAATGGAGAAATCAAGCAAAGCAGGAGGTTTTCTTGTAATTGTCCTCTAACCCTTGGAAGATGTGTGTCCTCTTAAAAAATATATGCAAATAAATATATTCACTGGAGAACAGAATTAATATGATTCTGGAGAACTGTGTTAGAGATTAATTCTTATTTCTTCCTTAGAATAAATGGTCTGAATTTTTAATATTGTTCATTACTCTGTAACTATTGCATAGTACTACTGTGTTGTATAGTATCGTATTTTCATTGCTGGGCCTTAAATATGCTAGATTAAGAAAACCAAGTATAAATTCAAGTAATAGGCACGTAATAGTTGGCATATTGAATTCGCTGGCACGTGGCTCTTTATTTGGATATTGTTATAATGAGCAGAGTTTTTTCTGCCCATCAGGAAATTCAACATGCTTTAAATATCCGGCTGTAAACTTCTTGAAAGTTGGGGCCTCATTTACCGTATTTTAAGTGCTTAACATTATAACTAGCATCTACTTAATGCTCAATAAATGTTTACTAAATAAATGAATTAATGTATGAATGGCAAATGGTTGAGGCAAAAATCTTTGGTTTCTATGAGCGCCCTATGAAGTCTTAAAGTGAAGACATTTTCTTTAATTATTAATATCATTGGGAACATTAATCTGGAAGGTAAGCATACTTGCTAAGGACAGGTTTTATTACCTTCTCTTCCTGAATGGATATTTACTTGATAATGTACTTTATTTTGCAGAAACTGTACATATTAAAATATATGTTATATTAGATAAGATTCTCTTCTCCAAACATAAACTTCTTAAATTTAAAACCAAAGATATTATTACCAGGTGAAATGTCTCAAATGAGGTGCATGGACCTCCCTATCCCTCGTATATGACGAGATGAAGAGAGTCTTTGAACACAGGGTACCTGCTGTGTATCTTCTTGCATTATCTATTTTCCTGTAAAAGTTGGGAAAATCCACATTATCCTTCACGTTAAAGATTAAAACAGCTGTATAATATAGTAAAATGCACATTCTAAAAGTTGTTTGTTTGAAAGACATGACTTCAAACAAATACAAAAATCAGGGTAGGCCCATTTTGGCCATAAGGCTAAAGGCATCTAGGACGTGCTTGTTCTTTTTCCTTCTAATCAGTTACTTCTCTAGATTTGTGAAAAAACACTGATAGGACACAAAAACTGGGTCTCTGAAGACTTGGATTCAAATGTGAGGTTTTCTTCTTGTCAAGTGTGAATATGAGTGGTCATCCTAACCTATCTGAGGTGCGGTTGATTCACATATAACACTTGAACAAGAATACCTTATCCACAGTTTTCTTGTAAGTATTAAAATAAACACCTGTGAAATTATTCGCCAGGTGGATGGCACATATTAGGAGTCAAAATAGTTGAACATCCAATTGAATGTCAAGTCAACTTTTAGGTTACTTTCCTCTTAGGGTCCTGCCACTCACATTAGAAAGTAGCATTAATCCTGCACGCTGGTTGACAAGAAAGCAATAATGAAGAGACCCTCTCACTGTGCCTTGTCCATGGTAAACAAAGCAACGCCCCGACGTCTTCCTGATGCACATTGTTTAAATAAATATACTAATACATTGGTAAATGTAGGCTGTCTCAACAGCTCTGTATTGTGGAGTCTCTGAACTGTTGAACTGATGAAGTCTTGGCTAACTGAGGAGAATAGTTGATGGATCCCTATGTTGCTTTAGTATTCTGGAATGTTCAAAAACATGTGCAAGTCCACGGTAAATCAGCCATTTCCAATGTATTCGGTGGGTTTTTAAATTTTAGTGGCAGAGTAATAAGAGAAATTTAATTTGAATGTTTTTTGACATTCAACTGGAAATCTCATCAGCCATTCCTATGCTGATAGCAATGTCACCTGTTGGGCAACTTTGACATTCTTCTTGGTCATTTTTAAGCTCTCAATTCTAAATATGTAAAAGCCCCTTAGATCACTGACTTATCACATTCCTTAACCCAATTGCCACTAATTCAGGTATGTTTCCTTCATTATATCTACTTTCTTTACTTTTTGTTCTGGTTTTACTCTTCTACTCCCTTACCTTGTGTACAATGTAGTTTAACAAGTGTGAAGTGTCCTGCTTCAGTGAGGTGTGGCCCTGGGAACACTGTCAAGAATAGTTAGGGTGGGTGCAGAGACACCAAGCCTTCTCATATTCCTTTTCCCATCTTTCCTACTTCTAGGAAATTCTCTCCTAACTTTTTAACTACCTCTTACCTAATTCTTCCTAATTTATTTCTCTCTCCCTCTCTTCCCCCCACCTCATTTCCAACTCACTTTCTAACCTCATTTCTAACCACTTTCCACCTCATTTCTAACTCACTTTCACAGCATATTTTTAATCTTCTTTTACACTGTTTTATTTTTCCCTTACTGATATGCTTTAAATTCATTAACTGGTATGTAATCTGTGTACCCATCTTCTTAAATCACACACACACACACACACACACACACACACACACATAACCCTCACAAGTATGACAGGTACAGAGAGTTACGTTTTAAAAGTACACAGAAAGGTTTAAATTCATAAGGAAGCCTTTCTGAAACTTAGTTTTGAACCTTAAATGAAAGCTTTGCTACTACCCACATGAAGAGTGGGCCAAAAAATGCTATTTTGTAAGGGGAAATGAATTTGACTTATTGAATGTTTTGGTGCAATCTTCCTGACAGAATTAAATATAGCTTTGCTAGCAGGATCTTCCTTTCATTTTGTGTTACAATGTTAGTATTACATAGGTTAAGTGCTTTAAAAAAGAGAGAGAAATGGACAGAAAATATAAATATTATTTTGTTTAAATATGAGTCTCAGGTATATGAGTGTGGAAATGTTTATGTGTGGGTTTGTGGTCTTTGTAATGGCAGCTGCCTTTTAGCAATTAAGAGTAATATGGCATTCTTAGCCAAGCCTTTATAAATACTTTAGTCATTGAGCCTTCACTCAGGCTGTAAAATAACCAAGGAGACACAAAGAAAACAGCTTCCCTGGTCCACAGGGATCCCTATTTCATAGGTTGCCATGTTCTCCTCCTTTTTCCAACCTCCTGGACAATCTTGTCTCCAAGAGCACCCCTTAGGGTTCATTACCCCCTCTCCTGAGCCAGGTGCCCAGGCACCCCGATGCAATGGCTCTGCTTAGAGTCTACGCAGATGTAACACCCAGTAAGGTTGGACCACGATGTGGAGGTTTCAACCAGTCAGAAGTCTCTCTCTTCTCAGTTTCCATTTCTCCTTTCCTTGCCATCATCTTCCTCCTTTTCAGTTACTCAACCGTACCATTTACATGGAGTTCACAGTCATGAAAATCATTGCACAGACTATGCAGAGAGAGAGAGAACTAGAAAATACATTTAGTTGTAGTCAGGCCACCACCTTACACAATCATGAATCAAGTCCTTCACAAGTCACAACAGTTTCTTTGCCTCTTGTTCGTAAGAAACTGCCCATTAAAACTTCGATTATGATTTAATGTGAGACGGAGGTAAGAGATGGGGGACAGACAGTTGAAACCTACGTCTTTCTCTAAAGACATGATTTTCATCTAAGTAAATGAACTCTTTCCTTTCTGAGTGTTCTCAGAAAGGAAACTTCTTGAAGTTTCCCTCAGCTTGACTATAGGCCCCCTTGCCTCCCTTTTCTTCAAGCATTTACTTTAGAAAACTTGCAGTCGTAAGTTACTTCTCTGCCACTTGGAGATGTAAAACTTCTCCTGACATTCAATCTCCCCTAAGGTCCTCCAGTGTTTAATTTTCCACTAGCTTACCCCAGATTAGGAACCCTCCTGCTTTTTATTTCAGCAGAGTTGAGTTTAATCTCACTCCTTATTGCAGCAGTATTGAATAAGTTCTTCCTTGTGTATGTAAAGATTTTATAAGTTTATATTATAAAGATTATAAAGATTTTATAATCTTAGTGATGAAGGTAATTATTGGCTTGTGGGTCTGTCTGCTCAAATACAGTCTAAGCCTTGATGCCTGAGAGTGGTGGGTGGATGGATCTTCTAAAACTAAGTCAAAGAGAAAAATGCAGCAAGCATCTCAAAGAGATAAAAAAAAAAAAATACAAACATGCATGTACTACATTCTAGGCCTGGAATTTCTCCCCTTCTTCTATGTACCAGTAAACTCAGGGCCTTATAAATGTATCTGTTGAAGATCAAGTACAGTGACAGAACCCGAATTTCTGCACTGACCAGACATCAGAAATGACATACTGAAAAAAGTGTCAAAGTCACAAATGGTCTTTTGCTAAATGGTATCTTTAGTTCCAAACATGACTGAGTCTTTATTATTTCCCAAATGAGAAAATGTTACTTGTCTCCTCTGACTAGTTTTATAACACTAATCTGGAATCAGAGACTACTAGGACTGAAGGCAGCCTGAAACGTGTGGATCCAAAGTCCCAGTTTCATGAGGGAGAAACTGGAGCCCTGAGGGTCTGTGTCCTTCCTCAAGGTCACAGACTCAGACCTCATGCCCTTTATTTAGAGCCCTTTCACCAAACTGTACTAATCCATGTGTAGCCCAGGGAAGAGAATCATGGAACTCATTTTAAATATTATTAGTCCTGACTGTATGGTTGAATGTTAGCAAAGTTTTGTTAAGCCATCATTGCCCAGTTCAAGTGCATTAAATTTCTTCAAGTTTATCTGAATTCAAGACAGAGTCAAGAAATACATTTTATTGTATTCAAAAGTCTAGAAAACTTTTTTCCCACTAGGTATATAGCAATTCTGTTTTTAACTTTATGTTGTTTTGTAAAGTTTTAAGTATCAAAATAAAATGATAAGAAATGGGAAATATAACACCAACACAGCTGATTAAAATCTCTTTAAGCTTGATGCGGACACTATGAAACTTGTGAAGTTTGCTCCTGCAAGTGTTTTTGCAAAGAAAGCCAAGGACTTTTCATAGCCCACCCAGCAATTATCTCTGGTGCCTGAGCCCTTTTGGAAATGCAGTCATCACTGAAGTGCAGAGGCACCAGCACCATAAAGACATTGCCACAATTGTTAATTAACTCCCAGGATTTTTCCTTCAGAGACTGCGTTGTTTCAGGAATAGCAGTTACGGCTATTTTGACTCCTTCATTTGTGGCTGTGTTTCTGTATCTAGTGGATTTAGGAGAGGGAACAATTAAGTTTGGAAAAGGGCAACGATAGGGTTCTTGCTTGACAGTTCTGACCCAGCCCTGGTCTGGATCACCCTGGTCTTAGAAACAAAGGAAAGGGAGTGGAAGAATGATTTCCATGCTACTCTTTCCATCACAATTCAGAACATTTATCTCTGACCCATGGTTGCTTCTTTCTTAGTTCAAAATACCATCTTAGAGGCACAGCTATGAAAACTTTCTTCTCTATAGCTAAAGAGTTTTGGTGAAAAAAATCTGAAAACTCTTCAGAAAGAGTGACAGCACAGTGTCCTTTTCCTGTTGAACATTGAGATAAAACCCTGCAGGAGACTTTCAGTCAGACTTTTCTGATGTTTTTCCTTGTTTCCACTGGAATTTTCTTTCTTTCTTTCTTTTTCTTTCTTTCTTTCTTTCTTTCTGCTTTTTTTTTAAAATTGAAGTCTAGTTGATTTACAATCTTGTGTTAATTTCTGCTGTACAGCAACAAAGTGACTGTTATACACATATATACATTCTTTTATTTTCTAATCTTTCCCACTATGGTTTATCACAGGATATTGAATATTGTTCCCTGTGCTGTACATTAGGACCTTGCTGTTTACCCATTCTAAATGTAATAGTTTGCATCTGTCAACCTCAAACTCCCAGTCCATCCCTTCCCATCCCCTCCTTCTTACACAAGTCTGTTCTCTATGTCTGTGAGTCTGTTTCTGTTTTGTAGATAGGTTCATTTATGCCATATTTTAGATTCCACATATAAGTGATATCATATGATACTTGTCTTTCTCTTTCTGACTTACTTCACTTAGGATGATAATCTCTAGTCGCATTCATCTTGCTGCAGGTGGCCTTATTTTGATCATTTTTTATGGCTGAGTAGTATTCCATTGTATATATGCACCACATCTTCTTTATCCATTCATCTGTCAATGGACATTTAGTTTGTTTCCACGTTTTAGCTATTGTAAACAGTGTTGCTATGAACATAGGGATGCATGTATCTTTTCGAATTATAGTTTTTTCTGGGTATATTCCCAGGAGTGGGATTGCTGGATCATATGGTAATTCTATTTTCAGTTTTCTGAGGAACCTCCATACTGTTTTCCATAGTGGCTGCACCAACTTACATACCCACCAACAGTGCAAAAGGGTTTCCTATTCTCCACACCCTCTCTAGCATTTGTTATTTGTAGACTTTTTAATGATGGCCTTTCTGACCACTGTGAGGTGGTACCTCATGGCAGTTTTGATTTGCATTTCTCTAATAATTAGTGATGTTGAGCATCTTTTCATGTGCCTACTGGCCACCTGTATGTCTTCTTTGGAGAAATGTCTATTAAGGTCTTCTGCCCGATTTTTGATTGGGTTGTTTGTTTTTTTTGTTGTTGAGTTTCCTTCCTTCCTTCCTTCCTTTCTTCCTTCCTTTCTCTCTTTCTCTTTCATTTTCTTCTTTTTTACCTAATGCCCTCCATGCAGTACTCATATATAATACACAACTAAAAGATGCTTTCTTCTTTGGTTACCTTTATATCTTCACATTTTTAATGTCATCATAACGTTTCTAAGTCACCCATTTGAAGTGTGCAATTCATTGTGGGTTTTTTTTTTTGTAATTTCACAGATTTGTGCACCCATCTCCTCCACAAAGTTTAGAATATCTTCATCACCCCAAATGAAACCCCATACCTATTAGCAGTCATTCTTTATTTCCCTCCAACCCACCCAACCCTACAAAACCACTAATAGACTTTCTGTCTCTATAGTTGGCTTATTCTGGATGTTCCATATTAACAGAATCATACAATATGTGGTAGTTTATGACTGGCTTATTTCTCCTAACATGTTTTCAAGGTTCATGTATGTTGTAGCATGTACCAGTGATCCATTCCTTCTTATTGCCCCACATTCAATTGAGGAGATAGACCATATTTTATCTATTTATGAACTGATGGACAAAAAAATTGTATGTGTTCCAATTTTCCACATCCTGGCCAGCACCTCTTATTGTCTTTTAGATTATAGTTATCCTAATGGAAAATCATTGTGGTTTGGATTTACATTTCCCTAAGAACTCAAAGGTGTTGAACATCTTTTCATGTGCTTATTTCCCAATTGTATATCATTGAGGCATTCTTTTAATCAAATACTTTTGTAATTCTATCAGAAGGTAGATTTATTTTGCTCTTTACAATTATTTCTTTCTTAAATTTGTCATTCCAGTTAACATACAACATCTCTGAGTCCTTTTAAAACATTACACCCTTTATTATAAGGCTGTAATTACAAGGGTATAAGATGTATTCTTCATTAATAGCTAAGATTCCATCTTCAAGTCTTTTTCATATTGAGCTGTCTACAATTTTTACTTATTTCATACCTTGCAATTCTATATGCATGAAGACTTTGGTTAGAATTTATTAATTATTTGTATTGCAAATAAATGAGTCATTCCAGACTTTGCGTATTCCAGTCACTTGTATGACTCACAGAACTCTGTGGCTCCGAGCAATCAGGTTTGTGATCACAGCTGTGTCCTAGAATCCTCATCTGGAAAAATCTACTGGAAGAAGGTAAACTCATGTTTCAATTTATCCTACGAATATTCATTATTGTCAAGGTTTGAAACTCAATATTTTAAAATCATTGAACTTAATCTCTGTTTTCAGATTAGTAACTGAATGCTCAGAGTAATTCAACTTGCAGAAAGACTGCTTTACAAACACTATGAGGAACAAGCACTTGTGGAACCTGTACCAGTGCTTCACTGTAAGGTGGGCAGATTTATTATTCCCACTTGGCAGATTAGATAAACAAAGGGAGAAAGGTTATCTAACTGGTCAAGGGCTGTACAATCATTAGGGGCTTAGGTAGGATGTGGATCCAGGGAACCGCTACAATATAGTGTCTCTTCTATATTTCACAGTTTCTTTGGACTTGAAAAAAAATCAAATTAGAAATTAACCAAGACAGAGGGTCTTGGAATATAATCTTCAAGGCTCAGATCAAATGTTGCTTCCCTTATAAAACCTTCCTTTCTTTTAGTAAGAATATAACACTTCTTTCTCTTTGCCTATAAAGTGTTTTATTTTTCTCTCTTTTATACCACTCTTGACTGTCAGATCATAGAACCATATTTCCTCGAGGTTGGAAACTGTCTTACTGACTTTGTTGTTTAACCTCTGATGGCCTGCCCCTTGAACACAGCAGGTGTCCAATACAGGTTTGCTTAACTAAATTAAACTGCGGACATGCAAATATTTGTTCACTAAATACAAATTCTGATATATTGCAATTGGAGAAACATTACAATGCAATCATCTTAAGAATGATTTCTGTATTTAAATAGTTCCTTTATGTTCTTATTTACCCTGGTTCTCTGTTCTGATGTGAAAAGTTTACAAGTGCTTAAAAGCACAGATATTTCAGTTCCATTCAAACTGAATTCAATCCTAACCTTGATGCTAAGTAATTATGAGACTTTGGGCAATTTTTAGTGTCTTCAAATCTCATCTCTAAAATGTGAGTACGAATACTCATCTCACAGTGTTGAAGCATCGGGGAATGGTTGAATATCATATAACAACTTTTCTATCACAGTTTCTGTCACTGAGCAGACACTATAAGTAAGGGTCATTATCATTATTTCTCTGTTTTATAAGATAATAAGAGCAAAGGTGTTTAATTGTTTTAAATTATATATATATATATAATTATATATATATATTTATATTTTATTATATATATAATTATATATATTAAATTATATATTTATATAATATAAATAGAATGTCTAGGCCCTGTAGCTCTCAATTCCCAGCTGTCATACCCACAAAAGGAAAAAAAAGCAACTCAAAAAGCATTACCCATTGCCTTTTCTAACAGAAACAAGCAGCTTTTAATTCTGGACATAATAATTCTGCTTTGGAATTCTCAGAATCCGAGGGCTGTACCGAATGACTCCATCTCTCCTGGGAAGTAGAGATAAGACTGGGAAAGATCAGCTATAATTTAATGTTACAACCAGGAGAAAATGAGAATGAATGGGGTTGAACATGTCACAGTGGTAAAATGTAGTAAAATTACAGAATGCAGCCAAATGCCAGGAAATACATAAATTATATGCTAGAGATTAATGATAACCTCACTCATATTAACTTTTTTACCCTGCACTGATATTTCAGCTTTGGTAGCATGTTTTGTCATAAAATTTTGTATGGATTCGAGTATACATTTTCTCTCTTTTATATTCTATTAATTCATACCAAAAATGAAAGTCCTTTAATATGGAAACATCTGGAGATGTGTCTGTTTCGCCGCCACTCATGCCAGGAGACATGTATTAGTCTAAGAAGGGAAAATGCAGGCTGAAAAAAATTGACCATACACTGTTGTAACTCCTGCCCACTTTCGATAACTTTAATACGTCTACACAGCACTTTAAATGATTTGAAACTATGCTTGAATTGTATATACTCTTCTGTTTTCCTCTCTCAAGGAAGAGGAAAATCTAATGATATGTTGGGTAGAATTTGGAGGTTATGAGATAAACACAACAGCTTTTCTTTTCTCCTTTTAAACTAAAAAGTAGTTTGTGTAGTATCAGTACTGAAAAGGACATGGGGGATTATCAAATTCTAACAGTTTGTCTTTCAGATGAGTAAACAATAGTCCAGAAAAGCTAAGTCATAACACAAGTTATCACAAGGTTATAGAAGAACCAGGAGTGGAGGTGCCTCCTCAGTTCTGATCCAGGCTTTTCCATCACTTACCCTAGTCTTGCACTGTGTTTGGTGAGAGCAGGACCGGAGAAGTGGACACAGCATGCCTGGGAGCTCCTGTAGAAGACCCATTGGAACAAGTTAGCTTTAAATGCGAAGAATTTATGGGCACAAAATCCTTTGTGGGCACATTCTAAAATGTGAAGTAATAGTCTATTTGTTTTAGTATACACACATAGACACACACACACACACACACACACACGACACTCATACTCACATTATGTTTGCAGCAACTTCTTCATTTGCATTCATATTTATGATTTTACTGTCACTTCCTTATTTGATATTTGAAACTCCAGCAATTAAAAGAGAATATTTTATCCCCTAAAAAAAGGAAACCTTACTTCTTAGGTTAATGATGTGGCACAAATACAATATAATAAATACTATTGAATCTGCAAAAGGCCAGTTGGCCAGATTTCATATGAATAATTCTATTGAAGTTTCACTAATAAAACCTTTGCACTACTTATCAAGCACAAACATCTACACTAGACTACCCCCATGCCCTGCCTATAAATTGGGGTACCTTTGTCACAATGTTACAAGACTTTATTTGAAATATCTAACAGTAACAACCTTTAGAAGAATAACCTATCTCTAGAAGAGCTATGTTAAGAAAGGAAGTGAAACACAAGGTAGAATGGGGTACAGTTTGGGGTTGGTTTTATTTCCAATCCTCCCCAGGTCCTCTCTGCACTGGTCTGTGGCCCTAGACCTCAAATAATTATTAATTCAAGAACGTGAAAACTCATACATCAGCAACGAACTACAAGTATTTCAGTTTAATGGATATTATTTCAGTGAGTCTCCCTCCCACATCAAATGCTTTCTCTCCCTTACATCATATGGTTATCATTTATCATAATTAATCTTCTTACATTAAACCCCTACTGATTAGCCTACTGTTTCTATCTCCTCCTGAGACCTGGACTGCCACAACGAGAATAAACGAAAGATGAAGTAACCTGTCAAGAGTAGAGAGGAGATCCTGTCAGAAGCATCCCTACTACCTGGGGGAAAGGGTGCAGACCATTTAGAGGAGAGAACAGGAAGGGAGGAGATCTTCAGGATGTCAGGTGCTAAGTGGATTATACCCGAAGAGTCATAACCGTGGTCATTTACTTCACTGTCAAGCCCCCCACATATGTCTTGATGGCTTACAGTTTACCACTGTGCAAAGCTCTTAGCTTTCAAGTTAATTCTCAAGATATTTCAGTAAGGTAGTACTTCTTTATCCCATTTTATGGATGGGGAAACTGAGAAGTTGCTAACATGCCAAGTCCATGCTGCTTGTGAGAAATGAAGCTTATATCATTTGTTTGGGGGAGAAATAGATACCACGCAGGTGACTTTTCTAGCTTGATACTTCCAATCGTGAGTGCAACCTTTGACAACTTCCCTCTTCCTCTCTTATCAGAATTTAACTCAGGTTGTACCAAGAAGCAACAGGAATACCAGTACAACCCTCACTGTTCATTCCTGTGTTCATTCCTGTTGAGAGAATAAATATAAATAAGACCAAGGTCCTACCCTCAAAGTGTTTACGGTCTGGTTGAGAAGGCCTGTAGAAACAGTTTTTGGGCCATTCTTTATAGAAAACATGCAAATTAAAATTTCTGTGACCTATTACCAGTTTATTCTCAGTCTAGTCAAATTATGTCTAAGAGATTTACCTATCCAAGGAAGTTGTGTGGCCGTTCTTTACCTTGAACTGTGGTCTGAATGTTTGTGTCTCCTCCAAAATTCAAATGTTGAAACTTTAATCCCAGTGTGATGGTATTAAGAGGTGGGGCTTTTAGGAGGTACTTAAATCATGAGGGTGTGGCTCTCATGAACCGGATTAGCGCCTTAAAAAAAGAACCCAAGGAGCTCCCAGCCCCTTCCACCATGTGAAATACAATGAGAATCCTGTGATCCAAAAGAAGGCCCTCGGTGAAGACAGCCTGAAGGGGGCTAGTGTTCCTCAGCTAGACGGGACATAGTCTGGGAAAAGGTCTGGAGCTTCCGGACAGGCAAGAGACTTTTGTTTCGGGGTGCATGAGGAGAGGGCATTCCTGCTCTGTGTGCCCATCGAAGGCAGAGTGCCGCCTAAGTGAGCTCCAGAGAACAGGTGCGAGATGTGGCTATCAGCTTCCTCCCCAGAGATGGGCATGAACCACTAAGGCTGCCGCCACTGCCACCGAGAATCCTGTGTGCAAGTGCAGGTCACTACCCACACCCCCCGCAGGAGCCTGTGCAGCCCCCCACTACCAGGGTCCCGAGATCCAGGGACAACTTCCCTGGGAGAATACACGGCTCACCTCAGGCTGGTGCAATGTCACGCTGGTCTCTGCCACTTCAGGCTTGCCTCACGTTCCAGTTATGACTACCACACCCTTCCCTCCCCCCCGTGCCTGAGTGAGCAAGAGAGCCCTAATCGGCCGCTACTTTAACCCCTTCCTGTCTGGGCAGGGAACAGATGCCTGAGGGCAACCTATACACAGAGGTGGGGTCAAAAACAAAGCTGAACCCCAGGAGTTGTGTGAACAAAGAAAAAAAAAGGAAATCTCTCTGCACAGCTTCAGGAGAAGCAAATTAAATCCCCATAATCAACTTGATAAATGCTGCATCTGAAGAATACCTGAGTAGACAACAAATGTCCCCAAAATTGAAGGCAGTGGACTTTGGGAGCAACTGTAGACTTGGGGTTTGCTTTCTGTGTTTAATTTGTTTCTGGTTTTATGTTTATCTTAGTATAGCATTTAGGGCTTATTATAATTGGAGGATGTGTTTATTGGTTTGGTTACTCTCTTCTTTTTTCTTTATATATATATATATTTTTTTCCTTTCTCTTACTGTGAGTGTGTATGTGTATGCTTCTTTGTGTGATTTTTCTGTATAGGTTTGCTTTACCATTTGTCCTAGAGTTCTGTCTGATTGTTTTTGTTTTTGTTTTTTCTCCCTTCCTTTTCTTCTGAGCTGTGTGGCTGGCAGGGTCTTGGTGCTCCAGCCAGGTGCCAGGCCTGAGACTCCTATGTGGGAGGACCAAGTCCAGGACATTGGACCACCAGAAACCTCCCAACCCCACATAATATCATTCAGTGAGAGCTCTCCCAGAGATCTTCATCTCAACACCAAGACCCAGCTCCACCCAACTGCCAGCAAGCTCCAGTGCTGGATGCTGCATGCCAAACAGCTAGCAAGACAGGAACACAGCTCAGCCCATTAGCAGAGAGGCTGCCTAAAATCATATTAACATCACAGACACTCCAAAACACACCACCAGATGTGACCCTGCCCACCAGAAGGACAAGATACAGCCCCACCCACCAGAACACAGGCACCAGTCCCCTGCACTAAGAAGCCTACACAGCCCAGTGAACCAACTTCACCCACTGGGGGCAGACACCAAAAATAATGGGAAATGCCAACTTGCAGCCTGCGAAAAGGAGACCTCAAACACAGCAAGTTAAACAAAACGAGAAAACAGAGAAATCTGCGGCAGATGAAGTAGCAAGGTAAAAAACCACCAGACCAAAACAAATGAAGAGGAAATAAGTAGTATACCTGAAAAAGAATTCAGAGTAATGATAGTAAAGATGATCCAAAATCTCGGAAATAGAATGGAGAAAATACAAGAAACTTTTAAAAAGACCTAGAAGAACTAAAGAGCAAACAAACAATGATGAACAACACAATAAATGAAATTAAAAATACTCTAGAAGGAATCAATAGCAGAATAACTGAGGCAGAAGAACAGATAAGTGACCTGAAAGATGAAAGAGTGGAAATAACTGCCACAGAGCAGAATAAAGAAAAAAGAATGAAAAGAACTAAGGACAGTCTCAGAGACTTCTGGGACAACATTAAATGCACCAACATTCGAATTATAGGGGTCCCAGAATAAGAAGAGAAAATAAAGGATCTGGGAAAATATTGGAAGGACTTATAGTTGAAAACTTCCTTAACATGGGAAAGGAAATAGTCAATCAAGGTCAGGAAATGCAGAGATTCCCATACAGGATAAATCCAAGGAGAAACATACCAAGATACATATTAATCAAACTATCAAAAATTAAATTCAAAGAAAAAATATTAAAAGGAACAAGGGGAAAGCAACAAATAACATGAAAGGAAAAACACATAAGGTGAACACCTGACCTTTCAGCAAAAACTCTGTAAGTCGGCAGAGTGGCAGGACATATTTAAAGTGATGAAAAGGAAAAAGCTACAACCAACATTACTCTACACAGCAAGGATCTCATTCAGATTCAACAGAGAAATTTAAAACTCTACAGATAGGCAAAAGTTAAGAGAATTCAGCATCACCAAACCAGCTTTACAACAAATGCTAAAGGAACTTCTCTAGGCAGGAGACACAAGAGAAGGAAAAAACCTACAATAACAAACACAAAACAATTAAGAAAATGGTAATAGGAACATACATATTGATAATTACCTTAAGTGTAAATGGATTAAATGCTCCAACCAAAAGGCACAGACTGGCTGAATGGATACAAAAACAAGACGCAAATATATGCTGTTTACAAGAGACCCAATTCAGACCTAGGGACTCACACAGACTGAAAGTGAGGGGATGGAAAAAGATATTCCATGCAAATAAAAATCAAAAGAAAACTAGAATAGCAATACTCAGGCAAAATAGACTTTAAAATAAAGGCTATTATGAGAGACAAAGAGAGACAAGGAAGGACACTACATAATGATCAAGGGATCAATCCAAAAAGAAGATAGAACAATTGTAAATATTTATGCACCCAACATAGGAGCACCTCAATACATAAGACAAATGCTAACAGCCATAAAATGGGAAATTGACAGTAACACAATTATAGTAGGGGACTTTAACACCCCACTTTCACCAATGGACAGATCATCCAAAATGAAAATAAATAAGGAAACACAAGCTTTAAATGACAGATTAGACCAGATAGACTTAAGTGATATTTATAGGACATTATATCCACAAACAAGAGAATACACTTTCTTCTCTAGTGCTCATGGAATATTCTCCAGGATAGATCATATCTTGGGTCACAAATTAAGCCTTGGTAAATTTAAGAAAATTGAAATCATATCAACTATCTTTTCTGACCACAATGCTATGAGACTAGATATCAACTACAGGAAAAAAAAATGTAAAAATTACAAACAAACAAACAAACCACGCCCCCCCACACACAAATTACAAACACATGGTGGCTAAAAAATATGCTACTAAATAACCAGGAGATCACTGAAGAAATCAAAGAGGAAATAAAAAATACCTAAAAACAAATGACAATGAAAACACAATGACCCAAAACCTATGGGGTTCAGCAAAAGCAGTTCTAAGAGGGGTGCTTATAGCAATACAATCCTACCTCAAGAAACATCTCAAATAAACAACCTAACCTTACACCTAAAGTAATTAGAGAAAGAACAAAAAACCTCAAAAGTTAGCAGAAGGAAAGAAATCATAAAGATCAGATCAGAAATAAATGAAGAAGAAATGAGGGGAACAATAGCAAAGATCAATACAACTAAAAGCTGTTTTTTTGAGAAGATAAACAAAGTTGATAAACCATTAGCCAGACTCATCAAGAAAAAAAGGGAGAAGATTCAAATCAACAGAATTAGAAAAGAAAAGGAAGTAACAACTGACACTGCAGAAATGAAAAGGCTCATGAGGGATTACTACAAGCAACTATATGCCAATAAATGGACAACCTGGAAGAAGTGGACAAATCCTTAGAAAAATACAACCTTCCAAGATTGAACCAGGAAGAAATAGAAAATATGAACAGACCAATCACAAGCACTAAAATTGAAACTGTGATTAAAAATCTTCCAACAAACAAAAGCCCAGGACCAAATGGCTTCACAGGCGAATTCTATCAAACATTTAGAGAAGAGTTAACACCTATCCTTCTCAAACTCTTCCAAAATATAGCAGAGAGAAGAACACTCCCAAACTCATTTTATGAGGCCACCATCACCCTGATACCAAAACCAGACAAATATGTCACAAAAAAAGAAAATTACAGGTCAGTATCACTGATGAACATAGATGCAAAAATCCTCAACAAAATACTAGCAAACAGAATCCAACAGCACATTAAAAGGATCATACTCCATGATCAAGTGGGGTTTATCCCAGGAATGCAAGGATTCTTCAATATACGCAAATCAATCAATGTGATACACCATATTAACAAACTGAAGGGCAAAAATCATATGATAATTTCAATAGATGCAGAAAAACTCTTGACAAAATTCAACACCCATTTATGATAAAAAAAAAAACCTCTGGAAAGTGGGCATAGATGGAACCAATCTCAACATAATAAAGGCTATATATGAAAAATCCACAGCCAAAATCATTCTCAATGGTGAAAAACTGAAACCATTTCCTCTAAGATAAGGAAGAAGACAATGTTGCCATTCTCACTGCTATTATTCAACACAGTTTTGGAAGTTTTAGCCACAGCAGTCAGGGGAAAAATCGAAATAAAAGGACTCCAGATCATCAAAGAAGAAGTAAAACTGTCACTGTTTGCAGATGACATGATATTATACATAGAGAATCCTAAAGACGCTACCAGAAAACTACTAGAGCTAATCAATGAATTTGGTAAAGTAGCAGGATACAAAATGAATGCACAGAAATCTCTTGCATTCCTATACACTAATGTTGAAAAATCTGAAAGAGAAATTAAGGAAACACTCCCATTTACCATTGCAACAAAAAGAATAAAATACCTAGGAATAAATCTACCTAAGGAGACAAAAGACCTGTATGCAGAAAACTATAAAATACTGATAAAAGACATTAAAGATGATACAAACAGATGGAGAAATATACCATGTTGTTGGATTGGAAGGATCAACATTGTAAAAGTGACTATACTACCCAAAGCAATATACAGATTCAGTGCAATCCCTTTCAAGCTCCCAATGACATTTTTCACAGAAGTAGAACAAAAAATTTTACAATTTGTATGGAAACACAACAGACCCCGAATAGCCAAAGCAATCTTGAGAAAGAAAAACAGAGCTGGAGGAATAAGGCTCTTTGACTTCAGACTATACTACAAAGCTACAGTAATCAAGACAGTATGGTACTGGCACAGAAATAGAAATATAGATCAATGAAACAGGGTAGAAATCCCAGAGATAAACTCACACACATGTGGTCACCTTACCTTTGACAAAAGGAGGCAAGAATATACAATGGAGAAAAGATAGCCTCTTCAACAAGTGGCGCTGGGAAAACTGGACAGCTACATGTAAAAGAATGAAATTAGAACACTTCCTAACACCATACACAAAAATAAACTCAAAATGGATTAAAGACCTAAATGTAAGGCCAGATACTATAAAACTCTTAGAGGAATACATAGTAAGAACACTCTATGACATCATTCGCAGCAGGATCATTTTTGACCTTCCTCCTAGAGAAATGGAAATAAAAACAAACACAAAAAAGGGACCTAATGAAACTTAAAAGCTTTTGCACAGCAAAGGAAACTATAAACAAGATGAAAAGACAACCCTCAGAATGGGAGAAAATATTTGCAAACAAAGCAACTGACAAAAGGTGAATCTCCAAAATATATTAGCAGCTTAAGCAGCTCAATATCAAAAAAACAAAAAACCCAATCCAAAAATGGACTGAACACCTAAACAGACATTTCTCCAAAGAAGATATACAGATTGCCAACAAACACATGAAAGGATGCTCAACATCACTAATCATTAGAGAAATGAAAATCAAAACTGCAATGAGGTATCACCTCACACTGATCAGAATGGCCGTCATTAAAAAATCTACAAACAATAAATGCTGGAGAGGGTGTGGAGAAATGGGAACACTCTTGCACTGCTGGTGGGAATATAAATGGATACAGCCACTATGGAGAACATTTTAGAGGTTCATTAAGGAACTAAAAATAGAACTACCATATGACTCAGCAATCCCACTACTGGGCATATACCCTGAGAAAACCATAATTCAAAAAGAGTCATGTACCCCAATGTTCATTGCAGCACTATTTACAATAGCCAGGATATGGAAGCAACCTAAGTGTCCATCGACAGATGAATGGATAAAGAAGATGTGGCACATATATACAGTGGAATATTACTCAACCATAAAAAGAAATGAAATTGAGTTATTTGTAATGAGGTGGATGGACATAGAGTCTGTCATATAGAGTGAAGTAAGTCAGAAAGAGAAAAACAAATACCATATGCTAACACATATATATGGAATCTAAAAATAAAAAAGGTTCTGAAGAACCTAGTGGCCAGACAGGAATAAATATGCAGACGTAGAGAATGGACTTGCAGACACAGGGAGGGGAAAAGGTAAGCTGGGATGAAGTGAAAGAGTAGCATTGACATATATACACTACCAAATGTAAAATAGAAAGCTAGTGGGAAGCAGCTGCATAGCACAGCGAGATCAGTTCAGTGCTTTGTGACCACCTAGAGGGTGGGATAGGGAGGGTGGGACAGAGACGCACGAGGGAGGGGATACAGGGGTATATATATATATACATATAACTGATTCATTTTGTTTTACAGAAGAAACTACCACAACATTGTAAAGCAATTAGACTCTAATAAAGATGTTAAAAAAAAAAGAAAGCTCTCACCTCACCATGCTGGTACTCTGATCTTATTCTTCCAGCCTCCTTAAGTGTAAGAAATAAATTTCTCTTTTTTATAAGCAACCCAGTCCATAGCATTCTGTTAGAGCAGCCCGAATGGATTAAGGCACCTTGTATTTTCCTGGGCAGTGAAAATATTCAAACATACCCACAGATCCTTAAGTGGTGCCTTCTGTGATCTTTCTGGATAATGTTCTCCAAGTCATTTATACTTATCTCTGTAATAACACAATTCCAATGCAATTCCATTTCTCAGACTCTGAATGTTTAAATAATTTGCATGTTGGAAGGAAAATAACCCCCTTGGGTAACATAATACTATCCCTTTCCTCTGCTTATTCATATGGGAGATTCCTTTTCTGGGCCCAGATTTATTGAAATATTATTTCACTGCAAATATCTGTACTGGACTAGTATATTATTATACACTCAACTGTACTCCATCCTTAAAAATTTTAAACAATGTTAAGTGTATTCTTTAAGTTTATAGGGAAATAACAGATTATAAATAACAAATCCTCTGGTAGTGTTCAGTTATATTTCAGTGACATAGTTCCATGCATTAACAATATTTCTGATTTTAAACAAATATATTTTGACATCTAAATTTTTGAATATTAAATATTAGATGACTAGGTAGTAAATCTCTGAATATCAATCTTTACTTCCTAAGGAAATTTTAAAAGTTGTAGAACTTTTATTTTAGAACCAAAGTCATCTGATCTTAATTGATAACTGATCAGCAAAAATCTGTCAAGTTCTCAAGTAGCAATGACAAACAAGGTAAGTACAAGTACACACAGTTAGGTAGTGTAGAATTCAGTGCTGTATCTGGACAGGATGCTGGGTTGACTAGGGAAGACGAGGAACAGCCGTTGTTGCCCCCATACACACCTCTCAAAATGAAAACCTCATGAAGCTGCTGTATCTCCCAGACCAGAGCTGATATGGCTAATTCAGATCATGGCCGGGTCCTTGAGAAACATTCTCACCCACTGTGGTAGATTCTGTTTCTAAAACAATGTATTACATCTTGGGAAACCCCTATTTATTGCTTTTGATGCTGTTGAAAGTTTCTCTGATGCTCATCCAAATTTTCTTCTGGAAAATAAGAAATAACTTTCAAGTCCCAATGACTACAGCAGACAGTTAATACTAACATTAAAATTATTTCCACCGAATCTCCACTTGGAAACTAGAAGCTAGGGAATCTTACTGTTCCTCTTCCTCTGTCATCTTGGGGATCAGTTCAAAACAATTCCTTGACAACTCTCATCTTCCCTGTTCCATTTCTTTCCATTTCTAAATTTCTCTGGGTTTTTCCTTCATGTTTCAATTTCTCACCTCTTACTTCCTCCAGACCTTTGAACTCTGCCCACTGGACACCATTCTATACTAAACAAACAAAAGAACACCCAACTTTCTAAACTGTCAAACATCATTCGACTTCAGTCACCTGATGGTGTGACCATCTCTTAACTGAGAATTACTGCTTCCCTGAAGTCTCAAACTGCAGGAGTTAATGTCTCAGGTCAGGTGTGTGCTACCCTCTGCTAACAGTCATCTCGCTCCTCTTCTGCTGGGATCTCTATTCTTCTCCATCATGAAGATTCACAACATCTTCCTTTCTCTATGTCAACTCAGTCCCTTAGTTCCATTCTGGCTTCACCATGATCCCTAATCAATTTAGACATCAGGGTCAAGCACTTCAACCATATTATCAATATTTTTATTTCTGATATCCTCTTATCATGTGTTACCAATGCCTCTCAACATCCCAGCCCTGAATCTTAAAAAAACAAAAACAAAAACCCATCTTTCCTCTCCTATAACAAGGCTGTTTAACAGTGAAAAATCACAGAATGGAACCATTATGAACTCGTAGCCTTCAGTCTCTGATGATTTCTTAAAACTGAATGGTCTTCTTTTATATGTTCCTGATCACTTATTTCTCTCTCTCCTAAAGCTGTCAGGAGGGAATGTCTCCTACTGGAAACAGAACAGAGGCCAGAGCTGGAGGAAGTGGGAAAATCGCATTCCATTTTTCTCCCGAATCACTTCAAAAACCAGTCTTTCTCCAGATCCTATAGAAATCGATCTTTATTCTCTCTCTTCTAGTTTCAGTGGAAGATGCAGTTTTTTCTATTCATGCCCTGATCTTTCCATGTGTTAAAATAAGCCCCTCATCATTCCTCTGGGGTCTTATGAAAACATTAGATAGTATAATAGTTCCTCCCCAGGACCTAAAGTCTACCTCTTTTGGCTCTTACCCCATTCCCCACAGTAATAAACAGTCTCATCTCTCCTGTCATAAAGTAAAAATCTTCCACTGACTCTCCTCCTCTTCCTCTAGTTATTGTCCTTTTAATCTCTCTCCTCAGCGAAGCTTTGTAAATAAAAGTCAATACTCATTTCTTGCATTTACCCCTTATCACATTGCAATCTTGTGTCTGGTCTGCCCACTCTATGGCAACTGTTGTTATCCAGATTGTAAATGGTCAGATCACTTAATTCAGTGAACATTTTTTTTGGTTCTTATATTACTTATTCTGTTTATAGTGCTTGAAATGAATTGCTTCTTATAATTTTTAAGAATCTCTCTTCTCTCTGTCTTCCTTGGCCTTTCTGGACTTAATCCCTCTTCCTCCATCTCTAAGTTAATTGTTACTCAAGTTCAGGATTCTCTCCTTGGCTATTTTAGTGGGTTTTCACCACACATTGCCAGGTGAGCATCCGAACCGTTCTCTGAGGTTGCAGGAATTCTTTATTATATGGGTCTTGTTCATAGGCAGAGACTGCCTTTCACTGTAGAACCTAAAACTTTCAGAAACTTGTTTTCTAGCCTTCTTCACAACCAGCATGTGCCCCGCTAGCTTTTTTTTTTTTTTTTAAACATCTTTATTGGAGTATAATTGCTTTAGAGCCAGTGACTGAAAGAAGCGGGAGTGGTGAGGACCATTCTGCTGATGCTAATGGGGCCGTAAAAACTTCTGCAGAAAGCAGTGTTTGCAGGGCTGAAAGTAGCAGTTCCAGTGCTAAGAACATTGTCAAGATAAACCTTAGGGTCCAGTCCTCCGGGCTAGTGGCAGCAGATTCTAAACAGCAGTCAAGAAAACCATGTTCTTTTCCTCATGGAATGGAAACAGTAAAAAACTAAACAAATAAATATACAATATAACTTCATGTAGTGAAAAATGCTAAGAAAATATAAAACAGGGCACCGTGAGAGGGAATGACAAGTGTGGACATGGAAATGTTTTAACTATGTGATCAGAAATCACCAAGCTGGGGTATCATGTTGGAGCAGATTGCTAAAGGAGCAAAGCAGAAGCCATGAAAATATCTTGGACAGGACCTTCCAGGCAGAGGGAAGGGCCGATACTAAAACCCTAATGCAGGGACAGGCTTGGCAATTTCCAAACAAGGTTGATGCTGCAGGTTGGAGAAACTCACACTGACAAATGTGATGAGAGATGAAATCATAGACAAGGGCCAGGATCAGAAGAGTTTGGATTTAATTTTATGTGTGATAGACGTATTTTGAGTGTTTTCAGCTGTGATGAAACATGGCTTGGTTTAATTTTTGGAAAGATGACAGTGTGTCCTGCATGGAGAAGAGATTTTTAGAAAATCATAACTGGAAGCAAAGAGAGAAATGACCGAGTTGAGAGTCTTGGTGACATGCAGCAAAGTTACAGTAATGAGGATGACTGAACATGAGCGGATCCAGGAAATATTCTGAAGGAAGAGCTGATAACACTGGATTGATAGCAAGTGAGGTATGACTTCTAGGTTTTAGGCCTCAACAATTAGATAAGATGTCTGTGACATTTTCGAGATGGAGGGAAAGATGGTGCAGTGAAGAATTCTTTCGTGGACAGGTTAACTTGGATAGGCCTACAAGACTCAGAGAGGAGAGCCTTGGGTTGAAGAACTTGACACGTAGATTTTGACCTGGAAATGTAAACTTGACAGTTATCCCAGGTAGTAAATGTGTATTCAGAATACAGAAATGCCAAGGAGCTTAACATTTAGAGGCCAGGAAAAGGATGACCCAGTAAAGAAGATCGAGAATAGAGAAAAGAAAAGAAAAACCATGATTGTGGCACTCTGTGGAGAACTGTGTCAGTGGATAAAGTGTTTCAAGAAACAGTGAATAATGAAGAAATGGTACACAGTGCTGAGTGGATGTGGAAGGATGCAGGGTATTGGTGCCTTTGACATGAGCAGTTTATGGAGTGGGAGAGCTGGAAGCTTGAGAGGTAAGTAAAGAGGGCTGAGGAAGGGGAAGCAGGCATTGAAGGAAACCCTACTAACGAGTTGTGCTGTGAAGAAGAACAGGTATAGGAGTTAAAGCACATTACGAGACCAAAGAAGGTCTGCATATGATACATTTGTTTTTTTAAGAAGGACATGTTTGTTTGCTAAATGAGATCTAGTAGAGAGGGACAAAATAACGATGCAAAAGGGAGAAGGGAGAATTGCAGGAATACAGGGCGAGGGAAAGCACGAAGGGATGGAATCCAGAGCAAAAATAAGATAGTTTAAAATGCACCTGAGTAGTTCATCCATTTTAACAAGAAGGAAAGCAGATCACGCTGACACCAAGGTAGACGGACTATTTTCCTGTGGCTCATTATTTCTAAGTAAAATTAGATGAGGTGTCATGAGCTAATGGTGAAGTGGAAGCAGGAATGGTGGAATTTTGAGGTGGAAAGAAGAAATGTAAAACAGATGTGTCAGAGAGTAGGAGTGTAATTTATATAAATTTATAGGATTGTCAGGCAATAAGAAGGACCCACTTGGGAATCACGGTGATAAGTTTAAAGAGGAACTAGGTAACATGCTGTGAGTTGTCACCCCCTTCCAAAGTAGGGACTGTGTTTTATTTTCTCTTTCTCTCCTGAGCCTACCATAGTAAGTACAAAATGAACAATGGCAAATAAATAAGTTCACTGGACAATACTCCAGATTAGAAAATGCTTCTTTCTATGTAAATGTATCTCAGACTGTACAATAAATATGAGTGCCTAATCCATCAAAAAGCCTCTTTCACAAGTCATCATTATCCTTGAGAGCATTGCCATTCTTTATATTTCCATAATACTTTTCAGTTTGCAAGGTTTTCATTGTGAAATTGTATTTTTCTGAACTTTGCCTTTTAAGCCATTTGCATAAGTCACTACTTCATTTTAGGTTATTATATCACAGACCTTAAGAGCAAGCTTATTTTGGAGTTAGACTCTCACACATTTGAATCCTGGATCAAAGGCTTTTTAGCTGTATGACCTGAGACATATTATCCAAACTATTTTTGCCTCAGTTCTTTATCAATAAAATAAAACTACTAATGCCTATTTTCTATGCAAAGTGCATCAAGTAAGGAGTAAATGCTCAGTAAATGTTAACTATAATTGCAAAGCCCATAGGAAAGGAAAAGAATCAATGTAGGTATCTCAAATTTGGATATGCTGTGACAGGATCACCAGTGCCTGAATTGTCATCAACAACTAGAAACTGGACAAAATATATGAAACAATTCTTTCAGATATTGGACCATAGATGGGAAAGGATTCAACCTTGAGAAAAGGGAAACAAGTGAGGTGTGCCCTACCATCAGCCCAGTTTTCTGCTAGTCATGCTTTAAGACAGAGCTTCAGGGAGTGGTTACCAAAGCACAGACTGGAGATTTCGCTGACTTGAGGAGACAGAGAATGGTGTTCAGGGAAGTTTCCATGGCTGGAATTTGTGGGGCAGAGATCTAGAGAGGAGGATGCAGTGCAGAAGAAGAACCTGGAGAGCTGCACAGTGGCCCCGTGAATCCTTGGCTGAGTACTAAGATGTGCACTTGTAGAGTGGAACTCATGAGAACAGCAAGGAACAGCTACCATAAGCATGGGCTGAAACAGATCAGGCAATCATATGGGGATCCGAGATGTCTGAGTTCCCCTCAACCAGGGTGGGAGACCTCCTGGACTACCTCAACATTCTGTGGAGACCCCAGGAGGGTCATGCCTTAGCATCAGACTCAACCACCTCTAACATAACGGCCAGTCCAGAACTGCCTTATCAGAACATGAAAAGAAGCTTGAAAACTTTTAACTTTCAACTTCTGATTCCTACAATAAAGAGTATCTGGTCCCGGGACTCCCCTGGTGGCGCAGTGGTTAAGAATCCACCTGCCAACGCAGGGTACACGGGTTCGAGCCCTGGTCCGGGAAGATCCCACGTGCTGCGGAGCAACTAAGTCCATGCGCCACAACTACTGAGCCTGCGCTCTAGAGCCCGTGAGCCACAACTACTGAGCCTGCGTGCCTAAAGCCCGTGCTCTGCGAGAAGAGAAGCCACCACGATGAGAAGCCCGTGCACCGCAATGAAGAGTAGCCCCCGCTCGCCACAACTAGAGAAGGCCTGCGTGCAGCAACGAAGACCAGACTCAGCCAAAAGTAAATAAAATAAAATAAATAAATTTATTTTTAAAAAAAAGAGTATCTGGTCTTGGGCTTGTCTCTCCCATTACTGTAGCTTCACACGGGATGCAAAACTGAAATGAGCAGATCCTCTGAACCGACCGTGGACAGCAGGCAGCACCGGACTCAGTCATGAGACAGAGGAGAGAACCGAGGTGGATTCCCACTTGCAGGGAGACAGGAGCTGGGGGACCAAAGCAGCTGGAAGGCACGGTCTGACCCGGTGAAAGGAGGATGTTGCGCTGAGAAAGGGCTCCAGGAGCCTGCAACAAGCATCTCTGCAGATCCAAGACAGATTATTACATTGAGCACGTCTAGGGCAAAACTCTAAAACACTGCAGGCCAAGAATGACTGTCAGGAATTTATAAGCTGCGTAAGTCCTAGAACTCACCTAGAGATGTTTGAGGTCCTACCAACCAGAGCAGAGGGTCTTGCTCACTAGACAGAGCATTCAGCAGACCCCCCAAAGTTCAGGATTCAGTCGCAGAGCTAAACATCCCTAGAAGAAAACCTACACAAGACTCAGTCTAACAAACTTTAAAAACAAGCCTTCAATAAATGGATCAAGCTAACCTACAAGTAACTCAATTGCTTGCCAACTCAAACTGCAGTGCAATTTGAAGAAAGACAACAAAAATGCAAACGTTCATAATATGTTTAACATTCATGATATGAATTGTAACATTCATAATATCCAGAATCTATAAAAATGTGACCCATAAACAGAAAATATCAGGTAATAAGAGACCCAGAAATTTCAGAGATAATATAGTGAGAGACAAGTACTTTAAAAGAGCAATTATAGCTATATTCAAGTATTTAAAGGAGAGATATAAATGATATAAAAAGAAACAAGTGGAACTCTTAGGGAGGAAAAATATAATAGCTGAAATGAAAATGTCAGTGAATTGACTTCATAGAACATTAGAATCTGCAGAGGAAACAAAAATAGGTGATTTGAAAACATAGCAATCAAAGTTATCCAAAGTAAAGGACACTGGGGAAAGAGACTGAAATAAGCAGGTCCTTAGAGACGAGCAGCACAGCATCAAAAGGACCATAATGTGTTCTTTGGAGGAGAGGAGGCAGGAAGGAGCAGGAAAAGTATTTGAAGGAATAGTGACTGAAATATTTCCAATTTGATGAAAACCATAGATACAAAAAGGCTGACAAATCCAAGCAAGATAAACAAAAATAACACAAGTCACATCATAGTCAAATTGCTCCGAAGGGGCTGAGATTTTCATCTGGGTTTTTTTCTAGAAGTTGTATAACTTTAGCTATTTTTTTTTTTAGGTCTGTGATCCATTTCAAGGCAAACATATGGCATGAGGTAAGGGTTAAAGTCCATTTCTTTTCTCCTCATATGAATATCTAATTGCTCCAGCAGCATCTGTTTAAAAACAAATAAACAAAACCTTAAAAACCCACTATCTTTCCTTATTGAATTGGCTTAATACATTTTGGCAAAAATTTATTAACCAGAATATGTGTAGGACTATTTCTGTAGGTAACAAGCAATTCTGTGAATCGGTATGCGTGTCTTTATACCAAGAGCACACTGTCTTAATGATTATGGCCTTATATTATGTCTTGAAACAAAGTAGTGTAAGCCTAACTTATTTAGCTAAAAATAATTTTGCATGGGACACAGTCAGCCCCCAAGTGGACATCTTTGTGCACCAGAGCAAGCTGCTTATGAGGGGTTTCCATGGCCTAACGGAGGGTGAGAAGGTGGGTTTGACTTTTACAAAGTCTCCCAGGGCAGGAAAGCCTAATAGGGTGTTTGGTACAGTTTGGTGTTTGGCGAGAGGTACCAAAAGGAACATGCAGATCCATATACCAAAAAGCAGACAGGAGCCATGGCGGTAGTGCTCTAGCTCATCATGCAGGGGAACGCAAGCTCCATCCCAGCCCGAGAAGTGTCACTTCTGCCCGGGCACCTTCCCACAGTGGCCCCATGTCCCCTGAAGGTCCAGAAGGGCCCTGGCTATTGGGAGGGTCAGCATACTTCAGGGATGAAGAAGAGGTCCACAGTCATGCCGTGATCCCAGAGGCTGAGAATTAGGCCAGCATAGGTGGGGTTATTTTTGTGGTCAGAGTTTTAAGACTCAGGCATCATCTGTCATCAAAGAATGAAGAAAGCGGGATAGGTCCGGTCAGGGAAGTTGGCACAGCAGACACCTCAAGGAGGGGTTTCCACAGCATCACCCCCTCTTCTCTCTCGATGGAGAAGCATGAGCAAAGACGATCGACCACACCTTGTCCAAACCACACGAGCGCTTCCACAGAGAATGCCCCCAGAGCTGCACCTGCTCTGAGTGTACAGCCACTGAATCACCGGTGTTTTGGCTTTCAGGATGCGAAAGTGACCTGAATAGGAACACTGCTTTCATTTTCAAGAGGGTTATATAATATTTCTTGATGGAAGAAATTTTCACATATTGACGTATGGGGAAGTCATCTTGGCTTCTACCTGACTTGGCTTGAACTTTATATTAACTAGAACAGCCTATAATGGCCTGTCAAACATGCATTGTACATCTACTTTAACCATTAAAGAAAAGAATGCATTCAAGAATCAAAATGTGGTTTGACTGTGGTTCAGACAATCAAAATGGAGCTGGGTGGCCTTTGTGGATGTGGTTTCAGACATGTCCCTGCATCACTGAGGACCTGAATTTTTTGAACTCAGATTCCAGGACGCCACCAGCCATTTTCAAAATAATATCTACTAGCAGCTGCCAACTGCAACCTTAAGGTCTCAAAATCTCTCCTTGTAACTATGCAACCATTCAGACCCCAACCAATACTTTCTTAAAGAGCACCCTTACTTCTTGCCACCTCCAATCCTAATTCTTGACAAAAACTTTTGTAGCTTTACGGTCTTTGCCCATATAAGCCTCCCCCATTTTGTAGTCCAGTGAAACACAATTCAAATGCTTCTCGAATCTGTGCCGCTGGGCTGTAGTCCTCAGCTGGCTTGAATAAAACTCTTTAACTCTTTTCTATTCCTATTATAGATTGTTTATTATTTGTGTCACCATTCTCATGCAAGAGTGAAAAAATAAAGCTTGATGCAAGACTGATGGACTCACACCACACCGACTGTGGACAGCAGGCAGCACCAGACTCAGTCATGAGACTTAACTCAGTCATACAGCTTAACCAGTATGTGCTGCAAATCTGCCCTCCCCCACCCCTATTATTTAATGGAATTCTTAGCCAACTAAGAATTGGCTAAGAGGAACACAGCACATGTTGGCTAAGAGGAACACAGCACATGTTAAGAGATGAGCCGTACTTTGAAAATAACCCTTGAATGATAATATAAACAACCAAAATCAAGCAGCAGAAATGAGGAAAAATAGTTGGGTGATTTTCTTCGTTTTTCAAAGTAGGAAATTAATGCATATTTTTGAAGAAATATAAGTAAAATGATATATAACATATAAAGATTAACATAAAAAAATTCAACTATGATATTCTAATATTTCATGGGAGTGACACAACACAAAATGTATAGACCATATTAAAAAGATGAAAATACAAAAACCTACAAGAAAATAATCAATAAGTTCCAAAAAAGAAATATAGATATATTTATTTCTGTAAAAAAAATAAAAAACAAAAAAATAAACAATGTAAAAATGTCTTTTAAAAGGAAAATTGAGCATGCTGGAAAGAATTTTTATTCAAAACCCATGTTCCAAAATACTTTTTAAAATCAGTACTGTAAAACTAATAGAAAGTGTCATAACCATAAATATTTAAATACTTAAAATATTATAGGTATTTCAAAAGGAATTAGACATTCAATTTAAAAAGTTGGAAAAACTTTAAGAAATAAATGAAATGATAAAGAATAATGATAAGAGCAGAGCAGAGGCAAATTAATTAGAAATTGGATGTAATAACTGAAAAGAAATAAATGCAATTTCTGCTTTTCTGTGGAAAAATAGTACTGAGATAGAGAAGGCACCAGCTATCTTAATCAAAAATAATTTCATAAATTTGTAACTGAGAATGAATTAATAATCACAGAATTAGAGGAGATTCAAATATAGATATTAAGTGGTTTCATCAGTTTTCTCCAAATGTATTTAAAAAGCTGGGTGAAATAGACAATTTTCTAGAGATACATAGCCTAACAAATGTGACTGCTTAAAGTAGTCTGAAGTAACAACTATCATTTAAGACATTTACAAGGTGTCAAACAACAACCAGGTATACTCAGTTTCTCAAGTGGATGCTACCAAAACTTCAAGGTACACTTAAATATTCATCTAATTGGAATAACAGAAAGCTTGGAGATAGAAAATGAGTCAAGGAAGAGTTTGAAATGATAATAGCTCAGAATATTCCAGAACTGATGAAATACTCCAGTTCAGACTTAAAATGCCAAAATAATTCCAATTAGGATGTATACAATGCCACACATAACAAAATATATTACATTGAAAATACAGGACAGGTAACAAACTTTAGAGTAGCTGGAGGACAAAGACAAATCACAGATCAAATGTGAAGAAAATTTATAATATAACCTAAGTAAATACAAAAAGCTTCTGTAAGAAAATATTTCATGATGCTAAAAATTAAATAATGTTTTAAAATACATGAAAACATAGCACATGATTCCGGAGGGCATGCCTGGGACAATACGTCCCAATTTGGTACTTGGTGGAAAGGATGATGACACTGCCTAGTATTCGACCTTGTAGAGTGACCAGCACAGGAATAGAAATGAAAAGTGTAGTTTGAAAATTAGTAGATTAAAAAAATGGCAGTAACTAAAATTCTAAATTCAAAAGGAAGAAAGATGGTTTAAAAAATTAGACAATAGTGCTTCCCTGGTGGTGCAGTGGTTGAGTCCACCTGCCGATGCAGGGGACACAGGTTCGTGCCCCGGTCCGGGAAGATCCCACATGCCGCGGAGCCGCTGGGCCCGTGAGCCATGGCCGCTGAGCCTGCGCGTCCGGAGCCTGTGCTCCGCAACGGGAAAGGCAGCAACAGTGAGAGGCCCGCGTACCGCAAAAAAAAACCCCAAAAATTAGACAATAGAAATATTTATAGGAAAAATAGCACAAAGAAGATGGTAGTTATGACATACGTAAATGGACTTAATAATGCAGTTAAAAGGCACAATTTGATATAAAGAACTGAAAAAAAATCATCTATGTTGTTTACAAAACATATCTAAAGCATAATGGTACCAAAATGTTGGAAGAAAAAGGCTAGGAAAAAATTTACCAAGAAAATAACAAGCAAAAGAAAGCCGGTATCACTTTTTATTACTGGACAAAAACAGAGTTTAAGGGTAAAAATTGCTACATATTTCATCATGACAAATTTTAATATAGCTGGAAGATGTCATTGTAATTAAGAATTATAATATATGAATACAATTAATGCACAATTATAGTTGTAGTGTGCATTTAATAACACAGCCTAGAGATATAGAAGATGAAATCTGACAGATTGAGACCTCTTTCAGTAACTAATAGATCAAGAAAACAAAAATCAGTAATGGTATAAAATGTTTAAATATGGTAGGAAATAATCATATGTACATATATAACTGAACCTTAAAACTATATTATGAACATTTTCATCAACCATAAATGGTGCATTATATACAATTTGCTGCATTTTGGATTATTTAGTAAATTTAGTAAATCGCAACTAATTTCATAGGATAAGTATCATGTAGATCTGATCTTTTATCTCAATTTCCATATCCAAAATTCATGTATGTTGTAAAACTAAGGAAAATGCTTCTAAATAACTCACAAATTAAAGGAGAAATAATAATGAAAATCAGAAATATCAAAAACATGACAGTAGCAAAAACACTACACAGAAAAACTTCCAGCATGTACTTATAGTGTTATCTACTGGCAAAATTACACTCTTAAGCCTTCAAAGAGAAAATGGTAAAATGTAATAAGCTAAGCACCAGACATAGGGAGATAGTTATAAAAAGGCAAACTAAATCCAAAGAAAGAAGGAAGGAGGCAATATGGCACCTTTATAGAAACATTTGGAATGATATCCATTAAAAACTTATAAAATAACATTTTCTTTAAGTCTGTGACAACACTAAGTGTCTGTACCACCACTTCTGTTTTTATTAACCTGTATGTTCTAGTTAGCACAGTAAGTCAAGGGGAAGGAAAACTGTAAGAATAGAAAGGAAACATTGGTACTGATACAACCCTTTCCTTTTAAAGACAATATGCTTGTCTGTACAAAACATCCTGAAGAATCTGCAAATAAGTTAATAGAATTAATACAGAAAATTAACACAATTTCTGGATGTAAGATCAAGATTCAAAAGAATATTTCTAAGTATCAATAAACAAGAAAATGTTTAAGTAAACTATTTTAGTAGCCACTTTATTAATTACCTGAAATAAATCTTCAACAGAAGAGGAAGCGCAATGGTTAATCAACATTGGAAAATATGTTCAAATTCATTAATACTCAGAAGAGTGCAAATCTACAACATAATGGATTTCCATTCCACATCCTCCAGATTGGAAAAACGTTTAAGCTGTATTAAACATATCGAATGTTAGTGAGACTTGTGGAACAATAAGAACCCACAGACATTGCTAATTGGAGGGTCAATGGTACAAGAGAAGTGGAAACTATTTGGCATTAACATGTAAATATGAACTTGTGTATATGCTACAACTCAGCAGTAAACTAGAGAGAGATGATCTCACATATGTACCAATAAGGCACGTAGTAATGTTCATAGCTGCGTTATCTATAAGAACAAAACCTGGGGCATCCTACATTGTCTATCAAATGCAAAAATGATTGCAAAGTATCCATTCAGTAGAATTCTCTCATCAGTGAAAATAAAATTAGATTGAGTACCTAAAACATGTACTAATCTCAAACATGCAGTGCTGAGTGAAAAGTCAAAACAATACATATAGTGCAGTTCCATTTATATGTAGTTCAAAATCAAAACTAAACAACATGTCTTTTAATCACACACACGCACACACACACACACACTCAGCTATTAAAGCTGTAGAGAACGGTAAGGGAATAATTAACACAAGAATCAGAACAGCACTTACTTCTGGGGAGAGCTTTATCAGTTGGGATTTGCAAGTGGCAAGCAGGAGCTAGTAAGTTACTGATAATATTCTAATTTTATTATTTCATTACTTTTCTACTATTTAAACCATTCTTAAACATTTTTACCCTGTTCTATTTCAATCATATGTTTCATAATAAAAAATGGAAAGAAAATTCAGGAAGAATGAGATTTATTAGAAAATAATTTATGTAAAAATAAAATAATGTGATCATTTAAATGAATAAGTGTGCAATTTTGTGAACTACATTTGAGTGACCTAAAAAATCTAGTTTTGATCTAAGAGAAAGAATTCAATCAAGTGGAATATATTTAAATATGTAAAATGGATATAAACATGCTTGTACGTATATGCATATCAGATGATTATTAACATAGTTTTAAAAGAATAACTAGTTACAAGCCAACATTTATTAAATACCTTCCATATAACATGCAATGGTGCTGTGCGGTCTACATGAATCCTCTCAGTTAATGTAAAATCTCCGTAAAGTCGGTAGTATTTTGTTGTTATTGTTATAGGTTATACCATGTATATATTCCTATTTTTAGGAACTTGAATAGACATTTAAGTGTAAGTAATGCTTTTTTAAGTATTGTTTACTTTATTTTCTTTAATGTATATTTTAGAGCTTTATTGAGGGATAAATTTCGTAGTATAAAATTCACCCATTTTACATGTAGAATTAAATGACTTTAGTAAAACTATAAAGCATGCAAACATTACCACAAGAGTTTTAGAATATTTCAAAAGCTCCCTTGAATCTGTTTTCAGTTATCTGCTATCGATCTAAGCCCAAGGAAACCATTCATCAGCTTTCTGTCTCTATAAGTTTATATTTTCCATATACTTCATATAATTTGATTCATATAAGCCATTCCCATATATATATGCTTTACTTCTGGTTTCTATCACTTTCATTTATAATATTTTTGAGGTTGATCCATGTTGTAGCATTTATTGATAGCTCTTTCCTTTCTGAGGCTGAATAACATGCCATTTTATGAACTTACTGTATTCTGTTTGTCTATTCACTAGTTGATGGACACTTAGATTATTCCAGTTTGGGGTTATTATGAATAATGCTGCTACATTTCTGTGTGTAGACATATATTTTCATTTCTCTTGGGTAGATTCCTAGGAATGGAATGGCTTGGTCTTTGGGTGATTTATATTTAACTTTTTAAGAAACCGCCACACCGTTTCCAAAGCTGCTGTAACATTTTATATTTCTACCTGAAATATATAAGGGTTTCCACTTTTCATCCTCAGCTGCAGTAGGCGTTTTCTGTCTTTTTTGATTATGGTCCTTCTAGTGGACAGACATGAAGTGGTATTTTGTTTGATTTGCATTTTCCTGCAAACACATTTGAACCCATTCTCATGCATTATTAGCCGATACTATATCTTCTCTAGTGAAATATCCATTCAAATTTGTTTTCCATTTTAATTGAATTATTCGTCTTGTTTTATTGTTGACTTGTCTAAGTACATTATATAGTGTGGATACAAGTTATTTATCAGAGAAATGTCTTGTAAATGTTTTCTTCCTCTATGTGACTTGTCTTTTCATTTTCTCAATAGTGTCTTTTGAAGTGCTATAGTTTTAACTATTCATGAAATCCAGTTTGCCTTTGTTTTTCTTTTATGGATCATGCTTTTGGTGTTATATCTAATTCTTGACCAATGCACAATCTTGAAATTTTTTTCATAGAAATTTTTGCTCTAAGGTATAATGTGACAGCCCCAAATCACACAGTGAGTCATTGGAGCCAGGATTTGAAACTCGCCTGCTGACACGAGCTTCTACACTGTGAAACACTGCGCAGTGCTGCTTAATGCTTATTATAGATCTGCTCTATGCGTGTTTATGACATCTTTGAGACTCAAAAGTGACAGTAATCACGAAGATGTGCAGTTGGATCAGCAGAATGAACAACCATGCTTTTCATGAATTCGGAAATAAAGCTAATTTAAAATTTTGTAATTAAATAAGCTTGAGCCTGTGTTGAAGATTTACAGCTGCTTTTATGGGAAATGAACACTCCTGCCCTGATTGCCCGTTCTCTCATTTCTATGCTGCCTCACTTGTGTGTCCATAGACTCTTTCCTCCTGCTTCAATAGCCTCTTTATCCATTTCAGAGCCTGAAATGTTGCCCACAATTGTACACTTCTCCGTTCTTTCCCTGATCTGCTTTTCTCACCTGAACCATCTTATTCACTAATATTCTGTGATGTGAAGTGCAGGTTACAGACAGAGTTGGGAGGACAAGGTTTAATGTCCAGTAGCTATATTCTACTGGGGGAGCCAGATGTTCTAAAAAAGGTCCCTGTCCCTCTAATGAGCTTTGTGTCATTAGCCATCACTTAATTCTAAGTGCCTTCACAGGGCTAATATTCTCTGATTATAATCTATGACCTATAATAGAGGCATAGTATGTAGGAAGGAGAATTCGATTATAAGTGGGAAGATCCCAGAAAACTTTACAGTGGTGATATTTGAGCTGTGACAGATACTTGCAGCTTCTTTACTGCTTTTAAAGTCCATTTTCTTATAAAGACCTTGAAAACTGTTTATAATTTATTGCTGAGAAGATCCTCTGAAGCTTCATCATGATCTGTCCTCCGGATTTACAGGTCTCTAATGAGATTAATGGCTTGATGGATCACTGTGCTTTAATGATAAATAATAATAAAGTCCAGGGATGTGACAAGTCCTATGTTATACTTCACTCATGGAGACACATTTATTTTATTCTTCCTTTTCCTCCCACTCAAGGTAAAGGCCAAATCAGTAAAAGGTCAAGCTGACTGGTATGGATTATTATAATATTGTTCTCAACCTATCCAGAGATCAATAATGAATGTCATCATCCATTTCCCACAAACATAGACACTAACCTCATTATTCTAATACATTAAAGAAAGCAGAGACTGAAGCTATATCAAATTCATACTTCTATTTTCACAACTAACATTTAAAAAAATCTGGCTGTTAGATGTTTTACAGTAAGTTTTCATTGGAACTGCTTTAGGATAGAATCTGAATCAAGTCCCCCAATTTACTTTGATGGCTATGTGAATTTCAGATTTATGTCTTTAAAAAAGGCCTAATTTGGATGATGCCCTCAACAGAAACTCCAAAGAAGGAAGAATGCCCATTCCTTGTGCCTTCTCTAAGCTTCTTAGTTATAATTACAGATGCGGGTCATCATAATCACTGTGATGGAGAAGCACCTGTAAATGGTCCCTTCTCTGATCACATATCCCACAATTCCCTAGTTATTTTGGCAAAATGAGCAATTTTGGTAAGCATGACAATGAAAATACTGTCTGAAAATGTAAAACTTTTTTTTTTTTTTTTTTTTTTTTTTTTTTTTGCCGTACGCGCGCCTCTCACTGTTGTGGCCTCTCCAGTTGCGGAGCACAGGCTCCGGACGTGCAGGCTCAGTAGCCATGGCTCACGGCCCAGTCGCTCCGCAGCATGTGGGATTTTCCCAGACCGGGGCACAAACCCGTGTCCCCTGCATCGGCAGGCGGACTCTCAACCACTGCGCCACCAGGGAAGGTCTGAAAAGTGTAAAACATTTAACTCATGTCGGTATGAAGTAACATCAGAAAAGGACCTGAAATTTACTAGCTGTATGTCAATGTCAATGATTCCACACATCTAAAATTTGACTACTTTTTCTGGAATATTGGAAGTAATAACATCACTTTGAAAGCTTTTTGAGAAGAATAAATGTATCTTGATGCCTGGATACACAGATAACCCCTCAATACAATTTGGTTTTGTTTGCTCGGATTGTAGAACATAAATTTCAAGGGTTTGTTAGGACCAGTACAAATACCAGCATTGATAACATCTCATTAGTGATGAAGTGAAAGTATTATACAAACTATAATTTAATATTTCATTTCATAAATTTTCTATATTTAGATTTATATATATTTGGAGATCATGATTATAAAAATGCCAATACACAGTACACTACAATACACTTTAAAATATGTTTTCCCCTTTACAACAAAATTTCCAGCTTTAATAATTTACTACCAAAGCAAAGACAGCTAAATACTTAAAAAAAAACATATATATCCACATACATACATATATATAATGGTTCAAATATTAACTTGGATAACAATCTTAACATAAAATAATAAAATTGACTCCCACCTAAAAATAATCTCCCAATATCTGAATCATCATGACAGTCAACCTCAAGGGAATAAGGTTACATAAATTACATTCTATACCATATTTCTTATTTCCATAATGCATTTTATGTTTTTTAATGATGTGATCTCTTGGCACCAGGATCAATGACTGATTCTTTCTTATATATCTTATAAACCTAGCATATAGCCCTGTACATTTATAATGAATGACTATATTGATGAGTAAATAAACTTATAAAGGAGTGAAGGAGTCACAAGAATGTTACATACACCAAGGGAATGCAATGTCTTATTCTGTAAAATAAAATCTTTATCTCAGTTCTCTCTGTTTTTTCTATATAGGAATACAGCTTAGGAGATGAACCACCAATTATCAGATCATTGAGGAGATTTAAAACAGAACTTGTGAATATTTTCCTAGAAATTCTGGCGTCCCCAACGACTGTTGTTACAGACACACTTGAAGATGAAGATAGGAAAATTGGAACATATTTTAAATACCAACACCAGAATGATGAAGCAACACATTCGTCCTACAGGAAGTTGTTGAAATAAGTTTTGTTTGTAAAAAAGATCACTTTGGGGGAATATGAAATATGAAAGACTGTCACATAAAAGGGAATTAGCCTTTTGCATTGTCCTAAGAGGTAGGGTCGTTAACTGCAGGTTAGGATTTACATATAGGAAGATGCACTCTGACTGAATTTCATGAGAAAATGTGTTGTTTCCAGTACTCCTGGTATTAAATGTAGATGAGACACTCATGGTGGAAGAAATCCAAGCTGAACAAGTGTAGTTTTAGGATTATTTCCAACCTTATAATTCTGTGAATCTATGATTCATGATAAAAATATATATATTTTTAATATTCCAGCATTCACTCCATGGAATTATTAATGAATCACATGTATTAAAGAAAAAGTCAGTAAGGAAAAGAGGTGAAAAGACCACTCCCTGCAGCTAAATTCTCAAGGCTATGTGCTTCTCTACCAGGCCCTGGTTAGTAGATGCATGTGTGTGTGTGTGTGTGTGTGTGTGTGTGTGTTTGATGCTTCTTTTTGTTTTGTTTTTGAGGGGAGGGGTATTACGAGAGAGCATTCTTGTATTTTTCCTAAGTGGTGAAAAGAATGCAACTCTGAGACCTTCACTCAATTGGAAAAATCTAATGAAATGAGGCAGCGTTTATTATTCTACCTGGTGACTTTTATGTTCCATATTCTAGAAGTGGTTACCCACTGTAAATGGTGTTAGTTAAAAAGATCTCAGAGGAAATAGTGCCATCCACGGTTCCACCACCAATTGTTTTTCTGATTTTCTTTAGAGACAAACACCCTGTGTCAGGGATGAGACTGACAGCAGTTAAGCTCAGTGCTGTGGCTTCCTGCTGAGCAGCCTGGCCTCTGGTCTAAGTATCTCCACTGACTAGCCAGGCGGTAGGTATCTATTATAAAACTCTATTTCAGTCGTGCATATTGCAGACATATCAGATCAGCCTTGTCTAGGCATTTGTAGTAACCAGCTAAGATGCTGAGGGCCAAAGACCATTTTAGATGGATTTTTAAATTTTTGTGGTATTGTCAGTGATTCACGTAAATAAAACAAATAAAAACACAAACTCAATAAAGATTCAGTTAACAATTATACTGTAGACAGAAAGCAAAGTCAACATGCAGTACTTCTTCTCCTACAATATGTAATATAGTTGCTCATTTACTGTTGAACAAAAATTAAGTGCCAATCTAATTTTCTCCAATGAGATATTCTATAAAATATCCCTTAGAGCATTTCAATATTTTACTCAACTGAGCACAGAACAAAGACACTATTTGAGAAGGATAATATTTGTTTTTCCATTTAGCGATATAAAGCATTGATTGGTTTTACTAGATTTTTGTGTTTAAAAAATTTACTAAAAATGGTCTGGCCTGAATGGCAAAGTCTGACAACATCCCTCCAGCTGGTCAAGGTCATGTGTGGACACTCACCTCCTCCACACATGGCTTTGGATTTTAAAACCTAGGTTTATATATTATACTGTGGGAAGATGATCTGAGAAAAAAAATGGATATTGGGAAAAAATAAATTCTGAGATAAGATTAAAGAATAAAGAGAAATGATTAAGGCAACTTTTAGTGTGTGTTAAGTGTAAATGCCATCAAGGTATTAGGAAACTATTTTGGTGGCTTTTTTATTTATATGGATTCCTCACTTCCATCTTTACCATTGATAAAAGGACAAAATAAGGAGTATTAAAAAATATCTCTTGGTACTTCCCTGGTGGCACAGTGGTTAAGAATCCACCTCCCAGTGCACGGGACACCGGTTCAATCCCTGGTCCAGGAAGGTCCCGCATGCCGCAGAGCATGTGTGTTTTAGTTTTAGTTTCACAAATGAAAACGTTTGTGTTTTAGTCATGAAAGCTCTTTATACCTAATTGTTTCATAGGTATGCTCTTACAGGTGTTTACGTAAAGATTGTAAAATCTGTTTCCTGAGGTTCCAAGTTTAGAATACAAAGCACCTCCTGCCTCATTGTTGCTGTAACCTGATCTCGGTGAATCACCCCTCTGAGTGTAGACCTGCGCACTTTCCAACACCTACCCAGGGTATTCATCTCTCTTCCTGACTGACTTGTGTTTGAAACGCAATCAATGGACGGAAGCAAACATGCGTAGATAGCACAGAACGTATTTTGTCCCTTCGGATCCACTTTGTGTTCACTCGGTGAGATATGCTGACTTGGTGGAGCCATGGCAGCAATTTGTAAATGATGCACGAGAATGAAGTGAAAGGTCCCAGCTCAGTGCGCAAGGCAATCAAAGCTGTGTGTGTGCGTGTGCGTGTGTGTGCACCACACAGAGCACAAACATGGCCTCCCAATGTTTCCCCTTTAGTTAAGAAAATCCCCAGCTATAAATTAAAAAGAAGTCCCCCAGATTTTCACTTCCTCCTCGGCGGTACCTTAGAAGCCAATGAAATTCTAGAACATCGACAGTAACCGTGCAGCTGAAATGAGTCATCCAGTGCATTAAGTGTATTTCCACTTAATTTTCAATGACATTTACTAATCTGGAAGGAAGGATTAGTAAAAGTAGTTCAATTTTCTGATCATCTGGCGCCTAAAAATGTCCCTACAAACAAGTCCTGATATAGTTCATGATTAAGGTGGTCCTGTGTAACCTGCTTCCTCAGATATATAGGCTAATGTCCCTGTTTATAATAAAAGGCTCACAGACCAGTTCAGGTAAGGAGAGACGTTCTCATGTTTCTTGAAAATATGGAAATTAAAAGAGTAGACCTCATATAGCAATGTTACAGGAAAAGTTTCTCAAAAGGACTGTTTACTTTTACATCGTAAAAAAGAATCCATTACTTTTTTTCGTATGATAGAGCATAGAATTTAGAACTAGAAACTTAAATTAACAAAATTATTGAACAAATGTAAACCTTTAAAAATATACTATGTGTGCATTTTCTTACGGTCTATAATAAAAATAAAAAGCAGTCTTTTATAAATGGAAGTACTTCAACTTTTCCAAGCTGGTCAATCTCGTTCTCTTAAAGAAGAAATGGTTATGATTTGCTCTCTACTGAAAAACTGAACACGTTTCCCTCTGAACAGAGGTGGACTGTCCCTCTGGACTCTGCTTTTGTTCCTGGATTATAGGTATTTTCAGATTAAACACATCTTCCATCTTCACTAGGCTGGCCAGAGGTTTAATTGAATAACAGACTGTGTCATGCAGGCCACTTCACACACCACACACAACATGCATTTTGCCTTATTTTCAGTCTATTAGTTCTCTATCTACATAATCAGTTGCAAAATCAGGAAACATTTTTGCGATTTTTATACCTGTGATATTGAGGAAAATCACTGAGCAGATGACTTAACCAAGACAAAGCTAGAAAAAAGCGGTTTTGTGGTTCATGTTTAAATATATTGGTGAAATGAGAAAAAATAATTGTGATATTTTTACCATAGTGGAGAAAAGAAAGGGAGAAAACTCTGTTTTCATTAAGTCTCTTTCTCAAAAGACTCAGAGCATGAGAGAGAGTATTTTAATCTATTGAGGTCCTGCTCTGTGTCATTATTGGGTTTTCACAGCCCTTTACCAGCAGAGGTTATTATAGTCACTGGAGTCAGAAAATCAGGATGTGAAGGATCAGATGAGGACTGAATTAAATGGAGACCAAAAACTCAACTATACACTACATTTTCCTTCAAAAGTGCTAGAAAAATGTTTTAAATGTTTGTCTATGTATTATTTCTCATTTATCATAAACAATCATTTATCACTTACAAAATCTTAAGAATTTTTAAAAAATCTTTGAATTCTGTATCCTTTTGTGAAATTATTTTGAGAAAAATCTATTTTGTTCTGAAAAGTAGTTTTCCAATTTTCCACCTCATCAACCATCTTGATTACTGATAGGAAGCCCTCATATAAATTTAGTTTTCTTATAAATATACTTTTAACAATCATGTTTAGCTTCTGACAACTTTATTTTTATTACATTATAAGTAATATATTCATGTCTTGAAAATGGTTTGGTTCAGAACTACAGCAGACAGAAATCCAGGTTTCTCCTTGAGTCTCTGTGCCATCCTTATAGATAAAGATACCTCTTGGTAATTTCTATCTGAAAAACTCAACTAAAGAATATCTACTTAAATATATTGCTTATTGTAGTACAGCTTCCTAGCTTGGTAAATAGGTTCTCCTGAGAAACTAGTTCCCTTTTAGTTATAGAATTTTTGATAGAAACTTACTTGCCTGTGTCAGGGACACAGTTTCAGAACTCATGTTACTTCCTTAAGGGATAAATTTTCCACAGAAACATTTTACAGAATTAGAAAGCTTCTCTCCAGTGAGGTATTAAGTCTTTCTTGCTCCCATCTCCTCCTCCTGGATTTAATGCCTTCCAGATCAATTCCCATATAGTTCCAATTATTTCTACTCCACTTACTTAGGAAATTTAGCAAACACAACTCTCTTAGCCAACACTCTGGATTATAGGTCCATATTTTACCCTCACCTGAAAGGGATATTTCATGGTTAATATATTAGACATGTGCTGATCTGCTAAAAAGACCCTTATCATTCCCTAATGGTATTTTTCAGACATTTCCAGAAAACAAAACTAACATTTAGTCTAAATTTCAGTGTTTTGTGTAGCTTTTCTTTAAAAATATTCCATTCCTATTTTCCAAATAAAAAAATATTGCTGTCTTTAATAACAAAATGACTTAAAGCAATTTTTATAAATCAAAATCAGAACACAATACAAAATTGAAAGATTAAAAAAATCAGTTTTAGAAAGATCATTTGGTTCTCCTTAGAAATGTGAGTTTACAGTTCTGAGAGGATTTGTGACACTGTTTTAAAATTCTTAGTTAACTTACTTGTTTCTTACTCTGTGCTGTGTGTTCCTGCAGTATATTGTTAATCATAGCATTCCCATATGGCTGCTTAATAGTGGAATGAAAGATGAATGAATAATGTTAAAATGTATCCTATTTTTAGAACATACTTTTATTATAATAGAAAGTTTGAGGGGAAAAAACAAAGGATGTCCTCAAAGAATGTAAGAAATACTTTTGAAGTTAAATTTTGAACAAGCTTCCTCCCTGTCTTCTGTCAAATTTGAACTGTATACTCATCCTGATTCTGAGGAATGTTAGGATCTACAGAACTTGGATAACACCAAAGGCAGACTTGAGATGTGGTGTGCAAAATCAGTGACTCTGGAAAAAGCTTGTTTCACAGAAATGTGAAAATCCCTGTGCAGAGTCTATATTGGTACCACCTGAATCTGACCAAACATTGCCCTTGGAAAGCCAAGAAGTTCCAGATCATCTGGGCTGGACATTGTAAGACCAAGAGAAGAAAAGAAGAGGGTAATGAGTGAAACTTTCTCCAAATGCCTCAGCAGTGTTTGTCATCCTGCCCATTCAACCCTTTCAAGCTAAAAGGGTCTTTCTCTTTGTCTTTCACCACTTGTGAGACTTCCACTGTTAAGGTGAGTTGATTAGTCCAGCAAACAGATGTGAGCCCCAGTGAACCATCCAGGAAAAGTGACAATACATCCAAGAGGATCCAATAGCAACAAGAGAGAAAAAGATTGGAGCAAACACAACAGTCAGCAAAGTATGGCTGTTAGAGGAAAGTGTGTATATAAGTTAGGGTTCTCCAGAGAAATAGAACCCATAGCTGGAGACGCAGGGGAGAGCTGATATTGTTTTTCTAGTCTGGAGGCCATTAGGCTGGCAGAATTCCCTCTTGCTTGGGGGACATCGGTCTTTTTTTGTAGCCAAGGCTTCAAGTTATTGGATGAGACCACACATGTTATAAAGAACAATCTGCCTTACTAAAAGTTCACCAATTAAAATGTTAATCTCATCCAAAATACCCTCACAGGAACATTCAGAATAATGTTTGACTACATATCTGGGCACCATGGTTCAGCCAAGTTGACATATAAAATAAACGAAAACAGAAACAATGCATTCAGGAGGTGAAAAAAGAAAAAAGGAGATTCAGGAGGATCATAAAAAAGATATGATGGAGATAAAAACAAACATGACTTATCAGGTAAAATTCAACAGAAGAAATATAGACAGGGATGGTCATTGTTTATACCTGTGTTAGTAGCCTTTAGAATAATCACATGAAATTAGTATTTCATTGTACAGAGTGAAAATATGAAGTGATGAAAACTGTAAGATTCTTAGAAGATGTAACGATTGTAAGTAGTTGAGGTTCCAGGAAGATAAAAATGCATATGTGGAAGATAAACAAGAATTATACAAAGAACAGAGGAAAATGCCCATGAGTTGAGGAAATATCTACACCTGTAAATTTAAAGGGCCCACCTAAATCTAAACTTAATTGATAAGAAAAATGCACACTTAGGCTCATCCTGGTTAAAAATATGCCAATTTCCCAGATAAATTTCATGTTTCCTGTGAAAGATACAACATCAGACTCTGCATGAAGAATCAGTCTACTGAAGAATGAGCATCAGGAAATTAAAGTGGCTGAAGAGTCACCTACATAAGGACTTGTGGATAGCATTAAATAGAGAATTACTTATAGAACTAAGATTTAATGGAAGAAAAAGTGGGAAATTATAGTACGTAAAACTCTCTGATCTGAAAGTATAGAGTACAAATATAAAACTGGGGAGAGAATGAAGATAGAGTATAAAAAATAGCCTACTTCGGTTATTAATATTGGTATCATTATTCTGAAACATTTGTATGTGCAATGATGAGATATTCCAGTTCTATCATCTGTGACACTGACAACTAGAAATTTCTGTGTAAATGAAAGGAGACACAGATGTGGAAGGATTAAAATAGAAACTGTGTTGTCCTGGGAATTAGATGTATAAGCATAAACAGACAAGATATGGAATAGGTATTAAGTAAATAAACGTTTGTGTGTATAAATAAATTTAAATATGTGATGATCAGACTCTAGAATACTCCTGAACATCCCCACTTCCTGGAGTTCACATCCTAGTATAATTTCCACTACTTGATTTTGGGTTGAACCTATCTTATGCTCTTGACCATCAGAATATGACAAATAAGATTGGATGTCACATCCAGAATTCAAATTGCACTGTGTAAGACTCCTTCTTGCCAGTAGATTTGCTCTAAGAACCGTCCTTGGTATCTTGAAGTAAGCAATCAAGATAGGGAAGCTCAAGGGCAGGGGACTCTGAGCATATCTTGTACCTGAGGGCAGTCTTCATCCAAGAGCCAGCAAGAGGTCAAGGATCTGTCCTACAACTCAAGGAACTGAATGGTTCAGTTGACCAAATGGTGCTGACAACCTGGTGCTCTTGGAGGCAGAGGCTCTCCCATTTGGGCCTCCAGATGAGAATGCAGCCCACCTGTGACCCTCAACTGCATCTTGTAAGACCCTATATAGAAGACCCAGCTAAGCTTTGCCCTGAAGCTCAGTCCAAGAGCCTAGAACTAATGTAAGTCCAAAGACACAGGCATATCTCATGCCCAGAGATTTTAGATTTGAGTCTTTAAATACAATTTTCTGTTTAAAGAAACCAGAGCTTCTTGAAGAAACAGATTAACTTAAATCTTGAGAAAGAAATGTGCAAGAACATGAAACAAGGAAATTATCAAAGATTATTGGGTTTATGTCAAAAGGAGAAAGGAGCCAGCTTGAAAAAGCACTTAGTGCCAAAAATATGGGACTATCATAAATGTAATAATGATAATATGTGTAAAGAATTTTATCTCATTAAATATATTTAAATAAATTATATAGTAAAATGAATTCATTACCTTCTGAAGATGCTAGAGGAACAATTCATTTGCATTAAAATTGGGCATTTATCTTGACTTTCCTATATGAATAGTACCAATGGGCAACCAAAAAGATGAAGGGAAGAGTCTCATTAGAAAATTACCTAACAAAAAGTATAATAAATTTATAAATAATAACTATTTTGCAATCCCCAATAAATTGAGGCTATAGAAATTAAGGAGCAATACTACTAAGATCAAAAAAACATGAAAACCAGACATCCTGCAACTATAAACTGGAAATCATTATAGTATATTTACTTCATAAGGCCGTGGTGTGCTTTAGTTAATGCATAGAAGAGTTCCTGGCACAAAGAAATCACTAATGTAAATGTTAACTGTCATTGCATAGATAGACTCAGAGAGGCACATACATGCAAAGAAATACATTTACCTTTATATAAATATAAAATGTATTATTTAAAACACACAAACATACATCCTTAATTTCTCCTCCACTCTCCAAGCAAAGCTTACAACATTATTTAATTTGTGATAGTTGGATGTCTACCAAGGATTTGGTGTGGTATATAAGTCTAAATGTGTGTGTCTATTTGGTGGGGGGTTGTATGTATTCACACATGAACTTTTGAAAAAGGAAGATCTTACTTTAACCTTCAGAAATAGCTGCTATAATCAAACTTTTACAAACCATATGGAATCCCTCAAAGGATTCTCCTTTAATGTGGCATTGTGGTTTCGACCACAAGGTAATGTACTGTTTATGTTGGCTTGTGCCAGGGAATATTAGAAGCAAGCCTTTACTTTCAGGGACTTTTCCCAACTGTGTCAAAATAGTAATTATAAATTCTAACTCATTTTATGCAAGTTTTTGTTTAAAGTTAAGACAAGGCAAAGAAAAATAATGGATCTCATTGGGACATGTTTACATGTGCTGTTAAGCCTAAAGGTCCTTGCATATCTGGCTCTGCCTGTCCGCCCCGCATCCTCATCCTCCCCTCTTCCCCTTACTCATCATGGCCCACTCACCCCAGTGTTCTCTGATGTTCTGGATATGGCCTTTGCCAGTCCCTTGAGTTTTTTACCTGCTGTTTCTGATAGCTGAAATGCTCAGGCCTCAACATTTTGTTATCACTGTAATGTTAAATTGCAGAAATGGAGAACACATTAGATAAACCAATAGCTACCAGAGATATAAAGACATAAAAATAAATATGAGTAAACAGTAGTTCTGGACTTTTTTAATTGAGGGAAAGTTTATAAATAGTGCAATGCACACACCTTAAGTGTACAATTTAATTAATTTTGACAAATACACATTAGCATCACCCAGACAAGATAGAGAATATGTCCATCCCCTTAGAAGTTTTCCTTGTGCTCCTCTTCAGTACTTTTCTACTCACTGTTCAGATTTTTATTACTATAAATTAACCTTGTTTGTTCTACAACTTTATGTAAATATTTAACTTCTTTATTTAACATTTTTTTAGATTCCTCCATGTTATTGCATATGCCAATAGCTCATTTAAAATAAAATTACTGAGTAGGCATTCCATCGTATGTTTGACTTTTTAAAAATCATTTTTTTGTTGATGAAAATTTGTTTTTTTTTCCAGTTTGGGGTTGTTAAAATAGCGTTGTTATGAAAAATTTTACATGAGTCTTTAGGTAAGGATTTTTCATTTATCTTGGGCAGATAGTACTTAAAATTAAAATTGTTGGGTCATAACCTCAGTGTATATTTAGGTTGGTAAGAATTTTGCAGATTGCTGTATCATTTTGCTCTCCCGTCGGTAATGTATGCAGGTTGTAGTTTCTTCACATTCTTGCCAACATTTTGTTTAGTCATTAATTTTAATTTTGACATTCTTTTGGATTGGAAAATGGCATCACATGATAGCTTTAGTTTCTCTTTCCCAATGACCAGTGATATTGTGGACCTTTTGATATGCTCACTGGTTATTTCTATATCATCTTCGTGAAGTTTCTATTTGTTGCTATTTTTGATTAAATTTTTATTTCTGTTATTGAGCAGTGAGCGCTGTTTATGTGTTCTAAATGTAAGTTCTTTAAAAGATATGTGTATCGTAAACATTTTGTCCCCAATCTCTGCAGCAAGCTTTGCTTTTAAAACTTCTCTGATAATCTAAAAATGGAGAATAACCTCTCATTTAATTTAGTAATGACTCTTCATTAAATTCATTGAAATAAATATTTCAATTAATTTAAAATACCATCAAATTAAAATTTATTCTACATTTCAGGGAATGTTTATCTGAAGTTAAATAAAGATTTCCAAAATTTTAGTATGATTGTGTAATCTATGGTTCTTACAGTATTTTGAAACATATCAATTATGTTAGTATAGTTAAAAGAAATGAACTATTACCTAAAGTAGTGGATACTGCTGCTTATTATTATTACATCGTCATTCTTATTATGTCTTTAAATAACTAGAGCAATATTTCTCGATATTGCATGCATGTAAAAATGGGGACAAATTGCCTTGCTAAACTATAACTATTTCTCTAGTTATAGAAATAGTTTATACAACTATTTCTCTAGTTATAGAAATGGGTTCTATAACTATTTCTCTCCATCACATTAACAGTCAGTATGTTATTAAAAGATTCTTTGCTACTGAATATTTTATAATATTCAGATGAGAGAAAATTAGGTTCAATTCTAACCTAATCCAAAAAAGTTATACACATTTTAGTCTATTAAGCATCAAATTAGTCATTATTTTAATTTTAGTTATTAATATTATATTAATAACTTATAGGGAAAAACAATATGAAAAAGGATATATATATATAACTGAATTGCCATGCTGTACACCTAAAATAAACATGATATTGTAAATCAATTATACCTCAGTAAAAAATTTTTAAATATTATGCTAATATATCAAGTCTATACTAAATTAAATTTGACATTTAATTTCTTAATTTTCAGACCTTTAGCTCTGAAAATAACAAATTTCTGAAGGTCTTTGTAAAACCTTATTTTTTGGAGGAAACTAGTTGTTCCTGGCATAGCATAATCCATTTCAGCAGATTAAAATAATTGCTGACTGAGCATCAAGATATTGTGTTTTGTTTTTCATGTATGTGTTTTGGTGGTAGATGTTAAGGTTGCTCAACAGCATTTCCTGTTCCTCTCCTTTCAAGCACAAGGTTGTGGAAATTCACCACCATTTCAAGATTAGGCATGGCCAAGTGACTTTACTGGTCAAGGAAAAGTGGGCAGAACTGACATGTCACTGAACTGCTAGTTCTGGACTCTCTGGCACATTCTTACCTTTGCATGTGGGAACAGGTTTTGGCCCTGAGGTACCATAACATCAAAGCAGTCTGCAAGGCTGAGCTAACAAATGCATGGAGAGTAGCCAACTTGCACAGACTGTGGTGGTGAGAAGCACATTTTCTCTTAGTTAACTGAGATTATATAGGTGTTGTTACTGTAGCTTAACCTGGCCTATCCTTACAGGGTCTGAAAACACAATTAGGAATCTCATTATTTTTATTTACAATCCATAATGAAGAAATAATTATGAGCTTGAAAAGTCATGCTGTAATTACCTGTGACAAAGTAACAGGTTTTGAAAAGCATGAGGGTATTACCAGAAGTGTTCTAGTGATAGATTGAGATGTCCACAATGTCCATAAATGCATCTTTTATTTTTTAACTGAAAAAAAATTATTTTATGGGTTTTATTTCCTGCCTTCAAATAGAAAATTTGAAAAAAATACACAAATGTAAAAAAGAAGCTATACTAATCCTATTGATGTCTACATATTTTGGTATGTTTTCTTAAAGAATTTGCTTTTTATTTTCATTTTTCACATATAAGTTAAAATAGTTATTAAGTACTACATAATGATAACTGACTACTCTGGAAATAGCTACATATTTCTAAAGTGCATTTCATTGTTCCCCGATTTATTAAACAATAACTATTATTTTATCTTGTCATTTGATATTGTAAGGCACATCGTTATGAACAACAGTTATTGTGCTGTGATATTCAGGACCCCAACAGAGCTGGAGGGAGCTACTATGTCACAACAAATGACCTTAAGTTGCTGCTCTATTATTGAAGGTCCTTTGCTTTGTGCCCATGATCACAGTTCCTTCTTTTACTGTCAGGATCATAGAGCTATTATTATGTATCCTTGGGCAAGTTATTTCTCATCTAGGTTTCAGTTTTGCATTTTCAAATATTCCTACTTCATAAACTCCAGGAGAGAATTAGATGATAGTAATACAAGTAGTGAGCTTAGTACCCAGTAGGTGCACAATAATTAGTAGTTCTTATTACGATTCTTGCTATGGGCATTATCTACATTTAAATTATAACTTCAGTTGTACTCTGAGCTTTCAAACAGATGTGCAAACCCAGTAGAATTTTGTGAAGAAACCTAAAGAAAAATACAAGCAAATCTTCCAGGGAATGGACACTGTGAAATTTATTTTGTGGCTCAGTGGTCATGGTTCTAATGAACGCTGCGTTTTGAATAGGCAAGATTGATGACTGTATTCTTTTAATAAATGTGGGAGCTTTCATGGAATACAAAATTTAGCAAAATTTAGAATCCTGGATAAGTCATCCTTCAAATAATCCATGTCTGAATTCCACTTTTTCTCTTTTCCGTTGTATTATGTATTGTTTTATGCCAGAACAATATATGCAATTATTAAAAACAATAATTAAACAAAAGAATAGCATTCATATTATATTAACAATAATAGTATTTGATGGCTGGATGAGTGGAATGACAGATTCAAATCTAGAGAATCCCCAAAGCCATCATCATTTATCTCAAAGGAACTTTATCTGAAGGATGGGGCTATAAAGAACCCATAAACTGGACCAGAAACTCAGACTGAGGAGTCAGAGACAAACTAGAAGACTCCCATATTATAGACAAAAATTCCGCCTTTTAACACAATCCCAAGATTTTGAACTTGTGTGGTGCAGGAAGAAAAAGCAAACTTCAAAAACTCTGAAGGAAAGCACTTTCAGGATAGAAAAGACAGAGCCCTGCTAGACTCTTTGCTAAAAACCAGAGCATCCCATGCCTGTGAATAAGGCAGAGCTGAAAAGCAAGCTAATCTCTCATACACTTTGTGTGTATGAGACAAAAACTCCATTATGTGAAGTGGTTTGCCATAAACATTCTACAATTCTTTCCTGTAGGACACTTGAAACTAGAGGTAGACCAAGTTTAAGCAAAGCTTCACCCTAATTGCAGACAAGATGTGTTACTAATTGTTCACAGATTCATTTCCTCATCCTATCAGCCTAACAGAAAAAAAATACATACTATCTGGGGAAGAATAATGACAATGTCAATTACTAGATATTATGAGACAAAGGAAGAACTTTTGAGACAAAGAAAACAGCAAGAAAATAAAACCTATAGTCAAGAGGAAAAGAGTAAAATAGAAGTAGATACACAGACAGTCTAACTGCTAAAATTAATAGATGATATCTTTACCTCAAATACATATTTTTAATAAGAAGAGGACAAGGAAGTCATGGATCTTAAAAAGTGCAGAATGTTAACAGGTAATTGCAATCTCTTAAACACAAAGCAGATATTCTATAATTAATACAATATCAGAAAGTAAATGATCATGAAATAGATTTAGTTAATGCAACAGAAGATAGGATTAGTAAATTTGAAGACAGGTAAATGGAAATTATCAAAATTGAAACCCATAGGTAACATTTAAAAAACACGATCAGAGTACAGAAGTATATAAAAATGTCAGGTTATTGATCATACATATAATTAAAGGACCAGAAAAAGAGGAGAGAAAAATTGGGATGGAATTATTCTTAGAAGTGTAAAGGGAGATATATTTCCCACTGCTTATTGTTAGTATACTAAAATACATTGATTTTTATATAATGAACTTGTAATATCTGATTCTGCTAGATACACAGTTTTAGTTCTGGTAGCTGTTTTGTGCATTTATTAGGATATTCTACACATACATATGTACCACCAGTGAATAAAGAAAACTGATTTCTTTCTTTGTATTTGGTAAACTTTGAGGTATTTTTCTTCCCATATTGCACTGAGAACTCAAGTACAATATGAATAGAAGTAGTGAAGAGAGACTTCATGTCTTGTCTTAATATAGAAGAAAACATTCTTTCACTCATAAGTATAATGTTGTTATAGGATTTTGGTAGATAGCTTTTATCAGGTTAAGGGTGTTTCTTTATATTATTGCCTTTTGAGAATTTTTATGATGAATTCACTTAAAATTTTGTCAGATGTGTTTTTTTTTAATCTATTCACTCATTATATTTTTCTCCTTTTTGCTCTTAATTTGGTGAATTGCCTTTATTGAGATTTTAAAAAATATACTGAACAAACCTTACATTCCTATGATAAACTTCCTTAATTATAACATATTGTCCATTTCATATATCACCGGTTTTTATTTTCTAACATTTTGTTAAGGAGTTTTACTTTTATATAATTAGTGATGCTGATTTAAATTTCTTTTTGCAATTCTTTTATCTGGTTTTGGAAGCAAGGTTATATTTGTCTTATAAAATGTGTTGAGAAGTGTCCCTTCTGCTTCCATTTTCTGAAAAAATGATTGTATAGACTGACATTTTTTTCTCCCTATTTAATATAATTCACCAGCACTGATATCCTAGGCTGAAATTTATTTTGTAGGAAAAAAATTACTTATACAATTTTAATAGAAATAGGGCTACATATTAATAGATATCAGACTTTAATAGGCTATTGGATAGCTTATGTTTTTATATCAATAGTGATATAAAAGAGACAGTAGTTGCATGGAGCACAGGAGTAGATGGAGATTAATTGGCAAAATAAACTTTTTAGGAAAATGGAAATGTTTTGTATCTTGATTATGGTGGCAGTTACATAGGTACATGTATTTTTCAAACTTCAGTGAACTATACAATCACTATACATATATAGGTTTTATATAAAGCTGATTAAAAATAAAAATGAAAAATATAATTTAAGTTTGCTCTGGAATAGCTATCATTCTGCTTCCTCATCCTAGAAATTAGGAAGCTCCGACCCCTCTTTTTATTACAAACTGTTTCTGGTCCTTTTAGTCCAAGCTACTTGTGGAATTTTCTTTCATACCAGCTTCTTAAATCCTTTCTGGGTTTCCTATGAATATAATAGGGACTTATACCATGCTCCAAAAGGACCATCCATAAATCTTTTTGAGTCACGTCCTTTTATATGTTGGTCTTTCTGTGAGACAGTTGTAGCACAGAGCGCTGATGATTCTTAGAAGCACTTTGTCAATTTTAGCTGATTCTACTATCCACTTCCTTAAATCTCTCTGAATCCTTGAAAGTGGATTTTTCTTCTCTTTTTTTTTTTTTGCAGTATGCTGGCCTCTCACTGTTGTGGCCTCTTCTGTTGCGGAGCACAGGCTCTGGACGCGCAGGCTCAGTGGCCATGGCTCATGGGCCCAGCCGCTCCGCGGCATGTGGGATCTTCCAGGACCGGGGCACGAACCCGTGTCGCCTGCATCTGCAGGCGGGCTCTCAACCACTGTGCCACTAGGGAAGCCCTGAAAGTGGATCTTATAGCCACATCTTGATGTTATCTATCCTCTGATGTCTTTTATTGCTTAAAGACTCTCTTAAGGATGAAACCCCATTAAAAAAAAAAAAAATTCTTCAACCATATACCCCGTCTTTTATATTGCCACTAAATTCTGCTTACAAACTGAACACAAGTGAAGAAAGGAATTTTTAAAACAAACACAGTTAGGAATTTCAAAGAGGTCATGGGAATTGAAGTGTGCATCCCCAAGGAAAAAATAAGCAGAAACTTGTCTGTACATCTGCCCTGCTTTTACCATCCCATCGTTGCCTTCGCTGTAACTCTTTAAACAAGAGGGGTAGCTCTTAAACTCTTAAACAAAGGGTACAATTCTTCTCCGTGAAAAATCTGCTTTCATAAAGGAGAATGACTTAGAACACTTCAGATGAAGAAGATTAAGAGAACAAAACCACTTTGAAATAAATACATTCTATACTGCTTTCTAGAGGTTCCATGAACCTCTTTGGGACATTTTGTTTCTTAATTCTATCTCCTTTTTTGACATTCTCACTCTACATCTCTCCTCTCTCCTGTAACCTCTCATCCACCAAAATGTTTCAATTCAGGAACAAGGGATTATTTCACCACAGCCAGGGAGTCCTGACGAAATGGAAAATAACATAACACTGGAGCTTCTTTGTGAAAGAGTACTAACAATATTTTATATTTTCTGCCTACATGGTTTAGAATTTATATCATACCAGAACAACTCTACATTATCTCTATTCTTCAATTAGTAAATTCTAAAGAATATGACACAAATATCAATTAAGCAACACTAAACCAAGTCACATAATTAGAATAGAAGAGAAATAAAGACTAGTTATTAATCTGGTTCTGGTATGAGTAAAGTATGTGGTGAAGGGAAATGCTATGATGATGAAAGTAATTAAGAGTAGGAGGGACAAGTAGATAAAGAAACATTTTATTTTTTCTTTGTACCTCTCTTTCTCTCTTCCTTTCCTTCCTTCCAGGGAGAGGTCACAGAGATGAGATGGCTGAGCAGAAATCAATGGCGCTGACTCCTTGGTGGTCTGAGTCAATCCATCAGACAGACTGGTGGCAGTCACTCAGCCTCCACAGTCACCACCGCCCATGCTGGCACTTGTCACATTTGGAATTCATTTGCATAGCTGGGTAGCACTCCCTGTGGAGTTACATTGAGCGATTTTGCAGCTGCGACAGCTTGAAATAGAAAAGCTAATGCAACCAACTATTGGCTTCCTCAGTTCCTTCTCTTCCTAAACCCTAACTGGGAATTCTTGACATAAAAAGGGTGAGGATCATTTAAAATAGAAGGAGAAAAAAATGTGTAAATTTCTCAGGTATTTTGTGTAAAATATTATCAGGTATCCTCCATTTCTAATTTATCATTCCTTGACTCTAGTTTCTGCATTCACCTCTGACTATACTTACCTACTCTGCTTTGTTGATTGAAAAGAAGAATAGTACTGTTGGATTCATTAATATGTATCTTCCCTTTGCCTTGTGGAAAAAGAAAGACTTAAGTAACTTTCCTGAAGTTTGAAAATACAGAAAAAACTTTTTTCACTTCTATTTTTATATGTTTCCTTCTATTTGTATCTCTCTCTCTCTCTTTCTATCCCTCTCTCTAGCCCTATTTCTCTACATATACACAAACATGTACATACATATGCATACAGCACAATGCATTGTAAAACAGAGGGCTTTGATTGATTTTCCTGAATTAATTGAATATTAATGTGTTTTAAGAATATTATATGGAGAAAGTAAAATAACTTTTTCACACAGACCTCTGTACATTTGTCTATTAAATTTAACATTACATTACAGTTTAAGCGATTATTCTTTTGAAATATTAAAAAATATTACACACTGAATTATCTCTCAGTGGAATTTCTCTTCACATAGACAAAATAATGGATTACATGTTAAACATATTCCTTTTAAAATAAGTAGGCTATGGCCATATATTCTTACTAGTTTAGAATATATTCTCACGATAAAGGAACTCGGGGGCAGTGGAAAATCAACTTTTCTCATTAAAAAGGAATCAGGAAAAAAGTGTATTGATTGGAGATATCTGGGCTGGTGACAGATTTAAAATTTTGTTGAGTTTATTCTCTTCCTATTTGTATCCAGAAAGATCTTCATTAAAATTTATTGATTCAACTAAATGAGTTTTATATGAGAGGCACTGACTTTTCCAAAAGTTAATATGATGCCTTAAATTAACAATGAAAAATCCTGTAACTCTATTTTACTTCATGCCAAATGTCAGTTAAAACATCAGTATCTGAGAGGTTTCCATGAATCAGAGTTCATTAAACTTTCCAGACTATTCTGGAGGCTACACTGCTTATTGATAAATTTGTACCTTCACTGAGGCTGTCGGGAGTGTGTGGTGAGTACAGCAGCAGAAGTGGTGGTTGAATAAAGCTGCTGTAAGAAAAGAAAAAATCAGAGGGTTTCATAATGTTATACATGAATGTAGATAGAGAACCTGACTGGATAAGAAAGACTATTCAGGACTCACGGAAGGAGAATATTTCACTCTGTTGATGATTGCTGCTAACTTTCAAAATCCCACCATGACTCCTGTTTTATCAGGATCTAGACAGCTTTCAGATTACATGCACACAGAGTTTCTTCCCCAATTACATCTCCAGGCCAGCTTCTCTGAAAGATGCCATCTGCTGATGCTGGCCAAGGGGAAAGCAGAACATCTGAGGACTGGCACCAACAGAAATCTCCATGACACATATTACCGGAGATTATGTGATAAGGCTTTGGTGTGTTTCCCAAATTGGGTTTGTATATTATCAGGTTTGGCTAAAACTAAAACAAGAATTAGTCTCTAGGTCAACTAACGGAAAAAAATTTGTATGTAAACGTATCAAGGTGGTCCTACCAGAAACTCCCACATAGTTATATATTCCACTTATGTTTTCCCAAGTGGAGATTTGCTTTTTCAATTCACTGCCTTATCTATTGACGATCATGTATGCCACTTATTGACCTCTTATTTTTTTCACTGACACATACTATGTGATATATTCATTATGTAAGTCCTGAGAATTAAGCACAATATTAGTCTTATTATATAAATGAGTAATCTGGGAGAAATTAAAGCAACAGTGAAAGGAGGAAGAGAGAAAGATAACTAACTCATTATTCCATGTATTAGGCAATGCAAAATATTTTTTCTTTAATTTTGATTTTCTTTAACACTCATAATCCAATGAAGCATTACCTCCATTCTCCACCTGAGGATAACAAGACTTGCCAAATGTTACACAAGTAATTGGTGGAAACAGTACTGTCCTTGGAGACAAAGAGGAAACATGCCTCAGAAGGCTCCACTGTGGTCCTTCTCTGACCACATCTCTGTGCACAGGCAGCGAGTCCTGAGCAGCAAAGGGACATGCCCACGAGAGCTATTACGCCCCTCTGTAGACCATGCTCAAGGACCCTGGACTCCTGAATCCCTACCCAAATGGCCCCACCTTACTTCCATCACCAGTATGGATGTTTTCTCCTCCCAAGGTTAAGCCATACCACTCAGGATTTTTACCCAAGGTTCAAAAGGACTCAGCTTGGTTGTGCAGGTGGTGTGTCCATGTCCACGTAGATCAGACTCCTTATGATGCTGCATAGAGTTGGAAGCAAGAAGAGGGAGTGTTAGGTCAGAAACTTGGGGAGAACTCTGAGTCTCAATGTGGTTCTAGCCTTCCAGACTGTTATAAAAATATATTTGTCAAGGTGGGAGGAGAGAAGATATTTTATTTAACATCCTGATAGCTTTATTTGTAATATTTAGATATATTACACATGGACTTTTGGGGCCTCAGAAATGGTAGGGGTGGGACTTTGTGGAAGAACCAAGCTTCAAACCAAAATCTCTTAAATTCCAAGTTCTAAGCTCTTCACCAGTAAACCAGATCTTCTCTCTCTTTTCCCTTTGTGGGAGAAGTAATGTAAAATCCTTATAGATTCAATCAACATTTTTCTTATTTTTATTTTTTACCTACTTTAAAGACAGGAATTCTTTTGAACTTGCTATAGACTGAATATCTGTGTCCCTTCAATACTCATATTTTGAAATTCTAACCCCCAATGTGGTGGGTTTTGAAGGTGTGGTCTTTGAGAGGTGTTTAAGTCATGCTGGCAGAGCCCTCATGAGTGGGATTAGCACCCTTTTAAAAGAGACCCCAGGGAGATTCCTCACCCTTCTGCTTTGTGAAGACACAGCAAGAAGACAGCTGTCTCGACCAGGAAGCCGGTTCTCACCAGACACTGAATCTGCCAGCATATTCATCTCAGACTTCCTCTGACTCTAGAACTGTGAGAAACAAATTTCTATTGTTTATAAGCCACTCAGTCTATGGTAGTTTATTATAATGTTCTGGATGGACCAAGATAGCATCGTTCTCTGATTTCTGGTCATAGAAGAAAAGCTTTCAGAGTTTCATCATTAAGTATAATGTTAATTAATTTTTGTTTTGCTTAGTTTTGTTTTGTTTGGGTAGATTCTTTCATTGAGTTGAGGAAGTTTGCTTCTACTCCTAGCTTTTTCAGCATTTTTTTTCATAAAAGTGTTGGATTTTGTCAAATGATTTTTCTGTTTCTGTTATGATTGTGTGTTTATGTTTCTTTTTTATTAATATGTTATATTATATTGATTAAGTTTTGGATATTAAGCCATCCTTAGAACCCTGTGGTGAATTCCATTTGGTCATGATGTATAATCCTTTTCATATGCTAGATTCACTTCTCTAGAAATTTGTTGAGGTATTTTGCATCAATATTCTTGTAATATTTTGCTGTCAGATAAAACTGTTCTCATAAAATGAGTTAGAAAGTGTTTTTTTCCTCTTGGATTAGTGTTAATTCTTTAAATAATCATTATACTTCACCAGCAAACTCATGTGGATTTGGATTTTTCTTTGTGGGAAAATTGTTTTGAATACTCAATCTGTATACTTGCTATGGATCTATTCAGTTTTTCTATGTCTTCTGAGTCAGTTTTGGTATCTTTTTAGGAATTTACCCACTTCATCTGTGTTATATAATTTGTTGATATACATTTGTTCAGAGTAGCTCCTTATGATCTTTATATCTGTAAAACCAGTTGCAATTTTCCCTTTTTCATTCCTGATTTTAATAATTTGAATCTTCCGTCTTTTTCTCTTGGTCACTCTTGCTAAAGACATCAATTTTTTTGGTATTTTAAAATTATAGTTTTCTTAATTTTCTCTATTGTTTTTACTATTTTGTAGATATGGTTTATATCTACAATGAGTTGGCCTTAAGTAAAGGAGATTATCCTCAATAAGGTAGGTAGGCCTCATCCAATCAGTTAGAGGCCCTAAGAGCAACAGCTGAGGTTTCCCTGAGAAGAAATTCTGCCTCAAGACTGAATGCACCAACTTCTGCCTAAATTTCCAGCCCGTGGGCTGCCCTGCAAGTTACAGACTTGCCAGCCCCCATAATCACGTGAGCCAAGTTTGTTTTTTAGTTATGTATAGATAGATAAAATATGTAGTGTATAATACATATGTATGTATATATATAATGCATAATTTGTGTGTATATATGTGTGTGTGTGTGTGTATATATATATATATATATATATATATATATATATATATATATATACAGTTATTCTGGCTGGGTCTCACTGAATTTCCTAAATATGTAAATTGGTATATTTAAACAAATCTGGAAAGGTGGGAATCACAACTTCCTATTTGTCCTCCTCCTTTCTTCTCTCTATTATTCTAACTGGAGTTCTGATGCGGTGCTAGTAGGTCTCACACTATCCTATGTATCTTTTTAACTCTTTAAAAGGTAAGGAATTCCCTGGATGTCCAGTGGTTAGGGCTCAGAGCTTTCATTGCCATGGGTCTGGGTTTGATCCCTGGTGGGGGAACTAAGATCTTGCAAGCTTCGTGGCATGGCCAAAAGAAAAAAAATGTAGCCCCTCTCTTCTACAGAGCAATTCCTGTATAATTTCTTCAAACTATCTATATAATTTTTTCAGATTTATCTCTAATTCTGTCTTAAGTTATGTTTATTTTGGTACATAGCCACTTAATTTCTATTATAATTTCCATTCTAGAGTTTCTGTTATTTCATATTTAAATTTATTGTTGTGTATTATATTCTCTTTTCCTTCACTATATTTTTAGTCAATTTTGTTTCTTTAAGTACATCAAATAGGTTTATTTTATATATTAAATATGATAGTTCTAATATTGATAGTCATTGTATGTCTATATCTGTGATTTTTCCTGATAAATCAAAATAATTGTGACTTCTTTCATTTTGTATTTAAAAGATTTGGTTTGAGAGCATTTTATTTTTATTCAGTAAGAAACTTTGAGCCCTGATTGTAAAACGTGTTTCTTCTGAATGTGTGTGTGTTTCTCTCTCCTTGTACTGTATGTGCACAGAATCTCTTTCACCTTTTTTTTTCTTCTTCAGGGAGCTAGGAGGCACTACTACACCCAAAATTGACATAAACTAAATGTGTAGTTCTCATGTGATTTCTGAATTTTTCCTGTTTTTATCTTCTGAATGAGCTACCTATCAGAGGCCCTTATGTAGACAAGGTTTCCTTCGATGCAATTTCTCTCCCTACTCAGGGACTTGGATCTGCCTCCTGCAATGGCTCCTTAAATTTGTGTTTTAAGCCAACAGAAATTGCCATATACTCTTGGAGAAATGTTGACTCCAGGGATTTTTGCTCTGTAGATTCATGACATTTTTTATTTTTCTGACCAGAATATTATGTGCAAGAATCTTTAAATCTTTGCTTCAAATTTTAACTCATTAGAAATGAATTTAATCTACCATTCATTGACAGCTAATATGTTCTTGATATTTATGGAAAAGAATGCAGTTTTATCTCATATAAGAATATATTTAATTTATGTAACAAGATATTTTTTATATTATATATATATATACCCACACATGACTATTGCAAGAGAAAGTTATATTAACATTACTAGTTAACATATATTTCATAATGACTTAGAATGTTTTAAACATTGAAATGTGTATTTTAAATTATGTTACTCTCCCCCTGGGCTTAGTGACATAGGGTGTAACTAATAATCTGTATAATATGAATATTTATATACACACATAATCATACATATTTAAATGTGGTGCTTCCTCTGATTATTCTAACTCTGAGTGAATTAGAATACCTTACCATAATAAGGAAGTTGACTCTTTATGGAGACTATAGTGAGAATTCATTATATTACTTGCGAAACACTCATGAGAAAACCTTTTTGTCAAGAATTTCACATGCATTCTAGTTACACATTCACCATGTTCAACCCAGAAACATCATTTCTTTGGAACAACATCTGAGAAGATACCCCTGGGAAATACAAAAGGCAAGTGATAAATTTTAAAGAATTGCTTTAAAATGTTGTACAAATGAGGGCTTTGTTTGATTGCCAAGAGTTTCTGGAGGCTCCATGCATTTTCTGTAGGAGGCCCAGGTAGGATTTGGTTCCGTTCTGAGTGAAATCTGCGGATAATTTGAGTATAGAACAAAGGAGAGAATACAATAACCACAATCCAAATGCAGAATTGGTTTTAAGATTTCCTCCTGGGATTTTAGCAACTGTCTGAGTTGAAGTGCATGTCTAAGCCACTCACCCATCACAGCAGCGTGGCAGTCACCAAACACTTGTCTCAGCCATCACTCACGATGCCACGTCACACGTCCATCCCACGAGCAGCAGAAAAACAGGACTCTAAACATTTGGAACATGGAGAAAGCGGGGGAAAACCACTTTGGTTTTTCAGGAAGGTGAGGGTTAGTCTACTGATGAAAAGATCTTGAAAGCTTTTATATCTGATATATGACTAAACTCACAATAGTATATTTTTAAATGTAACTGTCCTTTCTTTGAAATACCATATTTCATGTTATTAAGAACACATATAAGAGAGTGAAAACTAATGCAAATACAAATCAATAGAAACATATTTAGCAAATATAGAAAAAAGCCATTTAAAACACTTTATATACTTTAGCATGTAATTTTTATAACATTCTGTAAATGACAAAATCATAATGATGGAGAAAATTCCATAGTTGCCAGGGTATAGGATTGGGAGCAGAGACAAATAAAAAGGAAAATATGTAACTCCTACTCTTAACCCCATAAAAAAAGGAGAAATTAAGTGGCCTGAGCAACAGGGTTTTAGCAATAGAGCATTTCTCGTGTATTGTCCCCCCAGGATATTTTTTAAAACAAAGAAATTGGTCAGCTCACACATGCATTTTCCTCATTAGAACTTTATGCTGATTTATTGATTAGTCCTTCACTGCATCTGTGTGATCATGTGAATTTGAAGGAAATAAAAAAGGAAAGAGACTCAAAAGAGATACCTGCTGAGCCTGTCAATACAAAAGCATCTTTGACAGCTACAAGACAAAACAGCCCTTCTGTCAGAAAGACTTTGACGGAATTAAGTGAACCACATTGACAGGATATCATGGAAGCATCTGGTGGGTTGTTTCAGATGAGCGCTCTCATTTCCTTGTCAATGTTCCTATGTGTGATGCATTTCGTGGACTGTCTTGGTTTCTCACAGCTCCTGTGAGAAACAGGGGAAGCAAGGGGATGGTACCTTTAGCAAAGCCACTGCTCTGGTTTATATCAGTTGCCGTCCATAGGAAATGTGATCATCAGAGATATGACAATGGAAAATTCTGAGTTTTAGCCTAAATTGATGGTCAAAAGAAATTTCCATTGCTCCTATGCCAGTTTAGCAAAACAGGGAGAAGGACTTTTCTCCTACACACATACTTCTTGGAATATTGTCTCTTTTTTTACGGGGGCATTGTTACAGAAAATGTCTTATGTCTGCTGCAAAAAAAGGAGAACATAAGTAAAAACTGACTACTTTCCAAGTGTGATTTTGTGAATACTTACCTCACTCCCTGTTTTGACTGACTTTCTGGTCCTTCAATACAGAGAGAAGTAATATTTACTGAACTACTAGACTCTGCTTCATGGTATCACAGGATCAGAATGATATTTAATATAAAAAATTTTGGAATAAATTAAATATTCTATGACATTTTTCACTGATCAGTTATTTATTACAGCATATTACATAGTTATCAAAATGCTTTTTATAATAGAAAAAATTTAAAAATTGGAACTACTCAATAGGAGACCCGTTATACTAATTATATTGTATCCATAATATTGCATCGCCCTAAAAATGAGGTAAATATCCATGTGATAATATGGAAAGTTTCCATGCCATGATTTCAGAAAAAGCAGAGATAAATAACTATTATCCCTTTTCCCTAAGTAAGCAAGAAAATATAAGGGCTTCTTTCTTTTTCATTTTTTTCCGGGAAAAGTCATAAGAAAACGAAAACAGTGATCATCTTTAGGGAAATAAACTGGGAGTTGGGATAAGGTTATTTCTTTCACATTGAATTTCATTCCGTTGTAAGTGGTTTAAATATTTTAACTGTATATGAGTAGTACTCTTTTATGTTAACTAGTGTTATCTATGGACTTCTATTCATTCATTGTATTCTCTTTCTTAAAACAAATAAACAATAATAAGACCAACAAGCCTGTTTGCTTCATAGATTTGGAAGGTTCTGTCTGTCTTATTCACTGTTCCTTGTGCCTGGTATATATTAGGAACTCAATAAATGTTCACTTCATAAATAAACAACAAAAATGAATAAGTATATTTAATATAACATTGAAGTTAAAATAACAGGTCTAACAGATTAAATTATACTACTTTTAGCATGTATTTTCTTCCAAATGTTTACTCTGCCTGATAAGAAGTGGCAATATACCCATTAATGAAATATTTTAATGCTGAAATCATTATGAAGTTGAGTCTTTCACTCAGTCAATAAATATTTACTAACACCTAGCATGAGTTAGAGGAACTAAATAAAGTGGTAGGCATACACAAATGTGTATATCAACTTTAAATTATCATATGAATACAATCCTAAATGTAATTCGGGATAAAAATTTGTAACAGAGTGAGAAATCATTTAAATTGGCCTTTCCAGGAAAGTCTTCCTGATTAAGCTATACGCAGACTTAAATCTAGAGTCTATCTTTACACATAGAGAAGACCTTTCAAAGCCAAGACAATTTTGGTTGAGAACAAAGAGCTAAGTATACTGCATGCACCTGAGATGGTGCGCAGCGCTGGTAAAGAGAGCTGGGGAGGGTAGCACCAGAGAGGTCACAAGGCCAATTCAGACACAGAGTTGCGGGACACTTGGGAGAAATCATTCTTTAGTCTAAGAGCAATCAGAAGCCATGGAAAAATTTTAAGAATGGGCATAATTTGTCAAATGTTTTCTCTATATTTATTGATACAATCATGTAGGGTTTTATTCCTTAGATTGGTAATATAATGGGTTATATAATTGATTTTTGAATGTTCAAAAGTTTAGCATTTTGGAAAGAAACCTGACTTTTTAGTGGCCTATTATTCTTTAGGTATCTATCTACCCATCTATCTATCTAAATTTATACCAATATAAATCTATATCAGTCTATCTATACATATATAACTGGATTTGATTTGCTAATGTTTTGGGGTTTTTGTTTTGTTTTGTTTCGTTATTTATTTATTTATTTTATGTATTTATTTTTTTTTTTTTGCGGTACACGGACCTCTCACTTTTATGGTCTCTCCCTTTGCGGAGCACAGGCTTCGGACGCGCAGGCTCAGCGGCCACGGCTCACGGGCCCAGCCACTCCGCAGCATGTGGGATCTTCCCCGACTGGGGCACGAACCTGTGTCCCCTGCATTGGCAGGCGGACTCTCAACCACTGCGCCACCAGGGAAGCCCTGATTTGCTAATGTTTTGCTGAGGACTTTTATGAATAAGCTCTTGAAGGATAATATTCTGTAGTTTTCTTTTTTGTACTTTCTTTGTCTGTTTTTAAGATCAGGGCAAAGCCAGTGTCGTAAAATTAGTTGAGAAATGTTCATTCCTATTCTATCTCTGGTACAGACTGTGTAAAAGAATTGTTATTTCTTCTTTTATGTTTGGTAGGATTAAACCTTCTTGAGGGAGTTTGGTGGTGTGTAGTTGTCAAGGAATTGATCCATTTTATCCAAGTTGTCAAATTCATGTGCTGATGGGTATTTGCAGTATTCCTCTGTGATTCTTCTAAAGTCTCTGGGGTCTCTTGTAATAACCCTTCTACATGCCTCCTGATATTAGCCATTTGTGTCTCCTCTTTTTTTCTTGTCAGTTTTGATATAAGTTTACCATTTTATTGATATTTTCAAAAATGCAGCTTTTGTTATGATTGATTTTTCTATTATTTTTGTTTTTAAGTTCATTGATTTCTGCTCTATCTTAATTATTTCCTTTCTTCTATTTGTTTTAGGTTTATTTTGTTATCCACTTTCTGGTTTCTTGAAGTGAAAGCTGAGATTATTAATTTGAAGCATTTCCATTGTCTTTTAATGAATTTGAAAATAAGAAGATATGTCTTTCTTATTGCCCACACTTACCAATTCTAGTGCTTTTAAATCCTTTGTATAGATCCACATTTTTATCTGGTGTTCTTTCTTTTTACTGAATGACTTCCTTTAATATTTCTTTGATTGCTGGTGATGAATTTGTTCATCTTTTGTATATCAAAAAAATAATTTCACCCTGATTAAAAAAATTAACTGGGTATAGAATTCTATTTTTCTTCTTATTTTACTATGAACGTGCTCATCCACAGTTTTCTAACTAAGATTGTTTTTGATGAGAAGTCTCCTGTAGTACTTTCCTTTTTCTTCTGTACATAGGTCTTTTTGGACGACTTTTTAAAAATAATTTTTCCCAGGCTTTAAACAATTTTATTATGATCAGCCTTGTATTTTTCTTCATATTTCATCTGCTTATGGTTCATTGAACTTTTTGGATCTGTGTATTCATAGCTTTTATTAAATTTGGGGGAAAATTGGCTTTATTTCTGCATGTATTTTTCTGCATCGCCCTCTACTAAGATTTCAATTATACATGTATTTGGCCTCTTGATGCCTCATATCTTACTGATTCTCTATACATTTTTTTCTCACTGTATTTTTTTTTTTTGGATTTTTTCTTCTGCTACATCCTAAGTTCATTTGTCTTTTTGTCTTCAATATTTAATATGCTGTTAATCCCACTCAATATATATTTTATATGGTACATTATGTATTTAATCTCCAGAATTTTGATTTGAGTATTTTTGGCATGCATATCTATCTTCACCATGCTCATAATTTCCTCTACTTTCTTCAATATGTAGAATATATTCAAAATAACTTCTTCAATGTCTTTGCCTACTAATTGCATTTTCTGTGCCATTTCACAGTCTACTTCTATTGATTGATTATTCTCCTCATTATGGCTAATTTTTCTTGCTTCATTGCATGCTTGATTTTTTATTAGATGCCCAACGTACATTGTGAATTTTACTTTGTTAGGTAGTACATTTCCCCAAAATATCTTTTGCTATATTTGAGCTGTGTTCTAGGATTCAGTTAAGTTTCTTGAAATAGGCTGACCCTTTCTAGGCTTGCTTTTAAACATTCTTAGTTGGGAGCAAAGTAGTGTCTAATCTAGAGCTAATTTGGCCAGAGTACTAAAGCAATACCCTCTGAGCACTTTATTCAATGTACCATGCATTAGCATACATCTTCTTACTCTGGCTGATGAGAACACACACTATTCTTACCCCAGTGTGAGATCTGGGGATAGTTCTTCATGCTCATTTCTAGTTGTCTTTTCCCAACCTTGAGTACTGTTCAGTACCTAGGTAGTCTCAAGAAAACACGTCCTCAAATCTCCAGATCTCTCTATATGGCTACCCCTTCTGTAGTACTTTGCTTCATGATTTGTAGCTGCCTGGCGTCTCTGAATTATAAATTCTGGTTCATCAACTCACAGAGACAACTAGGTCATGCATGGGTTCCCTTTCCCTGTATTACAGCCTGGAAGTTCTCTGCAGAGAGTGAGCTGAATCAACTCTAAGGCTCACCTCATTCACTTCCCTTCATTTAGTGATCACTGTCTTATGAAGTCTATTTCCAATATCTGAAAACAATTTTAATATATATATATATTTTTTGATATCTTACTTGTTTAAGACAGGAGTCTAAATCCAATCCCTGATACTGTCATGACCTGAAGCAAAATTTATGGCATTCTTCTCTTAATCGTTTTAACTTTGTCATATTTTCTCTATCTGGTAGAATCAGGGCATTATTTTCCATTAATCTTTATTTTTTTTAAAAAATCCTCTATTGCCTACACATCTTTCTTGAGGATTCAGAATCATCCTGTCAATAATTCATTTCTGACCTCATACCCTTTATAACCCAACAAAAATACACACTCTCCATAGGATGCTAATCGACAGTAGTGAAGTTGGAAATTTAGTTGGATTTACAGTGCTTTCAGGTATGTCTTAATCATCATAAAAAGACCATTATTCAGGCAATCCTTGTCACCTTAAAGATTCCTACTTCTCTCCCATATTTCCCATCATATTATGCAAGCTCTTACCATAGGAAACAACCTCAAAGTATTGGGCTTCCAAATTAATTATATACTCTTTATCACATATCAAGAGAAGGCATACGTATTCTAATATTCACCAACTTTAAAAAGGGAAGAATAAAGAGGAAATCCAAAACAAACTGGAGTTAACAATTGTCATAAATAAAGATTGCGATGGGGTGGAATAGCTTTCACAGCTATTTGACAACTGACTCATAACTGCGACACAGATGAGTGATGTGATTATTCCCAATTCCAGGCAATAAAAACTATATTACACCCCACAGCATCACAGATAGTTTTATTTTCTTTCTCTCAGTGAATTTATATATACTCCTTTTTCATAGAAAAATGTCCAAAGCTGTGCCCTTAACAGTTACACAACCAAGTATAGTGACTGTGACAGAGAGTAAACATGCAGGTGGGTCTCAGCATAAATCAAAATGACATAGAAGAGCAAGAGAAAAGTGAACAAAATGGATGGATTTTTCCCTCTTAAACGGACCAAACAGTCCTGAATGGTATTCAGAAAAGCACACAGGGTTGGAGAGGCACAGCTCCCATTGAGTGTGATGAGCTCCCTCTTCCTCAATCCCTCCACATCGTGCAGTAATCTGATGCTCTTTTATGCACGTTAACGTGTTGGATAAATAAGGTTGAAACACTGCATCTGCCACATTATTGTCTTCTTAAAATGGCATTTTAAATTATCTTTATGACCCAAATTTAACTGTTCAAAGTGTCTTGAGGAAAACTGTCAAAACAAACGGCTATTCTTTAAAACTTTTAACTGCTTACACCACAGATGTACTTGGAAATATGTATTTTTAAAATAAATTGAAATATATTGTTGTAGCAGGAAAGTAAGATTAATGGAAAACAGATTCCATCTTATTATTTTTAACAGAGAGAAAGAAAAAATGGATTTTTTATGCATTGGGAAAAATACCAGAGGACTTCAGCAAATGATAAAAACAAATTATGGGGCGTGATGCCATCAAGATAATGACAGAGGTCATTCCTAACTTCAGTCCTCTCAACGTAATAAGGGCCAAATATTACAAGCCCACAGCTGACATCATACTTAATGATAAAAGTCTGAAAACCTTCCCTCATATCAGGAACAAGACAGAGATGATTACTGTCATTCCTATTCCACATTGCACTGTAGGTTCTAGCCAGAAAAAGCAGACAAGAGAAAGAAAAAAAAGGCATCCAGAAGAAAGCAGATGGTCAGCAAATATTTTTGACTGAAAGGATGGAGAAAGATGTTGGTAAGAGCTTAATCTATTTCCCTTATTAATGGAGTCAAAAGGTAGTGCTGGCAAAGGCAGTGTTCTAAAAGCATGGATCATTATAGCAAAGGTGCAATTACTAGAAAGATGGAAGGTTAACATTAGGATACACCAGGTCTCAGTCACCTAGGCAGATAAAAAAATAGATAATAAATGCACCTAGGTGAAAAAGGCCAAATATAATTGTGGAAGACTGGAAAAATAATAGTTTCAAATTAGTCTAAAGGAATTTCTGAGCCTCTGGGCTCATGCATTTATTGGTGCTTTGCACATGGCATATGGTGAGCTTTAAAAAGATTCCAAAGTTCGAGCATTAATCTGCTTTATCCTTCAATATTCCAAATTTAAAAAAAAGTTATTGACTTCATATTTAGTTTCACACAAGAAAATTTACTTAAATGCAAGTATATATAACTTCAATTCAATGTATGTGCTTCTCTGTTTAAGAATGAAATAAAATTCTAGTCAAGGGAATATTTACCTTGAATTTTTTTCCTAATAGTAAGGATGAATTGCACTGTGTCATCTATGTTCCTGTGATATATCACTTTTATAACCCTTAATGTGCAACTACAAGCCAGCAAGGTGAGAAGTGCAGGTGGTAGCTGTGTACAGAGGTTTTTTTTTTTAACTGAGAACCTAACAGGGATTAAAAACACAACCCTGGCCTCATAATCACCACTCTAATCTCCAGAGCTAACTGACCCAGACAATAAAGTCTACAGAAGATACTTGCTGAGCTATTAGGTTGATGAATGAGAAGTATTTCAGAATATGGCATCTTGTGAAAAATAATACAATAACACAAGTAGTTGTCCATCCCAGTGGTACCAATTTATAGCCAAAGCTAACTCAATAATCTCTTTTTACCTAGAGGCCAAGCACTGCTGAGCTACTTCATTGCCAAAGAGACATAAAACAAACACACCTAATATATAGCAATGTTGTAATAAGGCTAAAACAAAAGCAGATTTCAGGCAGAATTTCAAAGCTATCCTTTTACCTCCAGCATCAAAAGTAAAAGAGAAAGAAATAAGTGCATTAGAAGGATCTCCTAAATTATCATTTTTATAAATGATTTATTTAATCGATATAAATAAATATCTGAAAGGAGATGACGTGTCATGTTATGTTGTCATAAGAGCATTAAATTTATTTTCTCGCATGTGTTAATCATAAAATATAACATTTTAAACTGCATAGCAACTATCAGCTCACATAAAGTATATCCAGAGTGTTTTGACTTGAGCTGTTAAAACCAATTTTTAAAAGTTCCTGAGTAATACACATATTGACAATTACATTTGAGCCACAATGAAGACCATCAGTATGGAATAGTTGTTTGTTAAAAAGCATGTAAACTTATCTATTTGAGAGAAAATTTAATAAAGAATATCTTTTGTTAGCATTGCTTGGATTTGGTTTTGCTCTGCTGATCTTATATAAGTTGATCAGTTCTTAGTAGAGAGAAGCTGGAATTTAGATTACCACCTAGTTAGCTGGGATCCCTGGTCGCATGACTAACCAGCTATATTTTCCAGAAGAAGAATATGTAACTGAGAAAGAAAAAAATAAGCACAAGTATTTTTAATAATTCTGTAATTAACATTACCTAAATTACATATACTAAATAAATATATAAAGTGTGTGTTTTATATATATTGTTTTATATATTTTATATATATATATAGTCTCTTAAATATATACATATATGTATATATGTATATTTAGAGAGAGAGATAAAATATGTAATAAGATGTAAGTATAGTTACATAGTCACAGATTGCAGATGTTCTTCAGTGAAAAGTTAATATTTTCCCTCTCTCAGATATTAATAGAAAACTAGACAAAATAAAAAGAAAGGCATATATTATTGTAACAATACTGTCAAACATGTGACCTAATTGTTAGAACTCCAATACCCAACAACTACAGAACACATATTATTTTCAAATGCATGTGGCATTTTCACCAAGACAGATCATATCCCTGGCCATAAAGTATGTCTCAATAAATTTTATAGATTTCTGTCATACACAGTATGTTCTCCCGCTACAGTGTAATTAATATATATATATAATTTTACATAAAAATTCCTGAGGAATCAATAAAATAGTAACAAAAATCAGTAACCAAATTTAATTGCATTACAAAGCATAAGATTAAAACTCAGAAATCAATTGCACTCTATATACTAATAGCACACAACTAAAAATGATATTTTCAAAATATTTTATTACAATAGTATCAAAAATATTCAATACTGGGCTAAGACCCAATGCAGCCAAAAATAAATAAATAAAATAAATTTATGAAAAGGGCTTCCCTGGTGGCGCAGTGGTTGAGAGTCCGCCTGCCGATGCAGGGGACACGGGTTCGTGTCCCGGTCCTGGAAGATCCCACATGCCACGGAGTGGCGAGGCCCGTGAGCTATGGCCGCTGAGCCTGCGTGACCAGAGCCTGTGCTCCGCAACGGGAGAGGCCACAACAGTGAGAGGCCCATGTACTAAAAAAAAAAAAAAAATTCAATACTTATGAATAAAATTTTTAAAGATATTCAAGTTTTGAAAATTATAAAATATAAACTAAGAAAAATTAATGACCAGAAGAACCATGTTCATGGATTGGAAAACTCAATATTCTTAAGATACCGCTTTACTTCAGATTGACCTATAGATTCAACATAAACCCAACAATAATCCCACCAGGATTTCTCTTTAAATATACAGGCTGATTCTAAAATTTCTATTGAAATTCCAAAGACTTAGAACATCCAAAACAATCTTAGGAAAGAATAAACTCAGAAGAATTGCATACCTGTCCTTAAGACTTCCTCTAAAACTAAATTAATCAAGACAATCTGGTTCCGGTCAATGGAATAGGATAGTGAGTCCAAAAATAGACCCACATTTATACAGTCCTTTGATATTGAGAAGGCATCAAATCGATAATATTCCTGCAGGCAATTAGCTCACTGGGGAGGTGTTTGGTTTTTGTTCTAGTGGAAAAGGAAAGGAATAAGGCAACCCTGTCTCTTGAGAGTGCCCTTTCAGCCACTGTATGTCTGGTCTACCTTTGCTTGACTACCTTACTATATTAGTGGTCCTCAGTGTAGGGGAGGTGGAAAGAGGCGTGAGAGTGTCTGTAGGAATAACCTCTGGAGCTTTTTTCAAATGTGCAAGTTTACCTTGGCCTTGATTCCCTGATGAATAGGTGTGGAGGGCTCATCTTGAAAATAACCTGCAGGTAATTTTGATCCCACTGTCCTCAGACCTTCATGAACAGCCATGTGGACCTACTTTTTTTTTTTTTTTTTTCAAATAACCTCTCTCCCTCATTTCTCTTTCCTTTATTTACTGCTCCCTTCCTTCCATGTTTTCAACAAGAATGGTCTACTCTGTACTTCCTGGGTACTACAACTTTAAAAATAGTCCTAAAAAAAAAAAAATAGTCCTGAGAAGAGTACCCGCCCTCCATGTGAAAAGAGTGCACGTAGACGCACACACACACACTCCACATACACAAAACTTAACAAGGGGAATGGAATTAAATGACAAGTTAATTGGTACATGAATTAATTACTGACAAGCCATATATTTGTATTACATACAAATCCATATATTATAGGCTGGTTTGCAAGAAAGACTGTGGATTAAGTTTTAAATGTAAAATTTTAATAGGTAAAATTTAGAATTAGGCATAAATTTTAGGAAATGGCATGCCAAACAGAAAGTTTTGAGTAAATAACAGGTGCAAAAAATAGTAATGAACATGGTAGTTGAGGAAATTGGAAAAAAAGAATGAAGAAAAAACAACCCTCTGCTTTATATCAAAACAAATAATGTAAAATCCGCAAATAATTAAAGATTCATACCAAAATATTTATGGTATCCTTTTCCAGCAGTAGAGATATTTAGAAGCTCATTTTCTTTTTGCTATATTTGCTAAATATGTTTCTATTGATTTGTATTTGCATTAGTTTTCACTCTTTTATATGTGTTCTTAATAACATGAAATATATACAAGGACAATCTCATTGTTAACAAGTCATAAGATATAGATAGAGTGAAATTATTACCTGAATCTAGACTTCTCAAGTCTGTGTCCACACGTTCACAGAATGTTTTCTTCCAGACATTTTCTCCATGTATTTATCTTCAATTTTATATTCAAATGTTTAATCCCATGTTAAAAAATAAATAAGCAAATAAAGGCGTTCCTACTACATTTATGGTTCTAAAATTTGAGTTTCATGTCTCCACGTAATTTCTTAGACACGTTCATCTGAGTGTATATGTAAAATTATGAAACCAAAAATCACATATATCATTAATGTGTTTATTAGCTATTGTTTTATGCACACACATCTTTACTTTCATTTGGTCCATTACCTGGTTCCCACCCAGGAGAGCAGTGCTGTTTCCTGCAGCTCCACCTAGCAGCCTCACAGATCATGAATGTCCCTACTCTGTGCCAGCTTTCCCCTCCAACCCTCTTTACCTCCCTCTTATCTCTCACAAATTACTTATAATTTGGGGCCTACTAACGTCAGTTTATTTTCCCTGTTATTTCTTTCTAAAAATGCCCCTCCACCCCCACTAGAAATTATATCTGGGAGAGACTTGTAGATTCAGGGGCTCAGTCATCCATCTGATCAATCCATATATTACTTCTTACGGAAGAAATTAACTACTTTCCACAATTTAAAAATGTTACAAGCTAGACGTTTCTTTTATAATCTATTCTTCCTCAGGCAGTAAATCCAATCAAATATTGAACACACAAGGAACAAATTTCAGTTTAAGAAATAAACTAAAGGCACTTTAAAAAAATAAATCAAATTACACTCCAGAGGAGAACAAGATAGGCATACCTGAGTTTTACATAAGAGGTGTTTTTACTGCTCTGTCATTGTTTCCCTTTTGTCAACTAAACTAATCTAGTCAAAAGACAAGTTAAACCAAAGGAAAAACAGATTAACCACTCTCTCTTGTCTATTTATTTTTGAAGAACATTATCCTTTTCCTAATTCTCTACCCAACTATTGTTCTTATTTCATCTATCATTTATCTTGAATTCATCGTCTCTCCTTTAAATCAATATCCATCATAAGGAAACCTTATGTTATTCCTTTTCTCTCTGTATTTAAGTGTAAGATCTCCTTCCCTTTGGTCCCCCTTAAATAAATTGTTTGTATCTGATAAGAAAAGTTAGATTTTAGAAGTATATTGAAAAGAGAGGGGGCTTCTGAATTTATGTAATAATTTGGATTATGGCTCAGCAGATGGTCACTCCCTTCTCCCCCACCTATCATGCTTCTTAATCATGTGACATGGTCCTTGGCCATGTCACTTGCTTTGGTCATTGAAATGTTAGTGGATGTGAGGTGAGCAGAGGCCTTAAGATGCTGTGCAGTGTGGCTTTGCTCTTGTACTACCGTGATTTAAGATGAGAAAATATATCCCAGGGAGCTGATGCATTTTTAACGTAGGCCCAGTAACAAACACCTGGAGAGCATACCTGAGCTAGTTAATGCTGGAACCAAATGTAGGAAACCAATAACCTGAGGTAGGGCGCAGTTGGGCGAGCACTTCCTAGATCAGCCGAATAACCTGCATATTCATGACCATGAGAATTAGCGATTAATTTATACGTCATTGAGTGTGGAGACGCTTTGTTATGAGGTACTTCTGTGGCAATTGCTGGCGTTTACATTGTGAAACGCATCAAATGCATTCAAAATGTCAAAACATTTACACAGTACAGGTCTATGGAGGGTAGCAGCCACTCTCACAGTCCTAAATGAGAGACCGCAGTGATGTTATTCTAATGTCCCATTTCTCACACCTGAAGCAAAAAAGAAAAGAAAGGAAAAAGAATTTACATTCTGTTTGGCTCTTGACCTACGGCAATTGACAAAAGAAGGAAAGCCCTCTGTATGCAAAGACAGGAGAAGGTCATCTGGAGGTTATAGGCTGATAAGAGCAAGACATATTCCAGAGACCCTGGATGACACCATGGCTCCTAGAGGTGACCTGACATGAGGCGGCATCCACACAAGTTTACTACAGCAGCTTTTCTTATCAAGAAGCAGTACTGGGGCTTCCCTGGTGGCGCAGTGGTTGAGAGTCCGCCTGCCGGTGCAGGGGACGCGGGTTTATGCCCCGGTCTGGGAGGATCCCGAGTGCCGCGGAGCGGCTGGGCCCGCGGGTCATGGCTGCTGAGCCTGCGCGTCCGGAGCCTGTGCTCCGCAACGGCAGTACCAGGCATAAGTTGACTGCATCCTTCACCTGGCATGGACACACCATCGTCTGTTTGCTCTTCCAGATCTCTCCCCATCTCCCTCCATAAAAAACAAGGAGACTGACCATTAATGCCATTTCTAGGTATCTATTAGACCGGACATAGGGAATATCCTTTCCAAACTGAGATCTAGGTTACTGACCCTACAGTGACCACCACAAAAGGAGACACACAGCCTTGGTGGACCTCTTCATATTAATGTTAATATTAGCGTGTTAATGGGTTGGAAAAGTTAGAAAGAAATGTGTTAGCGTCTCCTAATACTACATTTATTTTTCCATTTTATAATGGAATCCTTTGTTCACAGCAATGGAATCATTTAAGCAACTATGAAAATCCTTTGAAAAAACTGGAGGGAGACCTGTGTGAGAATCTACACTGTAATTAAGACTATATTAAACTTACATATAGAATGCAATGTATCCTGCCTTTTTAAAGGAAAGTTAAATAATGTGTATTTAAAATACCTGCCTGAGATACAAAGCATAACAAAAGGTCTAAAGAGGACGTTTTCAATAGTCTATGAATGGCCATCAATCAATAGGTTCTAATTGACCTTTCTAACATACTGCACCCAACAACAGCAGAAAACACATTCTTTTCAAACACCCCTGAAACATTCACCAAGAGAGGTCATATTCTGGTTTATAAAACAAACATCAATACATTTCAAAGCAATTAAGACACATAGAGTATGTTCTCCTACCACAATGGACTCAAACTAGAAATCAATAATAAAAAGACAACCTGAAAATCTCCAGACACTTGGAAATTAAACACACACTTGGATCAAAGGGAAAGCCTCAGGGAAAAAAATAAAACAGGATGCACAACTGAATAGAAATGAAAATACAACAGTATATGAATTGGAATTTTCCCTTTTTCTTTACATTAGGAAGTTTGAGATTGTCTACTTGGGAGGTCATATTCAAATTAATGTAAAATAATAACGAGATATTAGTCATTGCACCAGGATTTTATGTACCTCTCTCACTTAATTGCTCAGTAATTTTGTATAGCTATTTTGATCCTGTCTTAATTTTAGGCCCCCTTTCCCCTATTTTTACCAGCATACCAGAATAGACTCACTATAGCTATTACAAATATGCTAATATTATCTACTCAAGTTTGGAAATTAAATGTTGACAAAGTTGTCATATCTGCATTTTCAATACTTATGGGTCTAAATGCAAGTTTCAGAAGAGGTTCCTTTACTTTTTTCATTGAGTCAGACAAACATCACCAAATCTGTCATGTGCCAAGCTACAAAGAGCTTCCCTGAAGTGAAATCAGGTACCATTCTTTCATGTTTCTTATAAAACTTGCAAAGATAGTATCTGTTTACCTTAACAGCTAAAAAGTAAACAAAATAGAAAAAAGCTTAGAACCACTGATGAATTATTAAAATAGAACTGTTAGGTAATTTGGTGTAATCACATAGCTAATGTCCGAGTCTGTTCTGAAATGAAACCAGCAAATGATGGTAAAGTGTATTTGAACATCTCGATTCATGAAAAGTGTGTAATTGCTGGGGCAGAATATTACAGTTTTAGAACAGTTTTGATTGTTTTGAAGTTTTTCTTTTAATTAACCTGAAACTTATTTCAATTTCCTTTTTACTACTTGGTGCTTCCTGAGTTTGACTTCTCAGATTTGGGGGAAATCCCACTAAATCTACATACATTTTTTTTTTAAAGGATTAAATGAGACCATGCTTGTAAGGTACTTAGCACAAAGCCTTCTACATAGTAAGTACTACATAGTAATAGTTGTAAACCAGTATTATTATTTTTTTTAATATTTATTTATTTATTTTTGTCTGTGTCGGGACTTCGTTGCTGGACGCGGGCTTTCTCTAGTTGCAGTGAGCGGTCGCTACTCTTCATTACGGTGAGCGGGCTTCTCATTCCGGTGGCTTCTCTGGTTGCAGAGCACGGGCTCTAGGTGCTCAGGCTTCAGTAGTTGTGGCTCACAGGCTCTAGAGCACAGGCTCAGTAGTTGTGGTGCAAGGGGTTAATTGCTCTGTGGTATGTGGGATCTTCTGGGACCAGGGATCGAACCCGTGTCCCCTGCGTTGGCAGGCCGATTCTAAACTACTGTGCCAACAGGGAAGTCCAGAATTTACATACATTTTTCCCACTAAATTCTTCAGTAGATTTTATGACTCAATCATAATGTTATCTTAATGCCTGTAGCCTCCATCCTGGGCACAGTTCCTTGGGTCCCCGTCTCTCATCACTAAGAAATTGTGTCTATCTGTTGAGACCTTCATCTCATCCAAAGGAAACATCCACTTGTCTCTTCTTCCATCTTTTTGAATCAGCAGGAGCTTCTCGTTCCTTTGCGCGTATCTGGCAAAATATTTGTGATAGCCATTCCTGCTTAACTTCTCAGCCTCTAAACACACTTAAAAGAGAAGAAAAGAAGACTATGTATAAAATAGGTAACTAATGAGAACATACTGTATAGCACAGGGAATTCTACTTAATGCACTGTGGTGACCTAAATGGGAAGGAAATCCAAAACAGAGGGGATATATATATATATATATATGTATAGCTGATTCATTTTGCTGTACAGCAGAAACTAACACATTGTAAAGCAGCTCTACTCCAATAAAAATTAATTTAAAAAAATAAGAAAAGGAGGAGAGGGAGAAGAGAGAGAATGAGAGAGCACTAGAGAGAGAGAACTGCCATCTATTTTCATTTAAACTTGTAGAACTCTTTATCTACTTTTGTCCTTATCACTTCAAGAAAAATGTCAAAAGTGTTCTCTTGTTTTTTTGCAGTCTTAAATCTGCACCAATTTTGTATATCACATATCATGATCCTTTGATCTGTAATATTCTGGACTGGAAGTATCTTCAGAAATGAATTCAAATACAAAATCTATAGGTTAAGAAATCACAATATAACAGAATAAAGAGTGAACTATAGTTTAAATTGATTCCTGGAATCAGTAACGACTAAGATCCACAGCACCCTCGGTGTCCTGGACTGTATAGTGGAAAAAGGTGTTCAGAGTCAGAACGGCTTTTTGCGAACAGCAAAGAGACAGATTATTCCACTTACTAATTCTGTGCACAGAACTTCAGAAAGTCCCTAAAGTAAGGAAAGCAAGTAGCTAGGAGGGAAATACTGAATGTGGAAGAGATAATGAGCTAATTACATGATTAGTGAAATATATTAAGCAGCCAGCAAATCTAAAGGGGTTGAACTTTTCATTTGAATGTGACGTCTGGAAGGTTGTTACCAAAACACAATGAGAGAGTGCGTGCTGCTCTATCAGGAAGCTAAACAGTTCATGCTTCATTGCTAGTCTCGTTTATATACAGTCCTCTGAATAATGTTAAATCTTTTAGCGTGGAAATATGATATTTCATTGCTATTTGCAAGAATTCTCTTTCTTTATTTCATATAAACACAAGAAGCATATTTCTCTCTGACCCACCATCTTAGGCTCAAGAAAGAAGAAAGATAAAAAATAGTACACAATCTGGTCGGTATGGGAATGCGGAGTGCTTTTAAAATTAAGTGCATTTAGAATGTTAGACTAACTGCGTTTTCACTAATGTGAAGGATATGATCAGGGTTGTAACTTTTTAGTATGCTGGGCTCGCACATTAGAATCTTACTCACGTTGTGGTCTGGCTTCCTTGTTTTCATTAAATTGCTACCTCTCGGCAGGAACCCAGACAAACAGGGTGCCTGCAACACTCTGTGTGACTTTCTGTAGGAAGCTTCCATAAAAGGTTGCATAACTGTGAATAAGCCTTTTGGAAGAAATGTGAAAGCTTCCATTGTGCTAAAACAAGGAAAGAGGCCAATGTTTGACAGTAGGTTGCTATAGTTTTGCCAAATTAAGGAGGGAAAAATGCACGGGGCCAATTTTAAAGCCCAGCTGCGTCTTTCTAATCTAAATGTATAGAGAAATCGGGGTTCATTTTTTTTTTTTTTAGATTTGAGGAAAATGACAGCTCTACTAAGGTGATGGTTAAAAATATTTTCTAAGTTTATGAAAATAATGTATCATGATCTGTGTAAGGCACCGTAAAATCAACCACACTTTTGCCAAGGGTTTAAATGAAATGAGGCTTTCAGTGAGTAGAACTAAAACCTTTCTGACAGAGTCAATTCCCTAATTAAACCCAGCAATGACTCTCATTGTCTGCTTATCTCCATTCACCCCCTATTTTCTTCCCCAATTTTGTATCCACTACACCCCAAACCGAGACCTATGTTCCATGGGATAGACCCCTGGGCTCTCCATCAAGCTTGTAATATTCTGAATTAGAGTATCCTCTCCAACTTTTCTGTTTCTTCCAAACCCACACCCTCTCCTGAGTTCGGGTCCAAACTAATTTTACAAGGTTCTGTTGTTTCTAGTCACATGACACAGTAGTTCCTCAGCCACACCAAGTTCAGGCCGACAGGTTTGTCTGCATGAGCTGCTTTGGACACGCACTGACAGACCTTCTCTGTCACACAAATCCAGGGGAAGGGTATCATTCACATGGAAATAAGGCCCCCAAATTGTCATTTACCAGATGTATGTGCATCTCTGAAACTCGGTTTCTTAATGCCCTTAAAGCAGAGATCATAGAACTTGCTTTAACTTACCTTACAAAAGCTGCATGAGGCTCCCAAGAGATTGAAGTTCTTTGTAAACTATGAAGTTCTAGGCAATGTGGATTTTTACTATTAAAACTGTTCTATGTGCATATGGTTTGTTTCTTCAGCTAGTTAAAAATTATTGATGGTAAGTAACCATACTTCATACTCCACTGACTTACCGGAAGTATAATAGAAGCACAAAACATTACAGATTATAGGTGCTCAATAAATACTGTCTAAACACATGCCAGTTCCTACATTAGCAGATGGGTTAAACAGTCATTCAGTCAATCAAATCTTCCCCATCCACGTACACTGTTGAAAGCACTAACAAATCCTATTGCTTGGATAGCTGGGACATAACCGGTAACTTTCAGAAAATCCTGAATCCTTCCGGGACTCCAGCTATAGATCCTGTCCTCAAGACACTACTTGGAGAGACAGGCTTCCTGTGGCTCATAAAGTGGTGGAGTTATGCACAGGGAACTTGACCCAAGCTTGGAATTCAACATCACTGAACTGGTTGTTAACATTTTTGATTATGACACACTGCACTGAGAACACACATACACTGGTGCAGGGATCCAAAAGCCTAGTGAGGGTAAAGACCGTAAGTCTTTAGCCTTAAAGACGAAAGGGCTACCGAAGTAGAACTGAATGCTTACGGATGCTATACTGAGGTTGGGTGCAGTATGCAGTCGGAATAGCTTTTAAATTTCTTTTTAAGCAAGCAAACCAGCCTCGTGAGTAATACATGACCGCTTGGCTGAATGCCTAGTGATTGCAGAACCCCTTTGGGGACTGTAGTTTGAGAGCTGCATTTATTAAAACATACAATAACAATGAATCTTCACTCTTGTTTTTTCATCTTATCTTTGCTTCAGAGATGCAGAATATTCAGATGCTCTAACTTCAAAAAATAATAACAGACAATCTCTTAAAATTACACCTATGTGTTTAGGGTTCAAAACTCCTCTCCTGGGGCTTCCCTGGTGGCGTAGTGGTTGAGAGTCCGCCTGACGATGCAGGAGACATGGGTTCGTGCACCGGTCCGAGAAGATCCCACATGCCGCGGAGCGGCTGGGCCCCTGAGCCATGGCCGCTGAGCCTGCGCGTCCAGAGCCTGTGCTCCGCAACGGGAGAGGCCACAACAGTGAGAGGCCCGCGTACCACAAAAAAAAAAAAAAACAAAGAAAAACAACAACAACAAAAAAACTCCTCTCCTGGTACATAGCAGGACTCTCTGACTTGACCCCTGCAGTAAGCACCCTACCTTCCCTTCCTCCTCACTGAAGACAGGAAATTTGTTACCTCCCAAGACACAGATATTTGATCAGGTCTCCATATATCTCCCAAGACACAGATTGTAAGAATTTAGGTGTTACTCACTATTCTACTTCTCTTGACATTTCCCAAACCTTTTTTTCTTTTACTAATCTTGATTTTTTTATTTGCACCTTAATATTTTTATAACACTTTGCAGCTTTTAAAGACATTTTATAGATACTGTTTTTAAGAGTACATCAATCCTGCAAGATGGACGGGGTAAATAAAACAGGTGAGATAAGTGCCTTACAAACAATTATGTAACTTGCCTGGCAATTCACCAGCCTTTTGTATTAAGTGCACTTTCTGACTTTTAAAGATTACTGGTTCTCAACCTTATTCTTTCTGTTCAAACTCTCTTGGACCCTTACTTTATCTGCTACCCACTTTGCCCTTCCACTCTCAGCTGATGATTTTCCCTTCCTTTACTGAAAATATGATACTCAGTAGAACCATCTAGTTTGTCACCAGTACAGCTACACACCTGCCTGCTTGCAGAGCATCTGCTATTTCTTCCCATTAGAACACTCTTCACCAACACATGCAAAACGTGTGTTATCCAAGGCTTTTGCCCTTGAGGCCACGTCCAAATCCTAAAATGCTCAAGGGTCAGAGATTGAAAAACTAAGAAGAAAGATGATGCTAAGCGGTTAGAAACCTAAGCAGAGCTTTTGGCATTCTCATAGCACTAGAGAAACAAAAACAGGTGTTCAGAGCCATTGAAGGAGGAGGGGCCTTGTAAACATCCTAAGTTTTCTGTTGAGACCTCTGAGTGGCTTTTCCCCAAGAGAAAGGGCCAAGTGAAAATAGACCAGCACTCACAAAGTCTGAAACTCCAATTCAAAACATCTTAATTTTTGCTAGCTGAAAGAAAACTAAACCCAATATCTGAGAAAATAACAATAAGGTAAGATATAGAAAGTGAAAAAAGAAAAATGTCATTATTTGCATATGAAATATTTGTGTAGGTAGAAATCAAAAGACTGTAGATAAATGACAATAATTCATATATGAATTGAACAATATCACTGGATACAAGTTCAATATAAAAATTAATTATAATTCTATATGGTAGCAATAAGCAAATAAATTTAGGTATAATGAAATATACAAATCTAAGTTAACAAATGTGAATAAAATAAATTTTAAAATTTAATCATTACCATCGACAGTATCACAAAAATCTATGTCACAATACATCTACAAATGATGTGTTTTATTCTGAAATTTACAAAACATTACTAAGAATAACCCAAGAAGACTTAAGTATGTGAATTGATATATTTTATGCATTGAAGTTTCAATGTTGTAAAAATGTAATTGTTCTCAAAATGATTTATAATTTCAAAGCAATTCAGAACAAAGTTCCAGCAGCATTTTTCAAGAAAAGTGTGGAAATTGATCAGCCAATTCCAACATTTTTATAGAAATGCAGAGGTCCAAGATAAGAAACAGAAATTTAGAGGTCTTACACTACTAGAAATGAAGACTTACACAGCTACAGTCACTAAGAGAGTAACTTATCCTGTGGATAGACAAATAGAACAGAGGAATGGAAGGACGTGCAGACACAGTCATACCCTTAACATGGTCACCGGATTTATAGCAATGGTGGGAAGGTCTGAAAGCAGGTGGAAAAACCAGGCTCTTCAGTAAGATATGAGACAATAGAAGATCTCCAAATGGACAATAAATGCATGATAGAATACTCAACTTCATAATTCATCAGGGAGATACAACTTAAAACTATAAGAAAATACTCCTACACATCTATTAGAATCATTGAAATGAAAAAAGATATGGAGAAGTTTTAGCAAAAATGTGCATCAGTTGAAATCTTCCTACACTTGGTAGGTACAACTATTTTGGAAATAAAGTTTGGCAGTGTCTACTAAAACTGGACATATGCAAACTTTTGGCCAGTAATTCTGTACCTTCTTATTTAATCAAGAATAAGAAGATTCGGGCCCACAGAGGGCTGCACCACTTCTGGGGACTTCATATCCAAGGCCAGCACACCAAGACCACAGGCCGCCATGGCCACACGGTGGGTGTGTCCAAGAAGAAATAAATGTGTGTGTTGTCTGTTAATAAATAGTCTATAATACAGTTACAAAAAAGAAAAATGAAACCATTTTTCTACAAAAGAAAGATGTTAGAGAATACTAGAGAATCTTATTTATAATTGAACAAAACCAGAAATAACCTAATATCTATCAAAATAGAATGCACCAGTAAAATATGGTATATTGGAAAAAATGTATACTGTATAGCAATGAAAGTGAATGAAGTGTTTTATTAAATGACATGAAAAAATTTCACAAACGCAGGAAGGGGTGAAAGAAGCCAGACATAAATAAACACATGCTGCACAATTTCACTTATATAAGTTTCAATAATATTTCTAAATTATTGGTGGTGATAGAAATGAGGAAAGCTGACTTTTTTTGTAAGAGGCAATGACCAGGAAAGAACCTGGAAAGATGCTTCTGGGGTTTTTTTGTTGTGGTATATGTCTTAATAAGGAGTGCTGATTTCACAAGTGCTTTAACTGCTAGAAATTATCTACCTGTACTCTCATTATTTGTGCTTTTTTCTTCCACCATCTCTCATGCCCTCTTGGTACTGTATCACTTATCTGTATCTCTGCACAGATAACTTCTAAAAAGTGTTATCAGTGCACTTGGTTTTCACATGCTCACCTCTCATTTTTCTCCAATTTCCTCATATTTTTTTCTCCCAAAGTCCACAAAGATACAAAGAACAGGCAATTATTTCAAATCCAGTAGTCCCTGTCCTGTGCTTATCTTGTTTGTCTCTCACCAGAATTCAGCACTTCTAGAATCCCTTTCCTTCTTAAACACTCTCCTTTGCTAACCATCATGACACTGCATTTTCTGACTTTTCTTCCCAATCATCCAGATTCCTCATTCTTATTCTCCTTGGTTGGGATTCCTTGGATGATAACCTCAAAATGTTGGGGTTCATCAAACCTCTGTTTTTAAAGTTTACCACAGTTCTAATTTTAACCAGCAATTTTACAGCCTCCTAAATAGTTTTATTAGGAGAGCAATGCTTAATTTTCTAATGTGAAGTAAGTAGTCTTCAACTGCTTGACCTTCAGCAGTTTGACTATGATGTGTCTAGATATGGTTTTCATTGTATCTATTCTGTGTGTGTTTAACATCGATACATTTGACCATTATTGGAAGCTAATCAACCATTAGGTATTTAGTTTTTGTTTTAGTCTAGTTCTCAGCCTCCAATTGTATGTATGTGAGACCATTTAACCATACCTATCCATTTCTTATACTTTCTTCTATCTTTTATTTTATTTCTCCTTTTGATGCTTTAATTTGTATATTTTCTATTGATCTGTCTTTCATTTTACTAATTTTGTTTAAAGTTGTGTCCAGGATGCTTCTAAAACCACCCAATGAATTCTTAATTTTATATGTTTTATTATTTAGTTCTACAGTGTCCTTTTGGCCCTTTTTTTATAGATTCCAACTCTTCGTTAAACTCCTTATTTTTAACCTATTTTCTACATCTGTCTCCATATTTTAACAAATCTACATTAACTATTTTAAAGTCCTTGCCTGCTAGCGTCTAAGTCAATGGATTGGCTTCTATTACTTTTTTTTTTGCTCAGGTGTGTGTTATGTGTTCCTACATCTTTGAATTTCTTGTAATTATTTACAGGGGACCTTAGGTTTCAAATAGACTGTAGAGAAGAAATCAATGTTATTTCTCCACAGGTATGGTTTTTCTTATTTGTTCATTAGACAGATCAGATGAGGGGCTGATTAATTTAATACATTCATGTATTTTGTTGTGTCCAGGTTGGATTTGCATTTTAATTAGTTTCAGCGCACTTCTTGTTTCAAATATCTTGAAGTTGAGTCTCCTTATTGAGACTTTGTTTCCTAAGCACTATGAACCCACAGATGATTTTATCTGCATGTACCATCCATTCTGAAGGCTCCCATTTGTCTCAGCACCCATCAAACCTTCCATGAGGGAAAGCGGGCTTGTGTTTGGAGTTCCTCTAATTTAAATCCATTCTGTCCATCCAGATGGCCTTCAAAGCCTCGCTGGTCTCTTTAGTGATCTTCTGCCCATGGCAAGCCTGATTCTTAGCCTGTTCCTGATTCAAGAAATTCTCTGCAAGAAAATAAGTTTCCAGTGATTCAGTCTACTGAGAAAGAACGATTTTCCACCTGGAATTGTAGTATTTCTAGTCCTCTCGGTTACTTAGACCTCACATGTCTTTTACAAATGTCTCTCTTTCTAGCTGTTAACTTCTCTAGTTTCTGTGACAAGTTGCCTCCACCTCCAACAGTCTGTAAGAGCAGTGAGAGCTCTGTCATCAGTTAATTATTTCTACGCTAACATCTCCCCTAAAACTCCATAACTCAGAAACTATCTCTGTTTCTCTTTATAACTCTGTCTTCTTGTCTTTGTGTGTGTGTGTGTGTGTGTGTGTGTGTGTGTGTGTGTGTGTATTTCAAGGCTTTATAGTACCAAGTAACAATAACATTTTTATGTTAAAGGATAAACAATAACTTCTCTATCAGTACCCAATAGGCAGGATTTTGAAATATTAAAACAAGATTTTAATTCACTTTTATTTTAAGTAGTAAATAAAATTAAAAGAATCTAAAGTTTTAGCATTTCAGGTAGGCAATTTTCTGTAAAATGTGAATAATTTCCAGAAAAAATACTTTCATAATTTTTTTCTCAGAGCAGTATAAATCACAAGTTAAAAACATAATTTTTTATAAATAGGTATTTTATATAAATATTGAAAATAAGCAGGTTATACAATTGTAATATTTAATTTAGATATTTGGTATCAAGTTTAATGTTCAACCATAACAAATAATACATGTAATAACATAACCCAATTCATCTACTAGGTATATTATTTTTCTTAGCTGTATCTAAATATTAATTTTAAAATGAACTATTTGTGCAACAAATTTTTGTGTGTGATTCATTTTGCCCCACAGTTCGAGTGGGAGAGCAGAAGTTTACAATTGAGTACCACATAAAGAGGACCCACAAAAATAATCCTTTTCAATACAGATTTGCTTCTATACTCCAATTTTATTTTTTAAATGCTTTCCTCTGGTCGCCATTTACTAAGTACAAAAGCTAATATATGAATTCCACTTATCTGAAAGTACCATTTGAGGAAGAAAACAAAGGAAGACCCTTTATGTCACCCACTGTCAGATCTTTTTTGTTTGTTTGCTTGTTTTTGTTTTTTGCGGTACGCGGGCCCCTCACTGTTGTGGCCTCCCCCGTCGCGAAGCACAGGCTCCGGGCGCGCAGGCTCAGTGGCCATGGTTCTCGGGCCCAGCCACTCCGCGGCATGTGGGATCCTCCTGGACCGGGACACGAACCAGCATCCCCTGCGTCTGCAGGCGGGCTCCCAACCACTGCACCACCAGGGAAGCCCCCACTGTCAGATCTTGATCTCTGCTTTTCCCTAAGAACATCCAATACGCTGCTGTAGGAACCACTGTTAGCGTCCCCCTCTTTGTCACTGTTCTGCCTGGACAGGGGCGTGAATGAGGTCAGACAACCGTTATGGGCACTAGAGGCAACCCGGGGGCAGGTGAGACTGCTGACGGCATGCCTTTACCCTGCTCTGACTCCCCAGTGAATGACAGTGTGATTCCCAGGGCAGGCCTGGAGCAGCATGCCAGCAGGATGATGACCATATTGAATCACCGGCAGCACCGGCAGTAGGTGACTTTGTTCCATCACTTCCGGGCCTGTCCTCGGCAACACCACTTTGTTTGTCTTTGGTGGTTTCGCCCTTCTTCTCATTGATCATCCTTACCCACTCCAAATTCCCCCGCCTTTATATTATCTGTAAAGTGACTGTTTATCAAATATCTCATTATAAACACAATGATGTGTGCACTCAAATTGAATCTACTCCAAAGGACCACTGACTGAGACATGGACTCTAATCAGAAACCACCTGCATCAGAATGAGATTTAGTATTTATTGTCCACTGTCAATTTTAAAAAGTAAATTAAAAAGTAATGATACATAATATCTGAGCTATATTTTATTAGAAAAATTAGAGTATTAAAATATTAAGATGGGTAAGAATTTATTAATACTTTGCAGATTATATACATGATTGAGGTTTAAGCATCTATCAAGGCAGCCATCTTCCAATTTTTATCAATTTTGTCATAGAAACATATGCTATTGTGCATATTTTGTTGGAATGTTTTAACTATTTACATCATTTAACTATGGATTTCAAAGTACATAAGCATTATAAAATTATAAGCACAACAACAGTATGGGCCTCTCCATAAAAATGTTAACTCAACAAATTATACCCCATGTTCTGTTTTTCCTAAAATTATTTGAAGTCTGATTTTACAATGATGATAACATGGAAACAGACTACATGAGTATGCTATAAAAAATTAAGAAAAGCTGATCTGAACACATTGAGAAGTTGAATTATGGTGACAATTATTAAATTATTACGTTTCTCCTCTCTTGAAATAATTGAATGTACATTAAAAGGTAAGGTGTTCTAATCACTACTTAGAAAGTGTGATTTAACTCTAAGATTTTTAGATATGGTTCAAATTTGGGATTTACAAATTATTGACCCTCTTTACTGGAGAGTACTCAAAAGCCATTTATACCCTGATTCGGTAGGTAAGGATCTTGGATGTTGTCACTTCCATCCTCACAACAAAAAAGCTGAACAAACTGAAAATCAACAACTCTTTTTAGACCTATCAGAGAACTGAGGTCACAGGAAAAACAGCTTCCTGCAAAATGGAGAGAGACAGACAGACAGAGAATCACAAACCACTGAAGCAGAAGCAGAAACTGGACAAGAGCTGGTGCCAGGGGGGTACAAGGGAAAGAACGGCATGTCTCATGTCTTAGTTAAGAAGTCTCTAGGGAAACCCAAAGATGACAGGAGAGACACAAACAAGAGAATTTTAGTATAGCGAATAGTAATCACAGTTTAAGTAATAGGTAGGTAAACAAAAAACCTCATATTAAAGGTCTAGTTACTTCAGTTCCTTTAGTCCAACCATCTTGTCTGGCTTTCAACAAAAAACTACAAGGCATATTAAAAGACAAACAAACACCACAACTTAAAGAGACACGTCAATCCTCACTACCAAACCCAGACAGGACAGAGATTTTGAAATTGTCAGACCAAGAATTTTAGAAAAATTATGATTAACATGCCAAGGGCTCTAATGGAAAATTGAAAAACACACAAGAAGAGTTGGGAAAAGTAAGCAAAATATAGAAACTGGGCTTCCCTGGTGGCGCAGTGGTTGAGAGTCTGCCTGCCTATGCAGGGGACACGGGTTCATGCCCCAGTCCGGGAAGATCCCACATGCCGTGGAGTGGCTAGGTCCGTGAGCCATGGCCACTGAGCCTGCGCATCCGGAGCCTGTGCTCCGCAACGGGAGAGGCCACAACAGTGAGAGGCCCGCGTACCGCAAAAAAGAAAAAAAAAGAAAAAAAATGATAGAAACTGTAAGAAAGAATTAAAAAGAAATTCTAGAAATAAGAAGTACTATAATAGAAAATGAAGAATGCCTTTGATGGACTCAGTAATTGACTGGACACGGCCAAGGAAAGAATCAGTGTGCTTGAAAATATGTAGGTAGAAACTTCCAAAACTGAAATGCAAATAGAAAGTAATTTAAAAGATGGAACAGAATACCCAAGAGCTGTGAGATAATTACAAAAGATATAACATATGCATAATGCAAATAAAGTAAGGAGAAGAAAGAAATGGAAGAAATACTTGAAATAATGATGGAGAATTATCCAAAATTAATGAAAGACACCAAACCACACCTCCAGGAAACTCAGAGAACACAAATCAGGATAAATAAATTTAAAAATTTACACCCAGCCATATTGTATATAAACTGCAGAAAACCAAATAAAAAGAGAAAATACTGAAAGAATCCAGAGGGGAAAAAAAATACCTCATATGTAAAAGATCAAATGTAAGAATTAAGTCAGAATTTTCTTTAATCTACTTGCAAGCAAGAGTGAAATAAAATATTTAAAATACTGATAAAGTGTTGAAAGATAAAACCACTAATCTAGAATTATGTATCTACTGAAATTATCCCTCATGAAAAACAAAAATTGAGGGAATTTGTTGTTAATAGACCTGCCTTGTAATAAATATTAAAAGAGTTCTTCAGGGAGAATGAATACAAAGTAGGTCAGGAAATCAGATCTACCTAAAGGAAGAACATAGGAGAAACTAAACAAAGTCTTTTATTTTTCTTCTTCTTATATCTATCTAACCAAAAAGAGTGTGTTTGAAATAATGATAACAATATCTTTATTAAAAAATCACGAATGGGTGTTAGGTTTTGTCTAATTTTTTGCATCTATTAAGATAATCATATAGTTTTTCTCTTTTATGTTATTAATAGGGAAAATTACATTGATTGATTTTCACATGTTCAATCTACTTTGCATTTCTAAGAAAATACCACCTAGTTGTGGTATTTCCATTTTAAATGTTGCTGGATCCAGCAACATTACTGGTGTTATTTTAAAGATTTTTGTGAGTCAGAAGGTATTTCCACCTGTAGTTTCTTTTCTTATGATGTGTTTATTTGGCTTTGATATGAGACTAATTGTGGCCTCATAAATAAGTTGAATTCTTTTACATTTTTGGAAAGTTTTTGAAAGATTAATGTTAGTTCATTTGGCAAAATTCACCAGTGAAGCCAACTGGTGGCTTATAGCATCATCCGATTACCCAGAGATTTCCTTACATGCTGGAAACCAGCTATTGTTGAGGGGTTCTGGGTACCTGCTGGGGTGCACCTTCCATTCTCAGGTATGTAGTTTACACTTCTGCCTTCCCTTTCACTTCCTCCTTGCACAGAGCCTCAAGGGCAGCCAGAAGTGATAGCTTAAGACTTAGGCTTTTACTCAGAATGTGCACAGCCCGTTGAGTGAGCAGGGCCTTCTAGATTCCCAGGAATATCTAAGAGCATTCCAAAGCTCCCTATGGACATCTCATTCTCCATTGTTTCCTTTTCAGATATTTTTCCAGCTCATTGTTTTCCCCAGTTGTTATCACCCACACAGGCAGCTGCAATATTAGTTAGTTCCTGCTGATTTTTTCCAACAAACACCCAAGAGGAAAGGCTGTTCCCATAGGCTGAGCTGTAAGTCAGGTCAAACAAAGACAAACTTTGTGTGTGTGATTTCCAGGGGAATAGTAGAGAGGTCTAGTAATGACAGTTATATAAAATCTGCATTTTCCAGGAGTTCCAGCCACTTTCTGCACCTTCCAGGGGCTGCTAAGCTGCTGGTTTTCACTGTGACAGTGGGAAACAGGTTTTTAAGGGTTTCATTGAGCTTAAGAGAGGGGAGTTCATTTTGCTTGGATTTCTTTAAGCTTCTTGGATGTTTATATTCATATCTTTCATCAAATTTGGGAAATTTTCAGCCATCATTTCTTCTAATAATTCTCTCTGCCCCTTTTCCACTCTCTTTTATTTCTGGGACTCCCACAATGTGTGTGTGGGTCTGTTTGATGCTGTCCCACAGGTTCCTCAGGCACCAGTCAGTTTTCTATAATCTTTGTCTCTTTCTGCTCCTCAAACTCAATTTCCACTGTCCAATCTTCAAGTTCACTAATTCTTTCTCATTTCTGCTCAGATCTGCTTTGAATCCCTCTGGGAACTTTTCATTTTTGTTATTGTATTTCTCAGTTCCAGAATTTCCTTTTTAGGTTGTCTGTCTCTTTATTGATATTTCCACTGTATTCATACATTGTTTTCTTGACTTTCTTCATATTTTCTTTAGTTCTTTGAACATTTATGACAGTTATTTTACAGTCTTTGTCTGGTATGTCTGTCATCAGTCATTTTCAGAGGTTATCTTCTGTTGATTCTTTTTGTCTCCTTTGAATGGGCCATACTTTCCTGTTTCTTTGTCTGACTTCTGATTTTTTGTTGAAAACTAGACATTTGAATATAAAAACATGGTAACTGGAAATCAGATTCTCCCTCTTTCCCAGGGATTGCTGTCTTTTTTATTGTTATTTTTTACTGTTTTTGTTTTTTAAATTTGTTTGGGCTGTCTAAATGCCAAGGATCAACCTGAGGTATAAAATTATGGTCTTCTCAGGTTTTTTCTAAGCTTGTGCCTTTCCTTGTTCAGGCATGATTACTTTCTAATTTTCCTCATATGTGCAATGGCTTTGGAATGTCCTAGTTTTTAATGTCTGGCTCCCAAAAGAGAAAAGCTGTGGGAGAAAATAAAGGTCACTGGCCCTTTAACTCCCTTGGGAGTCATTTTAGACAGAGTGGGAGAGGGTCTCAACAATAGGGGGGAGATGCAACAACAAGGGCTGCCTACCTTTGTCTGCACTTCCTTGAGCAGAGGCAACAATCAATGATCAGAGCACACAGCCATGATATTCAGAGGGCAGGGTCCTATTTGCCCAACCTGGGTGGGGGATGGGAATGGGTAGGGTGGAGGATGAGTAACTGCTATTGTGCTAAGAGCTAAAATTGGCCAAATTAACTACAATTTGATGTTCAAGTCTTCCTCTGGAGTTTGCAAGCCTTCAATAGACTCCAGAGTTTCACAGTAGATACATCACACAGATTCTGCCAGTGTAATTGCTGTCTAGATGGGGAGGCTGATTCCTACTGCTTCCTACTCTGCCATCATCCCTAAATCCTTTGTGATGGGTGCTCATACTGTTGAAAAGCCAAAAGACAGGGCTAGTTACCTCAAAATAAAAAGAGAGATTTTAGTAAAGATCTCTTCTGTTTCTTATTAATGTTCTTATAGAAGTTTACCTATATGTGCATTAAATAATCATAATTTAGAAAATACTCTGAAGCTGTTTTTAGCCTTTCAAAAATGCTTATATCTTTAAAGTATTCTTTCCCACCTTTTTGGCAAGTTTTGTGATATAAGTTAGTAATTATTGTTAGAGTTTCAGAATCATTTATTAATAAAATATGACATTTCCCTGGCAAGAAAAATTCCATGAGTGCTTTGCTATAAAAGCTCCATAAGTGGAGTTCTAAGTACTTTTCCAGCTTCCTATCTTTTTTTCTTGAATGACAGCTTGAATCATTAAAAACAGTTAGCACTAAAATGATTTACTTTCATCTAAATAGAGATTACTTAATTTAATTAAATATGCTTTATGCTTTGCAATTGCCACAAAGTGGTTCCTGCAAGCTTCTAACTCATTATTTCACGCACCCACAGTGTCAGTGGAATACTAAGAGAGTACAGATTTTAGACCTCTTAGCTCCACTTTTTAAACATCTTTAAAAATTCAAGAACTCTCTGGAAATTTTGTGTTGGCCTATGAAACTTACGTAGTTCCTGATCATTTTTTACTAAAGTTACTATAATTTCTTTTGTACTTCTGTAGCTCTAATTTGCTTTTTGTGCATGTATTTACACCATGAAGGCTAAGGATTCCTCTCACAAACTTTAAGAATTGCATTTTTAATTTGTCATGGCTGTATTTAACTCATCCTGATTTCTTTTTGTCACTGTACACCAGAAAATTTTCCTGTTTCAAAGCTTCACTTTCCAAGTTTGAAATTTTAAAATTTATCAGTTTCACAATTTAAAATAAAACTTGCAGTTTCCAAACTATGAGTATACCTCATCTCATTGAATTTCTTATATTACATAAACACATTGGCATTCTTGATTTTTTCCTTGAGGATAAACATAAGTTCATCTCATTATCTTCTTGCTGACTTTTAGATTACTGCAATTTGAAACCAACGCAAGCTTAAGCACAGATGATAGAAGCCAAAGGGTTGCTAGTACTAGCCAGTATGTGTAGATTTCAAGGACTCTGAGATCACCCGGCCTGAGTTTGAAAACCAGTTTTACTACCTTGGTTGAATAGTTACATGAAGTCACATTTATTCTGAGTCTCAATTTCTTCTTCTGTAAAATGGCAATTATAATGGTACCTGTGTGAGAGGGTTATTGTGAGGAATAAGTGAGTAAATATATGTAAATTATTAAGCACAGAATCTGCCATGTAGTAAGCACTCAATAAATGAGAACTATTTTCAGCTACATTTTATCTAGCACCACATTTATCCTGGACTTCTATCGTTTATGTACATTATATCCTACCTTCAAAATATGTCTACAGAGTGTTTACTCCATACCCATTTTACACGTGAAGAACCAGGCAGTTAAATGCCTTGCTCAAGGCTATAGAAGAGATGCTTGGTAGAGCCAGACGTCAACACAGGTCTAAGTCAGACAACCTCTCCTCCTTCCCCACTCTGATGTCTTCCACCCAGAACAGAGAAATCAGGAAAACAAATCAAAACACAAAAGTTAAAATTTTGCTTTGTGCACTCCAAATATGTAGAAAACCTGGAGTGTGACATCTTTTCTAGATGGAAAGGGAAAGCTGATTGAAAGCAAAAGTGAAGTAGGAAACATTTCATACTCACCTGAGAGGAGAATTGGGAGAGATTTGCTGACTGCCCTCAGCTCAAGCCCTTCTCTGCTACTTCTTAAATCTGCCTGAAGTTCGGATACAGAGCCACCCAGCGAGTCCTAGGCTGGATCATACAATGTGCGAGGACAAGATCTAAATAGGCTCAGTGAGAATGCAGCCCTGGAGTCAAGACCTTCACAATCTGCACAGCTACACACACACGCTGGGGAATTGTCCACCCACTGATAGTCAAGAAACTCAGCCTCTGCCTTCAGTTCATAGCTTAGAAGAAGCTGCACGTTCTGCTTACCTTAGAGACAAGGTCAGAGAGCTGATGCTTCCAATTTCTAAAATTCTCAATAGATCACTTAGAGCTATAGCTGCATAGAGAAAATCTACTGGAATTTCATCTTCGTTACCTTTCCCCTCACCCTCACTCTCAGCTGTTACATGAGTTTCTATTTCCCTGGGCAAACAGGAAGAATCAAAAGAGACTTTCCATAAACTTTATTCACCATATCTACCCACTCACGTGTGTGCTTCCTAGACTGTGTCCATAAATAAACACTCCATGTTCCTTAATCTAAAGCCAGTCCCTCAAGTTGTACTTAGGTATCACTTGTTCAAAGCTTGGCACATGAGGTCAATGAACTGATTTCATCAGATGCTGCTTCCTTAACTGAGAGGAAGATAGATAACCATAGAGAGACAGAGAGACAGAGGGAGACAGAGAGAGAGAACCAGTGAGGAAAGAGATGGCCTGGACTCCTGCTAACTCCTCAGTCCTAGTTCCAGGGGATTATTAAGTGTTACATTAACCTCTTGTGGCAATTGTTCCTTGGTAAAAACAAAAGGCAATGTTACTAGCCTTCAACTTCTCTATTATAAAATCATGAATTAACTTCATGTTTAATTTCCTCAGAAATATCTCAGTTTTAAGGGGAAAAAAAGCTGGATATGTGTAGCTTTATCATCTTGGGGAGCTCTAAAAAACAACTTTGTTAAAGTTCCTCTTCTGTTTTATAATTCTCTTATTACAAATTTAATTTTCCAAACAACATTTCTCAACACAGTTTTCTCTAAGCATGTCTTTATTTGTCTATCCATCCTCTCAACTGCTTCATAATACACTTGAGAGCAATGTAGCATGGCATGTGCACTCATAAATGGTTTATAAATGAATAAAACCAGATAGATGATAGATAGATCGATGATTAGATAGATAGATAGATAGGACTAGGCATACATATAGATGTAGATATAGTTATATATCTTCTATCTCTGATAGGAATATGATGGCAGTTGACTTCTGAATTTTTCCTTGTCTTTTCTTGGAAACTTTTAGAGAAATAAATTGAGCAACAACGGAAATCTCAAATCTTCAGGAAAATTTTGAGAAAACACACAAGCTCCGAATTTTATTTAAGTGTCACCTACATGAGACCAGCAGAAACTGTGGGAGAAATTTTCAGTATATATTGGTGTGGTGGGGAAGTTCAGGGGGACCGTAGCTGTGTCAGATACCAGAAGCCAGGAGTAAATGTTCACCCCTAGGAGGGAACCCCATTTAAACAGGAAGTGGTTTCTGAGCGAGATAGAAAAAGATGTCATAGAAAGTACTCAACAGAAAGCCAAAGGAGGCAGATTTCAGGAAACAACACCTTCTAAGAAGCATTCAAGGACAGAACTCCAGAATTTCTCTCCTTTATATTCTAGACCATCACATCTTCACTGTCTACTGAGCACAGGGCAACTAAGAAAGACAGATTAAAAATATCCAAAATAACTTCCAGGTAAAAAAAGAACAACAATCTAAATTTTAAAACTTCCAGAAAAAAATGAGGGTGATAAAATGGAACCAAAAGAGATGGAGATACAAATAAGAAATTATTTTTTCAAAGAAAAATCCACCCTAAAATTGATATATCAACATATAAGAAAGAAGGAAAATACAATACTGAAATACCTAACTCAAAACATTAGAAAAATAAAAGTTAAATATAGAAAAAGATGAATAACACAATAGAAAAACGCACAAGGTTTGGGAATGAAAAGTTCATAGGAAAGAAGTTCTTATTATCAATGCCACTCATAATAAGAGATAAGTAAATTTAAAATTACACAGAGATGCCACTTCTCTCTTGTCATATTAGCAAAAATTCCAAAACCTTGACAATATAGTTTTTTTTTAATCAAGTTAAAATATACATTCATACAGTCCTAATGGGATCACTAATTGCTTACCCCTAAGGAGGTCAATTGACAATATATAAGGCAATTAAGGCAAACAAAATTGTATTTTATGCTTTGTTCTAGGAATCCAACGTCTTAGAATTTGTCTTACAGATATTACACACACACACACACACACACACACACACACACACGTTATTGACACCTAAATACATATGTTGTTATTGTAGCATTATTTTTCATAGCAAAAGATTATAAACAAGGTAGTACGATTCATAAGAGAAAAGTTTTTCGGTTTAAGTGAATTAAAAATTTAAAAATTTGCTCTTCAAAATACATTGTTAAAAGTTTGAAAAAATTGAAAATTGCCACAGACTAGCAAAAAAGTATTTTAAAAACAAACATCTGAGAAAAGCCTTGTATCTAAAATAAATAAAGAACAATTGGAACAGTTACAACCCAGTTAAAAGTTAGGCAAGAGATATGAGCAGATATTTCACAAAATAAAATGAGCATATTGGAAATATGAAAATAACAAATAACCATTAAATGCTAACCAAAACCACCACTACAGATACTGCTATGGATATCTAGGTAAAATGGGTAGAATTCAATGGCTAAAATTGAAAAGACAAACAGTACCAAGGGCTGGGGAGGATGGGGAGTAAGTGATCTCTCGCAGGCATGCAGAGTGGTCCAGTCACTTTTTGAAAAGTTAAGAGTGGTCACCAAGATTCCAGGGAATCACTGATTGATGAAAATATTCTATAGACTGCTTATGTTTTACCCTTTTGAATTTTTTTTTTTTTTTGAATTTTTTTAATGAAGGTGTGATTGACAGACAAAAACCTCTACATATTTAACGTATACATCTTGATGAATTTAGAGATGAATATATACCCTTGAAAAAGTCACCATGTAATATGATCTAAACTTGACCATCATCTCTAAGAGTTCCCCTCCTCCTTCTTTTTTTTGATAAGAACATTTAACATCAATATTAAATCACTGTGTTATACACCTGAAGCTAATATATTGGTGTATGTCGCTTACACCTCCTTTAAAAAAATTTTAAAACACAACAAAAAATAACATTGGAATTTGATTCTATCAAAGTAAAATTATTTTCCTTCAAAACTCTTTAAAATAAAAAACACATTTAACATAAGATATACCCTCTTACCAAATTTTTAAGTGTACCGTGTTGTCATCTTTGTACACCATGCTGTATCGGTCTCTAGAACTTATTCATCTTGCATCAGTGAAACTATGCAGCCTTTGACCAACATATCCCTGATATCCACCCCCTGCCATGCCTAGTAACCACCATTCTACATTCTGCTTCTGTGAATTTGATGGTTTCAGATTCCTGGTGTAAGTGGGTTCACATAGTATTTGCTCTTCTGTGTCTCCCTTATTTCACTTAGCATAATGTCTTCCAAGTTTGAACATGTTTGTAGTAAATGGCAGGATTTTATTATTTTTCAGGCTGAATAATATTCTATTGTATGTATATACCACATTTTCTTTATCTGTTCATTTGTTGATGGACATTTATGTTGTTTCCATGCCTTGGCTATTGTAAATAATGCTGCAGTGATATATCTTCGAGATCCTGACTCCAATTTGGGTGGGTATGTACCGAGAAGTGATGGATTGCTGGATCACCTGGTAGTTCCATTTTTAATTTTTTGAGAAGTCACTATACTATTCTCCATAATGACTGTGCCAATTTGCATTTCCACCAAGAGTGCACAAAGATTCCCTTTTCTCCACATTCTCATCAACACTTGTTATCTTTTGTCTTTTTGATAAAAGCCATTCTAGGTATAGGGTGATATCTCTTTGTGGTTTTGATTTGCATTCCCCTAATGATTAGTGATGTTGAGGATTTTTTCATGTACCTTTAGTCACTTGTATGTCTTTTTAGGAGAAATGTCTGTTCAAGTACTTTGTCTATTATTTAATGTGGTTATTTTGGATTTTTGATAGTGAATTGTAGGAATTCCGCATATATTTTGGATATTCACACTTTATCAGATATATGATTTGCAAAGATTTTTCTCCATTTCTTAGTCTGCCTTTTAATTTTGTCGATTGTTTCCTTGGCTGTACAGAAGCTTTTTCTTTTGGTGTAATCCCAGTTGTCTGTGTTTGCTTTTGTTGTCCTTGGTTTTGGTACTATATCCCATAAATAATTGACAGGTTGTGGCAGACCTTTGCATCACAAACTTTTCCTCTTCTACCTGGACCTTTTCTGTATTGGAGTATTCCATGTTTTGTTCTTCCTGTAGACAAAGAAGAGAAAAAGACATTGGCCTTGGAAGCCACATATCAAAGGTGGCAGAGCTTCCCTGTGTCTGAATTTCAAAATGCCTGTTTGGAAAAGAGCTTTTCCTGCCCTTTTCCTTCCTCCAACCCTGGGCTCGGTACTACTCAACAGCATTATGTGAGCAAAGATAAGCTTATGTTCTGCTGAGTTATATATTTGAGGACCAGTTAGTTTTCCGGGTTGGTAACTATCATGAACAGCATATTTTCTATCCATGATGCACTGCGTACATCTAGTCTTTTGATGTTAACTCTCGCTTAGTACATCATAATATGCACCCACATTTACATACCCCTCCTCAGTTCAGAAAACCCAGATTGCCTGGTATTCCTCTACATCATAAACAATGCTGCTATACACATTCATGTGCCTATCTCCAAACCTATGAGGACTTCTTTGGAGGGGATAACATACACAAAATTGATTTTTCTGAGCCATATGCCTTTTACTTAATGAAGTACATCCTGCTCTCTACAGTGGCCTTCAGAAGCCAAAATAATATAAATCTCAGCAACAAATTGACAAACTTTTCAAACATAGGATGGATTTATTAATAGATAAACAGCAACTACCTGGTTCTTCTTGGAATAAGAATAGGCATAAATCAGAGTTTTTAAAAATTAGGTAAAGTTAAACAAAACAAAATATTATAGGCAGTGAGGGTGGCTAAAAATGAATTTCTGATAAAAGTGAAAGGCCATGCTTTTACTGTTTATGTAAACGAGTCATGTCTTCATCTGCTTTTGTAGGCTCTCCTCATTGCTCTATACTTAAACATTGGGTTACCTCAGGACCCTGTCTTCAGGCTTCTTCTCTCTCTGTGCTCACCCCCAAGATGCTACCATTCACTATCATGGTTTTAAATACCATCTGTGTGCTGGAAAACCCAAAGGTACACTCCAGCCCAGAACTCTCCCCTGATTTTCCTATTTCCAGCTCTCTACTCAATATCTCCTCTTGGTTTATAATAGTAATCTCAATATTAATGTATCCAACACTAAAATTTTTGCTTGTTTCAGGCTTGGGTTCATTTCTAAATGAGAGAAAAATCAAAACAACATTGACTAAAACAAAATGAAAGTTCTTCTGCCTCATGAAAACACGAGGAGTCAGGGCGGCATGACTGCTCCCCATTAACTATCCGCGTTGCTGCCCTTCAAAGCTCCAGCCTTGTCCAATGTCTCATGGGTCAAAACAGTTTAATCAACCCCAGCCATTCAATATCCATTCTAGCCTTCTGAAGAAAGAAGAGGTGGAGAAATGTACAAATTCCCCTCCTGGTCTTTAGGGACACATGCCAGAAGTTTCTCGTGCTTTGAAGTTCTCAGAGAAAACCCTAATATATTATTCCCTACTAAGGTTTGGAATAACTTGAGAAAAAAATTAAAGGAGTTACAAAGTGAAACTCAAATATATCTTTGATGGCATGGATAAACCTGGTTGTATGTCTGTTGGTCAGGTGATCATGGACCTTGACCCTGGACCAGAGGCAGAGCCCCACAGAGGAGCAGTGGTCATTATCCCTGTGTGTGAGCAACTTATGCCAAACAGGAAGGATGGTGGGGTTAAGCCAAGCATGTGCATTTATTCCGCCCAAACGTACTGATGGGTTACGCCTCCCCACCTCTCAAGGAGACAGAGAGGAGCCAGTAGAGTGCTCTGGATAAATCTCTTCTCTTAAAAGCCAGAAGGGTCTAAGCATTCATCTTTAACATAGGATACTATCCTCATCTTAGGAGCGGGGTCACATTTCACTGCAAGAAATCCTAAGGAATGTGGTATGTTTTCAAGGGGATCTTGTGTTCAGCTAAAAGTTAGAGCTTCTGTTCCCAATGAAGAAGAAACCATAGTTTCTTATGGCACCAAGTCCATTTCACTGCAACCTGCCTTCCTCTTGGCCACCGGAACATCCCTGTGTATATCTCTTATACACAGTGTCTCCCCAAAAGACAGAAGCCCAAGGTGCCAACCAAATGACTTTGCATATTATTCAAGTTTCAGGATGTCTGAGAGATGCTCAGTAATCTTCATCAGATCTGGGTGTGGATCCCTGTGATACAGTGTCTGTATAATAAAAAGTATGTAAACTGTCAACTGTCATGTATACTAATAGAAAAGGGGAGTAGGAAAAGGTAACTTCAGCAAAATCTGCACTCAGAAGGCAGGCAATGGAACCCTTGTCAGTCCTAGGCTACAGCAGCTTCAGGTGCTGCCGGCCAGGGATTATTCAAACTCTTGCCTCACAGGGGATTCAGTTCTTTGAGTCTCCATTTGTCCCTACTCTGCTCTCCCAGAGCAGCAGCCCTTCTTCCTCGTCTTTCTTAGCTCCTGATTACATCCTTCGGAATGTTTTCCCTCATCCATTATTCTCCACAGCCACACCTGAGATGAGCTTTGGGGAGTCCACTCTTTGGGAGATCAGTGCAGACTATAGTTTACCTTCAAGGTTGCTTATCTTCTGTGGGAATGGCAGCTCCAGGAAGGCTGACACTGTGTCTTGTTCAGTACTGTAACCCCAGAATGTGGAAGAGTGGTTCCTGCTTGTACCATGTACTCAATGACTATTGGTAGAACAATGCCCGGCCTGGTTGAGTCCTCTATCCATAGAAGGGAGAAAAACAGACCATTCTCTTTTATCCCCATTGTTCTATTAATTTATGGGTTCGTCATACAACAGCCAACAGGTTCAAGGAATCTCTGTTGTATGCTTCTGAAATTCCAGGGATCCGTTTCTTTCACCAGACAATACATGCATTACTGCCAGTTCACCTATACTATCTCTTTGCTGTAAAGGTGTCAGTGTATGAAAAGATATGTGACCATGTCTTTAGTAGCAAACCAGCATACGCTACTTAAAAAACCCTTCCTTCCTTTTTTTGAAACGCTTCTGCCGTGTGTTAGTTACTATTAAGGGCACTGAGAATATGAAGACAGAAAAATACACAGTTTTGTTTTTTTTTCTTTAAGAGCAGTAGAATGCAGGAAACCTAGATATGGAAGTAAAAAAAAAAAAAGAAACTTAGGACGATGTAATATCTTATAATAAAGGGATGTGCTGAGGAGCAAATTGGAGGGAAAGGATAACAAGGGAGGGTGAGGATAGGAGCAAATTTCCAAAGGAAAATAATTATAAAGTAAGCCCTGCTATTCTTCAGAAATCTGACACCAGATCCCCAGTGCTCTTTGGACCCCTAGGCTCTCAGCTGCGTGACCAGCCCATTCCGGCTTCCCGGACTGTAGGGCACGTGCTCTGTTGCAACTGCTCTGCCCCTATTTCATCTATTCTATCAAAATGCAATGAATTTCCACTCATTTTCCTAAATTCGACTGCACACACATAGAGCTGTCGTTTCTCAAGAAATCTTATAAACTAATTTTATTCAGTATAAATCGCCATCATTAAGTGAGAAGTGACTTTTCCCAAGGGCATTACTATTTAACACATGAGCAAAGGACTGCTGAAGTTGGAAAATAATTTGATGCTGAGAATGAGTTGCTAAAGGGAGCAAGCAGGAATTACTGGGGTCAGAGGGAGTTTCTCGGCACTCCTAAGTTTGTTCCAAGAAGCAGCTTCTTTCTCTGCTGTCGGTGAAGTCTGTTTCCTCTCAGGGTCTATGGAACGCCTGAGGGATAGGGAATCCTCACCTAATGATGCCTAGTGATGGTGTCCACTTCAGAGGAATCTGGTAGAGATCTCTGATGACCCCTTAGCCACCCAGCCCCAATATGTGTGTTTGGTTTATTTTAGGACAGAGGTTTCCATGTGGGGAATGATAATGATCTGAACAAAACCCATTTCTCGCTGCTCTCCAGTTGATAACACATGGCCTCCATTATAAACACTCATAAAGCGCCTTTTCTAAATTCACACATATTTCTGTACAAAAACTAATGGTCCATTGAGTCGGGAGTTCTGTATGTGACAGTAGCTGGTGCCAGATGTTCCAGAGGAAAGCTGAAAGCCCCCATGATGGAGCTAACCATCAAAAACGAAAGCACCGGGAGAAGTCTTAGCTGACCCAAGGTGGAAATCAGTCACAGGTCTTGAGCCGAAAAGATCATTACTATCGGCAGAATTTCATCTTGGCGACTGCTGTTGCACCCACCATTTTTCCATACAAATTAAGCTAAATGCATTATAAACAGTTGGTAACTATTAACAGTGACTACACTTTTCGACAGTCTCTAACAATTTTCTTCAACTCTTAACCATGTTAACACATGTGTTAATTACTGCACTAAACAAGGCACATAATGAGACCAGTTAATGTGCCTCTCTATATGGAGAAAGGGGAACATTGAAAATATAACGACAAAATTACACACATTTAAAAAAGATGTTTTCTTAGATATCACAATAATGAGAATTCTAGGAGGTTCAGGGAAAATTTTTAATGATCTATTTAAAATATAAAAGAAATATATTCAGAAATGTATTTATGTTCCTTACAGTGTTACTTTTAAAGTTAGATTGGAAAAGGTGATGAAGCAGGTAAATAAAATAGATTATATCCACAGGATTAACCTCTCTGTGGCTATTGAAATTAATTTTCTGAAATATATTTAGGAAAAAGTGGTCACAAAAATTTGTGCAGTATGATTCAATCTGTTATCAGGCTACCATTCTATCTACATAAACATGTACACTCAGACTTATATGCATACGATCCTGGAAGAATATATATCACAATATTCACAAAGGCTCTTCAGAAATGGAAGGATTATATATATTACTTTTATCTTACTTTTTTTTGCCTGAAAAAACATGTATTAATTACATTTTAGTATGGAAATAGGTGTTATTTTACAAAGCAAACAAACAAACAAAAAAATACCAGTACTACAGTTGTTTAAAAAAAGAAAAACTGCTTCCTAAATATAGTCAGACACCCTCTTAACAGTTCCCTTTAGAATATTTGAGACAGGTAGAATTTTCCAAAAGATTTTTAACTAACTCCAAGAGAGAGAATAAAGGGGAAACAGCAAAGAAAAGACAGGAAATATAAAACCAGTCAAGCTTTCAAAGTACAGGTTTCGTATCCCATAACTACTTTCCAAGCTCACAGACCATGTTTCAGTTGTCATCCTATCTCGTTCCAGCCCTAAAAGTTTAGAACAACTCTTCGGGCAACATGCTATGATTCCCGCACTCTCAGCTCTAGACAAAGATGCCATTTTATTTTCAAATACACACAAAATAAGTGGTCTTCAGGTCATCCCAAACTCTCCACCTGCATCTAGTAAAAAAGACCCATTTCAGGTAACGGACAATTTTTTTCTACTTCTGCTTTTTGCTCTGAGGGATGTCAATTATCAAAAGACCATTGAACATCCATTTGTAACTGATAAGTGAAGCTGTCACTCAAATATAAGTGTATTTTCCTATTCTCAGCCTCCCCATTACCTCCAGCACTACAGATTATGGAATGACCTACCCAAGTCCAATTATTGCTATATCTCAAAGGGATTCTTTTCAGGATATTTGAGTCTGAGGCCAAATTTTGAATCTCAAGTTTCCCATGTCTTAGCTCTGTGTTTTTGAGCAAATTGATTAATCTTTCTAATTCATAATTCGTTCTCCAGTCCCACTTTTATGGACATTTGCTAAAGATCAAAGGGGGTAGCAGCTGTCAGTTGTTTGTACTGTATCTGGCACAGAGCAAACACGGAGTGATAGGAATGTCACAAGTCTTACAGCAGTAGTTCACGGGGACTCTGTTCTGAAACTTCTCCAAAGACTTTTAGTTACTTGTACAGTTATTTATTAGCACATTTAGGACTGTAGTTGAGCCATGAAATGTGTCACTAGCTACTCTTGAGCGTGGGGAGTGGAGATGACCATGCCGTTTTTACTTTGAGCAAATAATCTAAGAGGCAGAAACGCATGGCATCTGGGGAGATCCTTCCATCACTCACGTTCACTCCCTGTTAGTGCAGCAAATGAATTAGATCTTTAGCTACACACACAGCCAGTGGTGGGAACACACGGGAAATCAGATGCAAGAAAACGCACAGACTAGAGACCTAATCCTCTATGAGAAACTAGAAAATACTGCTTAGTCTCACCTCACCACAGACACTGTGTGGTTAAGGAGAGGAAAAGCAGTTTGCTTGTTAATGTGGCTAGCCGAATATGGCTTATTATCTTTTCCTTCTTTCTTTTTCTGGAAAGCTTCCCAGATGATGATTTATTTGCCCTTCCAAATAGCACCTCGGAGGCTGAAGAAAGAGGAGGGGTATGAGGGAAAATGAAACTTGTTAACAGGGTGGAATTTTCTCCTTCCCCAAGTTAGTGGATTCCTTGGTGTCTATTCAGAGGATAAAGAAAAGATCCTGCCTGTTATTCAGCTTCAGCAAACACACAAATCAAACACGTCTCTGTCTGCAGCCTGAGGGGCAGATCTGTGAGTTGGGCTGCTGTGAATTCCTGCCTCCGGGAGCTTCACATCAGCACTTGACTAAGGGGGATTCATTACAGGAACAAGTGATTCCTTGGCAGAATTAAAGCATCATTTTTTTCTCTTCCCATCACTGTGTTCATTTCAACTCCTCTCCAGAAGTTTTCTCTCTAGCCTGGTGAGGGAAGGTGATGGATTTAGAGGAGCTAGAAGAGGAGAGAAAGAAATGAACCAACTGGTCCAGGAGACATAAGACACAACATGCAGGTCCCTTGTTTGCGCGGTTCTATTTCTAGACCATGAAGAGGAGGAGGTATGAATTGAGAAATGATGCCAGGAGTAGAGATGCAGTGTTTCTTCCTGGTGGTGGAGGGGACAGGGAGATGCAACTAGTTGCAAAAACATCTTTAGCTTTTTCTTGAGTATGAAGAAGGGGTTATTTCAGGTGGTCAAAGTATTTGAATTCCCAAGTTAAATATGCAGAGAGTTGGAAGCACACAACTGAAGAAGGTAGGAGAGGGAAGAAATCCCATGATGCTGATTTATTTGTGAGCAGAGGGAAATTAGGAGACAAGAAGCATAATTAATATGCACTCAAAACAGTATATGTATCTTCACTGGGTTAGGCACTTTTATAGGTTAAATTGTTTCCCCCAAAAGATATGATAAACCCCTAATCCCTAGTACCAGGGAAGGTGACCTTATGGGAAGAAAGGGTCTTTGAAGATGTAATTGAGTTAGGATGAGATCATGCTGGGGGTGAATGGGCCCTGATACAACATGATGGATGGGTGTGCTTACAAGAAGAGAAGAGACACAGAAAGACACACAGGTAGAGAGTCACGTGACCACAGTGGCAGAGATTAGAGTGATACAGCACCAAGCAAACACCAGGGACCATGGCCACCACCAGTGGCTAGAAAGAGGCAACAGAGCATTCCACTCAGAGCCTTAGAGGGAGCCTGGCCCTGCCGACAACTTGAGCTGGGCCTCCTGGCCTCCAGAACTGTGCTGGAATACATTTCTGTTGCTTTAAACCATCCAGATTGCGGCACGTTTTTTCAGCAGCCCTTGGAAACTAATATACACCCTGAAGGAACTATGACCAAAATAGGATACCATTTTTACTGTTAAAGGATCTACAACATAACTAGGAAGGTTACCTTGTGAGGGTTGAAAACAACCTGTTACCACTGCTGAGAGAAGAAAGAGATCAATGTTACCATACTGAGGCTGTCGGTGAAGTGTCTGTGCTAAAATGTCTGACTGAGGCCTCATGCTATACTTATATAATTATAATTTTAGAACCCTATTATTTTGAAGTTGAAATGGACTAAAGAGAATACGCAAGCTCTTGCAAAATGTGCTCAAATTAGAGTTAAGGTCCCCAAGAGTCACTTCCTCACTGCCCCCCGGCCCTGCTATTTCTGCCTCTTTAATGGGGCAGGTTCACTGTGATCTGTCCCAGAAACATGACATCAGGTCATTATAATGCTGTCATTTAGCATAAACGTTTAAGAGTTGACTGGCTTACAGAATACTAAGAAAGGCTTAAGACCTGGATTGTGTAATAAGCAGGACCATGAGCCATCGGAGGAGAACAGTGGCCACACCCTGCCGACTCCTGAATGGCCTGGGCATCGCTCTCGCCCACTGCTCTCCTGCCACTGCTGTCCTCGTCCTGAGACCGTGGTTGCCGCCCTCCTTCCTTGTTCTTAGTCTGTGACAAGTCATCTGGGTGTCTGAGCCTGGCCTCATCTTAATCTCATGTAATTAGTTGTACAAGCAGTATGTAAATGTGTAATTAAATGTCAACTTCTTAATCTCAAAATATTTATATTAGCAACTTCATAAGAGTAAGAAATCTGTCATGAAATAAGAAAACGACTAATAGTTGCTCCTTTCCAGGAGCAACAGTAAATAATCCAGCATCACACAATGTCCTGCTTTGTAAGAGTAAGTTGGAAATGAAAATAAAGTAAAAGTTACAAAATCTTTTTTAATTTTGAGGTTCTTCCAATAAGATAATCAACTCCCAAAGGCAGAGAACATATTCCAATGTTTCTTTATCTCTCCGTGGACAGCTGAGCCTGTGCATTTGTGCCGTCGGTGCTGGTTGAGTGTCACTCCCCCGACCCCGACTGGGAACATCCTAAAACACACAAAGACATTGACAGGACACCACGGGAGCCGGCCGTCACAGGGGTAGGTCAGCCACCAATGGCCCAGCAGCCTGACCATCTCTTGTGGATAACTCCAGCCCAGTGTGTCAGTTTGTTTCCTTTCTATTGTCAAGATATGGATACCTAGCCAGGAGAAAGGAGCTTTAAATTGAAGTGTACTTCTGACTTGTCTATCTTCCTAGAATGCGAACTTCTTCAAGCATCCAACTGTATTTTCTACTGCTGAAAGTTCCCAGTGCCTTTGCTCACTGCCATTCACTAAAGGGGTGGACATTTTATATTTAATACGAAGAACAAAATTCTATTATAAATAACTCACAACAGGATTTATGGATACCTTTGTAAACAATACTCTCTGTCCCTAAGCAATATATGCCAGGAACCAATTAAATGCAAAGTGCAGCCCTTCTTGGGCGACTGGAAGTTATTCAGAAAAATCATCACTGCTTTTGTTATTATTCAAACCTTCCGAGTACAGATCAATTCCAGGGTGAATTCAGTGAAGTGCACTGCAGACAAGGCCCCCTCTGATCTGATGTGTCATCTCACAGGGAATGTGCGACAGACAGCGGCAAAGAATATTGAGTGGCTTACAAGCTGAAAAAATATTGGTGTGCTACAGGTATGTTGATGAGTTGTATCTGAGTGCAAAATGTCATAAAAAAAGCATGAAATTTAAGGAAGAGCTGAGACCAGTCATACCCACTACCATTTGCAAAGAGCCTTTCCCTAGTTTCTTTTGTCTTATCAAGTGATCATACAAGGCTCTAGGCTCAGACTCCTGGACCTGATTGCTAGAGATGTGCCTGCCCAGTTGTCAGAGGACATCACATAAACATATATAAAATAGGAAATTAAAGGAAATATAAGAAAACAGTGTCTTTGTAAAGCAAACTTGTTTTTCTTTAAATTTACACCTTTTTCTTTAATTTTTACACAAAACTATTATGTAATTGTAGAACTGAAGATAGATAAGCAAATAAGATGGAAAAGTATTATCAAATTTATTAATCACAGTTAACGTTTAGCTCATTTCCTTCCATTATATATTACTTATATATATATAATAATTTATTAATAAATATATATTATATATAAGTATGCTGACATTATATATATATTTACATTGTTATATAAATACTATTTTATTATTTATATGTATACATAATTTAGTTTTATACAGTTTTTACACATTTGTATATGGATATGATTATCATGTTCTTTTTCATGTATCAGTTTCATATGTGTCTAAATTATCTTTGAAAATATGAGTTAGGATATTAATAATATTTCATAATTTGATCACTTTGCTATGAAGTGAACATTTGATAATTTGGCAGTTTGACTGTCCATGGGTATTCTATTTTGTTTCTAAACTTTTAGTATTATATATAATTTTGGATGAACATCCTTAATCAAAATCTTTGCCTACATCAAGTTTTACTTAGATTTCTTCCTAAGAGGTAATAAACATTTTAAGAAAGAAAAAGAGAGAACATCCCCCAAATGTCTGATTTTTCAAAAAGTATATGAGAGGGCTCATTTTATTCCAACCTTTCTGAAATTGGGTATTACCATTAAAAAATTTTACTGCTCTCTCAAGCAAGAAAGTGATATTTTTGTTTTAATTTTACTTTAATTATTAAGCTAAACAATGTAAATCACTTTATTCATCATCTGTAATTCCTATTCTCTAATAGTCCTGTTGTAATCATCTTTCTACTAAATTTTAGTATTTTTCTTATCACTTATATGGACTCTTTCTACACTACTTTATTATTGTAAATATTTAGTATTGTAAATGTAACCCTCCTTGGTTATATTTGTTGTAATTATTTTTCTTATTTGCACTTTTAAAATTAGGTCTGTATTTAAATTCATATTTACTGTTTATTTTCTTCTCTTGTATTTCCTGTTGATTCAGGTTTGGAAAGTGACTTTGATTTCAAGATCAGATATATGATCTCTTATAGTTTTATATTTATCTCTGGTTTTTATTTTTTAATATAAATATTCAATGTATTAGAATTTCAGCGTTTCTTCTGAGGTGAAGCCCTAAAGGTCATGTTTTCATTTTTATAATATCAAAATTAACAAAGAAAGTGAATCTACATTCTCATTTCTGTGTAATTGTACTCAAAATTTCTATGTAATTGTACTTAAAATCCTTAAGTGACTTCCCTTAAACACAACTCTTACTATTTTTTAAGTGGGATGGTATTTTAAATAATGGCATCATTTTGAAATGTAAGAAAAATAGATGAAAAAATTTTTGAGAAACAAGATTAAAGGTAAAGTGAGATTTAATACAGCTGGTAACCATCCCCTATCTGTATTGGCTGAGTGATGGGATCAGAGAGTAAATCTGGTTAAACTGATCTGAAAATATTACCCTATCTGATGAGGATGTGATTTTTTTAAAACCTACAAGATTAGAATAGTAAACTAGCATGAGTAATGCACAGCTGCAAAGATTAATGCTACTGCTGTCTCTTCAGCTAGGCTGTCTCAACTACTGATGGCATTTATGTAGGACTGGCCTGCTTTGATGAATTGTTTGCAGTAATAACAGATGGACCAAGTTAATCAAAATGGCCACATTTATGATAGAAATAATCCCCAAGGGCTGTTTAATTGTTTGCATTTCTGAATTTTCTGATATTGACTTTTTTTTCTCTTGCTACCTTGGACAATAAAACTCAGTGTGAGGAAACTAGACACATATGCAGAAAACAGGCTAAGAACCACACAGGTCTCTGAAACCAGAACAAATGTCTCCATCGACAATGCCTGTAACAGAACCTGAAGGTAAATCACAAGACAATGAAAGCTTATTGTCTCTTATTTGATGTCCCATGGCTGAAATGTGCAGTGTTTCTGATGGATTTATTCGTGGGGCTTTTGGGGATAAAGAGAATCATGTAAATTAGAACTTTGCTGACATAAATATGATCTGGCATGGACACACTGGGATCTTTCTGTGTCTACATGTAACTCATTCCCAGGACGCTGGAGGGCATATATGCTGTGGATTTTACTGCTGGGCCCTCAGTGCTCTTGAGGATTTACATTAGTGAGACAAATAGCTAATTCACTACAGCCAAATGTTGCACATTTCATGATTAAAGACAAGCCTCCCAGGACTGTTCTTCATTTATTTCTCCCGTAGTGAAATATGTGTGGATTTATATCTTTTCATTACTACATAAAAACAAGCAGTTTATAAAATGCTGGAGAAATTATCAAAGTTAAATCTCCCATTCCAAGACTATGAAAGGAATTTTCCTGTTGTTCCTCTCCTCATAAAAGCATGAGCCGCCATGTAATGATTTAATGAAAAAAATGTATTTAATTTCATTACTTAAAAAGTGAAATGGGGCTTCCCTGGTGGCGCAGTGGTTGAGAGTCCGTCTGCCGATGCAGGGGACGCGGGTTCGTGCCCCGGTCCGGGAAGATCCCACATGCCGCGGAGCGGCTGGGCCCGTGAGCCATGGCCACTGAGCCTGCCCTCCGCAACGTGGGAGGCCACAACAGTGAGAGGCCCGCGTACCGCAAAAAAAAAAAAAAAAAAAAAAGTGAAATGAACAGAATTCAGCACATCCACTCATTAATTCAGCTGGAGTGAAACCCTTGATTTCTGAAAAGTAAAGTCTGCTGAAGAAACTTGTACCACTAATTGCCCCAAGTTACTGATTATTCATAGAGATGGCATTGGATCATAATGTCAAGGTCATTGGTTTAGTACACATAATGATACTGTAAATTTTCCAGGTTATCAAACTCTTCATTTGCCTGTTCACCCATCCCAGGAATACTTCAGTGGCTCCCTTGTGCTGGCCTCCATTTAGGGACAGGGAACTCAGTAGCACACAAGACGAAGTATTAGTCCCCTGGAGCTGACTGTGAAAGGCAGCCACTAAAAATAGCTCCAGATGATACCTGCCTACTGGCACTCATGCTTTTATGTAATTTCCTCCTTCTTTAGTGTAGAATGGACCTCATGACTCTTTTCTAACAAATAGAAATTGGTGAAAGTGATGAGAGTCCCTTCAAGATTAGATTCCAAGGAGACTGTGGCTTCCATCTCTGGTAAACTTTCTCACTCTTTCTCTCACTTGCTCTAGGAGGAAACACCTACTTTGTGGGCTGCCAGAGAAGAGTCCACATGGGAAGAAACAGGTTTCCAGCAAAGGGTCATTAAGGACAAGAGCCAGTGAGTGGACATGGCGGCAGGACTCCCTCTGTTGAGCATGAGGTGGGCTGGTCAATATCACAACCAGAAAACTGACACTGATAAAGTCAAGACACAGAACATTTCCATCACCTCAGGGAGGCTTCATGCTGCCCTTTTGTAGCTACGTCCACCGTTTTCCTACCCTTCCGTCTCCTCTTTTACCCTTGGCAGCCATGAATATTCTTTGTATAACTCTGTCATTTAAGGAAAGTTATATAAACAGAATCATAATGTATACTGACTTGGGGATTTGCTTTTTCACTCAGCAAGGAGATTCACCCATGTTGTTGTGTATATCAATAGTTTAATTATTTTCTTTTTATTGCTGAGTAGTATTCCATGATATGGCTGTATCATAGTTCATTTAACGGTTCACCTATTGAAGGACATCTCAGTTGTTTCCAGTTTGGGGCTACTATGAATAAAGTTGCTATATCATTCATGTACAGGCTTTGTGTGAATGTGTTTTTAGGGTTAATGTCCAGAAGTGTTATTGTGAGGCAGTATTATAAACAGATGTTCACACAGTGCCTGTATCATTTACATTCCCACCACCAATACCTGAGTAATCCACTTCCTCACACCCATGCTAATATTTGGTGTTGTCATTATTTTTTATTGTAGTCATTCTTATAGGTGTGGAGCAACATCTCATTATGGTTTCAATTTGCACTCCATTAATGGCTAATGACATTGAACAATTTTTATGTGCTTATTTGCCTTCTGTATATCCGCCTGGGTAAAATGTCTGGTTGTGTCTTTTGTCTAATTTCTAATTATATTGTTACACTGAAGCTCAAGATCTATTTTTGAACTAATATTTTATATGAGGTGTGAGATTTTGGTTGAGGTTCTGTTTTATTTATTTTTGGTTGTTTGTTGTTTTACCCATAGATATCCAACATAATTTATTGGAAGTCTATATTTCACCCATTGAAATATGTTTGTACCTTTATAAAAAGTCAGCAGGGCATATTTATGTGGCTCTGTTTCCAAACCCTTTATTCTGTTCCATTGGTCTATGTATGTATTCCTTCATCAACACCACACAGCTTGATTATAGAAGCTCTATAATAAGTCTTGAAATTAGGTAGAGTAATTCCTCCTCTTTATTCTTCTTTTTAATAGTTTTAGTTTAGATTATTAATTTAAGACTTTTCTTCTTTCCTAATATATGCATTTAATATTATTAATTTCCCTCTCAGCATTGTTTTAACATTGTCCCACAGATATTATAGTTTTTTCAACTTTCTATATAAATTTTAGAATAATCTTGTCTATAACTACACAATATTTTGCTAGTATTTTGAAAGAAATGTGTTAAACCTATATTTCAATTTCAGGAAAATTGTCACCTTCATTATGTGTGTTTTCCAACCAATGAGCACAATGTGTCCCTCCAGTTATTTAGATATTTGATTTATTTAATTAGTGTTGTACAGTATTTAGCCTACAAGTCCTATACATTCATTAGATTTACACTTAATTATTTCATTTTATAAATGATCATCAGTGGTATTATATTTTAAATTTAAGTCTACATGCTCATTGCTAGTATATTAAAATACAACTGAATTTTGAATGCTAATATTGTATCCCACAACCGTGCTAAAGTCTGTTTTAGTTCTAGTAATATTTTTGTAGACTTATTGGGTTTATTCAACAAAGATAATCATGTAATCTGAAAATAGGAAGTTTTATTTCCTCCTTTAAGATCTGCTATGCCTTTTACTTATTTTTCTTACTGTTTTGCACTGGCTAGAACTTCTGGCTAAAATGGTAGTATTTTGAATGATAATAGTACTGGCAGGCATCTGTGTCTTCCTCCAGATCTTAAGAGAAAAGAATTCAAAGTGTTATAATTAAGTATAATATTAACTATATCGATTTTGCAAATATCTTTATTAAGTTGAAGAATTTTCCTCTTTTCTTATTTTTCTAAGGGCTTTTATCATGAGTGGGTGTTTGTGGATTTGTCTTTTTTTTTTTTTTTGCAGTGCAATCAATTTTTGCATTACATATTTTGCAGCTCTGTTGTCTGGTGCATACATGTTTAGGATTACTATATATTCTTGGTTGATTGACTCTTTCATCATTATATAACATATATCCCCATATTTTGGGTTTAATGTGTTCTTTTTCCTTCCTGATGTTCTAAGTATTTTTTAAATCATTTACTTATATTTAGGAATTTCTTTTAGCTATCCTTTTATGTCAGATCTTCTGACAAAAAAAAATTCTCTTTATATTCTTCATCTGACAATGTCTTCATTTCCTCTTCATTCCTTAAGGACATTTTTACTAAGTGTAGAGCTCTGGATTAATAGTTCTTTTCTCTCAGCATTTGAAAAATATTATGCTGCTTTCTTTTGGTCTTTATTGTTTCTGGTGAGAAGTCCACTGTCATTTGATTTGTTTCGCCTGTAGATAAAGTGTTGTTTCTCACTCACTGATTTCAAGATGTTTGTCTTTAGTTTCAGATATTTGACTATAATAAACATCAGTGTGGATTTCTTTGGGCTTGTCCTGTTTGGGTTTCACTTAGCTTCTTGAATCTGAATATGAACATGTTTTTCACCGTATTTGAGAAGCTTTCTGCCATTATTTTTAAAGTATTTTTCAGCCCCTCCCACTTTCTCTTCTATTTCTGTAATTTTGATGACATGTATGTATGTTTTGTTATAGTCCTATGGGTCCTCGATGTGGTGTTCCTTTTTTAGCTATTTTCTCTCAGCTGCTCAGACTGGGTAATTTCTAATGTTCTATCTTCAGGGTCATCAGTTCTTTCCTCTCTCCCCTTGTTACAGGTTGTATGCTCCTGTGCGCCCCTTCAAAATTCTCATGTTAAAACCTCAACCTCCATGTGTTGTATTTGGAGATGGGGTCTTTCAGGAAGTAATTAAGGTTTCATGAGGTCATAATGATGGGGTCCTGATCCAAAGGGATTGGGGTCCTTATAAGCAGTGACACCAAAGAGCACTCTTTCCCCCCCTCCTCTCTCACCCTCTCTCTTCTCCCTATCCTGTGCTCATGCACAGAGGACAGGCCATGTGAGAACTTGGTGAGAAGACAGCTTTCTGCAAGCTGAGGAGAAAGGCCTTACCAGATAGGAACTCAACCGAAATCTTGATCTTGGACTTCCAACCTCCAGAACTGTGAGAAATAAATTTCTGTTGTCTAAACCACCCAGTATACGGTATTTTGTGTTGACAGCCTGAGCAGACTAAGATACCCCTTTATTCTGCTGTTGAAACTACTGTTGAGTGTTTTATTTCAGTTGGTGGCACTGGACATGGTTATTGATGAAGAATAAGCACTCACTGAAGTAGTGAGGAAAACAATTCACAAGCAATGCAGACTCATCATGTAAATATCAGCTATTATGCAGCAGGCTTTATCTAAGACAAAAAAAAAAAATCCTGGGGCCTAAGACTTGAGGTTGACGTCTTTGGAAATTATCTAAAATTTTTCAGTTAAAGGCATAACACAAATATGATTAATTAGCCAATTATTTGAGGGGCTATCATTGTTATTCAGTATTGTCTCTTAAATACCTATTATTTTAATAAGTTTCTGAACTGTCTGTATGTATTCAATAAATAAGTATATATCGAGGTCACCTTATTTCCCTGAAACCAAGGTGAGTATGGAAATTAGAGGAAAAAACACTAGCATACTTAATAGGCTTTTGGACTGTGTTACCTTTGTAATCTTATAATAATGATTTCAGAATTATGCCCAGAAACAGAAAGTCTTTTGTTTTTAGCATGGCTACTGGCCCTGTGCCTAATTTTGTTTAATATCTGTCTTCTCTACTTTTAGTAGGACCTGTTTCTTGCTCTTGTTTATGACTGTGAAGGAAATAAAGAGCATTAAATGCATGCAGTGTAAGTCTTCTCTTTGTCTCTATCTTTGTATAGAATTTATCCTGAAAAATAACAGAGTCTCAGAGGGCTTCCTGATCCCCATGGGTGGTCCGAGGCTTCATTGTGGCAGCTGGTAAGCCCAGCCCACTGCTGTGGGGCAGCAGGGGAACCACTAGAAAGAGCCAGTTACAAGGATTTATTTTCTGTTTATTTTTTACCCTAAATCAACTGAAAAAAACCCAACTGTATAACATTTAGTCTGATAAGTAAAAAAAGGAAAATGCAAGATTTAAATTATTGATTCATAAAATAAGGCAACAGACAATTCAGTTCATTATTGAGCATGGATTTGTCATAGTCAACTAGCAGGCAGAAGTGCTATGCATACAGATACTAAAATAACAGGAAAGAACAGCTGACTGGGAAACCAGTTCCCCTGCCCCAATTATTTTCATAATAGTCTCTATCTACTACCTTCATAGATAATCCATAAACAGAGTACACCACCAACTCCAGATTTTCATTGCATTTGTTTTGATTTTTGTGGTAGATAAAGTTTTCAACCATGCTGAGATGAAAGTTTAAAGTATTATATTGTCTCTGCATTTATAGGTTTGTCACAGTGTTGGGTAATTAGGCATGTTGGCAGTCTAATATCCAAGTTAGATGCATTATGCTTTTGTAAAGAACTGAACCAAAGAGTGGTAAAGATACAGTGAAATTCTTGAATCTCAAAAGCTTTTAAATATTTGAATATATATGCATATGTATGTGCAGTATAAATATAGGAAAAGTAGCCGAAAGGGGCCAGTTCTCAAAATCCAAAGTCTTCGTGAGACACAGAATCAGACTTCAGATTTTGAGGGCCTCACCCGTCCAAAGATTTAGCTAGTACCGTGGGGTCATTTATTGATTCATTTAACAAATATCTATTTACAGCTTACAGCAAGCCAGGGCCTGTTTTGGTGTTAAGGGTCAATGAATTTTAGGGCTAAATCTGCAGGAATAACTTGTCCCTAAGGAGCAACTAAAATATGAGAAACCAGCGATCTTTAGGCACAGACCTCTCGGCCCTGCTGACACACTGCCTTCCCTCTTCTAGACTTTCAAATCGTATTAAAGATAGGATTGCTTTTCCCTGGAGTTTTTGTCACAGAAGCCACCTAAGACACACTTTCTTCCTTAGAGAGGTCAGGAAGAGGGCTTGAAAACGGCCATCCGTGGTCGTGTTTTAGGGACAGAGAAATGTAAAATGTCCAAGAAAAGCATGAATAGGGAGAAGACTAGCTGAGGAATCAACATATACATGTGAAAGCAGACAGCCATGGTGTACTGTTACCTCCTGCTAAATGAGAAACCAGCCTGAAACCTATTGGTTCAAACAAGAATGAGCTTTCTGCTGGCCTTGCTGGGCTCACTGACAGGGCTGTGTCAGCTGGTAGCTCAGCTGTGATTGCGGTTCTATGACAGCCTCACAGGCCTGCTGTTGGAGCTGGCTGTTGCCTGGATCTCTCTCTCTCTCTTGCTATTATTCAGCAGTAAAGCCCGGGCTTCTCCACGTGGCAGCAGGAGCATTCTAAGAGATTGAAGACAGAAGCTGCGAGGGCTCTTGAGTCCTAGGCTCTGAAGCTTCCAACTTAACTTCTGCCACATTCTGTTCATCAGAGTAAATCACAAGGCCCGGCCAGATCTAATGGACAGCGACGGACCCTACTTCTTAAAGGGAGTGGTGCAAAACACTGTGGCCTTATTGATCTACAGTATCAATTAAGGACTACATGTCCTATTATATCATAATATATTTTATATGTATATATATAAAACTTTCAAAATAATCCCCATTGCATAAGAGGTCCCTGGAAATGCATCATTTTTAAACAGATAAAGGAAGAAAAGAAAAGAAGGAGGGTGGAGAAAAGGCTTTTCGTTGTGTTGAAATAATTTAAAACTTATAGAAAATTTGCAAGAATGGTTTAAAGAGCTTCCATATGCCGTTTATTTAAATTCTCCAATTGCAAATTTTTTCTATATTTGCTTCCTCACTGGGATAGCAGAAAACTGATTAGTTGTTGCCTAGCCTGTCGGCGGGAGAAAAGGGAATGGGAAGTGACTGCTAAGTTGCTTCCTCACTGGGATAACAGAAAACTGATTAGTTGTTGCCTAGCCTGTCGGGGGGACAGAAATGTACTAGAACTAACATCTTGTCATGGTTGCACAACTCTGCTAATACACAAAGAAACAAAAAAAAACCACTGAATTCTACACTCAGTGAGTGAATTTTATAATATGTGAATTATGCCGCAATAAAATTGTTAAATACGGTCTAAAAGCATTAAAAGAATGGATTTCATTTTTAATGGTATTGAATCAAAGGTTGTGGGCCTTTGTTTGTGCTAGGACATTGCCGAAAACTTCTCTAAAAATGAATACTCAGAGAATCTAAACAGTCAAAATAAATGGGGAATATCTGTGAATTCTATGATGTGATTTGGGAATTGACAGCGTGGTAGAGTCAGGTATTCCACAGGCCCAGAGTATTATTCAGGACTCAGTGGACTTAGAGAAATCAAATGACCCACCAGTGTCCACTGGCAGTGCTGGGTAGGAGGGTACATGGGCCAGACCCCAGCCTACCTCACTCAGAGTTAATTTAAGTGACCAGAGATCTGATAAGACAGCTTTGATTTGATGGCTCACACAATACAAATATGGCATAATTGCAGATTTATAAATATATATGAAAAACAGAAATACTGAATATTGTTCAAAGAAGAAGAAAACTGAAACTATTTCATTTCATGTAAGCAATTGTTCCAAATTTGGTTCATCAGAGCACTCTTTGTACCAGTAACTTTCAGAAGTATCTGGCTTTCCTTCATTTAAGATTTGCTCCCATTTTTTGGGTATGTGTAGTTGGTATTAAATTTTACATTTTAACTCATGTTTATGTGTCATCATATCCAGAAAATTATTAGTAAGAAATTACCTTAACAATTAAATAATAACCGATGCCTTTTGGAAAGCTTTAAATTATTTTTGGATAACTTCTCGATTGCCACTATAGCCAAAATTGTGTTTTGTGAAGCATACACATTATATTACTGTCAAGGTAAGACGCTGAGATAAGTTATAGTCAATTTCCATTTTTTACTACCATTTCTATGGTTATATAAACAACATATATTACTTCAGAACATGTTACCATGGTTATTTCAGGTAATTCCAGGTTATTAATGCTTTTAAAATGAAAATAAAATTTTTGTCAGTGGTTGAATACAATTGTTCAAGTTGAATAGAAAGAAATACCCTGTCTTGTTAACATAGGGTATTTCACTTAGTGCCCCTGATGCGAGGTGGGAGGGAGTCACGGCGGGGATGCCATTCTGTCCTCACTCCTCTCCCATCTTTACTTATATCAGGAGAACTGGGTAGAATCTCACGCATCTACTGATAAGCTGTTGTACATGAGACAGAAGCAGCAGCAGATGGAAAATAAGCTCTAAAACTTAGCAGTCCCTCGACTTCTGGATATAAAAAGAGTGACAGAAAAATGAATGACTGCAAAGCTCCGAAACAGGAAACGATGACCAGATGCTTGTTCATTCCATGTTGCTGACTTTATTACTGTTTATTTGTTTATTTTTCTCACTTTCTCCCCTGATGGACGCGCAGGCTGACATAAACTTGAAGAGCAGATGAGTGTTTGGGAATAGACATCTGAAATAATATTTTAAGTGTTGATTCTGGGCCGGGACAATGTCTTTAGTGCACTCTCCACGTCCAAAGTCTGCCAGGGATAGGAGGAGGTGTGGACACCCAAAGTGCTGGCTGAACTCTGATCCCTTCGAAACAGGATGGGCTTTCTCCTGTCCACACGTGAGCATTTAGCCAATGAGCCCAATTTACCAGGCGTCTGATCTTCGTATTACTTGGTGAGAGTCCATAAATATCTGAAACCAAATCTCTGCCCCCCTCCCCCGAAAGCCTGGAGCAGAGAATGCAGTTGCAAGAGCAGGGCAGGCAAAGGTCATGAACAGCTTAAATTTTCTCTGACTTTTTCTTCCCTTTTTTTTTTTTTTTAAATTTTATTTTACATTGGACTACAGTTGATTTACAATGTTGTGCTAGTTTCTGGTGTACAGTGAAGTGATTCAGTTACACGTATACATATATCTATTGTTTTTCAAACTCTTTTCCTGTTCAGGTTATTACAGAGTACTGAGCAGTGTTCCCTGTGCTATGCGGTACGTCCTTGTTGATTATCTATTAATCTTCCTTCCACGGTTCCTTAGTCCTGCTTTCTTGCTCTCTCCATCCACGAGATTTAAATTTTATAACATTGTCCTGTGTCATATGTATTTACATAAGCAGAAGTGAACACCTTATGAAGCAGGTTGTGGTAGGGATTCATAAAAATAATAGAAATCAGGAAATATTATTGCAATGACAGCACAAAAGTGAAATAAATACCACATGTACCACTCAAATACACAAATGTACACCACTGCACAACACTACCTTAGTTATCCATCTGCATCTGTAAGTATTTACTATAGAGCAGGTGCATGTTATTTGAGGATTTGTAAATTAATGAAAAGAATATATATATATATATGTATAACTGAATCACTTTTCTGTACAGCAGAAATTAAAACATTGTAAATCAACTATACAATGAAATAATTTTTTTAAAAAAAGGAGAAAAAATAATTTTTGCTAAAAGCTTAAAATTATCATATCCACAAATATTTACATACATAAATTTTACTCAATTTATATAAGTACCAGGGTTTTCCAGGAAAACTTCACAATCTAACACAATATCTTTTCGAAGGACCCTAAAACTACTTCTACCTTTGTTGTAATGCTGACATTGTTGGAGTGTATATTTGAGCAGATATAAATAATGTGGTCGCTACCCTGTAACAACTGTATCTTACTGAATGTCCAGGCAAGCTTATGGGTGGATAGTGCCTTGTTTCCTTTATTTTTTTTCTCCCTATGGAGACAGAGAGGAATCCTAATGAGAAAGAAAGAAACAATACTCAGAGAAAAAAGACCTGGTTCAATTCAACATGTGGATGAATTAGGGCAATTTAACAGAATTTTCTGCCTGTTTCCTCAAGTGCAAATAGTTCCTGTCCAAAGACCCTCCCAGGGGTGCTGTGAAGTTCAAAGCAAGAAAGTAGCTTGTCATAACCTGTAAGTGCTCTACTAACATAAACCACCAAATTAATAATGAAAAAGGCAATTCAAAGTTCATCATTTTCCTTACCAAATAAACTTAAAACACTCACACAAAACCAATTTCCATTTCACAAAAGTATTTGGACAGAATACGTTTGAATTATTTATCAGGAAACCCTCTTCACAACTCTCTCTCTCTCCTTCTCTATCTCCCTCTTCTTTTTTTTATTTTTTGTCTTCTTTTTTTTTGGTTTACCTTGAATACTTTTATGTTTTAGACCTGTCATTTTTACAGGATACTTACTGGACAAACTCTGTCTTTGAACATGCTATTGAGTTAGCCTGTTTCAAAGACTGTTGCACAGAGTATATCAAGGGAAAGACAATTCCAGCTCAATTTTAATAACGTTGTGTTTTATTTTAATTATAACATACATTCAATGACAGTTTCAAAATTAAATGAAAAATTGAACAAGACATTTTAGCAGCCATTGGATAATTGAAAAGGAATATTGGCTGAGAGGATTAGTTTATGAAAGCTAAGATGTCAAAAGAGTTTTGGTAAAAAAAAAAATCTATATTTATTTCTGGAAACAAAGGGCAGAAGAATCGTAGATCTGGAAAACTAGGAATATTAAAGAATTACCTAGCACAGCCTTCCAGTATAGAAGAATTTTTTTAAAAGAGGAGCCTTTTAAAAAGGCTTCAGAGTATTAGAGACCATCACCAAGTAAAATGAAAATTAGATGCCTGATTAATTTCCTACTTGAACCTGAAAAGGATATTCTTGCAGTTAGTCAGAATATTGAGTAAAGCTCTCTTCAAATCAAGGTAAAAACATGATACTCAGTTACATATTTATTGCTTTATTGCTCAAGGCATTTAAGTTTATTTGTTATATGGCATTTTATATGAGAATCCTTTTGTCCTACATAATATCTGCAGCATTTTGACTATGATATTTATATTAGTAACATGATATTAGACGTTGAATGTAGTCACTTGACCAGGAGCTTTGGTTAAAGAAAAACTACGTTGGGTCTTCCCTGGTGGCACAGTGGTTGAGAGTCCGCCTGCCAATGCAGGGGACACGGGTTCGTGCCCCGGTCCGGGAAGATCCCACATGCCACGGAGCAGCTGGGCCCGTGAGCCATGGCTGCTGAGCCTGTGCGTCCGGAACCTGTGCTCCGCAACGGGAGGGGCCACAACAGTGAGAGGCCCACATACCGCAAAAAAAAAAAAAAAAAAAAGAAAGAAAAACTACGTTGGATTTCCATGTTACCAATAGAGTAAACCTACTGAGACTTCCTTCTACGGATACCAAAATGTTTTGATTAAGGCAATCAATTCAAATTGAAATAAAATAGCATATTCTTAGTGATCATTTTAAGATTAGAAATCAAGAGTTTAACCTTTTCCTCTTTTTATCTTTCTTTCCCTCTCTTTCTCTCTCTCTCTGTATTTTCATGATTCTTATTTTAACAAATATTATTTCATACATATAAAGTAAAATGAATTTTAAATATTTTCTAAACTTAAAACAATTAATTATTATTAAAGACACAAAATGAGGGCTTTTGATATGCCAAGGTCAAATATGTTTCTTTATCTCATCATAACGACAAACCAACAAAATAGGTATGATTACTTTCCACACATAAAAGGTAAGAAAACATTCACAGAGAAGTTAACTTTTCCTGCTCACAACTATGGAAGTTGCAAAGCCCGGGCAGTTTACAGTTTGTTTGTGTTTTTACTAAATATCTTATGTTGTTACGACCTGTGTCATTAGTTCCCAGTAATTCTGATCTCTGGAACAGTGTTATTAAAATGTATTGATTCCACTAAGAACTTCCATTTATGTAAGAAATATCAATTGACTTTATCATTTCAAAATTTAAAACTGAAAAAATTAACTATGTATTTAATCTTTTAAAAATAACAATAGATCCATTGTATGTTAACAAAAATAATGTTTTCTGACACCTAATTGTTTCCCAAAACAAAATATGACTGAGAAGGGGGCATTGTTTTACATTTTTGAAAATGTCTTCAATTTCTCTCTTGAAAGAAGACAGCTGGGTTCTCATAGCTGCTTCTGCATTCAGTATATTGTAATATACTGCTTGGGTTAACAAACATATTAAATAAAATCCTGCCTCACACAGATATGTTTTGGGAAAAGGGAGGAATATTTTAGTTTCCTCCCCAAATAACTGTGCTATGGATACATAACCTAAAGTCAAGAGTAGTTTCAATAAACTTTGTACACCGCACAGTAACAAGAAAATGAGAGAGAAAAGAAAAATATGTTAATATTATTATGAAAATAATTTGCCTGTCTTTCTATTGGACTGTTCATCTTATCCTTACTTATTTGTAACAATTCTTTATGTATGCTAGTAATGAGTCCCTTGTTGCTTGTACATATTGAAAATATTTTCTCCCCTGTAATGGATGCCTTTTCAATATCTTAATTTCTTTTGATAATTTTTCAGTATATCTCAGTTTATTTTTTCCCTTTTATGGTAAGTGCTTTTCGTATTCCTTTAAGAAATCTGCCCCAGTTCCAAGGTCATGATGATGTTCTCTTATGTTTTCTGCTAAAATATTTTTTTATTTTAAATATCACATTTAAATTTGAATTAAATAGTGTCTTGTTTGAGATAAGATTCCAAATACTTTTTTTTTCATAAAAGAGTACAGTTAAAAAGCAACACCCACTACCCACTGTACACTATTAATCACATAGCTTTATGATAGGTCTTGATTTTTGGAGTGTTATGTTTTCCAGATTTATTCTTCAAGACCATCCTTGCTAATATATTGCTTTTCCATCTTTGTAGCAATTTTAGTATCATCATGTCAATTTCTTTAAAAAATGTTGCTTCAATTTTGGTTGAGACTAAAGGAACTTATAGATCAATTATGGTGATATATACCACTCCTGGTATCCAAAAAAAGCAAAAAACACTAATTCAAAAAGATACATGTACCCCAATATCTTTGGGGTATTCCAAAAGTGGAATATCTTTCTCCACTCTTTTATTCTGAATCTATAATTAAATGGATATTTATTTATTCATTTAAGGCAGATTTCTTATAAAAAACATACAGTTGTGTCTTACTTTATAGAAAATCTGATTTCTCTCTTTTTATTTAGTGTGTTTAGATAATTTAGATTTAATGTGAGTATTGGCATGCTTGGATTAAAATCTATCATGTTGCTAGGTAATATTTTCTACTGGTTCTTTTCTTCTTTCATACTTCCTTTTGGATTATATAATTTTTAAAAATGATTCCATTTTATCATCACTGTGGCTTATTTCTTACACTGTTCTTAAAAAATTTTAGTGATTATATTAGGGTTTATAATACAGATCTGTAAGTAATCACAATCTGACTTCAAGTAACACTATACTGCTTCCTATATAGTGTATGAAAATAAGAATGTAATTCCAACTTCTCAAGCATCGTGCTATTGTGTCCATACATTTTATTTTGCATAAAACCAACAATATGTTAATACTATTTTTGTTCTATAGTCATTTATTATTTAGATTGATTAATAACAATAGAAAGCGAGTTTTATAATTACATTGACCCTTGAACATGAGGGTTAGGGGCTCCAACCCTTCACAGAGTCAAAAGTCCATGTACAACTTTACAGTTGGCCTTCCATCTTCAAGGTCTCACATTCACAGATTCAACCAATGACAGATTGTATAGTGCTGTAGTGCATATTTATTGAAGACAATTCCACCTACGAGTGAACCCATGCAGTTCAAATCTGTGTTGTTCAAGGGTCAACTGCACTTGTATTTTTCAGCTCATTCTTATTGTAATTCATTTGTTTGTCTGATACAGTCCTTTGACCTGAAGAACTTCCTTTAACAATTCTTCTAGTAAAAGTTCACTAGTATTCATTATCTCTGATTTTGATTTTTTGAATTTTTAATTCTCCCTTCATTTCTAAAACATGTTTTTCCTGGATATAGAAATCTGGATTGAAAGTTTTTTCTTTCAGCATTTAAAAAACGATACTCCATGTTCCCTGGCTTATATAGTTTCTAATTAGAAGTCTGCTGTAATTCCCATCTTTTAACTCTATATATAATGGCTGCCTTTAAGATTTTACACATGTGAATATTTTATTTTATTTTCCTGCTTGTGTTATGTGAGATTCTTGGGTGTGTGGTTTGATATCTTTCATTTGGATAAAACTTCTCAGCAATTATTTCTTCACATATTTCTTCTGCTTCATTCTCTCTGGGATTTATCCTTCTAGGATTTCTCCTTCTAGGATTTCTCTTCTGCATCATTCCACACATCCTCTATACTCTTCTCTACTTTTAATTTTTAGTTTATTTTTTCTTTGTCTTTTAAATTATGTAATTTCTATCACCTTATCTTCTAATTACTAATTATTTGCTACACTTATCAACTTTAATACTAAGCAAAGCAATGCATTTTTTAATGTATGTTACTGTGTTCTATCAGGTTATTTATTATAGTTTGCATCTCTGTTTTTGTTGCAAATTAGCACCTGTTCATGTTTTCCTTCTTTTCCACTTGAGTAGGGGCTGGCAAACCACAGCCACTTTTCATAGATAAAGTTTTATCAGAACACAGCCATGTTCATTTACTTACATACTATTTCTGGCTGCTTTTGAGCTATAATGACAGAGTTGAATAATTTCCATAGATTGTATAGTCCTCAAAACATAAAATATTTACTGCCCCTTGGAAATAAATGTTGCCAATGCTTGCACTAGATAAAATTGCCATACATGTGAGTAAGACCACTTTGAACCAATTAGTCCCTAGCTGAGCCACCTACTGTAACTTCTGGCCTATACTTGCCATGCAGTATTGTTACTTAAATAAATGTTATATTGATTTTGTTATGTAGCAAAATCTGACTGATATATCTGTGAGTAATTTAAGATCATCAAAAGCAGGAAAGTCAAACATTTGTAGTGCAATTCTAAGTAAAAAACACCAATCTTTTGTGTTTTGTGTGCAACATTAAGAGAACTATTATCCAAACTCAGTGAGTAAAATTACTTGTATCCTGATCAAATGAAACAACTATAAAATTATATTTTGAGACAATTGGATAGTTTTACATGGTAGATTCTGATAAAAGAGAATTTAAATTTGTTAGATATGATAATAATTTTGAGTTTTTAAAAAACCTTAGCTATTAAATCTTGCCTATTAAAAATCTTACCAGGGCTCCCCTGGTGGCGCAGTGGTTGAGAGTCCACCTGCCGATGCAGGGGACACAGGTTCGTGCCCTGGTCCGGGAAGATCCCACATGCCGCGGAGCGGCTGGGCCCATGAGCCATGGCCGCTGAGCCTGCGCGTCCAGAGCCTGTGCTCCACAACAGGAGAGGCCACAACAGTGAGAGGCTTGTGTACTGCAAAAAAAAAAAAATCTTACCTATTAGAGATGTATGCTATGGTACTCAAAAATGCAATTATATAGCTTTTAAACTTCTTTAAAATATTCTAGCAAAAAGAAATTTAGAAGGTAGTTTAAAAAACAGAAGAGCAAAGTGTTGATAATTGTTGAATTTAAGTATTGGATACATATAAATTAATTACTTATCCTCTTTATTTTTTTTTAGATTTTTTTTTTTTTTTAATTTTAATTTTTTGCAGTACGCGGGCCTCTCACTGTTGTGGCCTCTCCCGTTGCGGAGCACAGGCTCCGGACGCACAGGCTCAGCGGCCATGGCTCACGGAGCCAGCCTCTCCGCGGCATGTGGGATCTTCCTGGACCGGGGCGCGAACCCGTGTTCTCTGCATCGGCAGGCGGACTCTCAACCACTGCGCCACCAGGGAAGCCCTATCCTCTTTATTTTTATATATGGTTAACAATTTCCAAAATTAAAAAAAAATACATATACACACATGTATAATTCTTACATATACATACACATGAAACAATAGGAAAAAATGAAAAAAATATATGGAAGAAAACTTGTACATCATAACATTTTAATTTAGGATCCATCTACATAATACTACATACTGCATAAGAGAAATCTAATAAATGGGTAAGCGCTTACTGAGGGAATGGTAAAAGCACATGCCTTTTTAGAAAATTATCTAAATACATAATTCGATTATCAATGAAGACTTAAATTATAAAGGTCTCAAAAATGATCATGCTCAAGAAAAACAAATGTTAGTGTTCTGCTCATGTGTGATTAAAAAGACATTGCTATACTGAATGACCAGTAAATAGGACAACCTGTAATGAGGGCACAAAAAATTAATATTTTAAGCCTGTAATACATTTGGCAAATGCAGATTATTTATTATGATATGAGTAGTATATTGTAAGACATGCTTCATTATTTCCGATGAATAAATTCTAAAAGGAGTAAAAAGTTTCAGTGGTTTACTTTCTAAATCATGCAATATTTTGTTCACCTATATTTTCTTCTTGAAGTTGAGTGTGGTTTATCTGTTTCATAAGGTTACGCATGGGTAAGTCACTGAAATTTTTCAACCCAGTAATGTCCAATGGAATTGTATAAGGATAGAAATATCTCTCTGCCTGCTTTCTTAGAAACTATGATTATGTTTATTTGTTTAATCCATAATCCTTGTTTGAACGTGGGTTATAGGGTAAGGAACAAACTTTAAATAACCAAGAAAGGCTAGATTGGTTTACATCTTAAAGGCCCTGAATCAGCCTTCAATCTAATGACAGTCACAGAGACCATGTCTGAAAGGCAAAAATGAGAGTATGGGTTTGCCTGGGCTGAGTGGACTGCAGGTTTTTCTGAGAATGAAAGCCTTGAGCAGCTTTTGTCAGGATTCAGAGAGACTCAGTTGAAGAAAGATGATTTTTAGGTCATTTTGTTGTAAGTCATGAATTACAATTTTGTTTTGTCCCTTCTTTGTAGAGCAGCAATAAACGGTTAAGTTGCTGTTTAATTCTTTTATTGTGTATACAACTATTGTGTGTATACTGATTTTCTTTTGAATATGCTGCTGTTTTGAGGCAGGTTACAAGACAGCCTAGCTTTATTCAGGTTACAGGAAGTTCCTCCTAGATTCTGGTTACAGGTTATGGTTGGTCTATGTTTGCAGTGTTCTGAGTTCCCATTTGGTTTTGTATCTTCATCCACATTTTAATGAGAACTGAGGAGAGGCTATTTTAGGGATTGACGCTTTCCAAACACAATTTTAAAATGTATTAACTTGTTCTTCTCTCACCTAAATTTTTCTTACTATTTAAACCAGAATCACAAAAATCACAGCTCAAAGTCCTTTGGCAAACATTGTTTATTAATTTTCTAGTTACAGAACCAAAATATTAAAGCTATATTAAAGAGAGATTTTGATCCCTGTTTTCTCAAAGCAACTAAAATAAATCTCACTGAGGTCTGACTGATTGTATTTTGGGGATATCCCCTTTACAAATCACTGAGATTTGTAATACTCACTGAAATCCAACATATGACCTTTCTGCTATATATAACATGACAACAAAAGGATTCTCCAAAGAGAAGAATATTCTCATTAAATGCTGTTTCCTATTACAGTATTTGATTTTTCAGATCGGTGATCTCTCACTACAACAAATGGTTAATGCTTGAAAATAGTAAAAATGACCTTTTCGGGCCTCCATTAATCTCCATGCAAAGGACAAACAAGTGTTTTATCATAAACCAATCCCAGAATATAACCATTATTTTTAAAATACTAACAATTAGGCAATAATTTAGAGGTTTTGATTTTAACTACCCTGTGTGGAGCAGATTAAGAGAATATTGCCTATGTATTCCAGGAGAAAACCAATTAAGCCAACCTTATAAAGAGCAATGATGTTCTCTGACATCTGCCAGCAAAACCAATCCACTTAAACTATTGTAGACTGGTATCTTTCTATTCACTGTTCTATATGGATACCTGAAAGCAACAAATCATGTGTGCATTGCATACTCTTGGTGATATATTTGTGAAGTGACAGTTCTCAGAACCAGAGTTATTTCTAAATCACAATGTCAATTGCCAACACTAGATCTTGGGTCAAGCAAGAAAAAGAACATTTTTATTATTCTGCATGCTATACTTTCTGGATATCTATCCTCATTTTACATTCCCCAAATTATCTTTCAGTCAATCTGAGCAAATGTTATAACTTTAGAAAATCTAAATTGAGGCTTGTTGATATTCCTTGGGTTCTTTATTTTTCAAATGTTAAGATATTTTTTTTCTCAAAATTAAGAATGAAAGCATCAATGGTTTGTCAAATGCTTTTCATGCAATTCAACTACTGATAATATTTATACAATCTTGGGCTTATTTTTGCTTAAATATTCAAAATTATTTATGGAAGAAATTGCCATCTCTGAGTGATTTTTTTTGGTAAATTTGGAGGGAGGTATGAGAACTGTATTTATAACCCAAATCATGATTCACAAGGAAGAGTCATTATTCTATCTTTAGGAACCAAAAGTACATAAATCAGGGATATTTATAATTAATGTTTTAGTTCCCCAGGGCCAGATGGGAAAATGAGAAATGAAGTATATAGCATTCAGCCTTAAAGAGTTTTATTCACTAGTACTTAAGGCTCCTAGTATCTTAAGCAAACACATAGCTTTCCAACAACCCCAATAGGGCAAATTAAAATTAGCGATCTTGTTTTTATACTTTCAACAAATATTTCTTGAGTGCCTTCTGTATTCTCAGCACAATTCCAAAATAACAAATAAATGTGTTATGTAATTAATAGGTTTATGTAGCAACTCTTTCACTTGCTGTATGATTTTGGTTCAGCCCCTTAATCTAAGCCTCAGTTTACCAGACAAACAATAGAGTTTTCACAAGAAGCGTGTGTGTGTGTGTGTGTGTGTGTGTGTGTGTGTGTGTGAAGAGAGAGCCTGAAGCATAACAGGTGTATAAATCTATAGTCAATCATGGTAAAGATACATGTGCATCTTGGTCCTGATCCTATTATAAACTTTAATTTATATTAGCACTTTCTAATCACCTGATGTGTTATATCAAATTGGATTTAACAGAATTGTTCTTATATTTACCTATTTCACATTTTGACATGATGGAACTATTACTTTTAAAGATATTACTATTAATTCATTATTTATTATTATATTCATATTTAAATATATTTATATCTATTAATCTTTTTATACATCCCATCTCTTACATATGTATCACATGTCTAATTTCACCCATCCAAACTTTAATTAACATTTTATTTACTAAAAGGGTTATTAGTATTTATATTTCAGACTGTTAATTATGTCTGCCCATTCCATTAATATTCAACTATATAAAACATAACACACATGCTTCATTAGGACAATGCTTCTTCCTGTCACAGTAATTCTATGCAACCTAAAGAAAGCATCAAGTAAGTTCAAATGAATGAAATGATCATTGTTGTGGGATTCTTTTCAGTGAATTGCAGAGTATCCCAATAATTGCCAATCAAATAAAAGCTGAGAGTATTAAAAGTAGGTAAAATTTCAAATAGCTACTTGAATTAAGAAAACTTTGTAACTGACTGAGAAAAATAGCCAACATCAAATAGTGTTTAATAGTATCCAAGACTCCTCTGTGAAGATAATCTCATTCTTTTTCCAAACACTTGCACAAAATAAACTAAATTTATAAGAAAAAAATGTGATCAAACCATTATTTTGAATATTATTATTATTACTATTCACATGAGCTACAATTCATTGCCTAAATTCTTATAGGAAGGCACTTTGTATGCGATACCTAGTTCATTAGTGAAAACGGTATGTTGAGGACATGCTAGATTTTGATAGAGTTCTAAAATCGATGGAATATTAAATAACTTTCTAATTTTATAAATAATAAAAGCCCATTGCAGAGAGCTTGGAAACATTTTTTCCGCATAGGTGTTCATTATTAACATGTTTCCGTACCATATTCTCCTACAACACTTTCAGTAGCCTCCTAATGTTTCAAAAAATATCATGATTGAATGCCAACTTTGTTTTCATTTCAAATAATGCTGCAGTAAGCATCCTTAGTATAGGCATCTTTGCACACATTTATATTTTCCTGAGGAAATATATTTAAAAGAATAATTGCAGGGCCAGATTTCTTTGGTGCATCACCACACAATATATGCTGCTTTACACATCACTGTTTTCAAGCATCTTTCCATGCTCACATACTAATAATCTCATTGTTTTTAGATGACATATCCTCAATTATCCCTGTGATGGAGATTCTTTCTACATTCACTGACTATCTATGTTTCTTTTTCTATGAACTACCTATTCAAGTTTTCTTATGGTTTTATTTATTAATTAACTTGCAAGCAACCTTTATAAATGAATACTACCAATACTTTATCATATATATTGTACATATATTCTCCAATAAATAATATTGTGTGACCACTTGTTACATTTTCAAAGTAAAAAGTGAGCAGAATTTGAAGTTATGTTGCCTATATTTAGATGTTATTTAACTACAATCTTTCTAAAACATCATCTAAATTTTGAGAATTAAGAACAATTCAATTTACATATTTCGGTTAATATTTATTATAGCTATGTTATTGCCTGATTTACAACATTTTAATATGCTGTGTATATATATTTCCAACACTGAAACCTGTTATAATATTGACATAACTCATACTTGTATAACATAACTTAGAGATAGTATTTTAAGCTGTAAACCATCTTTGTATATGACAATTGTATCAGTCCTGTTGCATGTTTCATTGTCACCATGTCCTTAGCAATATAACTAATGAACAAAGTTCTATTACATAATTCTCATGGGCAGGAAAATTGGGTCACAACAGTCTAATTATGATCACTTTTGGTCTCACCCTTCATAGCTTGAAGACTGTCTATAATGTTATGCTTTGTAGATACAGATGCAGCAGCATCGGTAGTGAATAGAATGAAAAGAAAAGGACTGCAGACGACATTTCTTCATGAGGATGAAGGAAGTAAAGGAAAAAGACAAGGAGGAAAAGAGACAGATGGAGGGAAACTGGCCAGAGTAGAAGAAAATCTAAGGAACAGAGGGGGCAAGACGGCTGTAAAGGGGATTGGTCAGCTGTGGCATATGCGAAAGACAGAGCAAATGAAGGGCAGACTAAACAGAATGCTTGGAGTTGGTAATAAAGAAGTTCTTAAGCCACATGGGATGGTTCAGTGATGGCAAGAAGCTAAAGACATGTCCTGAGAGGTCGTGCTTCTTGGAGCAGCATCCCAAAGAAGAGTAGGTGATATAGGACCAGGGAGACATCAGGAGAGGATAGGTGATTCTAGACCACAGGCATGGAAAAAGGGTAGCCATGGGTTGATGTGGCTTAAGTTATGTTTCTCGGGCCCTGAGAAGTTGAAGGTGTTCACATGGAGTGGCCCTGATTTTCTCAGTGAGTTAGTTTAGTGGTACCTAGCAGGTGTCTCCAGTCTGTCAGTCACTGGCTGACATTATCTCACATGTCCCCAGTGTTTTGCTCAGGGTCTTTGTGTTTTTTCCATGTTCTCAAATGTCTATTTTCCTAAAACATTCAAGAACTTTAACATAAGGATAGCAACAGAGAAGTTCAAAACTATTCAATCAATGTCTTAGTCCATTTGGGCTGCTCTAACAAAACACCATAGACTGGGTAGCTTATAAGCCACAGAAATTTATTTTTCAAAGTTCTGGGGGCTGGAAGTCTAAGGCCAGGGTACCTGCAGATCTGTTGTCTGGTGAGGGCCTGCTTTCTGGTTCATAGGTGGCAGTTTTCTCTCCATGGCTTCACAAGGCCAAAGGGGTGAGGAAGCTGTGCAGGGTCTCTTTTATAAGGACACTAATCCCATTCATGAGGGCTCCACCCTCATGACCTAAGCACCTCCTACAGGCCCCACCTCCAAGTATCATCACATTGGGGGTTATATTTTAACATACGAATTTGGGGGAACACAATCATTCCGTCCGTAACAGTCAAGGACATTGAAAGAGAAACAACTTAAATGAAGTTATGAATTGCACAGGTAAATAGTGGATGATACATGAAATCTTAACCAACTTCAATCTAAACCTATAAATGTTTTTTCTGTGCAGTGGTCAGTCTTCTTAGCCAATCTTGGTCAACTTATCAAAATATTGGATATATTGAGTCTGGATGCAGAAACCAGGACCTGGGTCCTAAGAATCTCACCATAGAACATGCATGAGATGCATCCAGTACCACCAGGACAATTTTGGCATACCTGTATCCTCGTGACTGGCCATCAAATGGAAGTTAATGTTTCAGTACAGTTATCAGTATTCAAAGGAAACACGGAGAAGTTTCAAACTGCTACTTTCTTAAGCCATTAGCCCATCTTTTCAAAGTACATAAGGCCACTTTTCTTTCCAGTTCCTCAGTCACTGCTTTGACAGAAACGCGGTGTCATTTTCCTTTAATGTGAATGCTGCATGAAAGCTGAAAATGAACTAGAGCCTGGACATGTTATTTTGTTAAGATCCATACACCAGAGAGCACTCAAGCCGTGTCTGATTGAACTGGTAACGCACCCTCTCGCTGCGGGAAGCAACAGCATCTGCAGCAGCCTATGGCCCCGCATCACTATTCCCCGTCCAATCACCTCTGAGGCTGATTCCATTTGATGGAGACAGCCCTATGCTTCTTAGAGCTAAAAAACTAAACTTTCCTTGTACAACATCCTCTCTTACTTAGACACTGAATTTAAGCTGTCAGTGCTGGGAAATGTGGTAACAGGAAACCCAAGAACCTCACAGCAGATGCCTCTGTACTTCTCTGAATGTTCTTGTCTTGTTTTTTTTCTCTCTCCCGTTCCTTGTTTATAACTGGAATTCTTCTTCCAAACTATTTTCTGTCAGATCTACTTAACTCTCACTTTGTTTTACTGAAATGTGGACTGGTGAATAGGGTCTTTTCAATCTGTTCTATGTGCCTCTTCCTCTTTGCCAACATTAGAATTTGACAGAAATTTGGGAGCTGGCTTGACGCTGGCAGGACAGAGCAAGGCACCACACTTCTTTGTTATTTGTGCTTAATATATTGTTGGCAGCCTCGTCTGTTTTAGCTTCTTGGCAGTGTTTGGTCTCTCTTCCCTTTGGCACTATTCCCTCATTTTTGAGCGCTCAGGGAAATTTATGTAGAGAGCTCTTAAATAGTCCACGTTTAGACCAACGGGTATAAAAATCACCAGCTGACCCTGTCCTGTCAAGTAGCCAAGAATTCAGTCTTTACTGTAATCAACAGGCACTGAAGTGACTATGCAAATAGATGATGAATCTGAGAAACCCAGTATATATTAGCAATTTTCATAACATATTAGTAAAATCCTTCAGAAGGCACTTCTGTGAGTGTGCAGAATCTCACCGTGAAATAGTTGGCTCTGATGAAGCAAACTGCATTTAACAAAATGCAAAATGCATTGAAACAAAGATCTTAGCAACAGGTAACCATGACAGTGAACTCTATTGTTTGTTTAATTCAGTTTTAACTCACGAAAAGAACCTAGACAAGGCTTCTCCCTTACAATCTAAGCATGATCGTAACTGGGTGACCAGCTGCTTTGCTGGGAATTCTTCCTGTTGAGAGCGTATTTCAGTTCACACAGAGCACAAGCTATGACATCTTGCACTGGGAGTATTTAATTTAACCGATACTGTTATGCTTCATAAAAAGAGATTTCACCCTGAACACTGGCGTCTGCTCATTAGTTTGTCTGGCCCATATCTTATTTGATTAACAGAAATTTAGAGAAAAAAAATAAAAACTTGTGAAACAATCAATTAAATTGAGAAGAAAATCACTGGTACATTACAGGGCAAGCCCACCTCACTGGATCTAAATTGCAGTACCTTCTAAGCTGTACTTAGACCATTCTCCCAGTTATTACAAACATCGAAACCCTCAGGTACCCTCACTGTCAAAAGAATCTATATTAGCATTTAAGATATGAACTAGAAAGCTTCAAAAGAAATATAACACATTGTTAAGGATATTTATCTCTGAGTTGTGAATTTGTTTCCTTTTTTATTATTTTGTTTGTAATCCTTTTATAATTTGAAAAACAGTAGGTAATTTTAAGAAAGTAGAGAAATGTTCATGTCATTTTTTCTGAGTATAGGTGGAATGAACAATCATAAAAATTAGAATCAATTACATGTGCAAGCACTTTCCTAACACTTGAGCAATATTTGAACTAAATCCTAAAGTTTCATGACTGAAGGTACACTTTGCAAGTCTCTTGGTGTGCATGTCCCAAAACTGCCACACTGTATCAGCACACAGTCTCCACATTAGAGGCTGGAGAACTATGGCCTGTGTGCCCAGTTTAGATGGCCATCTCTTTTTTTAGGACTCAAGAGTGAAACATGCCTTTTACATTTTCAAATGGTTATATTTTAAATGTTAAGTAAGCACCTACACCATAGTCTCATTTTTTTTTTTTCCCCAGCAAAACCTAAAACATTTATTTTCTGGTCCTTTAAGGAAAGCATTCACTGGTCCCCGATTAAAAAAAAAAAAAAAAAAAGTGGTCAAGATTCAAATATGTAGAACAATGTAGGTTAAAACTGAAAAGGTTTGTTTCATGCAACCTCAACACTTTAATGCCCTGTTAGTATTACAACTATAATGAAACTGTAACTTTATAAATATTTAGCCTCTCCAAACTATTTGACCACGGAATACTTACTTTCCGGCATAACTTTCGATACCTTCCAGGTATTGGCTGCACAGAAAACTATTTGCTGTAAAGTGTGATGCATATGTTATTCAACTAGAAGCTTTCTCTGTACCTAGTGGGACGCCATGAAGATTATTTCCTATGTTCAAGGCCTGCATACAGCTATTGGTAGAAAATTAGGTCGTGCAAAATGTTGTTTCTGCCTGCTAGTTGTTTAAAATCATTTCGAAAAATGTGGTATTGTTGGGTAAATGAAGAATGGCAACCTCTCAAAGAGCTATCTAATGGTGAGAGAGGTCGAGAACTAAATGCGGATTTATTATTTTTTGCTAGCACACAGTCTGTGGGATGGGGGAGAAGGCGGAGGAGAAGCTGTGCCCTTCCTTACAGGACGAGGAAACAGGCATCTTGTTTTTAAGAATTAAGAATGGCTTGTCTTCATCCACAGAATGAGTAAATGGACTTTTGTTTTAAAGATTTTTTTGATGTGGACCATTTTATTTTTTAAAGTCTTTATTGAATTTGTTACAATATCGCTCCTGTTTTCTGTTTCAGTTGTTTTTGGCCACGAGGCATGTGGGATCTTAGCTCCCTGACTAGGGATTGAACCGGCATCCCTTGCGTTGGGAGGCGAGGTCATAATCACTGGACCTCCAGGGAAGTCCCTAAAGGAACATTCTGATGTGTTGAACATATTGCCAACAATTGTAATACTCTCCTTGTATCTTTTACGTGTCAGGGCTTTACCAGGGATGGAGAATGCAGAAAAATTGAAGAGGAAGAGACGGGGGAGAGAGAGTGCTGCGAGCTGGTGGTGAGCCCAGCGCGCCACCCAGCGTGCTCCGGGGCTGTGAATGGCCAGGTGGGTGGGCCTGAGGCCACAGGTGGGCTCAGCCAATGAGGAGCGTGTGGGAGTCGGGGTGGGGGGTGGGGCTGGCCACCCCACACCCACATCACGGCTGAGGAACAAGGCTTTCCGACAATGGGTGTGGGAATAGTGCTTGGCCTGTTCTTTGGAACTCCTTTTATGAACTATGTCCATCGCACGAATGGAATCAATATCCTGCACATGCCTGAGAACAGAAGGGAACCCGAAGACAGCCCAAGCCCAGGACCATTTAGAGGTTTCAAAGATCTGAACGCTGTGAGGCAGGTATTATTATTCCCACTCACCAGAAATAAAAGTGATATTTTTTTAATGTATTGCCTTGACCTAGAACATAAGCAAATCTTCTGACTCCAGATATTCAATGCTTAGCTTTCCTTAAGCTTTATGTCCCTCATAGGGCAGCTGAGTCCTGGCTGGTGGCATCCTGCAGATTCCTGGGCTGCCCTGTTCAGGAATCCAAAAAGGCTTGTTTTTCACCTTTAGGTAGTTCCCAAGCAGGGAAATAACTCCCATTTCCTAAGCATTAATAATATATATCAGGTTATAAAATTGGTTAGACATTCGGATAACGGAACATGTCATATGGCCAAATGAGACACACAAGAACTGGAAATCTTAAGTGGTGCAGAGGTCCCTATAAATCAAAGGATGGAAACACCCTGAAGCACAGTCTCTCAGCAGCTCCCAGGTCCAGGATGTTCCTGACCAAGACTGAAGACACGAGATCTCTAAATGATGTTAGATGAGATGTCACCTACACAAAGGTGCTCTTTGGGCATAAAACATCTCCATTTTCTGCCCTCATAAATACATACTGTCATTGATATTTTAGGTGGGCCATGCCTCATAAATTCCATCCATAATCCATAAAGTTGGTTTACTATAGGTAGGCTTGATATAACCTGCTAAAAGCATTCTATAGATGAGGACTCTTCCTTTTCTGTCACTAGCAAGTACTATCAGGAATTCAGATTAGCACGTTTAAAAAGAGATCTCCTAGTCACTTTCTTTTGCCCTCTCACCCTGTTTGTTCCCTGATAGAAAGGATGGGTTTCAGACCAGCTTCTAACCCTTCCTTCCCCACTCTTTATTTTAAAAATATCATTTCATAAGCACTTTATTATGGTAGCTTTTGAAATTAAAAAAAAAACTGGGACAGGAATTGGCAAATGCAAGCAAGTCCCAATGTGAGACAGTAGCATGGAAATAAGCTTCAGGATCAGAAAAAGAAGTGGGTTTGACTCCTGACTGCCTGCATTCTGTGATCTGAAAGCTTCTCTCTGTATAATGGGGATTGTCTCACGGCAGTACACTGGCTGTTAGATTTATTAAGGGCTAAGGAAGATGATGTACCCAGAGTGGTTAGCACAGTGCCAAGTTCTTAGCAAAACCAGAGCTAACATTATTTGTTATGGTGTTGAAGGCCATGGGGCATGGCTGTTGGTGAACTTGAGAGATGGAACAACTCAGATGAGAAACAAAGAAATTAGGCAACTACTGATTACCTATATCGAGTAGCCTCATCACCTGGGTAGATGGATGCTTAGGTGCACCTGACTTGTCCTGGCAGATGAGAAGTGTCCTGCGTCCCTCCCAGCTGCATATTCCTACTAACTGCTGTGCCCTCTCCAGGTGGGTCTTCCCACGGGGCAGTGATCGTAGAAGTGCTTACTGCCGTGGGGGACCCTATCAGTAAGTCCTAATTGTAGTGGCCTCGAATATCAAATTAACACACGGTGTCAACTGCCTTGGAGATTTACACAGACCTAGAGCAAACTATCTCTGGGAGAGAAACCCCTCTTTCTGTGGTTAATTCACTCAGATTGTTTATTTCAGAATAACATAGACTCTGTGGACTCATCGAACTTGTATCTAGATAAAATTCAGCAACTCGTTATAATTAAGGTAAAATTGTTTGAATTAATGTGCCTGCATTCTACTGCCATTTATATTTCATGCTTCCTAAAGTACAACACAGCATTTAATGTATTGAAGAAAATGGATATACATGCATTCAGGAAAAAGCACAGCTTCTTCTTGCATTTTGCGTTTTCTATACAAAGGTATAAATGCTGCAGTGTACGTGGTGCATCAAGTAGTTGATTTTGCAGGCTATTCCTCAGCCACAGTATGCCACCTGCATTGAACACACTGCTCAGAATGCATATTGACAAATGCCTGATTCTTTCCAGTCCTGATGAATAGAGCAGGTTGTTACAACAAATTGCTATCTTCTAGAACAGATTTTGAGAGAAAAAAAGCCAATAGCCAGAATGTCAACGACTCTTGGGCTTTTCAGCTTACGATAAGTGGAGATCAATACCATTTATTTAAATGGCCTTGTATTACACCTGCTATAATTCTTTCTACACTCATGTCAGCTTGGCACTTCCCTAGAAATTTTTCTACAGGAAGAGCAGCAACAATGTAGGCTTTGTGTGTGTGTGTGTGTGTGTGTGTGTCTTATGAATCTTTAGGCAAGGTGTTTCTATAGAAAGACTCCAATAGTCAGTGATACAAATAAAAATTTGAATAAAGAGAAAGTAATTTCTTGTTAATGAATTACATTCTGTTATATTCCAGGTGAGGAACCTGATTAGAATAGTTATTACAATAGGTAAATTGTCTGAGGTCATTTTAATATCTTACATGGAAAATACATATTTTTCTTTAGTTCAATAGAATTGTATAATTAACTGGCAAAGCTTGTAGAAAATGCTAGCTGATTTTATTTATTATTTAAATATATTCCATCATTTCTAAAACCAAAAGTATATATTAATTTTTCTTTCAATATCTTTTTTATTTATGGTTCTTATTAAACTCACAATTTAGTGGCTGTGGCTCTGTAACCGGTACATTTCAAAGTTGTCCTGGCAGTTTTTCTTTTTTTTTTTTTTTTTTTTGGGTTGGCAGTTTTTCTTAAAAAAAAACTCCAACTACATTTCTGAGTGCAGTTACCTGCCCAGCTCATGTAATGAGTGCTGCAATTTCCCCATGTTCCATGGCTTTGCCATAATGTGAAGTTGTGTTTTGTTGACTTTAAAAAGCTCTTCCATTTCTCTCTCATTATCTTCTCACTTCTGATCAAGAAAAACAAAAGGTTTATCTTTTTCATGTGTACTTTGAAGAGTCACAAGATTCTAAAGGATTACCTATAGGCTTTGTGCTGGGGGGTCACCTCTCAAATTTTTCATAAATCTATTGGAACCTCAATTTCAAGATGACATAGTGTCCAAAAGGGCTGGGTGGAAAGACGTGTGAATCACATGACTGTGGAGCATGTCACTTAGAGGAATGGCTCTGTGGGAACATGAGTCTGGAGAAGGTCCTTCCTGAACAGAGAGCTGCCTTGCAACTGGATGGAAGTGAGCAGGGGTTAATTCAGGGGGTCTTTGCGGAGAGAACAAGTATATGCTCCAGGCTTTCATCCCCTTGGATAAACCAGAGGGAAAAAAACCCAAAACATTGGCCAAGAAAGGGCTCAGAAACAGCCTAAAGATATGGTCAAAGTCACCCTTCCATCATGTACTGATTAATGTTACATTGACTCCCCAAAATCCAAGAGAGAGCTCACAAAGGGGTTGAGTCTTCTATTCCCTAGAGACTGGGGCCAGAGAACAAACAAAACAGCTTCTCTGAATCCTCAGCATTCAACTGGCCTTCTCTCAGCTCTGTGCCATAGTTACAAAGAGGATGGGAGAGGCAATGTAACCTTCCAGCTCCCTGCAAAACAAACCCACATAACCATCTAGGGTATGCTGAGTGGCCAAATATCTAGAGAGAGGGAGACCTGGCAGAAAATAGGATACTGGCCTGGCAGAGGACACAGATGAGACTCACAAAATTGAGAGAGAGAGAGAATGTTAGGGGTTTGAAATGTACCACTCACAAACACACAAGTCTTTCTGGAGTAATATAGAAGGCACAAGCTTTTCTACTATGAAATGCATTAGCTGCTCTGAAGGAAAACATAGTCACTGTTGAGATCATGGTCCACAAAAGCAAGTACAGGAACTTTCAAAACATAGTGCAAAAATGGAAGAGAATGGACATCCTGAAGGAAATATAAGAACAGTGGAAGGTAGATTAAGATGAATAAAATATTCATAATAGGAGCTTTAGAGGGAGACTATAGACAAAGTAATCTCAGTAATAATTAATTGATTCTCGATAATAGTTAATTAGACAAATGATGATGAGAAGGGAAGGTGTTATAGAAAGGATGAGCTGAGCCTGCAGGTTGGAACGGAGCACCGAACTCCAGAGAAGATTGAAAAAGGGAGCTGCAGACCAAACCAAGGAGGGGTAAAAATCTTTAATTTTGAGGATACAGGGAAAATCTTAAAAGTTTTTAACTGAAAGTCTAGTTTCCTACGGGATTAAAAAAAAAATCAAACGTTTCCTTTGCAACACTGGAAGCAAAGAGAAAAAAACAGATATGCACAAATGATCACATGTGCAATTGTCAGAATAGAAAGACAAAAATTAACTTAAGGGTATGCAAAACTTTAGAGTATATTGCTCACAGAAAACTGCTTGAAAGAAGATGCTAGCCAAGAAAAGCAAAAATAAAAACAAACAATGGAGCAAGAATAACAATGGTTTGTGAACCCAGAAGAGGAAACGTCAAGAGGAATGGCAGTAACATTTTCATACACTGATGAGGTTTAACTGTGACACACAAAATAATGCATTTTGCTGTTGTTGACTGAGCAGTTACAGAAATGTCAGTTCGGTTAAGGTGGCCCTTCAGATCTACTATATTCCGAATTATTTCTCTTTCTTTTTTTTTTAAAGATTTTTTGGATGTGGACCATTTTTAAAGTCTTTATTGAATCTGTTACAATATTGCTTCTTTTTTTTTTTTTTTATGTTTTGGTTTTATGGGCACTAGGCATGTGGGATCTTAGCTCCCCAACCAGGGATTGAACCCATGCCCCCTGATTTGGAAGGCAAAGTGTTAACCACTGGACCACCAAGGAAGTCCCTATTTCTCTTTAATTATCCAATAAGTTACAGACAAAGGTGCATTAATATCTCCAACTATATTTGTTAATATTTCCAACTATGCCTGTGGATTTGTCTATATCTCCCTTAAATTCTGTCAGTTTTTGCTATAATAATTATACTTATGCCTATTGATCATTATTTATCATTTTGAGCTCTCTTTTTCTCCTTCTCTTTTTTCTTCTAGTAATATTCCTGTTTCGAAGTTTATTTTGTCTTTTATTATTATAGTCTCTCCTCCTTCCTCACATTGTTTGTTTCCTGGGTATATTTTTCTAACATTATATTTTAAAACTATTTATGTTTGTGTGTTTTAAGTGTTTCTCTCGTGGAATAGAATTCGTTTTTTTTTTCAAACAGCCTGATAATCTCTGTCTTGACTGGATTATTCAGTCTATTTAATGCTGTTATTAATATGGTTGTATTTAAGTATGCCATTTTACTAATTGTTGACTATTTTCCTCTTCTGTTTCATTATTTCCCTCCTTTCCTTCATTCTTTTTTGTCAGGTAAATGTTTTTATGATTCAGTTTTACTCCCTCTACTGACTTTTAAGCTATATTTCTTGAATTATTTTTGCATCATTTTTAGTAGTTTCTCTAGGGATTACAATATACATCTTTAATTTATCACAGTAGACTTAGAATTATTATTTAATTACCTAAGGAAACTTCTGTCCAGTGTATTTTTATTTAACACTCCAGCCTTAAGCACTTATTGTCATATTTGCTATACCTATATACATTATAAACTGAACAAGAAAATGTCATCATTTTTGCTTTATATATCTTTTAATGAGATAGATAAAACACTAATGGCTTCAGTTAGATAGTGTTCGATTTTGTTTGCTGAAGAAGACTCAGGGGACCCCAGATGACAAAGTCAAGGAATCAAGTTTACTTCAGGAAAAGGATACAATATAGCAATTGCACTAAAGTAAGGATATTTATAGGTTGCCTCACTGCCTACAGAGACCAGTGTGAGCCCCAATAGTCCTCTTTCTTCAGGGCCTCACAAAGAGATGTGTTTTTTTTCAAATCCAGAATCACTAACAAGTGCATGGAATACCTCAAAATAGATCCACAACCTGAGCGTCTGATACCCTGCTCATCACATGGACATAGATTTCCTCTATAACCAGACCCCACAGCAGAGCTCTCTGGGCATCTGACCTGAACCAGTGTAAATCATGAATTCCACTTCACAAACTATCCCAAAGAACTCCCTGTACCCACAAAGCAACACTCAATCAGTACATTGAATGCTTCACTAGAGGTCAGTGCTATGCAGATAATCACGTATTTCAATAAATCAGGTCAGGCCAAATGCAGAGCCACTGCTGTGATTAACACTCACTGTGTGTAGATGTGCCTGAGTGTGTGTACGTGAGTTTGTGTATGTGCACGTGTGCATGGTACCCTGTGCATGTGTGTGAATGTGATATTCTTTCATGTTTGCTCATGTATTCACCATTCCCATTACTTTTCAGCCTTCTCGTAGATCAGATTTGGCATCTTGGGTCATTTCCCTTCAAGTCTGAAGGACATTTTTAGCATTTCTTATAATGCAAGTCTGCTGGTGACAAATACTCTACATTTTTGTTTATCTGATACCAAAAATATATTTTCCCCCTCATTTTTTTTTCATGATACTTAAGTTGCAGGTAGAATTCTTAGTTGAGACTTTTGTTCTTGTTTTCTTCTTATGCTTTTCTATTTTTCTCTGGTTTTCACAGTTTCTCTTGATTTTTAACTTGCAATATTTCAGTTATGATGTGTCCAGGTGAAGTTTTCTTTTTACTTATTCTGCTTGGAGCTTTTTTGAGTTTCACACGTCTGTATGTTAAAGATTTCAGTAAATGTGGGAAATTTTTAACCATTGTTTCTTCAAATACATCTTCTTCCCCTATCTCTCTTTCTGAAACTAGAATTACAGACTGAAACATTGACATGGTGCCACAAGTCTCTGAGACTCTGTTCATTTCTCTTTTGTTTTTGCTTTACTCTTCAGACAGGGTAGTGTCTACCTACCTGTCTTCAAGTTCACTGAGTATTTCTTCTGTTGTCTCCAATCTGCCATTGTGTCCATCTGGTGCGTTTTGAATTTCAATCATCATACTTTACTCTGTGGAATTTTCATTTTCCATACTTTCTACTTCTGTAATGAAATTATCTCTTCCTTCATTGAAACCATGTTCTTTCTTTGAACATATTTATAATAGCTACTTTGGTGTATCTTTCTGCTAAATCAATATCTGAATCCTCTCAGAGTCAGTGTTTATTAACTGCTTTCTTTTCTTCTTCTTTCCTGAGAAGGGGGTCACAGTATCCTGCTTCTTTGAATATATAATAATCTTCATTTGAAAAGTGAACGTTTAAACACTATATTGGAGGATTTCTGAATTTTGTTGTGCTCTTCTAAGAATTTTTTTTTTCTCTCATTGTTGTTGTCATTCTACCATGCAATTACCTTGCCTGATGAAAACTGAAGACTGTGCTGTTATCCACAGGATATTCCTGCTCCTCTTCTTGGTTTTCACAGCTTCCAGAGGCTGCATGTTTTATCTTTTTTGTTTTTGTGTTTGTTTTTGTTTTTGTGCAGTACACAGGCCTCTCACTGCTGCGGCCTCTCCCGTTGCAGAGCACAGGCTCCGGATGCGCAGGCTCAGTGGCCATGGCTCATGGGCCCAGCCACTCTGCAGCATGTGAGATCTTCCCAGACCGGGGCACGAACCCACGTCCCCTGCATTGGCAGGCAGACTCTCAACTGCTGCACCACCAGGGAAGCCCTGCCTGTTTTGTCTTAAACTTATATAGCTATGTCATCTGACAAGTATATGGGAAGAGTTTTTACTCAGATAAGTCTGCTGTTTTTCTGCTTTCAAGATTTGCTCCTTAAATTTATAGCCAGCTTCAAACTCTATCTTCTGTCACTTCAAATTGGTAAGAATGGAAATTTTTACCTCATGACAGTTTGAGAGTGCCCTCAGACAAGAAAGATTAAAAATTTGTAATTCTTACTCATTGCAGTTGCAATTTTCAAAAATAAACTCTTCTCTAGCTTCTTAAAGCTTCTTGGTACATTCAAACTGTGTGTGTGTGTGTGTGTGTTTACATGTGCATATATAGTTTTCTGATTGTTACCGGTGGGATGATTTTCCCAGTTCCTTCACTTACCATTATTAGAAGGTCTCAACCTTCAGGTTTTTTAATTTTATTGAAGTATAGTTGCTGTACAATATTATATAAGTTACAGGTGTACAATATAGTGGCTCACAATTTTTAAAGGTTATCTTCCATTTATAGTTATTATAAAATACTGGCTATAGTCCCCATGCTGTACAATACATCCTTGTAGCTTATTTTATACTTAATAATTTGTACCTCTTACTCCCCGCACCCTATATTGCCCCTTCCTCCTTCCCTCTCCCCACTGGTAACCACTAATTTGTTCTCTATATCTGTGAGTCCACTTCTTTTTTGTTATATTCTCTAATTTGTTGTATTTTTCAGATCCCGCGTATAAGTGATATCATACAGTATTTGTCTTTCTCTGTCTGACTTATTTCACTTAGCATAATGCCCTCTAAGTGCATGCATGTTGCAGCAAATGGCAAAATTCCATTCTTTTTTATGGCTGAGTGGTATTCCATTGTGTGTGTGTGTGTGTATATATATATATATATATATATATATATATATATATATATATACCACATCTTCTTTATCCATTCATCTGTTGATGGCCACTTAGGTTGCTTCCATATTTCGCAATTGTAAAGAGTGCTGCTATGAGCATTGCATGCAACCATCAGTTTTGATTGGTCTTGCTAGGCCTGGCAGACAGAAGAGAAAGACAAGAGCCCACCAAAAAGGGGATACCAATAGGATATACCTTAGTAAATATGGAGACTTAAATAGGTAGGTCCCCCTAACAAAGGTAAGTCTTACTTTATCCTTGCTCCTCCACTCTACTTCCTCTCCCAGATGACTACTAGGAAAGTAGTCTTATGCAGGGCAGAGAAAGAATTTTCAACCAAAATCCTGCCCTTGTACATCTTGTACACCTATATACATAGCATGGCTGGTCCAAAACAGCTGTAGCCATAAATTTAATTTAAAGTGGTCCCAATTTAAAATGCTCATAGGCACCAAGGAGAGATAAATTCAAATGTTTTCAAATAATGACACCTTCTCTTATGCCTTATATAGTCCCCACAAATAATTATTTAAGGAAAATTAGCAGCTAACAATCAAAAGTACCTAACCACACAGGAATCAAGACATTATGATTAAGAATAAGAAAGAAAATAACTTGAAAAAATAGACTTAAATCCCTTTACATATGGGGATTATTTGACATATATGATATAGCAATGTTTTTACTCTGGTTAAAGGAATATAGATTAAATACTTTATATTAACAAATAAAATAAAAATTAAAGTAAAATTAGTAAATAAAGTAAAAATCTGGGACTTACTAAAAATGACTTAGTAGACTTGCAAAAGAACCAAATAGAACTCCTACAAATGAAAAATGTTAAAAAATGAAATTAAAACACAAGGAATATGCTTCAAAAATAGACATAGCAGAAGAAGAAATTAGTAGATAAGATAATATATAAAGTAAGTTATACATAATGCAGCATAAAAGACAAAATGGTAGAAATATGAAATAATAAATAAAATACATGGGCGATAATATGGGAAGATCAAATATAGTATATTTTACTTTCTAAAAGGAGAGTTAAGGTAGATAATGTGGTGTGTTCAACAGGAGAGATAAGAACTGAGGATTTTTTTAACTGAGGAAAGACAGTAATCCACGGTATCACAGATACCAATGAAATCAGTCTTGTGTTTTTACATGTCAAACATCATAGTTATTCACAATTACTCCAAATAATTATTTGGAGTAATTTCTTTTCTTCTCTTTTCTCTTCTCTTTTCTCTTCTCTTCTTTTTTGCCAGCAGTCTTGAAGAAACTTGGCCATGTGACTTGCTTTGGACAGTGGAATATGAGCATATTATTAGGTTCAAATTAGTGTCATTTCTAGGCAGAAACACATGTGAATGCTTGGTCGTATCTCCCTTGTCTTTGCTGTGAAATAGTGGAAGTGTGTGTGAGTGACGGCTGCTTTATCACGGATCTTGGAATAACTGCACTGGACATGCAGAATGAACAAGAGATAAATGTTTTTTGGTTTAAAACATTGACATTTGGGGGATGTTTGTAGCTCACCATAAGCTAACTGATCATCACTGAAATATGAAATTAGAAAAATAAATCACTGAAATAAAAGTAGGTATCAGAACATAGAAATAGGTGTTAGCACAATCCAATAAAAAATCAATGGGTCCTTTAATAAACGGTATTGCCACAGAAGACAAAAATAAGGGACTCTACACTCACACATATCTTGGACGACGAATTAAAATAAACTTTAGATGGCCAAGTGCTAATGCCAACAGAAAACCTAGCAGACTACAGATAAAATCCAGATATTTTTAAATAAAAAATAGCATATTGGATTATAGAAAAGTTCAAAACTTTGTGTAGCAAAAGTTACCACGAAAAATGCCAGTAGACAAACATATGAGTGGAAAAATTTTATTATGCAAATGGTCATGCATAACTGATTATAATATAAAATGAGATACTAAGAATTTGCAGGAGGGAACAAATAATGTAAAGAAAATTAAACATAATAATTAACAGAGGTGCAACTTTAAAGGCTATGAAACATATGAAGTGATCAAATTCACTAGTAGACAAATGTAAATAAAAGTAACAATAATGTCACTTTATAGTACACTAACGTCATGTAAGATATGAAGCCTGTTTCCAGAAGGTATGTGTGGTAAAGGATACTTGATAGCATTTCTGATGAAAATGGAAATTGATACTACCTATTTTTTAAGAAAATATGGCAACATCTATTAAAATCTTAAAGAAGAATATTTACATATCTTTGGACAAAGAAATTTCACTCTTCAGTTTAACCCCTAGAAATCAAGTACTAGAAATACAGAGGTTCCTTCCAGCTTTATTGGAAATGGGAAAAGGATAAGCAAACAAACAAAATTATACACACACACACACACACACACACGTATCCTGTAATGTGTACACACATCCTGAAGCAGGGAGGCAAGGAGGGAAGGAAAGGGTAAACATGAGAGAGATACATGCATATGCAATAACATTTTAGGAGGAATTTCCATAAAAATAATAAATGAGAGAATCATGCTGCCAACATTTTCTGTACCATAGCTCAGTTTTATAAAACAAACAACAACAACAAAACCCACAACCCCATGTATATACATCAGGCGGCTTACTTTCATCAGAGCCTGGGACAAGGACTTGGATGAACTTAGTTTTGTGGGAGTTGGTGCCCAAGAAGGAGTGAGAAAAGAGAGTATGAGGAACACCTGTGCAGGGCTGTAATATCAAGAAGCCATAACTGCTGTAGGTAACAGCATATTTCTGCTGGGACCACTGAAAATCATAGAGCAGGTCTCTCAGAATTGCCAATCTAAAGAACGGGAAGCTCAAGAATTCCTCTAGAATCTCCAGTCCCAGGTGTTTAAGGGTCACCCTACACTTCCACATGGGGCTTGCTTATCTTTACAGTATTATATGATCCTGGTGTTGAGAGAAAGGAAAAGATAGACTGATACATTCTGGTTGTTAATATATGGTCACCATGTGCTAGTAAAGAGGAAGATAGAAGATGCCTGCATAATAAACAGAAAAGAACAATAAGAAGGAAAATAGACTTTATTAAGAAAGGAACACACATACATGCATACAATCACATTTATGTATTGCTGCAAAATTATTTTTGTGAGTGGGTATAAAAATGTGTGTAGTGTCCTAATAAATATTTCCTAAATTGGATAAAAGAGAACAGAGACACAGCTTATTCAAACATGATTTAGATCAATTTTTATTATAAAACCTGAGTTTTAATTTATAATAATTAATAGATATATGAAATTATAATAGTTATAGAACATTAAAATGATATAAATAAGGAATAGATGAAAATGATTTAAAATATTTCTACTGCTCAGATTAAATTTTAATTAAGAAACTTGTCTTATAAAGAAAAGGATATATATTTATTTTTAAATTATAGGAAACAAAAAAATAAAAGTAAAGAATCTATTATATGTGCGTAGTTTTTATGTGTGTATAATTATCCCTTAAAATGGGACCTTGCTGTGTATACTGCTTCCTAATCTGTTTTGCTCTGTTGCATTAACCTGCTTTACTTTAATCAAAGCATTTATTACCTGAAATTATCTTGACCTCACTAGAAGATAAATTCTGTGAGATTAAGGACTTTACCTGTCTAGTCATTGCTTTGCCATGGGTACCTAGGAAAGACCCTGACACAAAGCAGATGTTGAATGAATATAAATTATAAAAGAATTCTATTTTTTTGTTCAGTTTGATACGTGTGGTTTAGTGGATAAAAGGATACACCATTATAAGGAAGCTTGAAGTTATTCAACTTCTGAGCTGGTGTTTTACATTTAATTTTGTTTTCAAAGTTCTCACTATTAGAAGCAACGCTGTTCATTCTTGTAGCTTATCTTGGCACACAGCTTTTGTTTGCCTTGATTTAAATTTCTGTCTAGAGATTGATGGATGAAAGGGTATGCATAATTTAAGCGTTTTCATATACTTTGCCAAATTCAGATGTATGACCTTTTTTCCTTTCTATCAGCTTTGCCTGAGATTATCTTGAACCTTTGCCAACACTATGCATTACCATTTACCACTGCCAGTTTGAAAGATAGAAAAATGACTGCCCATTTTTTTATATTTGCATTTCTTAGATAATTAACAAGTTTGGACTTCATCATAGTAATGTATGTATTATTTGTCCATATCTTTTGCCAGTTTTAATGGAGCCACTGTCTTTTTCTTACTGATTTCTTGGGGGTTTTCAAATAATAAAAATATTAATCTTTTCCCTGTCATGTTATAAATATTTTTCCCAGTTCGTAATCTGCCTTTTATTCAAGCTGATAATTTTCTAATGATATTCAAACTTAGTTTTTTCAATTTCTGGCACCTCAGTTTATGCCAAGAAATCTCAAATAATATTTTTGTAAAGTCTTCCTTTTATTACCTAAATTTTTGTTGTTTCTTGTATATTCTTTTGAATTGGCTTTCTTTCGAAAATGCACTTAGTATCTGTGGATTTATACACAGCATTTGAAAAACAAACCACTCATGGTACATAATTGTGAACTAAGAGACATTGATTGAATAATGTAGTTAGTTGGCACTGCAGTTTAAATAACACTTGGGCAGTGCTGATTTATAGATCAGACCAACTCAGAAGCAGGTATCTACTGACCTGCCATGTGGACTTTATCCCTGACCATGCCATTTTCTTCAGCTCCAGTGAAACCACGTATTCTTTTTTTCTCTCCAGGCCCCTCAGCAAGGAGTATGTCCTGCCAAAAAGTATGAAGAGGGAATTCAGGGAAACCAGTGGAGAGGTGGATGTGTCTGCTGGTGTCTGGCTTCTAGCTGAGATGTGTGAAGGGGCAGAGGGGTGGGAACCCATGTGCCCTGAGGATGGAGCTGCATGAGTGCATGGAATGTTCCTGACTGTAGTGGAGCAACACATTTGTTAGCACTTCCTGTTCACCAGGTGTGAGCCAAGTGAGTGAGAACTTCCCTTCCATTAACCTTAGACCTCGCCCAGGTGAAATGCTGGGAATGGAAAGATGATCCCAGGTGATGGGTGAACCACAGAGGCTGAAGAAAACACAGACACAAATTGTCTGGGTGAAGGACGCTGAAGGTGAGAGCTTCATAACCTGGGGAAGACACCTGAAAAACTCACTAATACGTTAAAAGAATTTGAGTAGTTGATCATATGTCAAATGTAGACAGAGACACCTTTGAGTAATAACGAAGTTCCTGGAGTTCTCAGGACAGTCCCAGCAAAAATAAAATATCCCCTGCCTGTATACTGAGAAGAATCAGAAAACAGTCATAAATTGGGTGGGAAGGCAGGCCATGTCACCCCTTTCCTTAACAGCAAGATTCCTACCTTCAAGCAAGCCCAAGCCAATAGATTTAACTTCCAAATAATTTGGAATGTTTCCTTTTTCCTCCTAAAATTAGATATTTTAAATATGGAAAATTATGGAACTGAGACCATTTGTGGAAGAATGAAAATGATTGGAAAATTTTCATCACAAAAAAAGTTAATTAGGGACTTCCCTGGTGGCACAGTGGTTGAGAGTCTGCCTGCCGATGCAGGGGACACAGGTTCGTGCCCCGGTCCGGGAAGATCCCACGTGCCGCGGAGCGGATGGGCCCGTGAGCCATGGCCTCTGAGCCTGCGCGTCCGGAGACTGTGCTCCACAATGGGAGAGGCCACAGTAGTGAGAGGCCCGTGTACCACAGGAAAAAAAAAAAAAAAAAGTTAATTGAAAGTTATTTTTTTACCTAGCCTAAATTTCATTCATGTGTAGGAGAAAAACTTTTCCCACAGAGTGGTTTGAATGCTCAGTGGGGAGAAAAAAACAATTGTTTTCTGATCCACTAGAAATCCTGTTTCTGCAACATGAGGAATAGAATTATAACCATGGACTCAAATCAAAAGAATACATTTCAGAAAGAAATATTTTAAAGCTGGTCAAAATTACAAGGAAGTTGATCATGGCTCATGGGTGTATCCATTTATGGATAATTACTGAACTGTATAATTACGATTTGTGTACCTTTCTGTTTACCTGATATAATTTAATTAAAACACACACTTTAAAAAAAAAAGGTCTGGTTTGACAAGTTTATCTGAAAATGATTTTATGAATTTTCCTTTGGAAAGAGCAGCTGGATCTTGACTGACCACAAGGATATGTTGCTGGTAAAAGCTGACAGCTCTAGGCCCCCTGTAAACAAGATGGTCACTGAGATCAAGGGACAGCTAAGAGCCCCGCTCTCGCACGGTCATTCCTAATGCCTGGAAATGTCCACAAGTCTCCCAATAGTTTTGTACACTGAAAATGGCTTTCTGTTCCAAAAAGAGTAAAATATCAATATATTACAAAGTTTGTAATTATGAATCTTATAGGTATCCTTTCCCAAATCATACCTGCTTCATCAGCATTAAAATGCCAGGAGAACCTGCAGCAGAGTTAAGATAACCTTCTCTCTCATCTGGGATGCTTCTCTTGCTTTTTCTCCTTCCCTCTCTGGGAAAATCAGCCCTCATTAAGTGAAACAGCTGTCCAGCCTGCTGGAGCATGGTCTAAGGCCAACAAACAATGCCCCAGGGAGATAGAAGGAAAAAAGAAAAGGGGGAGAGAAGCCTGAAAGAAAATCTGCTGGAACTCGGCTCAGTCTGTGTCCCACTACTTACGCTGAGCTACTGGCTCCAGGCACCAGGAAGGTGACTTTGATGAGGGAATTGAGAACACCCAATTAAATGGTGGGGCCTGGGATTAGTTGAAAAGAACATTCCCGAACTAAAGGGACAACTTCAAAGGAGCTTCAGCTGGATGCCGCCTTGAAGCAATGAGGGCTCACCTTACCACGCCTTGTGAATTTGCAAAGAGGCCGGAAGTCTGGATTTTTATATTCATTGATGTTTAAATATTGACAGCTAATTTAAAGGACTGTGTGGTCTAATGCATCTGGGTCAGACGAAACACGTCTGTGGGCTTAATTTGACTATGGATGACAGGTTTGTGATCTCGAAATGCCAAGACTTCATTCAGTGGATCCAAGAAAACTTGAATTCAGCTTGTGAAAGATGTTGGTGGTGTCAAAATATGATGTGTGAATATATAAGATGTATCAACAGCAGAGATTCCGACTGAAGTGTACCAAACTATTTCTTAAACCAGGAATTCTCAAAATATAGTCTATGGTCCCCTGAGAGTCCCTGAGGATTTTCATGGTGTATTAATTTCTGTTTCTGAATTTTATATTCATGTGGAACAAATACCACAACATTACAGGCTTAAAACAGTGCAGTTTTATTGTCTCACAATTTCCCTGGGTCATGAGTCCAGACACGTGACTGGATTCTCTTCAGGTCTCACAAGGCCACCAGCAAGGTGTCAGCACGGTGATGTTCCTTCCTGGAGGTTCCAGGGGAAAGCCACTTTCGGCCTGTTTAGGTGGTTGTCAGAATTGAGTTTCACACAGTTTTAGGACTGAAATCTCATTTCCTTGCAGGCATTGTTCTCAGCTTCTAATTAGTTCTAGCAGCTTCGAGTTGCTGCCTGTATTCTGTGGCACGTGGTCACCTCTTTCTTCCAAGCTGGCAGCAGTGCGTCAAATCTTTCTTGTATAATACTTCTGAGCTCTTTAACTTCCAGTAGCCTCTTCTGCCAGAGAAAATTCTATGCTTTTAAGGACCCCCGTGATCAGACAAGCCACACCCAGATAATCTACCTTTTTTAAGGTCAACACAAAACAGTCTGGGGAGTGATAGCTCATCACCTTCCTTCACAGATCCTGTGGAATTTTGGGAACCATGCTCAGGGGCCCATGAGTTAAATCTACTTTTATAATAATACTAACATGTTACAGAAGCAATTGTATGTAAATCTGCTGGCTCCTTTGAATCAAGACAGTGGCACCAAACTGGACTGAACAAGTCAGCAGGTTCTCCATGGCCAAGCACCCACAGTGAGAGGGAGAAAAAAATAATCTAAATAATATTCTTGATAAAAAGGTAAAAATGTATGAATTTATAAAAATCACAACCCTTGAGTTCACATCTTTTTAACATAGTTTAATGAAATGGGAAGTATTGATATGTATAAATGATTTCTGATGGCTATCTCCAGGAAAAACATGGAATAGTTTGAGCTGCAAGCTGAACCAGCTGCTTTTTCATGAAATACCATTTTACTTTTCTTTTTTTTAACATCACTTTAAAAAAAATTTTATTTTATAATGAAGTATAGTTGATTAACAATGACTTGTTAGTCACAGGTGTAAAGAAAAGTTATACCCATACAAGTATCCATTCTTTTTCAAGTTCTTTTCCCATTGAGGTTATTATAGAATATTGAGCCAAGTTCCTTGTTCTATACAGTAGGTCCTTGTTGGTTATCCGTTTTAAATATAGCAGTGTGTACATGTCAACCCCAAACTCCCAATCTATCCCTCCCTGTTCCCCGCCCTTTCCCCCTGGTAATGACAAGTTCGTTCTCTAAGTCTGTGAGTCTGTTTCTGTTTTGTAAATAAGATCATTTGTATCATTTTTTTTTAGATTCCGCATATAAGCAATATCATATGATATTTGATTGACAATTTCTTGAAATTAGCATCAAAGCCATTGCTTAAAGGAAAAATAACTGACAGTAGTTATTGCTGACAATAAAATTTGAGAATGACGTTAGCAAGATGGCAAGATAAGAGATTCTACTGCTTTTCCCCTTACCAACACATCAGTTTGAACATCTACACAGGAAAATACCTTCACAAGAGCTAAGGATTCCAGGTGAGAGACTACAGCACCTGGGTGGGGCACAGAAATAAGAAAAGACACGATGAAGAGGGTAGGCAGTTCAGTTTCACATTACCGCTGCCACCCGTCCACCACGCATGGAAGGAGATACTCTCCCTGTCGGGAAAGAAGAATGAAGTGAGCACCCAACGTCACTGCTGCTCATGCACAAAATCATGAAGGCTAAAAATACCGTATTGACTATTGGAAATACGCTAAGACAGAAACGTCTGGATGTGTTCATCAAAAAAAAATGAGAAAAATTTAAAATATAAAATATTTTATACATTATATACTTTAAAACATAAAATAATCTTTGACTATTGGAAATACGCTAAGACAGAGAAACGTCTGGATGTGTTCATCAAAAAAAATGAGAAAAATTTAAAATATAAAATATTTTATACATTATATACTTTAAAACATAAAATAATCTTTGACTATTGGAAATATGCTAAGACAGAGAAACGTTTGGATGTGTTCATCAAAAAAAATGAGAAAAATTTAAAATATAAACTATATTATACATTATATACTTTAAAACATAAAATAATCTTTGACTATTGGAAATACGCTAAGACAGAAACGTTTGGATGTGTTCATCAAAAAAAAAATGAGAAAAATTTAAAATATAAAATAGTTTATACATTATATACTTTAAAACATAAAATAATCTTTGACTATTGGAAATACGCTAAGACAGAAACGTCTGGATGTGTTCATCAAAAAAAAATTGAGAAAAATTTAAAATATAAACTATTTTATACATTATATACTTTAAAACATAAAATAATCTTTGACTATTGGAAGTACGCTAAGACAGAAACGTTTGGATGTGTTCATCAAAAAAAATGAGAAAAATTTAAAATATAAAATAGTTTATACATTATATACTTTAAAACATAAAATAATCTTTGACTATTGGAAATACGCTAAGACAGAAACGTTTGGATGTGTTCATCAAAAAAAAATGAGAAAAATTTAAAATATAAAATAGTTTATACATTATATACTTTAAAACATAAAATAATCTTTGACTATTGGAAATACGCTAAGACAGAAACGTCTGGATGTGTTCATCAAAAAAAAATGAGAAAAATTTTAAATATAAAATATTTTATACATTATATACTTTAAAACATAAAATAATCTTAGAACTTTCAAGTGAAATTTAGATCTTTGGAAAACAAGTACCCAGAAACATGAACTTAAAAACTTCCAAGTATCTGTAGAGTTTTCTGATAAGATTTGTGGTGATATTAACAAACGTGATTTTAGAAAAAATATTGTACACTAAAATGAGCCAATATTTGAAAGATATGCATAACTCGATAAAACAGTATTTTCTAGATGACCAAAATCACATTTGGTAAAAGATCCATTGAAAGCACAATATAGACCAGTATAACATAGAATAATAAACCAAAAGGTTATGGTTTGAGAGTCTACACTGCAACTAAATTTTGAGAAACTATCATTTGTTGAATTTGGGTATGATATCAAAGAGGAATATTCACTATTATCCAGAAACGCTACTAAAATACCCCTACCTTTTTGAGTGACATATCTGTGCAAGACGAAATTTTACTTATAAACTTCAACTAAAACTACATATTGCAATGGATTGAGTACAGAAGCAGATATAAATCCATCTGTCTTCTATTATGCCAGATATTAATAGATATCAACAGTAAATTAATGCCACTCCTTAACTGCATGTTTTTGTTTTGAAAAATGTAGTAATTTGTATAAAATATGTTGTTTATGTTATAAGACAATGAGTAAATTATGCTTAAATTGATTAATAAATATATTTTAATTTTTCTGTTTTAATTCCTAATTCAGTAAATATTGACAAATTTAACCCACATAAACAGAAACTTCTTAATGTTCTCAATAAGTTTTAAGAGTGTAAAGGAGTACTAAGACTAAAATATTTGAAAAGAATAATAATAACAGCACATTTCTCAAGCCAACTGAAAATTAACAAGTTACTATCTCTTCCAGGACTTTTTCTTAATCAATTCTTCTCAATTTTTTTCCAAATGGCCAACTATTTTCTGTTAGTCAAGACTCAGTTTTACATCTTCTCTTGTAGAAAGTTCCCTAAGACTTATCTTCTCCCAAACAGTAAAAGGCATTTCTCTTATCTGGTTCTATATATCATTATTAATACATTAAATAATAGTATTTATAATGTATTTCCATTATTGCTGTTTTTGACCATCTGCTCCATAGGATGGAAAGATGCCACTGCCTCATTTTCCTTAGGGACAGGATTTTAGACATTTTCTATCATTACTTCAACAATACTTAGCTCAGTCCTTGCATATGACCTGTGTTTAAAAATATTTCATTAAAAGATGAATCTGATTTTGGTTGAATTTTCCAATAGTTTGAAAATGTTGATGGATATGTTATACTCAAAATGTTTTTCTCCCATCGAAGTCTTATTCCTAGGGGACTTTTTTTGTGTCATGATATATTTCCAATGTTATATATGGTAGTGAAGATGTGTCAAAGAGGCCTTGAATTTGAAACCTTGTATCCACTGAAATGTTAACTATTTTCTATTATATTGTATAATAAGCGACATTTTATTTTGTCACATCTCCATGGTACTACTGGTCAACCTTATATCTTAAGGCCTATTCTGATCGTGAAGTGCATAGACCTTTGTCTTTTGGCCTTGCTTATACTCATCTACAATTTCATTCTCCTTTTCTTAGTTTTTTACCCTACCACAGAGCAACAGGAGCTAAGATACTGGAAGGGCAATTTAAATTCCTTAATAAACAAATTATTCTTATCAAAATTGTTGCAGTGACATTGTGTCCATTGTATTGACAACTATCCAGAAGCTGCCATCTCAAAGATTAGTCTTTCACTGAGTGCTTTAAAAAATGTCACTACTGAGAGCATGCACAGCAGCTGTTTAATAGAGCAGACATATATTCTTTGGAGCACAGTGGTAGCCTCAGCTGTGAGACCTGTCATTTTTTTAGGATTCTGCTTCTTAGATGACCACCTTTCTTGCCCAAAACGAATTATTCCAACTCATGTTGCTGCCTGGCACACTGATTCATGCCTGCTGCTACAACTCTGTCTGAAGACTTGATTCCATATGTCACTGTGCTTGCTTTCAACTCATGCTTCCTGAGGTGACCCTCCTTCATCTGAGATGCTCAGGAGATGCTCAAATGTCATGCTGTCATGTCATTCATCCTGAAGACATGCCTGTATCAGGATGCTTGGCTTCATTGCTTCAGGACCTCCTCATTATTGATCTCCTGTTGCCATTTGCTATTAAGCTTCATGTGTGACTCTGATAGAACTTCTCAAGAAACTTAAGGTCACATCCAGACATATTCAAGTCCTGTAGTAAAAAAAAGAAAGGTTAAAAGGGACACTTACCTTTAGAAACTTGAGCTTGATGGGACCTTGAAGCTCGGTTTCTCAAGAATGTTAGTTGTTGGAGCTTCCTTGAAATATGTTTTAAATTTCTTAGGTCATTTGTTAAACGTCTGAAAGAAAAAAAAAATAGAAGCATAACTTTGTAGCTGCTTTAAAACCATAGTATCAAAAAACTTTATTACTGGGAGAATTATGTCATTGACTCCAATCTCCCATTCATACTGAGAGAGAGAGAGGAAGTATAGCATGGAAAATATGAACATAATAGCATCAAGATTTTCCATGAGATAATTTGATTTCTGATTTGCAATCTCAGAGAAAAATTTACAATTTTTACATTGCTTAAAAATATAATTCTGGTATATTTCAAAATTTGCATGGTAAATTTCATGAGTTTTATGGGGATATTTATAGTGTTTCTTCCTCTGACACTTTCGTATTTCTTCTTGGATATTTGGACACTGTATTAAGATATTCTGAGTAACTTTCCCTTGTTTAATTCAGTCTGTACTGGATGTGCATATGTCATAAATAGCATAGTTGAAAATCTGAAGCTTGATTCCATTCTGTTCTACTTAACAGGTAGCTTATTTGCTTAACCAGTCTCAGTGTTTTCATATGTAAAGCTGAGCTACTAATACCATAACCCCTCTCTCCTGAAACTTTGGCATTGTCTTTTAAAAAATATTAACCTATTAAAATATATACATTATATATTTCTATAAAATCATCCATAATAATGGATATAACATATTTAAGAAATTAATACCAGCTCCAAATTTATGTCACAACATTTACCACTTGACTGAAAAAGCACTCATACAATATGGTGTAAATACTGAGATCTTATATATTTTAATGTTGTTTCTAGCAAATTCTATTGTGTTATCAATAGAGAGTCTCCGATGTAAGACCTAAATGTACTCAAGTATTTATATGAAAATAACTAGCAGGACATAAAATTGCATTTTTCTAACTCTAGGACTGACGATTCTGCCAATTTGTAAATCAGTGACTAATATTATACATAAGGAAGTCCAAGAGATAAGTGAAGTATGTTGTTTGGCTATATGCAAATCTAACAAGTATCAATTTCAAGTTCCTAATAAAATTCATAAACTGCAGAAATGTTCTCCAATAAAATATATGCAAAACTCATATTTAAGAGCCATATATATATGCTAGTTATTAATTAAAATTTCAAAATTTACTTTGTTAAACCATCTGAAACACCTCTTATATTTAGCTATCATCATAAAAGCTCATTTAGTGTCCACAGTATGTTACTACCAAAAATGCAATTTAAATAACTTCGTTCTATAAATATTTTAACAAAATTTCGTTCAACTTCCAGTTATTAGTGGGAAAACTGTTCATATGTTTGGTCATGACTTTTTCTGCAAGAACCAACTGGCTCCAAACTTTTCTTCTCTGATGAGACCTGGGTAATAAACACCTCACCTCTATGCCCGCTCCGATCTTTGATCCTTTTAGCCTTTCTTGTACCTTGAAAAGATTGGAAAACAAACAAATGAATAAAACAAACTAAACAAACATGCAACACACTATGGATGTGAATTCTGGAAGTAATCAGAATAATTTGTGGTCAGCCTGGTTCTAATTATTTTAGAGACTCTTGGCTCTTTAGAAGCAGGCAAATACTTAAATTTAGCTCTTTCGTTCTGGACCTTGGAGGGATTTGGGTTTTAGCCAGAGTTAATGTGAGCAAAGGGAAAAATCCAGGAAATGTAGACCAGGGAGTGGCTGAAGGGAGACAGCAGGATGAAGAAGGTAACAGGGCTTTTCTGAGTCCAGAGACAAAGGAATACTTTTCCATATTCCATTTCCTGAAGGCTTGATATCAAAGTTCACTTTCTAAGTCATTTGAACGAGCTACTGTGACTATCTATTGGTAGAAAGCAGTCACCTCCTTGGACACCAGGGCTGGTCTATTATTCCCAGGTTTGACAGCACCTAGATTTAGGTGGCATTTATATGTAAGAATAATGCAGTGTTGAGGTATGTCTTTGGAATCTGAATCCAAACAATACAGTACTGTTTGTTTTACCTAGAAGATATTTTGCCCCAGCCCAACAATCGTTCACTTGTAGTTCAAGGTCCATCAGGTCAAATGTCACCTGATTCGCTCCTTCACCGCCTCATTCACTCAGTCATTCATTCACTCACCCAGCAAGTGAGTGACTTAATTCGGCATTGTCAGAATGGACACAGCCTGAAGTAGCTGCTAGGAACTCAAGCAAGAAAGAAAGACAGCCCTTTTCCTCAAGGACTAGCAAATAATTAAAGCAGAGTAACATGCCATTGTTTGCAAGAATCGGGTATTCATGGACGCCAGGAGGGCACACAGGCAAGATGACCATATTGTGAAGTGTTGCCGCTTATCCCCTCCCAGCTACACTCCAACTCCAGCTCCTCGTTCCCCTGCATCCTATTCATGCCTCGGGGAGGCATTTGCCAGGCTGTGTTTGAATCATCCATAAAATCGCCTCCTTCACTAGACAATTAACTCTGGAGAACACAAGCTAAGTTTGGTCATCTTTTTATCATCTCCACACTCAGCACAGCTCCTAAAATGTTTGCTAAATATATGAAGAAAGCAAAGGTCATTAGCTGGCTTTGGCTGTCTTTGGTTCACTTATATGTCTCTTTAAAGCATTATTCTTCTGATCTTCTCTTCTCAAAATGACTATACCTTTGACAAATGAGTAGCACAATGTGTGATGCAAAACACTTCTTCCTGTAGCCAAAGTTAATTTGCCTGGACATCATCTGTAATTTCCTCTCACCAGAGCACTGGAACTATTCCCAAGGAGGAACTTGTCTGATTATACTCCCTATTGCCTCTAAATTGGGAGAGCTCAAATTATGATAGAATTCAACATATGAGGCAAACACATGCAGCCATGAAATATCTTTCTGTCTCACCACTAAGTCACGGCTGTTAAATTTAACAACCTGTGGCTCTGAGTCTGCCATCATGCAAAAGAGTAAAAGGCAACAGCAGCTATGTGACCCTATATGAGTTTCCTGTTGCTGCTGTAATAAATTATGCTTACTGACTGGTAAAAAAAAGACCACAATACTGTTATCATACTGTTCTAGGGATCAGAAGACTGAAATGGCTCTCACTGGGCTAAAACCAAGGTCTCAGCAAGGCTCTATGCCTTTCTGGATGCTCTAGGACTGAATCTATTTTCTAGCTTTTTCCAGCCTCTAGAGGCTGTCAGCATCCCGTGTGGCCCCCTTCCAACTTCCAAGCCTCCAGGGGCTGGCTGAGTCTCCCAATGCATCATCCTGACACACTTCCTTCACTTATAAGGACCTATGAGATTACATCGGGTCTACCCAGATAATCCAGGATAATCTCCCCATTTCAAAGTTAAGTTACTAGCAAATTAAATTTCATCTGCAATCTTAACTCACTTTACCATCGAACATAGCAAATTCACAGGTTCCAGGGACTCAGATGGGGACATTTTTAAGGGGGCCATTATTCTGCCTACCACACCCCCTTAATGTGCCTGCCTTAAAGCTCCCGCCTATGAAAGCCTGTCAGGGTATGCCTAATGTATAAATTCTCACCTGAGGCACCGTCATGCTGTCAAGAAGCAGAGAACAAGTTAGTTCTTATCTTATGCCTAAAAGAAAGTGGGTCTCTGATCAAAGAATTTGATACACATAGTCTTTTTATATCAGAGTTGTTTATTCCAAAAGGGACAGATGAGTTTGCAAATGCTTGCATCGCATTCCCTACACTCTCCTTAGGAGAGAGATGGAGAAAGTTGTTTACACTTTGTGCTTTGGCTGGTATCTCAGGTGTCACAACTGGATTGTTGGCATGAGAGTTTGTTGGTCTTTCTCAGTCTCCATAGAGACATCCATCCTGTCCTTCTGGGACTCGGGGCCGTCAGCTGCCTTCTGTCCTCACCACCCCACTGCTGCTCTGTTAGATTTCCTCCCAGTGCTGCTATCAGAACAAATGTGTCAGCACTTTGTAACAGATGGCTGCCTTCAACAGTGAACACAGTCTCTTAATATACCGCACAGGCTTCAAGAAATGCTGGGTGCACATCTCAGAGACAGGCTGGCTGCACAGCGAAGCACGGGCTGGGGAGAACAACTGCTGCCCTGGGAAACGTGGGGCAGCATCCATGGAAGGTGGCAGCAAAGACCCAGAGCAAACTGCTGTGCTTTCCCTTGCTGCATTCAGCCAAGAACATGGCATATGTCCTAACGTGGTAAAGATCCACTCCATGTCAAGGGCTTAGATGGTTGAACTTGCAGCTGAATAGAGACCCATACTTCTACCCACTGGCTGTTTGACTTGGAACAAATCACTAAAACCTTTTAAGTTAAATGTATCTGAAAAGTAGAGATGGCTACCTTTTACAGTTTTTGAGAAGAAGAGTTAGAAAGTCCTTTGAAAGTGGAAGAGCAAACAAACATAAGGAACTATTATTATTTGATTGTTTCTATTAAATATAATATTGCCAGACTTAATTAAAATAACCTGAAGTTTGGTGTAAATTAGACATCAGCTCTCAACAGGGTTCTCAAAATTATTTGGAAATATGTGAGTTGTTTCGTGTTGCCAAAAAGTGTAGCAATGCACTGAGTTTTAGTGGGTTGGACCTATGTGGGTTAGATATACTAAAATTCATAGGACAGCCCTGGACAGCAAAAAGTTGTTCAAAGTCCTTCCTACTTGACAATCAAGTACCCCACTAAGACCCCTTTAGGACGATGAATGTCTGAGCCTAAAGCTACTACTCTTTTGAAACATAAAGTATTTCTGAGCTTTAATATCCATGGAGTTATCCAGAAACAATTATTATGTAAGATGAGGAAATTTGTACTCTTTTGTTCAGACATTTTCCAAAAAGTTGTTTCCAACTCTAGAAAATCAACATACCAACAGCCACACCTCTTGTGGTATATGTCACCCATCCAACACATGTATCAATTTGTATTTGTAACTGTAATATGCACAATGAATTTATTATATGAGTCTTATTTTTGCCTTATTTCAAAATGTCAAACTAAAGAGAAAGGGTAACACTAATTAATTTTTGTGCTCTCTTGAATATAAATTTAAGTGGATGCAAGCATCCGACTGTCATGAACTATTGTATTTGTCCTCCAATCATTTACATAATAAAATACATATAATTTTATTATAAATTACATTCTTTTCATTTTTTCACTGATTTTAAAGATGGAATATTTGGGTTTTGTTTACTCATGTGTGAATGTACATTATATTATCCATGTATTTTTTTAAGATGGTAGGATGATTCCATATTTGCTTAACATAATCATTTTGGGGAAGGAACAGATTATAACACTGATTATTATAGCAAGAAATTTGGAATTAGGCAGACCTAAGATTAAATCTGATTTCCAAATCTTAGTAACAATCTGATATCAACAGGTATTGACCTACTGATTTTCTTTGCCTTAAAATTATTGTGGCAATGAGAAAAAAATTGCAATGTGTAGAAATTCTTGTTTTAATGTAGTTGGAATTATCAATATATTTATTTATGGTTTGCATTCATTAAGTCTTACTTAAGAAAGTCCATCCTGGAACTTCCCTGGTGGCTCAGTAGTTAAGAATCCGCCTGCCAATGCAGGGGACTAAAGTAAGCATTGTATTCAAATTTCACTAGTCACATGGAATAAAGTGTTGTTTATCAATTAAAATAGAGATCTGTTTCTTGTTTCTCACGTGGATAACTGACTGCTTTCCCTGGACTATGTATTGGTGATTTTCCCCATGGATAGGAAATGACAGCTCTGCTTTATTTCGGGTTTTCATATACATATGGATCTGTTTCTGGACTTCTTTTTTTCTTTTCTGTGGATCTACTTATCAATGTACCATCCAAAAAATGTAATATAGATTTACAACCAGTATATATAGTATACTTAATATATATAATATACTTAACATATAAGATAAATCCTGTCTTGTTCTTCTTCAGGGGTGTCTTGGTTATTGTTGCCCTTGATCCTTCCATATAATTTTGGAATGTGAGGTGGTGTATATAGAATGTAAAGAACATAATAAGTACTCAATAATTTTATAAATGAGATGTTGTAAATGAACTACGTACAAGAATATCTTCAATATTTATTTTTCCCAGCAACTACTATCATTACAAAATTGATAGTAGATTTATATCGAAATATTTCTTAAAATGTATTCTATCCTCCAGTGTGTATATTACATTTAATTTGCCTCCAAGCTGTCCAGTTATCTAGTTTTAGTACATCCTTCTGGAGTTTTTCAGAATCTCTTAAATTCTTCACTAACAAAATATTATGTACCCATTTAGCACATTATTTGACTAATTTTTAGGAGTCCTTTGTATATTTTGGACACAAGTCCTTTGTTTCAAGAATACCTATTCAGATCCTTTCTGTATATCACCACTTTCAGAGCTACCACCTTGTTTTGAAACCTCATCATTTCTGACCTGGACTAATAAAATAATACCTTAACATCTTAACTGGTCTTACGTCTACTATAGTCATGTTTGTTTTAAATGAACCTCTTGATTGAAGTGTAATATACACAGGAAAATTTCCACAAATTACAGACTTACAGCTGGAAGTGTATATGTTATATTTGAATATGTCATATTTAATCATCTTACAGTTCAAAATATTTTCTCATTTCCTTTGTCACTTCTTTTTTGACTCATGAGTTATTTAAAAGTACACTAATTAGTTCTCTATGATTTGGAGACTTTCTACTTACCTACTTCTTATTGATTTCTAGATTAACTTCTCCATATCTCATAGCATACTCTGGATGATTTCCACTCTTAGGATGACAGGTTGTATAGTCCAGCAAATAATTACTTCTATGCCAATGTTATCTATATGCCAGTTGGGTCAAATTAATTGATCCTGTTTGGATCTTTCACACCCTTACTGATTTTGTTTAATTTCTTTGTTCTATTGGATAACTAAGAAGGGTACATTAGAGGATTCGAATTTGGTTATGGTTTTCTTTTTTTCCCTTTCCTCTCAGTTCTATTAATCATTATATCACATTTTAAAGCTATATTTTTAGGTCCACCCAAATTCATAATTGTATTTTCTCAGTAAGTTGATACATAACATTAGAAAATGTCCTTCTTTATCTTCTACTAATTCTTACCTTAATGTCTACTTTGATATTGTTAAGCTATATCAGATTTCTTTGAGATAATGTTTGATTTGTTTATTTTTTATTACTGCCAAGTTTTATGTAACGTGTGTACTTAAGACTATCTCTTGTAAGCAATATTGATTAGGGTATTTTTAATAGAGTCTGATAATCTTTGCATTTAAACTTAAGTACTTAATCCATTTGCTTCTAAATTTACATTATTGACACTTCATTTAAATGTGTATCTTCTGTTTTTGTATTCATTTTTCTCCTTCCTTGCTTTCTTTTGTATAATAAAATACTTATTTTTATCATTCATTCTACCCTTTATTTCACTGGTTACCTTATTAGCATCCATCAGTTAGTAATATCTAACATGTATAAATTCTTTCAGGGCAGGAACTTTAAAATTTTTTAACTGTTTCCTGTTCTATTAATTTTGTCTTTAATTCCATATATTCTAAATACAACTCAAAATTATTACTGATGTTTTATATAGCCAATATTCATTTATATTTGTTATCGCCAAAACGGCAATTTCCTGGGTCCTTGTCCCCCCGAAAGAATTCAATCAAGAAACATAGTAGCAAGAGTTTTATTAAGCAAAGCCAAAGTACACCCCCCGAGAGAGAGAAGGGGAGTGGGCTGTCTGGAAACCAGAAACTGCCCCGCAATGGGGGTAGGGTTGGTTTTTCAAGGTGGTAGAAAGTCCTGTGTCCTGTGTCATTTGATTGACAAGTTGATTGACAGCTTTAGGTCATATAACTTTTCTCCTAATGTGCAGGCACTTACCCATAAGCACCCAAGGGAAACCCACGGTGGGCGTGGGGGGGCGGCAAAACCCGCACTGCTAATTTATTACAAATACTGCATAATGAGCCCCGAGTTACTTTGGGTCACCTTTTAGGTCTTCGTGCGCCTGCGCCAGCCGGTGCTGGCAGATTGCATCTTGTTTGCTCCTGATAAAGCTGGAAACTTAGCAGTCCTTGATCACAAAAAGGGAGGATTTCTGGGCATGTTCTGATCACTAGTGTGTGGGGGGGAGCAAGGTAGAGAGAAAGATGACCCCATCCAGGATGGGGCGGGACCTGCTCACGTCTGACTAACTACCTAACAGATTTACCCCACGTATAACCTTTCCTTAGTTACTACTTTCTGCATTTTCATGTTCCATTTCTTCCTGAAGAATTTCTTTTATTATTTCTTCGGCTGCAACTTCTACTAAACAAATTCTCTCAGTTTTCATTTATTTAGAAATTTCTAAATTTTGCCTTTATTTTTTGTTTGTTGTTTTTGGGTGCTTTATTATTTTGTGTAAATGCATATGTATGTGATTATAATGGAATGCCCAACAAAAATTTATGGACTTGAGAACAGGTCTAATGTTTCCCTTTTTAATCTGGAGTTAGGAAAACTGCCAATAGTTTTCCATTTGTAAAGGTTAATAGGTCTATTTATATTAAGGATGATTTTTTATTTTCCTGGAGATGTCACTACAATGTTCCTTTTAATATCTAGATATAGAAAAGGTATCTACTTTTTGGTTTTGTAAGATAATACCAAATATATATTTTTCTTTGACCAGACGACCAAATTTTAATAAAGGAGGACCAAACAATATGTTTCAGGCTTTGGGGGCCATATAGTGTCTGTCACAATCAACTCTGCTGTTGGACAGTAAAACATCCATAGACAATATTTAAATCAAAGAATGAGGCTGTGTTCCAGTGAAACTTTATTTACAAAAACAGGTAGTGGGTGAGGTTTGGCCTGCAGATTTGCTTTGCAACCCTTAGTCTAAGGCTTGGTGTCTAAGAAGAAATTGGTGGGTGAAGACAGACGTGATTTCTAATAATTTGCATCTATTTGCATTTATATGGAAGCCAAAGAACATTTGGGAAGAAGGGAAGTGGGATCTTGACTCCTTATCATGGATATTTGTACACATTTGCTGGACTTGGGTGGAGTGTGAATTAGTGACTGAGACTAAATCCCAGAGCTTAAGGCTGAGAAAGTTGTTTATGGCAGATGCTGACACTTCTGAAGATGCAACGACTATGGCATGATGGAAATGCCTTGGGGAAAATGTCCAGTAGTTACGTAGGTTTGCTTGTGAAAAGTGGATGGAATGTCCATGCAGTTATTTTTCTTGTGTGCATATTTTGTGTGCACACACGTGTGTGTATGTATGCACGTGTGTGTGCGCGGGTGCCTGTGAGTGTATTGAGTAGGTCATCTTCATTTCCAATGCACTTTCTTCATTCCTGAATGTTCGTCCAAGTTTCCATCAGCGCTAATTCCCCAAAGAACTTCTTTTAGCTTTTCTTGTTGAACAAACTGCTGGTAATACATTCTATTAATTTTCCTTAATCTGAATTTTTCTCTTAATTTCTGCTGGATATGAAATTAGTGGCCTGACGATTCCTATTTTTCATTTGTTTGTTTGTTTGTTTTGAGGTGAGTTTTTCCCCCACTATCTTCTAGTCTCTGAACTTCCTGTTGAGAAATCTGCGGCCTTCAAATCATTGTCCTTCTGTGTGACATATCATTTCTCTAACTGCTTTCAAGAAAATTTTTCTTTATCTTTGCTTTTCAGCAGTTTGGTTATGATATGCCTAGAGGGGGCTTCTTTGAATTTAACCTGCTCAGGGCTTAGTTACTTAAATTTATGTTTTTAACAAATTTGGTAAATGTTTGGCCATTGAGAATTTTACTCTTATTTGGTCTGCCCACTATCCCCTCTTTCTGGTACTGCAGATAGATTTATCTTGGAACTTTTGATGAATGCCTGGGATTTTGCTCATTTTATTCTTTTTATTCTATTCATTTTCTGCTCTCGCGAATGAACAATTCCTACTGAAACACCTTTAGTTCACTGACTCTCTTTTCTCCACCATCTCTATTCTGATATTGGGCTCCTTTCTATTTGACTCATTTTTATAGTTGTCATTTCTCTTCTGGGATTTTCTTTACTTTTATTCATTTCAAGTATGTTTTCTTTTACCTCATGGAGCATAGCTAAAGTAGGTACCTGTATTTGTCAACTCAGGCTGCCATAACAAATTACCATAGACTAGGCAGCTTAAATAACAAAAAATTTATTCCTCACAGTTGTGAAGGCCAGAAGTCCCACATCAGTATTACTCAAGGTTGGTTTCTGGTGAGGAATGTCTTTTTTTCTGGCTTGAATATGGCTGTGATTTCCCTGTGTCCTCACATGACCCTTTCTTGGTGCATGTTCTTAAAGAGAGAAAGAGATTTCTTTTTCTCCCTCTTCTTACAAGGTCACCAACCTTATAAGTTTAAGACCTTTCCCTTATGACCTCATTTAACCTTAATTACACCCTAAAAGCCTCATCTCCAAATAGAGTCATATTGGGGCTCAGGGCTTCAACAAATGGATTTGAAGGGGACACAGTTCAGTCTGTAGTGGAACTTTAACCTCTTGCTTTGCTAATTCCAATATCTTGAGTACTTAAAACTTGGAAAATAGAATCCACATGTCATTATCTTTGAGCAACTGTTTTTGCTAAATAACACTGAAGTATGACACTGAATTCCAACTCACATTCTTCCTGAAAAACTAATGCAATGTGGAAAATACATTTTTTAAAAAACTATCATAACAGTATCCTACTAATATCCTTTATCTGGATCAGCCAGAGCTAAAGGGTAGACAAGGCTATGAGGATAGTCATATAAAAAGACTTCATCAGATAAAGAGCTTCATAATCAAATATATCAGGAGGTCTTAGGGCACCATATAGAAATTTTGTGGCAGGACTGTGCCTCATGTGTATCCTTCCTGATGCTGATCTGGAGAAGTTATTTCCTGACATAGGGGAAGAGGAGCAGAAGAATGAATCTAATCACATCTTTAATGCAACCAGTGTCCACATTTCTACTGCATCCAGACTCTACCTTGTGAGAACACCAGACATCACTGCCTTTGAAGCATTAGAAGCTTGTAAGGGAGGTCGTGGGTACTATTAAAAATACAACACAGAAACCTAATTTGCACTGAGTGTGGGGCTTTGACTAGGGAGCATATCTCCGAAGTGCTGAAACTTAAACTTTAAGACCGAAAGGATGCAAAAAAGTCATCTAGGGCTTCCCTGTTGGTGCAGCGGTTGAGAGTCCACCTGCCGATGCAGGGGACACGGGTTCGTGCCCTGGTCCGGGAAGATCCCTCATGCCGCAGAGCGGCTGGGCCCGTGAGCCATGGCCGCTGAGCCTGCGCGTCCGGAGCCTGTGCTCCACAACAGGAGAGGCCACAACAGTGAGAGGCCCATGTACTGCAAAAAAAAAAAAAAAAAAAAAAAGTCATCTAGTAGACTGGGGGAGTGTGACCCAGACAAATGGACCAGAATATCCAGGGTCTTTGCTTGGGAAGGTGTTTGGCATAGTTGGAATAGAAATGAAAGTCTGTCAAATTACTTGAGAGGAAAAATAGAATGATATTAAACACTTTTGGAAACAGAGCCAAGGGCTAGATGATGGATCATTTGGCCATATTTTGGACTTCGTATTTTAAAGAGTGTACCATATGCAGACCTTGGAATCTTTAAGGAAAGGACTGCCCTCAGTCAATATAAATGCTTAAAAATGACCTAGGTGTGGTATAGAGAATGGGGTGGATGGGGACAGGAGTTAGTCTCAGAACATCAGGTGGAGTGACTCTACACTCTGTGAAGACATCATGGTGGCTTTAACTAGGGTTTTTGCAGTGAAGAAGGAGTGAAATGGATATTTTTTGGAAATATTCTTGAAGTTGCATTGACAAGATTTTTAGTGGAGAAGGAAAGGTAAATGTCAGAAGTAATTCCTAGGTTTGGCTTGAGCAATTGGTTTAATGTAGGTGCTATTTTTTTGAGGTGAGTAAGACTAGGAGATAAACAATGGGGCAAAAAGATCAAAGTATGTAAGGAAGCTGGACCTTGGCATAAAGGCCTCCCCAGATGGAGAGAAGATACTTTCCGCAGATACTTCACCAAAATCCAACTCCCTCACTCTTATCACTTATCTCATCCTCCAACATAAGATCCAGAGAAAAAAATCTAATAGCGTCAAGCGAACTGTAAGGGAATATCCTCACACTCAATTTGAGAAAGTGCTAGCATCGATCCCAAGCCTCTCTGCTCAATGATTAGCAAACATGAAAACCAGTATGAGTCCTGCGAAACTATTGTTGCAATATAACAAGAATCAAACTATCACTAGATAAAATAATAAAAATTAAATTTTTAAAAATTTTAATTGAAAGAAAATCAATTTTGGACAAAATCTATTTTACACTATCTCAAAAATTAATTAAAACAAGATATAAACGTGAGAAAAATTTTACTGCCACATTTAAAAAACTAAGTGAAATAACAAGTCATGCCACAACACCTTGCAGTTGACACTGAGAATAAGTAAACGGGCCATTAATGCAGAAGAATAAATCAGAGGTGAAGTTGTCTGTATGCCTGGAAATCAAAGGTGAAGAAGAAATGTAGACAAAGATGATAGGTATAAAGAATAATAGGGAAAAATAAAAATAAGTATAAAGACTACCATAGAAAGGAAAAATGCTAAGAATTTCCAGACAATGATAGTCTACTGACAATATTCAGAAGAATCAACTGAAAAACTATGGTTCAAAAAGGCCTACATGAGATCAAAATATAAATATTTTATACACAAGCAAACACCAATTACAAAATACCAGAGTAAAAATGTAAAAAATAAAATAAAATACCCAAGAAATAACATTACAAATTAGAAGATATTTATGAAGACATAAAGGTGGTCTGAATTACTAGGGGTATTTTGTCCATGGCATAGAATCAATATGGCAAAGACATTAATTCTTCAAAATTAATCTATAAATACATTATGATTACAGGCAAAGTTTTAACAGGATGTATCATAGACCCTGACAAATGATGCTAAAACTTATATAATGTAATATGTGCACATGAAGAGCTGAGATTATTGCGGAAAATAATAAATGTAGAGGTTTTCCTTCAAACTATCAAAAGAGATTTTACATTTCAAGTTTCTAAAACTGTGTAGGATTTGTATTAAATGAATGGAATGGAAGAGAACTGAAAGTATAAAGATGAAGATATATATTCATTCATGAAGTTGAAAGAGCCCTTATGGTGAGATCAGTGCCTTTATAAGAGACCCCAGGAAGCTCCCCTGACCTTCCACCATGTGAGAATGAGAAGTCTGCAACCCAGAAGAGGGTCTTCGTCAGAACCTGATCATGCACCATCATCTGGGACGTCCAGCCTCCAGAACTGTGAGAAATACATTTCTGTTGTTCTTAAGCCACCCAGTCTTGGTTTTCTGTATGGCAGCCTGAACTAAGACAGGGAGGAAAGGGGTCATAGAGAAGACCCTAAACCGAAGGCTAGCAAACATTGGTAGATGCGCTTCAGCAAAAGGAAATAATTCTATATGTACTTAAAAGCAAAGTTAAAGGATAAAGACCTGCAGAAATATTTTCTGCATATATAACAAAGGAAGAATATGGTAAAAAATAATTAAGAATTAATTTAAAAAATAGCAATGCCCCTAAATAAAAAAAGAACTTGGGATTAACATATACACACTACTATATATAAAGTACATAATCAACAAGGACCTACTGTATAGCACAGGGAACTCTATTCAATATTCTGTAGTAACCTATATGAGAAAAGAATCTGAAAAAGAATGAACATATGTATAAATGAACCACTTTTCTGTACACCTGAAACTAACACAACATTGTAAATCAACTATAATATAAAATAAAAATTTAAAAAACACATTGTTAAACTTTTCCTTAAAAGAAGGAATATAACAATAATTAAATAAAATACTTGATAATATAGGCATACCTTGTTTTACTGTGCTTTACTTTTTTGTGCTTCATAGATAGTGTGTTTTTTACAAATTAAAGTTTTGTGGCAACCCTGTGTTGTCAGATGACAGTTAGCATTTTTAGAAATGAAGGATTTTTAATTAAAGTATGAACATTTTTTAAGACACAATGTTATTGAACCTCAATAGAGAACAGTGAAGGGTAAACATAACTTTTATATGCACCGGGAAACCAAAAAAACCGTGTGACTCTCTTTGTGGTGATATTCACTTTATAATTTGGAACTGAACCTACAATATCTCCAAGGTGTGCTGTAATAAAGAAAAGTTATTGAACTTGAGTAGTATTGCAGAATATACAAACTAAACCAGAGTTAATATTTCCACTGGTGAGACTGGTAAAATTTATAGTTTTATACCATCGTTGCCAAGTGTGAGGAAATGTATATCCCTGTGCCCTCATGGTTGACTGTCATTTCAGGTAGTCCTTGGAAGGGGGAAAAAAAAAATGAAAAACCCTGCCAATCTAGAATTCTACACTTTGAGCCTTCATTAAGTCAGAGAGGCATACTTAGATGTGTTACAAAAAACAAAGATAAGAACTGAATAATATTAGAGTGTTGGCACAGATTATATTTGTTGCAATTTGTTTGAATTATCTAAACACAAGTTGAAATTATCCAATTTAAGTTGAAGTCAATTCTTTTTGGTCTTAAATGTGATGTGGTTGCCATAGAAGCTGTTTTTCTTTTTCCCAAGAAATTCTTTAAAAGAACACCTGTGTCAATAAGCATACATCTGAAATATGTAAACTCTTACAACTCAATGTGCTTTAATTTCTTCTACATTATTTCCTGTATTTCCCCTAAAGAATAAAGATGAATAATGAGTCTCATAACTATCACTATAGGTCAAAATGTCTCCATTTATGCACAGTTACATTTTTTTCTGATTTCCTGGGAAAACAAAACAAAAATTCAGCACAAATACTTTTGAAATGATGGCTTTTTTTTATCTGAATAGAAGGGAAGGGAAAGGAAAATGACGGTGGATTTTGAGGAAGAAGGGATACTGGAATGCAGCCTTGATAAGTAAAAGTATTTTAAAGAAATTTAAAATCCACCTGGCACTCTGGTATAAAAAGCGATGAAGATTGAGCTGCAGAACTGACATTTCTTTCTGGATGCAGAGGACTGTAATGACTCATTCTTCATTGCTATTGCCGGTCTATCTTCCAGCACAAGGCTTCATTAAGGTTAAAACAAATGTAAAAAGCAAGATGCAAGGCTAGTAGTGTCAGCGTGGTACCGGCAAGTCTCAGTGACCTGTCATGGTGACATAAATCCCGATGTGCCCAACTGGAAGCTCCACTAGCAAATATGTCTAATGACAGGGACCTCGGGACGACTGTATATAGAAATGAAATTGGGAGTCACTCTAATGCCACCTGACAGCATGGAGACTGACCTTCACAGGCACTAATGTGACATAAATGATGCCAGAGTAACCAGGCTCAGAGAAACATAATTGGCAAAGTAAGAGATTTTAACAGTGTGTATAAAAATGTGGGGGGCGGGGCAGATAGGAATTGTCGCTTCTATGTAAGTTTCTAGTACTGGTAATTGTATGTGTGTTAAATGAAAACATGGGTCCAACTCAGCCTTCATAGAGCAGCAGCAATATTAAATATAAAACAATCATAAAATACTATTTGTGTGTGCTTTCAAGTAAATTTTTCACATGTGAAAGTTGTCAGGTTGCAAGTCAAGATATATCCTAAGGGCTGGAACGGACTGAGGTTCCCTGGAAATATTGATATATTCCTAGTTCTTCTATCTGGTGATATCACACTGTTCTCTGCACAAGGTGTGTTGTGTGTGTGTGCACACATTCACGTGCATCGAGAGGGGAAGGGATGGATGGATGAGGTGTGAAAACCAGGGATATTGTCACACATTTCCCATATTCCTCATCAGTGGCTCCTAAATTCCTAAGTAAAGGGATCCTGGTGGAGGATTCCTTGTTGGTAGAACTTTTCTTGAAGCTGCATAGCGTGTGTTTCTTAGATTGTGTGTTTATTTAGGATGGCTTGGGGAGGTAACTGAGATTTCACATTAGCTAAGCCCTCCAGAGCTCTCCTCTGCATCCTCACTCCTGCCGATGTAACCACATCCCTCAGTACTTAACCCTAATGGTCTGTACATGACCATGAGGTCATGATGACCATGGCAGGACAGTTTGAGCTTAAATTGCTCTCCTGGTCTCAACACTCTACTTTTTCCACTTTAGAATCTCTAAACCTTCCATTTTCCTACTCCAGTTGAAAACAACAAACGTGACCGTCACAGATTCATATTGCCCTATATAATTGTTTGCAAAATATAACTGGAAAGATAACAGTGTCTAGATTATCTAGTATGCAAGCCACTGTCAGTAGGTGGAAATCTTATTTTGCAGGGTTTGTGAGTTTTGATTTTCTCCCCACAGGTACCTTGCAAATGGCATGAACTGTGTCTAGCATCATCTCAGGATGCATGGTAGAGTCACTGGTTCCACTACTTGCTGCTTCCATTACCCTAGACTAGTTACTTAATATATTTGTACCTCCATTGCCTAATCTGTAAATCAGGACACTAGTAAGATGTCACTTATAGGATTATTGTAAACATTAATTGAGAATATAATGGTGACATATGTCAAAGATTTCCTGGTGAAAAATAAGCACTCAATAAATGTCAGCTATTATAATTCATGTGACAGAAAAATGGCTTAAAAAGTTGACCAGAGCTATACATACATAGCATGACAAATGGTCACGCTAATGGTTAAGGAATCCCCTTGGGAGGCTCAAAACTTACCAAGTGAGATGCTGCTCCAATGAGACAGGATTAAAGCACTTTGAATTTTGAACAGCTTTCAAAACCTACAGATTTTGAACATTCTGAAGTCATGATTCCTGATTTCATTTTTATTCCTCAAAAAATGACAAATGGAGTATACTAAATGGCACACACAATGGGAGATATATTGATGAGTAATGAACCATCCCAGCCTGCCCTCATGGAGATTATAAATTAGATTCCAAGTTGATAAATAAGATGATTAAGTTGCCCCTTTTCTGATAAAACTCAAAACTTGTATTTTATGGCTTACACTCCTTAAAAAACATCTTTACCTAAGTCAGTATTGCAAAGATTTGGTACTATTTCTTTTTCTTCTTCTTCTTCTAAAATTCTTATGCTTTAAGTTTTACATTTAGGTCGATAATCTAGTTTGAGTTAATTTTTGTAGATTGTAAGGTGGTGGTTATTTTTTTGTAAGTTTGTCCAATTGCTTCAGCATTAGTTTTTGTAAAATCTGACTGCCTGCACATAATTATCAATACATCTATATCTACCATCTTATTAGTTATTTCTCCCTGTTCCTTTCTCTTATTTATTTCTCTTTTTCTGATTGCTTTTGGTTCAGTTGAATAGTTTTTATTTCCATTGTATCTTAATAATCTGTTTATAAGTTATGCCTCATTTTCTAATATTATTTGAATTGTCATAAGGTTTTAAAATATATTTTATTTTATCATGGTTTATATCCATAAAACATTATCCAATTTATATAGTTTAAGAAACTTAAAGCAGTATACTTACCTTTTCTCCTTTATGCTATTTTTGTCATACATTTCACCTTTATAATGCTAGTAACTTCAAAGTTTATTGTTAATATTTTTGCTGTAGACAATCAATTATTTAAGCATTTAAATAAGAAAAAATGTTTATATTTACTTTCATATTTATCATTTCAAGAGGTCTTCATTTATTTTTGCATATACCCCCTTCCTGACTGGTATTGTATTTCTTCTGCCACAAGAACTTCCTTTCACAGTTCTTTTAGTAAAATGGGGTTCCTCACTTTTCATTTATCTGAAAATGTCTTTCCTTCACATTTATTTTTGAAAAAAATTTGTTTAGTTTATCTGAATTTTTTTTTTGGCTGTGTTGGGTCTTCATTGCTGCGCGTAGGCTTTCTCTAGTTTCAGCAAGCAGGGGCTACTCTTCATTGTAGTGTGCGGGCTTCTCATTGCAGCAGGTTCTCTTGTTGTGGAGCACAGGCTCTAGAGTGCAGGCTCAGTAGTTATGGCGCACGGGCTTAGTTGCTCTGCAGCATGTAGGACCTTCTTGGACCAGGGATCGAACCTGTGTCCCCTGCATTGACAGGCAGATTCTTAACCACTGTGCCACCAGGGAAGTCCCTGAAAATTTTTTATTTCAAATTTATTTTTGAAAACAATCGTTCGGTATAGAATTAGGGGCTATGAGGTGTTTTGTTGTTGTTGTTGTTTTTCCTTTTACCTCTTTAACGACGATTGTCATATATGGTTTGCACAGTTTTTGATGAGACAGGGCAAAGTCTTTATCTTTGCTCTTTTGTGTGCACAATGTTCCCTTGGAATCCACAGGGAATTAGTTCCAGGAACTTCCATGGATACCAAAATCCACACATACTCAAGTCCCTTATAGAAAATGGTGCAGTACAGCTGGCCTTCATAGCTATGGGTTCTACATTTCAATCCACAGTTGGTTGAATCTACGGCTGTGGAACCCACACAAACAAAGGGTTTTCCATAATATTTTATTCCCCCAACCTGGCTGCATTCAAGATTTTTTTTCTTTTTAATTAGTTTTCTGTGTTTTGAATATGTTTATTTTTATTGGTAGTTATCCTATTTGGATATCAGTGAATTTATTAGATTTCCATTTTTTGTTATCTTTCATTATTTTTCAAAAACTACAGCCATTATCTCTTCAAAAATTTCCTGTGTTTCATATACTTTCCCTTCTTTTTCTAGGATTGCAACTACATATATGCTAGACCATTTGATATTGTTCTACAGTCCTTGGATATTCTGCATTTTTTTTTTTTTTTCGGTACGTGGGCCTCTCACTGCTGTGGCCTCTCCTGTCGCGGAGCACAGGCTCCGGACGCGCAGGCTCAGCGGCCATGGCTCACGGGCCCAGCCGCTCAGCCGCATGTGGGATCTTCCCGGACCGGGGCACGGACCCGCGTCCCCTGCATCGGCAGGCAGACCCTCAACCACTGCGCCATCAGGGAAGTTCTGCACTGTTTTATTTTCACTTTATTCTTTTATTCATGATGTGTTTCAATTTATGTAATTTCTTTTGATCTCTCTTCACATTCACTGAATTTTTGCTTAGCTGTGTTGTGTTGACTGATGTATCCATCTAAGACAGTCTTCATTTCTCTAACTGTATTGTTTTTAATTTCTGATTTTTTTTACCTCTTTCTTGTAGTTTCTTTCTGTCTGCTTAAATCTCCATCTGTTCTTATAGGCTGGCCATGTTTTATCCTAAACCCATTCACAAATCGATTATAGTTATGTTAAAATCCACATTGGGCAGTGGTAGAGGTGGTTGTGTGAAATAATCTACTCTCATGCCTCTCGTCAATAGGTCTTTTGTACCTGGACTTTGTGGGTGTGTCTTTCTCAGCCTTCTTGACCTTTCTCTTATGTGAGCCAAGCTATGCCTTGTACCTGTGTGTCTCATATATTCATAAGCTCCCCTTGGTGATGCTGTTGTCTCAACTGGTGAAGTAAGCAATGAAAAAACAAGGATAAACTGACTGGTAAAGCTAATACAACAAAACACCTATTGGAAATTTATTATGTTATTTTAGACAGAAATTGCACAAAACCTGGTGTACTGTTTTTTTTTTGTTTGTTTGTTTGTTTTTTTATGGTACTCAGGCCTCTCACTGTTGTGGCCTCTCCTGTTGTGGAGCACAGGTTCCGGACGCGCAGGCTCAGCGGCCATGGCTCACGGGCCTAGGTGCTCTGCAGCGTGTGGGATTTTCCCAGACCGGGGCACGAACCCATGTCCCCTGCATTGGCAGGTGGACTCTCAACCACTGCACCACCCGGGAAGCCCCTGGTGTACTGTTGATCTCTTTCAGGCAGGATCTCGTCATTTGTCTTTAGAGGTTTCCCAATGCCTTGTTATATGTATTGTGAGGTAGCCAATTAATGTCTGTTGAGCTCTGAGTCCAAAGCCTCTTGCCTCTTTATAAAGCAGGAGGGCAAATGGTTTCTGTGTAGAGGCAAACAAGGACAGATTCAAAAGTGGGTGCTTTTACTACTATATATAAAATAGATAACCAACACAGACCTACCACAGAGCACAGGGAAATCTACTCAATACTCTGTAATGGCCTACATGGGAAAACAATGTACAAAAGAGTGGACATATGTATACATATAACTGATTCACTTTGCTGTACACCTGAAACTAACATAACATTGTAAATCAATTATACTCCAATAAAGAAAGTAAAATAAAATAAATAAATAAACAGTGGGTGTTTGCAGACATAGCAGGGCCTAAGATATTTTGTTATCTGATTCCTCGTGGGGTCCTTTTAACAACAACACAACTACCACTGCAACAACAATAACAACAGAACAACATTTTTTTCCATTAGTTTGAAGGGAGACATCTTACCCAGATCTTTGTGAGGGATTCAGAAGATAGCGTCCATTATATTGCCCATAACTTCCTATTTTGTACCCTACTAAGTTTCATCTGTAGCATTTCTAGTAATTGTGGGTGTTCAGATTGGGCTCATCAAAGCCAAATAATAATAACAGACAATGAGGTAGATTCCCCTTCCTAGTAAGTCCTATTTCCCTTGACAGTCATCTAATAACTTATGCCCTCTGTGAAAATATAGGCAAATGATGGAGGGTAATGAAGCCCACAGTAACATGATTGCTCACCTGTTATGCTTAATGAGACTTCTGCTCTATTCCTCCAGATTCTGCAGGGTCTCAAGCTAGCTGATTCATTTAATCAAGACCCTGATGCATAGCACTGCTATTTTCTCCTGGTAACTGCCAGCCATGGATTTACCTTGATGGACTTCAGTGCCTCTAAACAATGAATAAAAGGGACAAGGAACCAGCTAAATGGTACCTTGAGTGTTCTTTATGAGTTTGTTCACAGTCATCGCAAGGGTGCATCCATAATGTATAGTAACCATTTGCGATCCTATAGCACTTTATCTTTTCAGCTGTTCTCTCTCCTATGAGGAGAGTTGTACCAGTTAAGCTTGTTCTTAATTTACTGCTCAAAATCATTTTTATACAATTCATTGCAGTGTAACCCAAAACAAGTAACTTGTTTAGCTAGTTTCTTTTTGTTTACTGAGATTCAAACGATCAGAAAAATTCCTTAATTCAAACTTGATGATTGCAATGTGCTTTGCACAAAAGTTTTACAATTGCATCACCACACAGATAACCACGAATCTGAGAGTGGATGAGTGCTCATTTGTAAACAACCTGGAATGTCTCTTGTCAATAGGAACTGATTATTTCTGTCCTATACAAATGTGAAGGAGCCTAAACCATGTAATTTAGCTCCAAGTTCGTCCCCTCATCCCACCAGTAAGACTGATTCTTTGTACATTATTTGTACTCTTGCACTTTATACACCTTGAATTGAATTAAACTTCACCCTCAATATCCTCATGCCTTCATCCAAACTTATCAAGATCAGTTATACAGTAAATAAATACCGTAAAATGAAACCAAAATCACTTCTGCTTTCTCTTCTATCTTTCCGTGCTAACTCTTCCCAACCCACCCACATTGTTTAGGAAAGAACATCTCTTGTAAATAAAACCCATTTGGTGTCTTCTAGTTTACTATCAATGGAGAGTGATGGTGGGACTGAAGCCAGGATATTAACCAGGATGAAATTCATACTTTTTCATACACTGTCCCACCAAGGCTTTTGCCGCATTAGGGTCTCAATATAAATTAGACCCTGGAGTTAAACAAATAAGTGATTCATAAGAACTTGACATCTTTCCTCAATGTACTTATTCATGACTTTTTATACTATGCTTTAAAGATTTTTGCATCAATACAGAGTGTATAAAAAAAGGTGTGTGTGTTCTTTACTCTTGAACATTTGCCACTAAATTAGCGAACATTACTTCTACTTCAGTGAATGATTATTTGGAATATCCTTTACTTGTAGATATAAATTTCGAGTCACCACTTAAGTGGTATAAAAATGAAATGTATTGCCTTTTATGAGTCAAATTACCATATGCTATCCAAAAAACTAAGAAAAAAATAAATAATACAGTAAAGCTAATACATAAATGCACACATAACAATAATTATCACTTTCACACACAATGTGGCTTATCAAAGTATTTTCACAATTGAATTCAGTTGTCTTGCTAAGAGAAATTCTGGTATCAGTTAAAATAACTTAATTTGCATGCCCTAAGTGGGTGAAGACATCCTGGCTTAGATAGCAACCTCTTCTGCCATCATATTTGCATTTTACTTCCTCTGTGGCTAAGCCCAGGTTTCATCGTGACCTCTGGTCCCTTATTCTTTCTACCGTCCCCCTGCTTACCATCCTTCCCTCCCCAGCTGGCTTGGAATCACCAACCATACTTTCACTTCTATTGCCAACTACTTTGTCCCATTATTTTACCATATGATTCACCTGGAAAAATTCATTTGTAGAACAATCATAGGGTGACCAACCATTCTGGTTTCCCTGGAACTAAGAAAGTGCCAGGCAAATCAAGATGGTTAGTCACCGAAAACCAATTGTCCAGCCACCCACTTTCTACTATGTTCTTCGTGCATTTTCCCCTGCTGTTCAACTCATTCCAGGGATTCTATCTTCTCTTCATTCTCCACGGCAAATCTGATGGGCACTTTTGATTATGGCCTTTCTTGGTACTACAAATCCTCCACAGGCCTTATCTTGATGTACTTTGGAGACCCAAGCATTGCTTTACACTTCTCAACACTATAATTTATTTTAAAATTTAATAGGTTCCTGATTTACTTGCCTCCAGTCAGCTACATGTGCCAGTAATCACAACATTTTTTTCCCCAGCTAGACATAACTTTCAAGCCTGACTTTTTCTTCCCTTGCTCCCAAGACTTTCTCTCTTAATTTGATATCAATTATCATGAGACTATCTGAAAATTAGGCATAAAACAGGGGAAAACTCTCAGGGATGAATCTCTATGAATAAGTTATAAATCTTAATGAACATTTGTTGTCCCCAAGTTTTTTTCTTTCAGTTTTGTCTCTTCTCATAGGGATCAGGAAGCAGCTGAATTTTCAAACCCTTCAAAAACTCAATATTTGGGGTTAACTTTATTTTACTTATTCTCTCAAGCAATTTTCACCTAAGCTCAGCTCTTTCTTTTGATGTCTTGCTAAAAGCAGAAAGTAAAATTAAATTTTACAATATTTTGACTCTTGCCAAACATTCCCCTAGACTACACTACAGTAGGCATGTAGGTTGCTTTTCAAGTTTTTATAGGCAACATTTTATCGTGTTTTGCCACAGTATATATAAGGTCCCCTCTTGCTAGACCATATGGGTTTCCTCACAGTCTTCCTTCTGACAACTAAGATCATTTCTATTATGCAGCATTTGGCTTCAAAGTACACATTTTTGCACTCTTTAGTATAATTAGAGAGTTAATTGGGACTTCCCTGGTGGTGCAGTGGTTAAGAATCTGCCTGCCAATGCAGGGGACACGGGTTCAACCCCTGGTCCAGGAAGATTCCACATGCCACAGAGACACTAAGCCTGTGCGCCACAACTACTGAGCCTGCGCTCTAGAGCCCATGAGCCACAACTATTGAGCCCGTGTACCACAACTCCTGAAGCCCGTGCTCCTAGAGCCCGTGCTCTGCAGCAAGAGAAGCCACCGCAATGAGAAGCCCATGGAAAGCCCCCACGCAGCAATGAAGACACAACGCAGCCAAAAATAAATTAAACTTAAAAAAAAAAGAAGCAATGCTTTGTCACATATATTGAATGAGAAGTATTGTCCCTGCTTTTTTTAAAGACCAAGTCCTCCTAACTTTGATTTGAACCCCATTCACTGTCTCTTTATTCATGAACTTGCATCTAAAGTTATTACTATTCCTTCTTTTATCATCGATTTCACATTCTTTCTCAGATCATGTCCTTTGGCCAAAAAGCATGCTGTAGTATATTAACATAAGAAATCTGCTCTTATGTTCACTCCTCTCAAAAGAAATCTCCCCACTTCTCTACCCCCTTTACTGAAAAGAAAGATGAAAAGAGCCTGTAATTGACTACTTTACACCTTTCATTCACTCTTGTAACACTTGAATCTTCCTCCCATTCCTACCACTCCACTAAAACTGCTCTTGCCAAAGTTAAAAATCACCTCCATGTTGCAAAATTCAGTGTCACTTTTCATCTCACTCAACCTCTTTTAACACATTTCTTTGGGATTCACTAACAACATTTACTTCAGATGCTGCTCCTGCATCTTGCAGATACCTTTGTTGCATCTTCTTCTCCCTGCCTCTCACTCTTGGAGTACCTCTCAGCTCCATCTTGGCCATTTTCCTCTGTTCTTTTATATTAATGATTAAAATTCTCAGCAAACTAGGAACAGGAAGGGAATTTCTCAACCTTATAAGAGTAATCTATAAAAATCCTACAGATAACATTATGTGTAATGGTAAAGACTGAATGTTTTACCCCTAAGATATGAACAAGCAAGGTTGTCCACTTACAAATCCTATTTAACAAATTATTGGAAGTGCTAGGCGGTGCAATAAGGCAAAAAGAAGAAACAAAAGGCATGCTGATTGGAAAGAAGGAAATAAAATTGTCTTATTTGCAGACAAAATGATTGTTAATATTCACAAAGAATCACAAAGAAACTACTAAAATTAAGAAGTGAGTTTAGGATCACACAGATCATAAGGTAAATTTTCAAAAATCATAGTAGCAACAAGCAATTTCAAATTAAAAATTTTAAATTGTCATTTAAAATAGTCCAAACATCATGAAATCATTTTGTATAAATCTTTCAAAATGTATGAAAATTTTATATACTGAAAACTACAAAACACTGGTGAAATAAATCAAAGAAGATCTAAATAAGTGGAGAGATATCTCACATTAATTGGTTAAAAGATTCAGTATTATAACTATCAATTCTTCAAAAACTTATCTACAGATTCATTCACTTTGAGACAAATATTAGTAGAAATTTTTATAGAAATTACCAAAAACATTCTAATATTTATACAGAAGTAAAAAGAAACTAGAATAGCCAGTTTTGTAAAAGAAGAAGAAAGTTTGATTACTTACACCATCCGATTTAAATATTATAAAGCTAAAATATGTAACACACAGTATATCTGGAGAAAGTATTTACATGTGGGTTCAATGGGACAGGAGAGAAAGTCCAGAAATAGAACCATGTAGAGTGCCAGTTGATGTTAGACAAAGGTGCAAAGGCAATTCAATGGAAAAAGGATAGTTCCTTTCAAAAATGTTGCTACATTGATTGGATATCTATAAGAAAAAGAAAAATCCTTGCCCCATATCTTGCATTCTACAAAAATTAACTCAAAATGAATCATAAATCTAAATGTCAAACTTTTCTAGAAGAAAATCTTTATGACATTTGGTTAAGCAAAGATTTCTTAAGCATGGCACCAAATATATATATATACATAATAATGAGCAAACAACTCAATTTAAAAAGTGCCCCAAATATTTGAATAGACACTTCAACAAAGATGACAGATGGATGCATAATAAATACATTAAAAAGTGTCCTACATCTTTAGTTATTATGGAAATGCAAATTAAAACAATAAGAAACCACTAAATATCTAATAGAATGACAAATAAAAATCTGATTAAACCAAGTACTGATAAAAGCAAATAAAAGTCTAATGCATTGCCAATGGGAATGCAAAATGTTATACTTAGTAGGTGGAAAAAAAAAATGTGTAAGGTCAAGAGAGGTGATGTGTTTCAAGAAGAAAGGATGAATCAACCAGTTCAAATGCTGCTAAGAAATCATGTGAGATAGAGAGTGAAGTGAAAATTGGATTTTGCAAAATGTATATATTCATCAGATTTCCCCAGAGAAACAGAAACAACAGACTCTTCCTCTCTCTCTCTCTCCCTTCTCCCTCTCTCTCTCTCTCTTATTCTCACTCTTGCTCTCTTCTCTTTCCCTTTACTATGAGGAATTGGTTCATGGATTATGGAGTCTGAGAAGTGCCATGATCTGCCATCAACAAGCAGTAAACTCAACAAAGCTGGTGGTGCAATTCCAGTCTGAGTCAAAATGCCTGAGAACCAAGGAGTCAGTGGTGTAAATCCCAGTCCAAGAGCAGAAGACAGATATCCCAGCTCAACAGGCAGGCAGGAAGGTAGGATGGCAGGAAGGTAGGGTGGCAGGAAGGGAAGAATCCTCCCTTCCTCTGCTTTTTGTTCAATTTAGGCTCTCAACAGAGTGGATGGTTACCACCCACACTGAGGGCAATCTAATACTAAATCCACTGATTCAAATGCTAATCTCATCCAGAAACACCCTCACAGGCACATCCAGAAATAATGTTTAATCTGGGCACCCCACTACCCAGTCAAGTTGACACATAAACTCACAATAGATGACATTAAAGGCATTGACAATAACAATTTTCATACTTTAAAAGATACTCAACTATAATGGATTAATGAGAAATGTAATTATGGGAATGATGACAGTGAGCAGAAATAATACACTCACTAAGTTTTATCATCTGGAAGAGAAGGAATAAGACTGTGGCTGGAGGATACATTTTATCAAAAGATTTATTTGAAAGTGGGAGATACTGGGTTATATTTATTTACATTTTCATTTGATTGATATACTAGAGAGGAATAATTGATGATTATAAGACTGAAGAAATAACTGCAGTAGTAAAACCCCGGACCAACTGACACCATGGAATGATGAAATAGACATTAATAATCTCTCAAAAGATTACTTTTTCCCTGGCCCGTTGTAGAGGAACAATGGAGTTTGCCTGGCATTGGCCTTACTTCCTGATTCAAGATGGAGCTTTATAGTCTAAGCTACATAGAAAAAGCCCATTGACCAATTTCATGGTGATACTTCAGGAAGCCCAGGCCTAAACATTGGCATTTTTCTGATAACATTCGTTGATTCAAGAGCTACATAATAATCCCAAAGTTAATCGGTCAGGTTTGAATGATTAATGGGGAAGGCACAAAACTTGAAAGTGAGCAAAGAAGTGGGTATCCCACGTTGCTATAGACAGCCACTTGGTAGCCATGAAGGAAGCCTTCCTAGGATGAGGCAACCAAAGTCAGAGTTTAAGAGAGGAGCACTGCCTCAAGGAACTCACAAAGAAATGGAGCAGAAGCTGAGAACACACCTTTCATGAAATTTGTTCTCACTTGAATTTTGAAGATATGAGTCAATAATAAATTCTCTTTTAGATTTTTTTTTTTTTTTTTTTTTTTGCGGTACGCAGGCCTCTCGCTGTTGTGGCCTCTCCTGTTGCGGAGCACAGGCTCCAGACGCGCAGGCTCAGCAGCCATGGCTCACGGACCCAGCTGCGCCGCGGCATGTGGGATCTTCCCGGACCGGGACACGAACTCGTGTCCCCTGCATCGGCAGGCGAACTCTCAACCACTGCGTCACCAGGGAAGCCCTCTCTTTTAGATTTGAGATGACTTTATCTGGTTGTTCAATTACCCTTTCCCCTACACACACACACATACACACACACACACACTCACACACACGCTGTGTGCTGCTACAGCACATATAGATGGTTGTCCTTTAGAACATGCATTGTCAATCAATATTATCACCAATAGGCTGAAAAATGCTCCCAAGGGGGCAAAATATCTTATTCTTTTTGCCTAAAGCATAGATACTGTGTAGTTTATAGGCAGATATACAGTGTGTCTGTTGTGTTACAATTAGGAAAACTGGTCTAAAAAGGGTACTTGTATAAATGAGAAACACTGCTTCACAGAAACATGAAGATGCTCTTTCTTTTGTGACAGGAGTGAAGGCAGAGGATGGAGAGCAGATACACTGAAGCTGGTAGATTTGGGTAAGGGGAGTTTGGGTGTACTTGTCTCTACTTTCCTTTTGAAGAATGAGGTGTGATCACCTTCCAGGTGGTGGCCTGGAGAAGCTTAGGGTTAAAGTCCTAGGAGGAGAGAGTGTCAGAGTCATCTCATGGACAACTAAGGGACGCAGTAACTTGCTGGGCAGTACTGAGGGCGTCAAACTGGGACAAGTTTGTGGCTGTCGAGACTCTGCTCCCACCTGTTGACCAAGATCACTGTTCACACCCACAGGGCACAGGCTATTGGAAATATGTATATTTTCCAGAGCTGCCATATCACAAAAAGCTGCCAGCAAACACAAAAGTGTTTACTGAGTTTGGCCCCCTACTAGGAAATTTACTAAAGTCTGTAGTTAACTTCCTTGTTAAATTTAAGTACCTGAATTTTCATTGACAGGCAGTAATGACTATAATTAAAGGCACCACCATTTAGCAACAGATGCCTTAGTTGACAATGGAGTTGTAAACACAATCCCAGGTAATGATTTCATCTTTATGAGCTAGAATATAGAGCTATATTTATGTACATGTTAATGTGCTGATTGCACATGTGAAATGAAATGTAGTAAAAAATAGCAAATGATTTTTACTGCCAAGCGTGTACACAACATGCTTGGAAAAGTGTATCATTTTTTGAAGTCCATTGTCTAGGAGTCTGTACATTGTGGAGAACAAATATATCACTGAGAAAAGCCACACATATTTGAAAAGTTATCTCATTTATGGTCTCTGTTTACCATGGACAAACGGGATAAAAATCTAATCTGTGCCTTTGCTGTTCATTTTTATTCTTCCTTCCAGGAGAACAGACAAGGTTTTGAGTCATTTTTTTAGAATTTTTACTCTTATGAAAAAGCAAAAATTAGGCCCCCAAAAGTAAAGTGCTTAAGATAAATTACAAAAGCAAGAGAGATTTTCAAGATTTGTAGTGGACACATTTTTCCTTATTGCAAAGCTAAACTTTAAAGCAAAAATCTTAGTAAAATAAGTTCAATGCAATATGTAAATTTTCCAATATCTAGAAACCCACAAAAATAAGCATATTATCATTTCTTTCCTGCAACTAACTAAAGAAATAACTATGTTTAACCATTCACACAGGGCACTTGCTAACTTTCTTTTCCCAAGGATTCATGTGTCAGCAGCTCCGTCTCAGCAAACCTGTCCTTACTCCCGTGCCTGTTCAATATGCTGCACTTGGCACAGAATATAGTCCCCACTTTCATCAGCAAGCAGGTGGCAGGTGTGCAACTAACTTCTCAGGAAGAATATACTTTAGAATCATATGTTCTGTTCCACTTACTTGACTGATACTAGATTATATTAAAAAGCTTAGACTCAGCCTCAGAGTCTTCTACAATGTAGCAACTACTCAATGAATTTTCTTTTGCTGCAGTGTACAGTAGAAAATAAAAGACCAAGTTGATGCATACAGATAGAAATGAATTTTTATCATGAATTCCCTCTCAGGATTTCATTTATTATCTTTTTGTGGTTCATCTGGAAGATAGACTAGACTAGAATCTAAAAGCTAAAGACACAATTCTCTGAATCTTTCCCTTAGTGGACTGGGGAGGAAAAAAGAGAAAGGAGAGAGAAAATGGAAATTCAGTATGCATTTACTGTGTACCGTGATCTACTCCATACCAGCTCCTTCCAGATATGCCGTTTCGATGGATACTTGCAACACTGCAGTAGTACTAGCATACTGTTTTCATAGGTAGCAAAAGTGAGTATTATGTAAGTATTATGAAGACCCTTCCTACACCAAAAATGCTTATTTTGTGGTTTCCCTAAAAAGAAATAATTTGAGGATATAACATACTCAAAATTCTTATTCTGTGATTTCCCTTTTTAAAGCAATTTGAGAATTTATCACATTATCCACTACAGGTAGACAAATGAACATTTAATATCACCTCAAGATTTTGTATGAAATGCTAAAATCTGCAGGATTCTTCCCCCACCCATTCTCAAAGGCATGTGTTTTTATACTTGAAAGTAATTGCTTCTCTGTTGATTTCCAGAGTCAGAGCTTCCAAGGGAAAAGAGCTACACATTTATCATTAAACGTTGACTTAGAAAAGATGTATACTGACAAACTCAGAGTCAACCCAAAATAATTATTTTACTTGTTCTGTTGATTCTATCCTGGTAAAGGACAAGAGATTTAAAGTAAGATTTCTATATTATTTCTATGTTTTAATATAATGACATTTATTTCTCATTATTTACAATATTTAAAATCAATAAACTAGATGCCCAATGATAGTAGGTTGAGTAAATATATCATGATACAGTTATACATAGAATATCACACATTGGTTCAAAAATCTTATATATTTAAAGATTATTAAATTACATGGGAAATTCAAAATATTAACTTATGATCAAAATTTTACATATAGAATGAACACTATTCAAGTGTGCATATGTGAATGTGCATACACACACACACACACACACAATTACACGCATGTATTTAAAGAAATATGGAAGTTAGTTTGTCCATGCTCTGGACAGTAGGAAATCATCTGATGTTTTCATGTAGGAATATTCAAGATCCAATGTATTAGCAAAAAATCTGACATCGTGATGAAGCATTTATTAGATGGAACACAGCTGGAGAAAGGAGAGTAATTAGGACATTACTGAGTAGACCAGCTTTTTTTCTTGTTCTTTTTCTTTTTTTTGAAGGGAAGGGTGTGAACTAAGGCACTAGGGGAATGGAGATGGCAGAAACAGAAAAGGAATCAAATGGGAAAGCGGCATTGTCTACATCACCACAGATGGACATTGCTGGGTTTCTATATATTTTGTATGCCTGCAAGCATGTATATACCACCTTGAGGGGCACAACTCTTGATAACTGTTTGACACTTTAAAATTTTGCAGAAATATCTCCCAGACTCCAGTTCATAGAAAGGAAGTGTCTAAGGGCTCCTTGAAGGCAGCATTTTGTTCCTGCAGCTGCTGGTATGGTGCCTGGTCCATGGTAAATAGTAAATAGAGATCAATGAGGTTGATTTATAATCAACTGGGAGAACGCAGGTGAAGTGCTCTGCTCTTGTCTCTGGCAAGCAGGTTTTCTTTGAGTTTTCCCCAAAGTCGACTTCTTCAGGTCTTTTTTATATAGGTTCTTATGTGTGTCATTTCTGTGTTTGGTTAAATAAAGCTCAGTATTTATACTGAACCAAACTAAGACAGCTTACAGCACTTAAAATTGGGACAAACATGCTACAGGAGCAAGGGAAGCAAAGGATGTCCCCAAAGAACCTATTAGTTGCCAAGAATCTGATACTGGTCAGGAACCTCAGCTAAATTTTCACTGGTTCCTTCCTGTGTTTGCTTCACGAAGACCAATCTCCCAAGTAAGGAGGATGTAATCAATATCCATCTCTTTCCCTTACTAGTGTTGGGTCTTTGAAAGTTCACAGTGGTCGAGTCTGACAGAACATTTCACCTTGTCTGACTTAAAAGTTATTGAATTTGATTTGTACCCTGAGACACTCTTACAAAGGCAGTAGTTGCTACGGCACTTGTTAAAAATAAAGAAATCAGATGCCGGAATTAAGAAGTTAGAAGTGCAAGCCCAGACCACGTGAGTTTACTGACCCTTCGTGACAGTCTAGCCCAGAGGGGAGCACCGAGGGGAAGGCAGAGCCATATTGGGTCAAACTGGACTCGGATGAAACCAAGAAGGAGTTTCAGTTTGGTAAAATCCAGGGACCTTGGGGCCCTATTTGAATGAGTGACTATATTTCTGTCCTAAAGGAAAAACTTGTATAATGATTCTTTCATTAACTTTAAGCAATAAATACAAAAAAAAAAATCACATCTGTTTTTTAGTTTAATGCTGGTCTCCTTTTAAAAGCAATATATAATCATTGTAGAAAAGTTGAAAGTACAAAAAGTAAAAGGAGACAAGGGAAAAAATGTCATAACACCCCAATCTAATAACAATCAATGTTTACATTTTATTTGTGTTGAAATAATTTTGTGTGCACATGTATCAAAATTTGTATATGCTTTGTATAGCAGGAGTAGTTATATTCTTCATGGTTTCACTGACATTTTATTGAAGTATTTTTGACAAAATTTTAAAAGTTAATTTATATTGGCTCCATAAAATAAAATAATATGGTTCTTTATTATTTATTTAATCAATTATCTTTTTTCATATGCTTGAATGACTTTTAATATTTTGTTATTTTAAAAAGTGAGACCAAACATGCTTAAAGATTATTACTGGAATGCATCTCTAGCTATTTCCATAGTATTAACACCTAGAAGTTAAAATTATGGAATATAAGAAATTTTAAGAATAAATATTTGAGTGGCAATGTAACGCAGAGGGTAGGGCATAGTCCCTGGAGTAGGCAGACATGATTGAAACTCTAGTTATGCTATTTACCTGTTCTGTGAAAGTGGGCAGGTTGCATTTTATTTTTTCTCATATGTGCATCGGACATAAACATAGTTTTGCCTTATAGGATCATTGGACAAAATAAATAATACAATACATATTATCATTTGATGAAAAGCCATGCATGGAATAAGCACTCAATAAATATAGTTACAGTATTCATTATTAAATAAAATGATGTCCTTTGTGATATGTGCTGTGATTCCCAAATTTGACCTGGGTTCCCACGTTTTTTATTTAACATGAGATTCCTTTTGAGAGTTTAAAATGCTTCTTATAGAATGCATCTAAGGATAAATTGATTTAGCTGATTTAATTTTCTGTGTGCTCTGTTTTCTAAATTGGCTCAAAGCCTTAGCTTAATAGCTGAGAAGGTAAGTGTGCCGTATTTGCAATAATACAATTGCTTCAAACATACTTGGAATCAATAAGGAATAGTTGTACTGAATTCTGTAAATACTGAGTTCTTGAGTCCAAACGTTCCAGAAACTAAATAAACTTCTAACATTCACTGTTGCGTTGTGTAGAGAGGAGAGGACATAATCACTGCAGAGCAACCTCAAAGGTGTTTTCAAAGCTTTGACCTGAGAATGTTAACACAAGTAGCACATAGGTCAGTTCTGGTTATTTCCAAATATCACCCAAAACTCCTTGAATCTGTTCTGCACTACCTCTGTCACTGGTGAGGAGCTTACAGGTGTAGATGCATCTCTGCTAGGATCATGGATCAGCCTTGTTCAATGATATAAGATAACAGGCATGGGACAAATTTATTCTTTCAAATTTTATAAAACTACTCGCACAGATGATAAGCAGAAAAAACAAGTTTATCTTCTTTTCTGCATATAATTAAACGAGGGCTTTGTTTTTACCTCATTTTCCAGTAGTAATATCACTAAGGGATTCTATTTATTAAGCAACAAAGATGTGCCAGACCATTTAAATGTATTATTTTACTCAATGACTATTGCCAATTAGACAATGATTAACACATTTAGCATTATTAAGCTGTACCTGATAATTTGCATTTGAGGTTGAGATTGAGAGTTAAATGAAGAGAAGAAAGGAATGTCAGTTTAATATCTTGATGTTCTTTGTTAGCAAAAATTATACTGGGCTTCCCAGCTCAATGCTGTGGAGCATTCCACAGCATGCTCCGTGAGACCCAAGGCTCAGGAGACCAATAGCCACATCCCTGGGAGGTTTCAATGAAAACATCCTGCAAACGCTGTCTGTCAGGGGTGCAGCAAACAGACCTCTGCCCCCTTTCTAATGATGTTATTACTGTTAAGAGTTTCACCAGAGGGCTTCCCTGGGTTTTCCTGGTGGCACGGTGGTTAAGAATCCGCCCACCAATGCAGGGGACACGGGTTCGAGGCCTGGTTGGAAAAGATCCCACATGCTGCAGAGCAATTAAGCCCATGCGCCACAACTACTGAGCCCACATGCCACAACTACTGAGCCTGCACTCTAGAGCCCACGAGCCACAACTACTGAGCCCACATGCCACAACTACTGAAGCCTGCACGCCTAGAGCCCGTGCTCCACAAGAGAAGCCACCGCAGTGAGAAGCCCGTGCACCGCAATGAAGAGTAGCCCCCACTCACTGCAACTAGAGAAAGCCTGTGGGCAGCAACGAAGACCCTACACAGCCAAAAATGAATAAAATAAAAAAATAAATTTATATTAAAAAAGAGTTTCACCAGAAATGCTAGGGTTTAAGGAACATCTGCTGAAATTTTCAAATAAGGAACTGGAAATTCCTATGTAAGCCACAACAACTACAGCCTTGAATAATTGCACCAGTCCAAGTTATTAATATTTAGAAAATAAAGATGCATGTGTGAAATCCTGCCTTTGCTCTTCAAAGTCCGGTGGCTTTTCCACCCACTTCAGTGGACATGCACCCAACAGAAACTACTCTGGGTAAAGCCTCTAGTGACGTTGTGTGGATGAATCCAGTGAACAGTTTTCAGTACTTATCTGACTGCCACTACTTCTTTCTGGAAACACTCTTTTCTCTTGACACTTAGGATGCCACAGAACAGGTGTTCCTTATTCCTCTGCAGCCACTCTTTTTCAGTCTTTAGTGCTAACTCACTTTCGTTCTCTTTTCAACGTCCCTCTTCCTCTGGCTTGTATCTAGATTCTGGAATTTGAGCTCAGTCCTGATACATCATCTTACGTGGCATGATATCTTGCACCCTGATGAATCTAAACAGGCACCTCCCCCTCACATCTCCAAATCTACCAACTTGCTTACATGTTTCCAGCGATGTCACAGGTATCATAAAAAGCAACCAAATCCTCACAATTTAACTATCAATTGCTAATCTGCTACTTTAATAGTGTTTCCAGCAGAAATCATTACTGGAACCTCTGTCTTCCTCACTCTCCCCCTCAAGGCAAGTCTTTCATGACTACCTCTAAAATGTAACTGGAATCTATCCTCGTGGCTTTATAACAGCTAACAAGACAGAATCAACTCCTTGATGGACTAATGCAATAGTCATTTAACTGGTCCCCTATTCCATTCTTGTTCCTGACTAATCCATTCTCTGTGAAGCAGTCAGAATGATCCCTATAATTGGCAAATCATAATAAGAGTAATATAAAATTTCTTCAGCCTAAAACCACACTTAGGATACAATCTGAAATCCTACTAACACCTACAAGGCTTTATATAATCTAAGTCCTTACAACCTGGTCAACCTCTTCTGATGCTTCTCATATTCTCTCTCTCTCTCTCTCTCTCTCTCTCTCTCTCTCTCTCTCTCTCTCTCTCTCTCTCCCAGAACGGTCACCTGTGCTATTTCCTACCTGAAATGCAAAACTGCTATTCCCCATACACTACCATGTGTAAAAGAGATAGCTAGTGGGAACCTACTGTATAGCACAGGGAGCTCAGCTCAGTGCTCTGTGGTGACCTAGATGGGTGGGATAGGGGACGGAGGAGGTCCAAGAGGGAGGGGATATATGTATACATACAGCTGATTCATTTCATTATACAGCAGAAACTGAATAACATTGTACAGCAATTATACTCCAATTTAAAAAAATCCAATCTATGTTCAAATATATATATACACCTGGCTGCAGGCCATAGGTACCCACGGTTAAAAAATGCTACTGTGTAAATCAGTGTTTTTCTTGTCAGCTCTCGATGCCCATGATGAAGCAAGAAACCTAGAACCAGATGTCAGAGCACATGTTCAGACATCTGAGGAAAGCTATCAGTGTACAGTTCTACCGGCAGTACCAACAATATGGAAGAGAGTCATCCAGAAATAGCCATGGTTAAATGATCATCGTGTCACAGAACATATGAGAACATACCCACTAACAACGAGTGGCTTAAGATCATTTGAGAGTTCATGATGATTGTGTGAAAGGGCTTAAGACTCCACTCGTGGATTAAATGACACTGCAAGATGTCTTAAACCTCTGTATCTTAGGCAGGTCTTTGCATAAAGCCAAACTCTTCAAAAATAAAAGATAGGAAATTAGATCATCTATCTTTGGGAAGGAGAGAAATCACCAGACCATCCAACTAGACTCCAAACAAAGCAAGTTAAAGATTATCCCATGTGACAGAGTTCTGGACAGACTTGTCAACACACCAGACTTAATATTTTGATGCTTTTTTGGGTAATTGCGTACTATTGCTTAGAGATGATTCCAAGGTAAAGCTGACAAGTGCATTCCCTGGTGGGATCAATGTGATTATACTCTGTCCTATGCACACATGATCCTGAAAATGGAGCATTTAGGAACCTGTGGTTGGGACGTTGCAAAACCATTGTTTGAATGAAAATAGTGTGCAGTATTAATAGTGGATGAGTAATTGTCATTCTTGCCTAACAGGGGTATTCTACTCTACTCTAGGAAGGCTTAATATTCCATATGGGTAAGTACTTCGTATGGGTAGAACAAGGGGAGGTCAAGGGTGCAGTGTTACCCCCTCACCTTCATCCAGATGTTTCCCCAAGAGCCCACTTAATTATAAAGTCACTTTAATGCTCAGCACATTCGTCTGACATTTTTAATAGTGTATATACTAATTTTGAATAAAAGTTTTTTAATGCCCTACTCCAAAGTTTAAAGCAACATCACATTAACTTAAAGCATCAGGACATGGAGATGTCAAAGCAGAAGACTCGTGCTCAGGCACACACATCTTAGGTCTCTTTCATCACTGGTAGTTATATGAAGATTTTAGGTGAATAAAGCCTCTTATCTATCATACTGTGTTAGGAACTAGATAAATAGAAAAGCAGTGGCAGTTGATATAAAGTAGCTACAGGACAAAATCACCCTTAGCAAAGCTCTGAGACGTGGGAAGTCCTCTGATGCTGAAGACATGTTTTCCACAAAGTGTTCTTACTGGACCTTTCAGCAGTACAAAATGGATCCCAATAGCCACCTCGGCAGGGCCCTGTTGAAGCAGGGTAGCCGATCCCTAGGAGCAAAACCAAAAGGAGTCACTAAGTCACAATCCCAGAAAATATGACCGAGTATCAAGTCGTGCTTCTCAATTTAACATGCATAGATACCCCTGCGGATCTTGTAATGCGGATTCCGATGTGGTAGGTCTGGAGTGATCCTGGAGGCCTGGATTTCTGCGTCTCAAACAATCTCCCAGGTGATGCTGATGATGCTACACCATGGACCAGACTCTGAGCGGCAAGGCTGTGGAGGGCTAGGAAGCTGTCCCAGAACTCAAAGCATTCTGGTTAGCAGATTTAACGGGAAAATTGCTCTTTTAAAGAAAAGCCTTCAGATGGATCAATAAATCTAAAGGCTGAGTTGCAAACTGGGATGGTGTTACCCAACAACCTGTTCTATGACAATCCAATGGCGACACGGAAGCCCCTCCATCAAGTTCCTAAGAATCCTGATCCAGATGACGTCATTGTTAGCACCTTTGAATACAAAGGCACAGGTATATAAGACATCCCAGGATCGTACTAGCCTGTTTGAATTAAATTCAACTTCAAGCGTAAAGACCATGAGGTGGTAAGAGGGTCATGCATTCAGGAGAAAGTTCTGAGACAATCTTCTAGAAATGCAAGAATATAGTATGTTGGCAAATCGGTTATATACACAGCTACTTAGAGAAGCAACCATCTTGGTGGTGGTATTCCAAGGAATAAAAGAGGTATCACCCAAGTCTGAACCTCGAACAAGAAAAGGAATGTATGCGTAATGAGTAACAGTGGTTAAAAAGTCACCCAGAGAAAGGATGGAGAGTCGCATTTTCTCCATAACAGCACTACGCTTGATGTGAGGTGAATTAAAGTAACAGAGCCGTGCCCTTGAGAAGTTTATAATCTAAGATCAACAAAGGTAGAGCTGCTGCCTTTGCTGTCTAAAAAAATAAAGAGGTTAAATTTTCTGTCACAGTGAACATCTATGAGACAGCTTAGGCGAATTTACAAGAGAGCAAAGCAAGATTGAATTGCTGTATGAAGAGATCAGTAAGTACACTTGTGCTCTTCTCTCCTCTCACTCAGAAATTCATTGCTCCTTTTAATCTTCATCACTGATGCTCACCAGAAAAACTGAAACAGCTTCAAGGCAAACACTTTTTATCCACTGAGAGAAACCAGTTGTGCTTTTGGAATCTTGGGTGGTCCTATCAGACACATCTGGATCTTACCACATTTGATTGCTTTAAAGATCGACTTGGGTGAAAACTTCAGGCAACCTATACAACTAACCATGATGCAAATGAAAATAAATTCTGCCATATGCACCTGAAACTCTGCTCCGAACAGCAAAGTGGAGAAGAGATGATAGGAGCCATTGACCCCTTCAGCTACAATACTTGATGCATCCCTTGGAAACAAAAGCTGCTTAGGAGAGTAAGCTAAGAGTAATAATTTAAACACTGCTATTAGACCATTTTATGGAGGACAAATTTATTTCCAACCTCCAGTCAGTTTAAACAATAGTTAATATGAAACAAGTTTACTGTACAAGAGAAAACACATTTTATTTAGCTTAACATGCAGGTTTTACCCATAAATACTTCTTCGAAACAATTTTTACAGAGAGAAACATGTGGTGGCCACTTTTCTTTATAAACCAGTATTCGTCCCCCTTGAAACTGGCAGCTATAACAAGTGGGGAAATTATTCACTAGAAAAGTAAGAAAATGTCTTAAGGAAAATAAATTGAATGGATCTCATCTGTGTAAGAATGTTTCTCTTATCTCTCCATGCCCAGACTGTATAGGCATTATTACCCAATTATGTCTCTTAAATTTCTCCCCCGACTCTCATAAAAGACTCCTTGTTTAAATGCAAACATTTTAATTCGATATGTCTCTATATATTTATTTCATATATTAAAAGGCTTTAGGCTTATAGTACAAATACAATATCTTATATCAATAAGACATAAGATATACAATACATACAATACAATATCATATACAATATCTTAGATCGAAGTGTCTAATACCCTTTCCATGTCAGATGAATATGATATGGGATACCATCAGTGTGAAAAACTAGTCTTCCCTCTCCTTAGGTTCGTGATGATTATCATAATCACTTTACTGAACCCAGATGGACTTAACACTATACTTAATTCCTGGTGTAACTGGGCATTTTTATCTCTCCTTTAAGAAAATGACATAAGACTAAGATGAGATGGGATACAATTTTGTTCACTAATCTCACAATTCGTCCGACCCCAGGGATGGTAGAATTACTTCCCTGGACATTCAATTCACTGCTTTGTGTTGTCCCAGGTGCTTCCAGACTCTTTGGTCCTTGACTGTCAATGTAATTCTCAGGTGCTGTTTCTTCTCTGTCTAAGCTATGGCTCTGAGGACTGTGTGCTTCCGGACTTTGGCTCCATGGCTTGTGCTATTTAATTGCCTCTTGGTTGCTGGCCTTGCTTTTGACTCATTGCTCTGCTTTACTTTGACTTCATCACTTTCAAAGCTCAAGGACTCCTAATTGTCTACACCCTGATTTGGCTATCTGCTTCTTCCATCTCTGCCCAATCTGTCTCCAACATTGGCCTCATCCCCCTGTCAAGCATCTTGTCCTTGCAACCCACATTTAGCCATGGTACTGACAAATGGAGAACCTTGAACATATTTCTCAGCAAGGAAGTCACACGACAAAGAGTTTATAACGAGAAGTAACTGAATGGCACGCACAGATTATAGTGGAGGCATGAAGGGTGGAAGCAAGACGTCTACTGTTCATTTCATTTCTAATTAAGAAGCCCAGTATATCTGTTTCTCAAATCTGAACCACCTTTTCAACAAACTCAGAGTTGTCAGCAAAGTTTTCCTTCATACCCAAAAGACAATAATGTTAGAGAGGTTTGTCTCAAACTAGTTCAGAAATTGTGATCATATGAAGTCAAACAGTGGGTTTCTTAATGTTAAATTAGTATCAATAATTCATTAGCGTATTTGGTGGACTGCATTTAGATAAAGACTAGTAGATCTACAGACTGTCTCCAATGCAGAAGACAGTAGGATTTAATTATTTTCTCTACGAGAATATGTCACTATCATGTCAAATTACTTCCCTTTTGCAGAGCATGAACTTCTCCAGGAAGCTTGAAAAACACTTCTAGTTCTATTTTGCACTAAAATTTTATCATAAAAAATATAGGGGAAATTTTTTTATCCTCTTTCAGAAAAGTCTATTGCAGTACTCAGTGCTGTGATTAGAGAGACGGTGACCTAAATCTCTTAAATATAAAAAGAGAGGAAGACAGCTTTTGGCCACAATCACACTTAGCTGCTTTGGTTAAACAGGAAATTCAGAACTATTCCTCTCATTTTATTTCTTGGCTTAGGAAAGGAAATCTTTGATCTCGTATACTTGCATCAGACTTCTGGGTATATTACAGACATTTTCACGTCACTATGTAAACCAGACAGGAGGTTTTTGGAGATGCAGAAAGATAACAGGGAGTATAAGAGGACTTTATATCTCCTACCCAAGAAGGAGTTTAGCTAATAGTGTAATTCCTGTGTTTCCATCAATGTCTCATGTAATTTTTCCCTCCTGCACATTACCCAGGTGATGTATTATATCTCCTGTGATCTGTTTATGAATAATGTGACCCCTTCTGTATAAAAACAATAGCTTCAATTTCATTTCTTCAATATTGATTATTCTTATTCTATAATTTTTGAAAATTTACTCCCAATTATAAACATGGAAAATGTGAAGATCATTCCAAGCAGTATATAAGAGGAAAGAATTGAGGGTAATGCAGGTGTCCTGTAAAGTTTCCTCTGCATTAGGTAGGAGATCTATAATAGTTTAATTACACGTATCATGGATACCCATTCATCAATAGTCTTTTAGAAGATCTACCTTAAAAAGATGTTACGAAGGTAAGAAACAGTACATTGAATGCAATAATGCAGCTAATTATTAGGACAATTTTGAGGTTGCTAAATTAATCACGATTTAAACTATGGTTTTGATGGGTAGTCAAGACACATGAAAATGATTTGTGATGATATACAAATGCCAAGCATTCGGAAGGCAGGCATCCAGTTATATTTATCACAAATGTCCCAGATGCCTAATACAATAGCAGAAACTCAATGATCATTAGTTATATGTTGAATGAATGAGTTAATCATTTACATTCTGATTGAAATAAGCAAATTATTTAACCCATAACTGGGGAGAAATTCCTTAGTTATCTAACTTAGATAGCAATAAGTTATCAAGTGAAACTGAAGAGAGCTTGAAAAATATTTAAGATTTTAGTGTATATGTTTTCAAATTCACAGCTCCAGGTGGCTTTCCTGTTATTTCAGTTGGTGAGACCACTATCAAAGAAGATATAGCCTCAAGCTCTATCCTGTTCCAGTCTTTATTTGTTTTTACTTGTGATTGTTTTCCCAATACAAAATTAATTCACTTACACCATAAAAATGAGAACATACAGAAAGACAATAGTAAGAAAATAAAAACCACCCACAATTCCAACAAGGCTTTCCCTCTGCAATTTATTATAATATGCCAAGTCCTTTGCCTATTTATTATTTGATTTTTTTTTTTAGAAAGAGATTCTACAGTATACAATGTTTTGCAATGTGCCTTTTATTTAGAAAAAGTGCAGGTTATGAAATACTACTCGACAACAGTTTAACTCACCACGTAATATTCCATGAGTAAGTGTGCTGTTATTTTTTTAAATTCCTCTTAATAGACACTACGGTTATGTCAATATTCTGATATAATAAATAACATTCAAAATCTAAAAATATATCTAACTATTGCTTCAGGCTGTCATTATATAGAGTTACCTGGTAGAAAATGTTAATCAATATTATTACCAAATTATTCTCCAAAAAGTTGACATCAATTTGCTCTCTTCCTAGAAATTTGTAACATTGCAGTTTTCACTTCACCGTCATCAATAATGTGTATTATCATTTTTGTTATCATTCTCAATTTGACTTGTCATCTATATGGTAGTGAACATCAACAATGTTTGCATACGCTCAACAGTTTTTGTATTTCTTCTACAGGGAAATGATTATTTATATCCTTAAGCCACTGTTTCTATCAATGTGTATTTAGTTTTCTCATTGATTTTTGAGCTGTTTAAAATATTAAAGATATTAATATTTTGCTTGCTGTATATACAGAAATTATTTTTACACTTTAAAACATTTTTTTTCTTTCCCAGTTTATTATGGTAGGTCCAAAGTTTGGTAAAGTCTGTGCCTAACACACTTTAGGGTGTTGTCTTGGCTATAAGACAGTTCCAGCTTTGCTCCAGTAAAACTCATGCTATTGTTTACAACATGATTTGCGATAACTGCGGGCCCATCACAAAATACAAGGTGGATTCTAGGGGAAATCCAGATAGGTACCTTGGCAGTGAGAATGACCAACAAACTCTTACATACGTGTTTACTCATTCACTTAACTTAAATGCATTGGACCACTACTCTATGCCAGGGACCACATAAAACAGAGAGGTGTTTGAAGTACTAGCCCTGGTTTTCTGGAGCTGGCATTCTGCCAGGCAAGTCTTTATGATATACTTCTCAATTGTACAAGTGTCAATAATCCAGCAAATAACGTGAGTAAAATTACCAAATGAATAGAATTCCAGTAGTTTTTTCACCACACATATCACTGGTGAGATATATATCTGAAATATATGGGAAACAAATTAGGTGAACCCTATAACCACCACAGTTTAATGCCTTAAAATGTTTGCAGGGCACAACACAGGGAAGGGAACCCAAGCAGAATCCAATGGATTCCACAATGAAGTGACAGAGCAGAAGCTTTGGGAGGCAAGCGCCGGAGTTTAATGGACTAAATATTAGAGACGGGAGACTAAGAGGGACAGAGAGAGTGAGAAAGAGCGAGACAGACAGAGACAGAGAGAACAGAGTCATGGAGAGATCAGGGAGAGGGACAAGGAGAGAGAAAGGCACCTGGAGATCCCCCCGGCTCTCCCCCCAAATATTTGACTGAGTGTAATCAGTGCACGTGCATGAAAAACTGTCTCACGGTGAGGAAAGAATCATCCAAAATGATTAAAATGAACAGATAAAATATTAAAGGATATATTTGTGGAGAGCAACAAAATTAAGGATTACAGGCAATTTCTCACTGGAAACAATGCAAGTGAGAAGAGAATAGGGCGGCACCTCTGCAGTACTGGAAGAGAAATCTGTCACCCCAGAAACCTAGAGAAAACAAAGTGAAAATCAAGATATTTTCAGACATGTTATAAACACCATAGTGATGAGTAAAATAAGAAAACAAAGACTCTGAGCTATTACACCAGCAAAGAGATAAAGCGGAATCATAAAGACCTACTCAAACCAAAAGAAGAGAGAAAGGAAGAAAATGAAAAAAAGATAGGATAAATTAAAAGCAGAAAAGTGATAGGATTAACTGTTACTATATAATAGTCACAAAAAATATAATGGTATAAGTATTCCAATTACGAAGCAGAGAGTATCACATTGGATGAAAAATTAAGGCCCAATGATACGTTGCTTATAATAAATGCATTTTAAATATAAATAAAAACTAGTTAAAAGGAAAGGATGGAAGAAGACATGTCAGGCTAACCCCAGTCAAAAAGAAATCTGACTGGCTATATTAATACCAGACAAGTATTTCAGATTAAAGACTATTACCAGGAAGATGGAAGGTCATTTTATAACAATAAGGAAGTCAATTACTCAAAAAGACATGACAGTCCTAAATATTTATGCACCTAATAAGAGAATATATTCCACATGAACTATTCAGGAAAATTAAAGAGGAAGAAATTCTTCCCAAATCCTTGAGGCCAAAAACAGATACCTAATACCAAAACCAGCAAAAGACATCAAGACAAGAAAACTGCTGTCAAATATCCCTCAGAACAGAAACACAACAATTCTTAACAGATTTTTAGTAAGTGAATCCAATGGTATGTAAAATGAAAAATACATCTTAACTAAGCAGGGTTCATCACAAGAATGCAGTTGATTTAATATTCAGAAATCAATTAATATATCAACATATTAAAAAACTAAAAAAGAAAACTCACACGATCCTTCAGTAGGTACAGTAAAGGTATATGATGAAAATACAGCATCCTTTCCTGGTAAGTACTCTCAGCAGAATAGGAAAGAAGGGAACTTCCTCAACCTGATAAAGGAAATCAACAAAAAGCCTGAGCTAATCATACTCAGTGTTGAAAGACCGACAAGGGAGTTTCTCTGGCAACTTCTCTTCCATGTTGTGCTGAGGTTCTGGTCACTGCAATCAGGCAAGAAAAAGAAGTAAAGGGCTTCACAGCAGAAAAGAAGAAGAATCTTCATTCATAGATGACAAGACCACCACACAGGCAATCTGATAGAATCTACAAAGAAAGTGCTGGATCTAGTAAGTGAGTTTACTAAATGGCAGAGTAGAAAATTCACATAAAAATCAATGTATTTCTATAGACTAGCAATTAGCAAGTGGAAATTTAAATAAATAAAATATTGTATGAACATATAAAATAATAAGCAATAATTTTAACTAAAAAAACATGGAAGGCCTGAACACTGGAAACTATAAAACCTGGCTGAGAGAAATCTCTAAAAGACCAAAATAAAATATTCCATGTCTGTGGTCTGGAAGACTCCGTATTGTTAAGATGTCAGTTCTTCCCAAAATGATGAACAGAATCAATGCAAACTCAGTCAGAATCCCATAAGGATTTTTTTTTGTCAAAACTGACAAACAAACAAAAGAACTGGAAAAGAATTTAGAATACAAATGCTGGCGTACCTGCAGTCACAAAGAAGGCAATTTTAGTGCTTGATTTATTTTCTTTGTGGAGTTCAGTTGTAAACTGAAGAGAATATGCACGTCTTAGTTACAAAAAGTTGAGTGGTATGTAAAGTATTGTAATAAATGAGGCAATGTTAATGAAGAAAATAATTTCCTAATGTAACGCCAGCATTTGGGGAAAGGTGAGAGAGAGAAAAAGTGGTAAGTATTTAGAAAGCCAAAAAGAAGAACAAACACAAATATCTGTACATGAAAAAGGGAACCCATATGTAAACCCAGTGATTACTATTCATTTTTGGCTTTGATAGAAAGTCTTTTTTTTTTCTCTATTCTCTCTGTGATCTTAATAAAGAATCAGGTAAACTAAATGCAGGTCTCATGATATCAGCCTCATGCCAGTCAAGTTATAAGCCAAAAGGAACCTAAAATAAGGAAGATAGGAGTAGTTCAGACAGAATGCAGGGGCAAGAAAGGGTTTTCAAAGGACAGTAGCTACTGTCCTCCTTCACATGACTATCTCCTGGTTTTACAAACCACTGCTCTTTTTGCCTAACTTTTCAATATCATGATCAAAGATCCCATTCTTGCCACTGACTCTCTTTATAGACACTATCCTTATGCTACCTCTTTTATTCTCATTTTTACTGTTTATTTTAATCTGCAGTAGCTGAGATAACCTAGGTACTCAATAAATATTTTCAGCCATTGGGTTGAGCTCCCCAAATGAGTAACAGGTTTGCCAAGTGATTAGATTATTCAGCTGAAGTTAAATAAGGATATTTGGTGGTGAACTTGAGCAAAATAGTTACATAATTTTTCATCATTCTCAGAATCGTGATTGGGAATGGGGTGTATGTTAGGAGCACCTCAGAAAACTGAAGGAGTTTACTGAAGTGAGAGAGGTCAGCAAAAGTGTTTCAAGTAATTCAAGTAGCCCAGACTGTGGTATGACTATCAAGAAAATAAGGCCTCTAGTGATTTAAAGGCAAAAGTGACAACAAGTGTTAGGGACTGTGTTTAGGGATATACTCCTACATCTAGAGTGTATATGGGATATACTTAGGGATATACTCCATAGTGTATGTATATAGTATACACTTCTAGACGTGTTGTGGACCCAGTGTTTCTGTCCTTGTCACAAGCGCTGTGTTCTGCAGCCCTCTACCTGCTCACTGGGGTAGGCAACTGCAAAGTGATTCTGAATCATCTCAGACAGGTAGTAAAATACAAAGTCTAAATATAGATATCAAGTGAGGACCATGGAATGTCTGCAGGGTGAAAACTGTCAAATAAGAAGATTCAGGGTAAGGAAATGGCTGTCTTCCTACTCGCCTCCCAAAAAAGTGTTTTCTTTTCTTTTCCAGTTTTGATCATTAAGTTAATCTACTGGAAAATTAAGATGTGTTCTATATTTCAAGTATAGAAAAATGACCTTTTTTAGTTGTTCACAGCTTCAACTGTAAGAACAGAAATTAATATTGCTGCCAAATGTGGCTGTGAGCTGGAAAAATGTCAGTGCTTCCGTTCCAGGGTACAAATGCCCTTTCCTGGAGAAGAACAGGGCAGCTGCTCAATCCATTTCCCAGAAGGACAAGTGAATTTCGTAAATGCCCCCAGAAAATTTGAGCACCTAGAATTTTCCTGTGGATCTCAAGTATTCCCAATATTTGTCTGTGCACCTTGGAGCAGGCAATCCGTCCTGTACCCACTAACCTTCCTGAGAGCTGAATTGCCAGCCAAGACTCTCCCTGACTAGAAGAGACAAACCACAGCCCACCTGGGAACCCAGCGTCTCTACAGGGACCACGATGGCCTAGCCAACCACCGTGACTCAGGGAGACTGAGTTTGCTCACTTCATCAAGGCCAGAACAATGGACAACTGACCAAAGGTTTGCATTCATACCTTTTTCTAGAATTTAAGGTATAGGCCGGGGGTGGAGGAGGTGTCAAATATCTCCTCCGTCCCCAGAAAAGAGCCTAGAAGAATCTAAGTTTCACCAAGTCCTTCGTGTCAGGTACATGGTACACAATACATAGATATCCTGATTCCCAAGAGTGGTCTGATTTCATACTTGGACTTGCCTCATTTGTATCAGCATTGACTCATTTGTGTCTCTGCCGAGTGTACCTTTGCATCCTAGCCTTCCTTTCCCTTTTCTGCAAGTTTTCTTTCTCTGGAGACCCCATCAACAGCCCTGCCCTGACTCTATGAACCTGCCATCAGCAACTCTTCTCAAGGCTGTACAAGCAACCACAGTCCCAGGACGGAACAGCCGCCTGCACCCAGGCAGTTCTGCTGCTGTGTGGTCCAGATTATTTTTTAAATTATGTACATGTAAGGTTCACATGTAAGTGCAAGGACATACAGGACTGAGAGTCAGCAGGTATGATTTGGTATGGTTCCAATGATAAATCATTGTTGCCCTGAGCCCTCACCTTTCCTGCCACCCTGGCCTTCCTCTTCCTGAACCCAGATTGCTCCACAATCCAGCAATAGGAAAGGGAGCTCTTGGTCCAGTGTCTTTTCTCTAGAATCCTGCTCCAGAGTCACCGCCGACACCTATTGGGATTTGTCTGAACCTGTGCCCTCCTGGTGTAAAATATTTGCAAGTGCCCACACCTGAGCACTACCGCAGCTACACCACTGGATAAATCTTCACTTCTACCTCCTCACTCCAATAAAGCTGCTGTCAGCATCCTCCCAGGTCTACCTCAGGGCCACAGTCCTTTCCTCCTCATTTTCATTGACTACCAAGGACATTTTGAGTATAGTCTCCCCCCTTCCTTTTGCAGTCCCTTTGCATTAGGCTTCTGTGATGTGGTTATGTCCAAGTTACTCAGCCACAGTGGCCTTGCTCCTCTTTCTTGCTGTGGGGAACATTATTTTTCTCCCTTTAACACCAGTGCCCCTGGTTCTCTTCCATGACCCCGGAAGCCTCTCCTCCATGGCTTCAACTTCATACTAATGGCTCAGAAATATCAAATTTTAGTTCAGAATTCCCTTTAAGCCTTGGTTTTATACAGCTAGCTATGGATGTCAACTGTGGATATCTCCAGGGCTCCTCAGATTCCACAAATCCCAAAATTAAATGGCTAGCTTTCCTTTTCAACCTTGCTGTTCCTCTGATGGTCAATTCTTGATGTCTGGCAATGCCATTTCCCCAGTGACCCAAACCAGAAGCCTAGATTTCATCGTAATCCCCCCATTTGACTTTAATCTATGAAGCCAAGCGTCAGCTGTGTTCCCAGGATTCTTTCTCTTTAAAATTTATCTTAGAAGTTCCCTCACTGCCTTCTTTACTGTTATAGATTCAGTTCCCCCGAGGGAGACACTAAGAGAAGCATTTCAGAGTAGACGCTTTATTTTGGAGATCATCCCAATCAAGCCAGGAGGGGAGAGGAAGAAGGAGGCAGCAAGGAAAGGGAACCGATAAATCGTACATTCTCCAGTATATCGCCATTGTCAGTAACTGGAGGCTACTCCAAAAAGAAAAACACAGAAAAACCAAGCAAGTCAAAAGCCTTTCACTGTGGAATAAAGACCAAGTGCCTCACGTGGGTATGTGGAGCTCCTGGATTTACCTGCTGCATCCCTCTGCTGCTACATCCAGTGCCTTGTGTGAGATCAGATGTAGTGGATGATTCCTGGTTTCCTCACCTACCCTGGCTGCTTCTCCAAGCCCGTGTGTCTTTTCAGACTATAGCATCTGCTCTGGCAGAATGCAGACAAGGCTCAGCTCAATAGACGCCTTGTTTGTAATACTTTCCTCATCCACAGATCCTAGAGATGTCTACTTGACGAGCTAGGATACTTTTCTATTTGTTTGTCTGTCTCTCCCACTAGGCAGTGATTCTTTCAGTGAAGGGCCAGGGTGGATTCATCTTGATCTACAGCCCGGGCCCTGCCAGTGTCTGCATCACACCTGTGTGTTTGGGGGCATAGGAGTGGGTCATGGTGTGGAGCTCAAGAGTGGAGATGAGCACCATTTGATTTTATTTGATTTTAAAGCTTCTAGTGAGGGGTGTGTGTGTGTGTGTGTGTGTGTGTGTGTGTGTGTAGATGTACAGAAGGAGGATAATTAAATGTCTGATTCAGTTTAGCACCATTCTTTCCATTTTATTTTTCCATGTTGCTATCTGAATTGATAGCATGCATTTGGCCTAAACCCTGTGTTAAGCATTTCTGATGGTTTTGGCAAGTTTCCTGATGAAGTGCCAGATGTGCAGGTACCAGAACAGGGACTGCCAGTTTATATCCAGGGAGAAATTAGTCAGCTGAAAAAATTCACATCTTTCGAACGACAAAAATTGGTACTTTATTTCTTATCGAGGATTTTCAATGCATGTGTCAATCTACGAAGGGACAGTGAAGAATTACTTAAAAGTAGGACACATAACGAGTAATTATTATAAACTGAGATATAATGTCTTTGACTTGAAAGTGACTCTGGCTACGGACTAGATTTCTAACTACATCACCATCACTTATGCCCTTTCTCCCAATTTGTGTGTATTTTTTTACACCCCCTTCCTGGCAAACATAGATACCGCTTTCCAAGGAGAAGTCAATATAACGTTTTTGGAAGCACAGACTTTCCATTGCCAAAAGGCTTGGGCACCGAGAGCGCAAAGAGCCTGTATTCCATCCCCTCTCCCTGCTCCCTCTTCACCAATCCTGGGCCTCCACTCTCCCTGGATGAATCTCCCACGAATTCTGATTATAGGAGAGGGATAACAACAGCAGGAAGGAGATATTTTATTTTTATATCTGCTGACAGTGGATTGTTCCTCACATCGCTGTAGGAAAAAAAAATGTGTTTAGAAATGTACCATCATACGGCAGATCTTAAGTTGCACATCTATTAGCTGTTATTATTGACTATTGTCAGAGCAGTGCTACTGCCTGGAAAAGGTCAGGTCTTTTCATTTGTGTTTTTTCATGTGATGAATAACAAATAATGAAGCACAGAATTTATTGGGCTGTTGAGATTTCTCTCTCATATCTGCAGACTAGTTACCGGTTTTAGACTTTCTTCACTGACATCAGACAAATCAGTCCGTATTTATTTCATTTTTTAATCCCACAAAGGAGATCTGATTGAGGAAATTACTGCTCAGAAGAGCGACTACAAGTGAATTCTATTACTTGTACAAATCTTCACATGTTATTTCATGTCTTTAGCCAAGAGCGGAAAGACATGCTGGCTCTGTTCACAGCACAGGTGATCAGTGCATCCTGGAGGTGTCAAATATTAGCCTCTTTCATTTCCACACACATCAGGGGCTCTAGTTGGTCTGAAATCTGAAAACAGTAATGCTGTACTTTCTCCACTTAGCAGTTCCCTGGCTGAAGAAAGGCGTTAACCATAGCCGGGGGAGGAGAAACAGCGGTCCTAATGCACTATGATTGACTCTACACTTCCCAGGGGAGCATTATGACGCCATGGCAGGTCCAGGGAAAAACATCCTTGGCGGATAATCACCTAATCCCAAGGCAAGCGCATGTGAATTACACCAGTGACTTCCAGCTGCTGCACAAGGACACTGAATCCTGCTCTCCAGCTCACCAGTGGGCTGTGACTTTGGATGTGGGTAATCAGATTACATGAAGGTGCTAAATCTTCCTAAGGGCCTGGGCGTCCAAACAAAACAAAACACGTGATTCTAAGGTTTCAGCAGAAGAGATTTTTGGAAAAAGAAAATATAGGTGAAAATAAAAAGGTCTTGTTGCAAGAATTAAGTGCACGCGTGTCACATACTAAGTGCTCACTTAACTTCTTCATATTATTATTAGTATTGTTATCATTAGGAAGAGTAGGGTCTATGCAGAACAGGATCGTTCATTCAGCCACAACATAGTTTTATTGTTCACTCTGCCGACATGCCTTCCAAGTCACCACGGATGGAGTGGAAGAGGTGAATTTCATCAAAGGACATCTGCTGTCTGACTGGAACTGTATGAGCCAGTTTCCACAATGTATTTCGTTTAGCACTCATAACCACCCTACGAGATAGTCACACTCACATTTAGCAGATGAAGAAACGTGGCCACAGAGAAACCACACACATTACTAAAACTCAAAGGGCTACCATGCCAGTGACCTGGGTCCCACACCACCGCCAGATGCTAAGCACAGCATTGTTGAGCTGCATCTCGCTTCCACAAACTGCCTATGTATGAGGGAAAGTATCACAGGGAAGGTGAAGAGGGTGGATAGAAAACACAAAACAGTAGAGTAAATCCAAATAACTGACTAAACACAACGAAAAAGGGACTGAGTACCCCAGTTAGGAGATAGAAGTTACGTAATCAAATTTTACAGTTCTAAAATTCTATGCTGTTTGTAAGAGACAGATCTAAAACATAAGGAAGTAGACAATATTAAAGTAAAAGTATGAAACAGTATGCATCGGTCAAGAACTTTACCTTGTAAAGTTCTAAAGTTAATAGAAATGTTAAGGAATGACATTCAACTCTACAAGACAGGATAATTATATAATGATATAAATAGTTAATTCACCAGGAAAAACAAAAATTTCTAAGCATGAATTCACTCCTTAACATACCTCAAAATTAATAATGCAGAAGTGAATAGGGCTTCAAGGAGAAATTGGTAAGTCTTCCATAACACGAGATAATTTAGCATCTTACTCTAAAATAGGTAAGGTGAAAAAATAAGATTAAGCAATGAACAAGCTTGAACTAAGAACAGCAAGAACCATATTTTTTAAAAGCCACACTGAGAATTTTAGAAAATTAACCATACAAAAATCTTTGAGCCAAGTGACAACTGATTTCAAAGGAATAACATACTAGAAATTCAGTCTTCAACCTGAGTGCAATTAAGGTAGATCAAAATCTAAAAAGCTAACTAGAGAAAGAAACAAACCTCTGGCAACTGATAAACAATTTGTATAACTCATAGATTAAAGATGTACATTAGGTTAAAATAAATATATACACATACATATTTAAGGCTAGAGATTTACCTCAGATTACTGTTTTAGCTGCAGTCATGACTGAAAGTTAATCTGCTTAAGAAGTCAGAATGGGAAGTAACCAATGAAATAAATTTTAAAAAATTAAAGGAAGAAAATAATAAGGATAAAAGGAGATTATTAATAAGAGAAAAATAAGTATTGAGTAGAAATGATCAACAAAGTTATAAAGTGGCATTTGAACCAATATGTCTCTAAGATATGAAGGACAGAGAGAGAGAGAGAGAGAGAAATAACATTAAGGAATAAAAAGAGGTCAATCCAATAGGTGTTGTAGACAGTAAAATGCTAATAAAGCATATCATTCACAAGCTTATATCAGTGAATTTGAAAGCTTAGGTGAAAGGAACAAATTTCTGTAGTACTACAACTTTCTAAAATTACTCAAGAAGATATAGAAAACCAAATAGTCTTATAACCCTAAGCAAATTCAATTAAATAATTTAAATTCTTCTCACAAATGAAACGCCAAACCCATACTGTTTAACAGAATTTACTAAACATTCAAGACAAAATTGATTCCAATGTATACAAGCCCTTCTAGGGAACAAAAAATGAGAAAATAATTTCCAGTTTGTGAGGTTAGAAAAACTATAATACTAAATCTAGTATGGAGAGAAAGATGTGGGAAATTAAATCATAACCAGAATCATTATAATAAATGCAAAACTCCTAATATAATGTTATATAATCTAATTTAGGAATATATGAAAAAACATATTATGCTCAAATTAGAAAATTCAGAAATTCAATGTTTGTTTCTAATTAGAAAGTCAATTAATGTAATTCATAAATGAATAGCATTGGATAAAATTCACTCGTAATAATTACCTTAGCAAGCTAGAAGTTAATCCATATCCTTTAACATTAAGAAAACTAACTACAAAAATACAAACAGCCTCCAGCAAAGAAGATGCATGGCTGTGAAAAGTCTGAAACAATTCCTCTAAGACCAGGGAGAGGACAATAGTATATGCTAGCACCAATTTTATTCAACATTTTACTGAAGTCTTATTTGGCACACAAAAGCAAGAAAAAGAAACAAGAGTTATAGGGACTGTCACATTCCCTGATTTTATAATTTTTACATAGAAAATGAAAAGTATCTACAAACATATCATGGATCTTATCAAGCAGAGTCTGAAATGTACACAGAACAAAAAATAGTTCAGAATAGTCAAAAATATTCTCAAGAAGAAAAATATGAGAGATTTTGCCCTACCAGATATCAAGATTCTATAAAGTTATGAACGTGAAAAATTCACACAGAAATAGAATTACAGATCGGTATGCAAACGTATCAATTACGATGCTAAGATAATTGTCTATTATACAGTGGGAAAGAGTAAAATGGATTTGTATATAACACCCTACACAAAAGATTAAATACTTAAAAAAAAAAAAAACTTTAAAACATTGGAAGGAACTATAGAAGACGTCTTTATAATTTTGGGAATTATTTGTTAAATATGACAAAACAGAGACTGATAAATTCAGCTTCATGAATACTATAAACTTTTGTATGAAAATACACCATAAGAAAGTGAAAAGATGGCATTCATTTTTGGAGAAGACATTTACAATGCATATAACTGAAAAAACACACTGGATTCTACATTGTAAACAGCAGCATAACAGGTCAATAAGAAAAGATAAACAACACAATAAAAACTGGGTAGAAAAGATAAACAGGCAGACCATAGGAAAGGAAACCAACCCAAATATGAAGTAAACCTACAAAAAAATGTCAATATCAAAAGTATTTTTAAATACAATAATTCATTTCTCACAAATTAAAATGTTAAATGTTATCAAGAATGGAAAGCAACATACAACTTTATACAATTACGTTGGAAATTAATTGGCAATATTAAGCTGAAGAAACAAATACCGTATAGCTCAGCAAATCTATTCCTTAATCTTAATACTCCAGAGAAATACATATTCACAAATGGACAGAGACAATGAATGCTCATTGTCTATACTTTTCCCATGGAAATGACAAAAATATCCACTACCAAAAGAATGAGTACACATTTCATAATATTTTCACAAAATGGAATACTACACCACAGTGAAAATATAAGAACGACAGCCTCGTACATCAACGTGGATTTATCTGACCTAATAATATCAATTATGTAATACATAACATATATGACCATATCTTACACTGTTTAATGATACATGCATTTTTAAATAAAACTATAAAAGTGTAGGTATGATAAACACCAAATTCAAAGTTATTTTTCTCAGGAACAAGAGATTGGAGAGTATCATTGGAAAGGTATATACTTGGGGAAGGGGATTTTGGTCATACTGATAATATTTAATTTCTGAAGGTAGTATTCTATTATTCTGTGCATTGTTCTGTATATATGTCTTACAATAAAATTTTTAAAATAATGAAAGAAACTTTATCTCAAACCAAACACAGGTCTCTTGACAACTGGTAACATACATTAATGCAAAGCAATCTGTTACAGTAGGCTGCACAGGCTTGGAACATGCATTGCTCCATGGAAGAAAACCAGGTTTCCAGGAGGAAAAAGAAGCATTCATGGCAAATGGCTTCATTTTCCCTTTTGATGGAGCGCTCTTACCACATTGTAACTACTGGGTGTTGTTATTTCTAGGAGATCCCACCCATCTTTTCCCAAACGCCTTGTGTTTATGTTAGTGTTCCATTAATGTTCTATTACAGGATGAAAAGAAATACACATTTTTCTTCATTTGGGAAAACCTTTTCTATAAGTTCTCTGAAACATAGATATATACATAGTCTGCATGTACGTTGCAGCCATACCATCTGATAGGTGACATTCCATATACCGAACTCTGTGCTTCCTAACTTTAGAGCCAATGGCAGTGATACATTCACAGAGGTGAAGACTTGGATTTTCAAAGCAGCCACCCTGTATCGAACTGCCCATCACATTCTTCTCGATGGACGGAACATGATAGCCTAGCAAAATGTGCTCAAGACTTCCTAAGTACACAGGGCATTGCGGGCATTGCTTTTCATCTTTGCACTGACTCTCGAAGACAGGTTTTGCTACTTTTTATTTTGCCAGACAAGGAGAGTGAGGTGCATGTATTAAGCAGCATCCACAAAACACAGGACTGCTAAGTGGAGGAGCTGAGCTGGATCTTTACGTCATCTCCATGACCATTGGCTTCTCTCATCGTATATTTTCCTTAATTAAATATCGTTCGGGGGGCTTCCCTGGTGGTGCAGTGGTTAAGAATCCGCCTGCCAAAGCAGGGGACACGGGCTCGAGCCCCGGTCCGGGAAGATTCCACATGCCGCGGAGCAGCTAAGCCCGCGAGCCACAACTACTGAGCCCGCGAGCTACAGCTACTCAAGCCTGCGCGCCTAGAGCCCGTGCTCTGCAACAGGAGAAGCCACCGCAATGAGAAGCCTGCTCACCACAACGGAGAGCAGCCCCCACTCGCCGCAACCAGAGAAAACCCGTGTGCAGCAACAAAGACCCAGCACAGCCAAAAAAAAATAAATTTATAAAATATATATATATATATCGTTCGGTTCCGTTCAGTTCAATAAGCACTTGAGCAATGTTTCCTATGAGCAGGGCACTGCTCGGTCTGATAAAGTTGCAGAGGCTGGTCTCAGAGGGCGTCCGGCCCAAGCGGGACTCATGTGACAGGCAGCGCTGCAGAGCAATCACACGCATGGGGTAGGTTGTCTTATTGTTCTCAATCAAGTCTCCTTGTGTTTCGCCATCACTCGCCATACGCCCTCTTCCTCAGTTATGGGACTGCGGGACACAGGCTTCGGTCAGCGAATGGGACGTGAGTGGACAGGACATGTGCCACATCTGACAGGAGCTTCACGTGCACCAGCAGCCCCGATGTCCAGACTGGTCCCCAGGATGAGGGACCTGGAGCAGCACCGAGAGGGCGTCCGTGTTTGTAGCAGATCCACAGCTGCCACGTGTGCCACGTGAGCAGGAGATAAACGCTTGCTATTGTGAGGAAGTGAGACTTGGAGTCCTTGGCAAGTTGCTTAGCCTTTCAGAAACTCACTATCTTCATTGATAAAGTGGGGATGATACCTCCTGGGGAAGAAGGATGTACGGATTAAAGTTAGGTCATGGGATGAAGAGTTTACATGACAGGATCTGGTACACACTGTACGTTCAGTGACTGTTTGTGTTGTGTGTGTGTTTTGAAAAGAAGAGGATTATTCCATGATAGGAAAGCGGGGGACTGAATTTAAGGAAAGTGTTGGAGATAATGAAGGTAAAACTTGCTGTTGGTGGAGGGTGAACGAAAGGGAGGTGGGTCAGAAATAATGAAATCAAGAGCGTGGAAAAGGAATTTACACAGCGCATCTAGAAGACCTGCTCAGGATACCCTGAAGAGGTTAATGGCAACAGCTTACCCAACAGCAAACACAGGATTGAAGAAGGAAGACCCTCTCCCAGGGGCCACTGCCACGTAATTTATGGCAAGGAACCGCTTTCTGCCTGAATATCTCTGTAAATAGTCACATGGAATTTTCTGTAAATAGTCATGCCTTACTCTCTTTTTAGTTTTGTCCTGGTTTCTTTTTCCTCGGCTCACCATACCTCAACAGGAAGAAAGATGTTTTTAACTACTTTGTAAAGGTAACAGTAACTACTTTGTTCTCAATAAGGCAAAAGTAACTACTTTGTTCTCTGTAAAGGCAACAGTATGCTTTCTAAACAGTACATATGGCATTGCTGTTTGAGGAAACCTGGTCCAGGTGTGTGTAGGCTTGTGTGTGTGCGCCTGTGTTTGAACCACAGGCACTGCCCTGTGCAAAGACCTGCTTCTTCACTTAAAGGAAATTACAGGGCACATGCAGATGTCTAACTACACGACACCCTCACCCAGAGGGTTAACTCAGAGCAAAAAGGCATATGGCACCTACATCACCACAAACTCTGCCTCCTTTTACTTGCTGGTAAGTTTCATGAAAAACTCATTTCAATTTAGCGTAATTCATTAATGCTGCATCATAATACCAGTAAATACTTCTAAAACGTTTTGACTCAGCTGAAAATTATTCTAACTATGGGGCCTGGAATTAAACACATGTATGCACATCTAGTTCATCACCTCCAATGCTGCAGATTTCTCAGTGATATATTTTACAACATCGCCTTTTTAAAAATAAATATGTGCTCTTTTCAGTATATATTCTGACATAAGTACCCCTGGACGCCCAAAAAAAGTGGATAAAAAGAAGAATTGTAATAAACGGTGTACAGAAGGTACAGGGTGGTTCTGCAGCACCATCTAGAGTCTCGGGAGAGCATGACACTCTTCCTAATAATCAAAACATTATTTTATGCTTCCGGAAATGTAGAGAGTTTGAGGAAAAAAGTAATAAACCTGTCTTCCCCCCCCCTCCTTCCACTCATCAGTTTAACGCTGATAATTAAACCCATGGTACGCCAGTAGCCTTCACTTTGATAACATCTTGTCTCTTCTGAGAAACGTCTCTTCTGTGCAATCATGAGACCACGACGACTTCACTAAAAGGGACTGGGGTATTTCAGGGCTTATTTTTACCATATGAGACTCAGTCCTAGACATCGATTTCTGATTGTATATCCTGGGGAAAGGCATTTTAAAACATTACATCAGATAGGGTTTTATTAAACGTAGGAAAATATTCAGCTGGACATCTAAGCAAATGCATCTTCAACCAAAAATCTGTTTTGAATGCCAACTAAAACGCATTAGAGAAAAGCAAAGGAAGGGAAGAAGTACAAAGTGCCTATTATTTTTCCGGCGTGCTTCCCCTTTTCCCTTCCAATCCACTTCTTTATCTCAAGCAAGTTGGCAGTCCCTGCGCTGCGTCTGCCTTTAACGAATATCTCCTTTTTGCAGAGGGCTGCCCAAAGCTATCGGTGGTCCCTGCTTTTCCTGAATTAATGTCATTTATAAGCGGTAAAAGGGAGAAATGTTGTCAATATAAGATTATGGATTAAATGATGCAATTTCAGGGTCGGTCTACAGAAAGCACTTATGAAGAATCTGACAAGTGAAGATGAATGGCAACGGAGGAGGGCGTTTACAGCAGCCAAAGCCCAGGGCCAGGCGGACGCCCAGGCTCTGCTGCCACCTGCTGGCGTCGAGGAGACCCGAGCCCGCGCGTCCGCACAGGATCGTTTAGCCGTTTTCTCATTAAGAGAGCAGCTCTCCTTGCAGGTCACAGCTCACCTTGAGCCTCGCAGACGTGTCACCTAGCCCTCTCTCGGTGTTCTGATTCATTTCCGGAAACAGGCATGCCAAAGACCGGCAGAAACGCTGGGGAAGACATTCTGAACCCAACGGGTGTGTGATGTGTTGAATGTCTCCTGGCACTTCATTTAATAAGTTTAAATAATATACACATGAGAGCAAGGAAGAACTAAAAGAGCGAACTGGAGATAAATTTGATGTAATGACTTACGTTGTTACTTTATGATATTCTCTGCCCCCATGCAGTCAATCAATGAACACTTTGCATTTTGCCAAAATTTGGTTAAAGTGCAAAAAATACATTCAATACCCCTGTGAGCATGCTCACATACCTTCATCCAGCAGTGAAGCGCTACTTCTCTCTCTCCCTTTCCAGTCTCAAAGGTGCTGAAAATAAATTCGATGCAGTATTTCTTTTCTTTCTTTTTTTTTTTTTTCAAACTGACTCGGTATTTGATTTCTCCCTAGAGTCTGGCTGCTACCTCTAGGTCAGGTCGAGATGAGATTTCTGTCATGCATTAAGCTAATTTGGATTGTGACAAAGTACAAGACCAGGAAGTCGATTCCGAGACCACATATCCTGAGAGGGGAGTGCAGGATAAGCAGGGAGAAATTAATTAGCGCTGCCTTGAGCAATTTCACTGCCTTAGGTGGGATCCCTGGTGGAACGCCCAGGATGCTGAGACCAGGAGCTGGGATCACAGCCCTTTGGGGGCGTGTTGCTTGATCTCACTGCGTGAGAAATGGAAACAAGGCATCTGTAAAGAGCATGGAAAACCTCAGGAAGGTTGAAGCGCAGTAGACTAATTACAGTGGGGGGAAGCTGCAATTCCTACAGTTTCCCGAGCTGCATTCACAGCTGTGGTAGGAAGGGGAAAGGATATATTTGAGGTCTTTCCGTGGAGCACATAGATATTTTAATGTTACCACCCAATGGGGAGAGCTGAGAAAACTAACCCTAAAGGGCTCTGGGATACAACACTGCTTTTCTCTGTGTAAAAGAGAAGCTGGCAGTAAGGGCTCCTCTGGGAAATAATGTTTTAAAAGTTTATAAATACCTGGAGGTACATCTTCCTCCTTTCCAGTTATGCACAACTCCAGTAATATACTTAGCAGGCACACTTCTTTATCTTGTTTCTCTGTCTCAGTGTGTAATTCCCTGGATTACTGGCCAATGAATATTTATATTAGAACAGAATAAATGTATTCTTTCCTGTCATCCTGATAAAATGGATTAAATAAAACATAGCAAAATAAATTCATTTCTAAAATAAATGTCATAAAATTGTTACATCGGTGATATGTCTTCTGCATAAGAAAAGGGATAAGACCTGATTGCTAAACATCCCATGGGGCTGAGTAACAAGACTCATGGAGACGCCTGGTCATTAGCGAGGATGGGAAAACACGGAGGAGATCCAGGTGGCCAGAGCAGCCCACCAAGGCAGTGCTGTGTAGAATGAATTACGGATATGATGGACTCACTGAGCTTCATCCCAGCTGAAGAGTTAAAGAGGAAAATTTGGTTAAAGGGCCAGGGCTTAGTCACCATGCTACCGTCTCGTGATAGAACAATGAGGCGACTAACACAGCTGCACATTTGTGGAGTGGACGCTGTGATGAAGGTGGAGGGTCACAGTGCTACGTGGCTTTGATCTGTTTGCAAACAGACAGGGAGAGGCTGGCAATGGCCCTGTTCCCCATCTCTACTCAGATTTGGACCATTTTGGCTGCAGAAAAACTCCACCATGCTGTCTCCACCTTCTGAAGATAACAGGCTCACTTTTCTTTATGTCCCCAGCGTTGCTGCCTAAAGGGATGAAAGGAATCTCTGGCCCCTCCCTTGTCCTGGGGCTACCTGGTTAAAGGTGGCTTGGGGCAGGCAGGGTTGCAAGAGGGCCCCATTCAGGCAAGGTTAGAAGTGCAGGTTCCACCACCAACCATGAGGGAATGGGTGCTGCCCTGCCCTCATTGCCACGTGAGCATGGGTGAGTCCTTTAATCTCTCTGTGCCCCAGTTTCATCATCTTGATGACGATATGCCCTCTCATGGGAAAGTTATAAAGATGAGATGATCTAATACACAGAAAGCACTTAAAAGTGCAGCTGATCAACATTGTAGCAGTTCCTTAACTTACATTTGGGAGCACCTGCCACGTGGCAGGTACAAGACTGTATCACTGTGTTCCTAACACCAATCCAGTGATCTCCCCATTTTGCAGATGAGGAATCAGAGGCTGAGGGCAGTTGAAGGGCTCGGCTTAGGTTCATATGGGATGGGTGACAAGGTCGACAAGCAGATGGAGGGCTCAGAAACCACTGTGCTTTGTCAAGCTGTCCCCATCGCACCACCATAAAGAAAGGGACTAGCGCAGTCAAAAGCATGTAAATTAGATGTTTTGAGAGCATAAGTAACGGAAAAAATATTTCCCAGCTGGGGAGAAATGACACTGCTGCTATTTCCTGAAAGATGTGCCATGTATGGGTGAGCATTCCAGGCAGAACCGGAGTAGGGTCCCCGGAGGTAGGGGCACAAGTGACGTCGGGAAGAGGAGGGTGATGCTGGTGTCCCTGGACTGGTCTCGAGGGTGCTCGCGGGAGAACAGTGAGAAAGAAAGTCAGAAAGGCCGCTTGAGGACAGATGTGGAGAGATGTGAACGCCAGGCTGGGTTAGATTTCAGACTCTCAGCCACTGGTGTTTTTTTGTGCAAGGTAAAAGCAGGCTCAGGGCTGCTTTCTGGCAACAGTGTAGAGACCCCAACTGCAGGGAAAGGAGGGAACCAGCCAGTGGAATATCACAGCTGCAAGAAGCCCATGACTTGTGGTATTGCAGGAAAAGAAGACTGATCCACAGGTCTCCTGAGTTCTCTCCCTCCGAGACCAGCTGACCCCCTGTGAGCTCCCAGGTACAGCCCACACTCACTCTAATGAGGGTGGGGTGAGTGGAGACAAGATCCCTGTATTATCCCAACAAAGCAGAGCATGCCACCTACTGGTCAGCTTCTCAGAGCCTCCTTTCCTCCCTGGCAAAAGAAAAACAGTGATGTGTCTAGATCCAGAGAAAGCAATGCAAATAAAATGCCGGTCTGGGTCCCCTCTGCCCTTTCCCTCTCTTCATGGGCTCCTGGCAGCATCGGGCACACCCCCATCCTGCTCAACGCCAGAGCACCCTGCTCTGCTCCTTCTTGCTTTTCTAGGAAAACTCCAGGAGCTGCAGAGGCATGGCGGGAGACCTACCATCTCCATGCACATTCCAACTGCGGTATAAGAGCCCCAGAGAAGAAGCTGCCAAGAAAATTGGGCATAGCCACCCAGGAGCTCAGCCTGCACTATCCTCTTTCCCTCTCATTTTTCTCAGACCATTTTTCACTCTTCTCACTAGAAATGAGAGCTATAATGTGTACTATTCTGCCTGAGGTATGGGAGACACTAAATAAGCATTAAAATAATAACCCTAAAAATATACCACAGACAAATCACAAGGTATACTGCTTGAGCCTCCAGCTGTTCACGTCTGAAAAAAAGTATCAAGAGAGCAGACAGTCTTTATAAAACAGAGTGGTTCCAAACTACGAGGCTACCCCTTCTTCTATAGTATTCTAAGAATATTTAATTTATCAGAATTTATCAGAATCAAAATGTGAAATTAGAGAAACCCAGAAAGAAGAAAATGACAGTTGACAATATCCTCATTTCAAGCTATAACGTAGTTAACAACTTAAGTCTTTACTTCAGGTTTTTCCTCATGAATGCGTTGACTGTGCATACATACATTTATTTTGAAACACTAACATAGATGGATTCTGTTGACTACTTTTCATTTACCATTGTCTAGCTATTTCCTATACTATGAAAATATATATAACCATTACCAAATAATTGGACCTACAGATTCTTCCCAATTTTTCCATTATAAATAGAGGTAAAATAATTAAAATTTAGAGCAATATTTGTCACATTTTAAATTATTCTTCTAGGCTAGACTCCCAGCAGTAGAAATACTGACATAAAAGTTAAGAATATCTAAATCATCTTGTTACACACAGCTAAAATGCTCTCACAACAGAATTTGAACTCTGATAGCAATATATAGAAGTACTAACTCATTGTTCTTTATCAACCTTCACTATATTTTAAAATCTTTGCTAATTTAATGTGCCAAAAATGATTTGTAGGGAAAATGAGCTATTGAGTTTGTTTTCTCTGATTTCCTAGATAGAGAAAAACAACAGAAAGTTGGGAATATGGCTCCAGAGCCTGGAAAAAAGTTCTGGGCTGGAGATATTCATCTTAGAGTTTTTGGGAAACAGAAGAGTGTTGAAACCAGGAAGTTGTGGGATGCACACCTAGGTTATGTGCTCAACTGTGTTTTTTAATTCCTTTAAAGTTGAACAAAAAGTGACAAAACTGTCAAGGAGCAGTAAAAACAATACACATGGTAATGGCTATAATGCCATTGATGACAAAACATCAATAATAAAAACATATATTCACAACATATTAGGCTCCAGGTTACCCGTGTGCATTTATTCACAATAATGCATCATATGTGGTAAATGCTATTAATGTTGCTATTGAATAAATGAGGAACTGAGGCCCAAAGCTCAGTTCACAGGTGTGGTTGTGAAACTTGCTCCCGGTTTGTCTGAATCCAAAGCATGTGCTCTTATCCATCAAGTTAGGCCACTTCTACAAAATGGTCATTGACTAATAAAGATGTTGGATTGAGGGGCTGAAACTGAGCTTCAGACTTCTCTTGTTCAACCCAGTATATTTAATAGGTTTGTTGATTTATAGCTCCTTTAATTCCTTCTTCTCTTATAGAAGGTGGTAAATATTGTATACATAAATATATATGAAATTAAATATAAATAAATAAAATATATTAGATATATAAATATTAATATATAGGAATATAGCATATGTCTATATTACATATATATAAATACAATCTAATTTCAATTCATGAATTTAGACAATGTAACTGAAAATTAAACAGTCATATTTCCAGATCTGTATTTCATAATTTTCAGCACAAGTTAAACATGTCAAAGGAAAACATGAGATATGGCTTCAGTCCATACATAGATATTACTTCTATACTTACCCTGATTCCCTCCATCCATCTACCATAATAAAATGAAATGACAATTATTCCTGGTACTTAACTAATTCTCATAAAAAATCTTTGCCGAGTGTTTGAGTGGTTTCTGGTCTGACATGTACAGAGCTTGGAAGTCATCATTCCCACCCCCATAACAAGAAGAAAAGCTGAAGAAAATGAAAATTAACAACTTTTTAAATATTCATCAGAGAATTGCGGTCATTGCTGCCTTGAAAACTGGAGGGACAGACAGGCAAATACAGAGAATTATGGCTTCCCTGGACAGAAACCCATAGCTGAAGCTGCCTAAACATTTAAAGTAGAAATACTTTAAACTGTAATTGATGAAATGCTGGAGCCTTCGTGTAAAGCAGCCTGACAGTTAAAGACCTCAGACTTGAAGATCCTCACACATTCTTGAGTTTTACCAGGAGCTTCCAATGGTCTCAGAATGAAGATCTGAGAAAAAGTCCCTAGTACTTCCTACAGAGGGTGAGGAAAAGTGACAGCTTTGGAATAAGTTCAGAGCTTTCTGTTTTCCTTCACAAGGTCTGCCCTCAAGGGAGATGATTTTACTTGAACTTAGCTTATTAGGGTTTTGCTGAAAACTATCTGATCTGGGGGAAGGGAAATACCCAACTCAGGCCCACTAAGAGACCGGGACTTAATCTTAGGACCATAGAATTCTTTCTCTGCCAACATTTTACCTCTGCATCAATAAGGCTTCAACATAGTAACAGGAGATTGCTGCTAAAAGAACTGCAAGCCTCAGATCCTACTTCACAGGTTCTAGGGACACCCAGAGAAAATAGGGGAAACAAAGCAAGGACACTACAGGAAATGTTAACTTCAGAGAGGAACCCACGGCTAATGCAAACATTAAACACAGCCTAACTTCCAACCAGATAAACATAAGACCTCAGAACTGTCTTCCTTGGTTCTTTTGCCTAATGTATTTGTCCTCCTTCAACAAAAAAGTCACAAGGCATGCCAAAAAGGAAAAAACAAAGTATGAATAGACAAACCGAGAATTAGAACCATACTCAGATATCACAAAGATTTGGGAATGATCAGACATGGAATTCAAAATAACTATGATTAATATGCTAAGGCTTCTAATGGAAAAGTTAACAACATGAAAGAACATATGGGCAATACAAGCAAGGAGATGGAAACTCTAGAGAGAAACAAAAGGGAATGCTAGAAATGAAAAACAATGTAACAGAAATGAAGATTGCCTTTGATGACCTTATTAATAGACTGGGTGTGGCCAAAGAATCAGTGACCTTGAAGATGTGTCAGTAGAAACCTCCCAACTGAAATGCAAAGGGATAAAAGAATGAGAAATATGGAACACAATATCCAAGAAGTGTGAGCCAATTACAAAAGATGTAAGGCACACGTAATAAGAATACCAAAAAAGAAAGCAAGAAAGGAAAAGAAGAAATATTTGAAGTAATAATGGCTAAGAATTTTGGAAAATTAATGACAGACACCAACCTACAGTTCTAGGAAGCTCATAGAACACCTAGCAAGATGAATACCAAAAATCTCCACCTAGACATATCATATTCCAACTGCCAAAAATTAAGACAAGGAGAAAAATTCTGAAAGAAGACAGAGGGAAAAAAATCTTTATTTGTAGAGGAACAAGGATAAGAATTACATTGGAGTCCTCTTCAGAAACCATGCAAGCAAGAAGGGAGTTGAGTGTAATATTTTAAATGTTGAAAGAAAAAAACCAAAATTTCACTGTATCCACTGAAATTATAATTTAAAAGTGAAGGAAAAATAAAGACTTTCTCAGGAAAACAAAAATTGAGGGAATATACCTCCAGTAGACCTACCTTGTAAGAAAAGTGAAAAGAAGTTTTTTTAGAGAAAAAAAAATTACAGGTTCAAAACTCAGATCTACATTTAAAAAGAAAGAGCATTAGATAAGGAATAAATGAAGATAAAATATTTTATTTCTTATTCTTAATTTATTGAACAGATAACAGTTTTTTCTAATAATAATAGCAACAATGTATTCAGTGACTGTAGCTTGTGGATAAGTGAAATGAAACATAATATGGGGTGGGAGGGAGGAATTAGGAGTGCTCTGTTATAAGGTACTTGCACTAAACATGAAGCAATGTAGTGTTATTTGAAAGTGACTTGGATTAGTTGTAACTGTATATTACAAACACAAAGGTGACCACTAAAAAAGTTAAAAAGGAAGTATAACTGACATGCTAATAGGACAGAGAAAAATAAATCATATAAAATACTCAGTTAAAATCAGAGAAGGCAGAAAAAGAGTGGAAGTCAAAAAAAGAAACAAAGAAATAGTTCCACATAAGTATAGTCAACTGCTCTCTGACTAAGGAGCAATAGAAATTCTCTGGAGAAAGGACAATCTTTCAACAAATGGTGTTGAAACAACAGGGCATCCACATGGGAAGAAAATGAATCTAGACCCTGACTTTTCAGAAAAATTGACTCAAAAAGGATCATAGACTTAAATGTAAAACATAAAAATATAACACTCCTGGAAGATAACATCGAAAAATATTGATGGCTTTGAGTTTGACAATGAGTTTTTATATACAACACCAAAAGCATGATCTACAAAAGAAATATTGATAAGTTGGACTTCATTAAAATTTAAAACTTCTGTCCTGCAAAATATATTGCTAAGAGAATGAAAAGACAAGCCACAGATTAGGAGACAATATTAGCAAAAACCATATCTAATAAAGGCTGTATAACTATGATTCCAATTATATGACATTCTGGAAAAGTTAAAGCTATGGAGGCAATAAAAATACCATTGGTTGCCAAGAGTTGAGGGAGGGGAGCGAGGGATGGAGAGATGGAGCACAGACTTTTTAAGGCAGTGAAAGTATTCTGTATGATGCTGTAATGGTGCGTACATGGCACTGTGCATTTGGAGAAACCCATAGAACTTCACAACACAAAGAGTCAACCCTAATGCCAACTATGGACTTTAGTTAATCATAATATATCAGTGTTGGTTCATCAATCATAACAGACGTGCAAGATGTTAATAATAGGAACCTGAGGGCAGGGGGAAAGGGAGTATATGGGAATGCTATTCTTTCTGTCCAATTTTTCTGTAAATTTAAAGCTACTGTAAAAAAATAAATAAAGTGTATTATTTTTTTAATCCAGGCACATAAGGTAATAGGAACCCAACCACCCCCATCCATCTATCCATCCTTCCGTCCATATATTTGTGGAATATCAGCTATGTGCCTGATCTCATCTAGACCCTGTGCACACCTCAGTGAATAAGGGAGAAGAGAACCTTATTCTCATGGAGTTTGCATTCAAATGGGGCTATACAGACAATAAACAAGAAAACAAAAATAACATAAATTCAGATAGGATTATATTGTTATGAATAAATGAAAACAAAAAATATGGTGAAAAGTGCCTATATTAGGGAGAGAATGGTATTTTTAGCTAAGACCAGAAGGACAGAAGAGAATCCTGTCAGACAGGAAGGAGGGAGTGTGTTTTAAGAGGAGGAATCACAAATGCAATGGGCCAATTATTGTTTCAAACTATAAACGACCAAAGAGATTTTGAAGTCATTTGATGACACAGGGAAACAGGTAAGGTAAAGATATACACCTTTCTCTATGCCTCCAATAATATAATATTTCATATCTATCACATCACAAGGGAACAATGTTTCCTACTTGGGGGCTTTCTTCCTAATCACATGATTTAAGTCTGAGGCTTGTTAAATGAATACTGGTAGGTTGATGTCAATCATTAAATTAGCAATATGGAAAAACCTAAAACAAGGATACCAACAACCAAACATCTGTGTTTTGATTTGAGATAATTATTCAATATGATTTTTTTGTTACTGACTGAGTGACCAAAATTAATGACCCATACCTGGAACTATAATTCCTGTTCATAAATCAATAGAGAATGATCTGTATTTTCCCAGAGTTAAACCAAGGTTAAAGGGAAATAGAAAATCCATTGCAAAAGTCAAAAATATTGGTAAAGTTTATCTTGCATAGACCGATACCAGAATGAGTGTATGTTATTGTGAGTGGGCAAAACATTTATTTACTAAATTATGTCCTTGGCAGAACAGGCTTTTCCTAAAGTTCTTCAGGAAATATTTATTTTTAGATTAAAGTTATTTTACCTACCAAAAGGAAAACAGTTTTCGAAAGTGTAATATAATTTTCAGTCATTCGCGCCTCTCAATTAATCTACAACTCTTTCTTGAGACAAAGTTTTGATATAGAGTGAAGAAAGGGGATAATCCATCTCCTAATTTCCTGAAAGGTCACTGGCACTCAGAAGAGACAGAGAGTGGTGAGTTTGTAGACTCTTTCCTGTTCAAATGCCCAAATTCTAGCTTTCCTATGGGAATAAATGAAAAATAAAGTTGTCAAACTCTGTATCATGCATTCAAGCCCAGTGAAACTGTTTTGTACTGCTGTACTGTCTGCTAAACCTATGATAATCCAACTACAAATTGCCTAGATTATCTGGTACCATCTCTTACTTTGAACATACTCTGCAAGGATATGCAGTGATGACAGAGATTATCTTTAAAGGATGAAAACAAGAAGATCATTTGGATCTAAGAGATAATGTTCCATCAATTTCATTTCCTCGTGGATGAATTGATTTTCAGTTACCGAATTACAACAGACAATAAGGAGTGAGCGAGGTATTAGCTCTCTGTCCCTGGAAAATGAGCAGCAGCTGTTCTCTTAGGAAGTAGCCAGACGCCTGAGCTACATTTAGGCTGGTGTGTGTTCTGGAGAAGTTTTCTTCAACTGTTAAAACTGAGAAGAGAGAAGCTCTCTTTCTGTCACGTGCTTCTTACATTCTGATTTTTGGTAAACAAGAACCCATGAATTAACCTCATGGAACAGACACTCAGTTCAAAATTTTGTTTCTGACCAATTTCTTAGTCTCAATTATTAAAAACTACATTTTATTGGTTAACAATAAAATTATCAATGGATGATAAAATCCTCAACTTAACAGTGCTTTACTAATATGAAAAGCACTCCTCGCAAAATCACTGTGGGATGCAAACTACATGCATGAACTGATGCCACAAAGAATATAGAATCACAGTCGCCTTTGGCATGCATAATATGCTTGTCTTCTGACAGTTATCTCAGCCACCAGTGTATATCCTCCATTGATAATTTTACTATTATCTGATAGAGCTGCCTCTGGATGGGGGTAACAGGTGGTCCCACAACAAAAATAGAGAGTAATTTTTACTCACTTCCCCATATATCCTCAGTGAAACTCTCGGGGTATAGTCAAAATTCAAAGCCAGATTACCCATGAGAAAATGTTTCCAATGATTCTATCTTTTGCCAAGTAACCCCAGGAGAAACAGCCTTCCCACAGACCAATTGTCCATATGCCACATGGGAACATCCTTCTGCACCTTTCTTGGCATTGGTTCTGTGACTTCACTTTTAATGGGATGAGCCTCACAGCCCTTTGTGATGATTACCCTGTAGGCAGAGTAAGTGTAGACTAAGCATTGTACAGGGTATCTCTCAGTGTCTCTCCTATGTCTTCGGGACTCTGTGTAGATACAGACAAGCACTGATTCCTTGGGATAAGGTATTGTAAATTTAGTACCATAATTAATACCAATAAAGTAAATTTACCATCATAAATTTAATAGAATTGACTCTTGTGGACACATTGATTTTTACCAATGAGATATACCAGAACACTTTGGAGCAAGTTTCCAGTCCACTTTAAAAGGTTATTACTACAGTGTCTCCCCTTGCAGCCTGAGATTGAAGAGGAAAAAGTGTGTTATAGAAGAAAGGATTTTAGTTCTAGGATCAACCACTTGCCAATTGTGTGCCCTTGAATGAGTCACTTTACTTTTTTTTTTTAATGTTTTTATTTATTTTTGGCTGTGTTTTTGTTTTTGTTGTTGTTTTTCTGCTCGCGGGCTTTCTCTAGTTGTGGCGAGCGGGGGCTACTCTTCATTGCGGTGCGTGGGCTTCTCATTGCAGTGGCTTCTCTTGTTGCCGAGCACAGGCTCTAAGCATACAGGCTTCAGTAGTTGTGACTCACAGGCTCAGTAGTTGTGGCTCGTTGGCTCTAGAGTGCAGGCTCAGTCGTTGTGGCGCATGGGCTTAGTTGCTCCACGGCATGTGGGATCTTCCCGGACCAGGGATTGAACCCGTGTCCCCCGCATTGGCAGGAGGACTCCTAACCACTGCGCCACCAGGGAAGTCCCACTTTACTTTTTTTAAAGCCTCCGTTTTTTCATTTATAAAATGGAGACTATTACTTCCCTAAGGGCTTCCGGTAAAGATTAGCTGTGATACTTATATAAAGTACCCAAGGCAGTACCTGACACATCATTGTATTTAATAAATATCGGTTTCCCACTTTTTACCTCAACTTACGTTCCTGTTTGAAAATTCCTTAGCTGATTAGGTAAATGAAGATTCATTCCCTGAAATACATAACTGGAAAATCAGGTGCAGATTAGAATACAGAGATATGACCCATATATGAGAAGAGAAATTTTGTCAAGAATAGATCATGTAAGGGGGGGCTCTTCTAATAAAAATAAGTTGTGAAAGAACTTCCTCCATAAAAATTGCTCATCATCTGCAAATATTAATAGTGCAGGTCCTGGAATTCTTTTAAGGATCTGTCAACACATTCCAGTACCAGATTGTTCTGATGGAAGGAAGACCCTGGACTCCCAATTCTACCAAGCAGAGTTAACCATTTTGTCCTCAAGAGATTTTTTGCATATTCCCCCTTTGTGATGAATGGAAACGGTTTTGCAAAATCAGCAGAAATAGTATCTCCAGCCACCCTCCCCACTTAATTTCTGGTAACCATCTAGTCCCTGATCTGGGTGTTCTAAATTTGTGAAAATTCAGTGAGCTATACACTGAATGATAGATGCATTTTATATTTCCATAAAATAAAATTTTATAAAAGGACCCAGTAGCCAAATTGAAGAGGCTCTTACTGGCCAAAAAAATGATCAAAATATGAATATCAATAAGTATAATAAACCACAGTGGATTTAATACAACAGTGTTTTAATCTCTTCATTCTTAAAAATACTAAAATAAATGAACAAATAAGCTTTTTGGTTACCTTTTAAGGATGCTAGAGAACATACTCATTATTTTGAAAACTAAATTTTTAAAAAGCTGAAAAAAGTCAAACCCTTAGATAAACAACAAGGTCTTGATGTATAGCACAGAGAACTATACTCAATATCCTGTCATAAGCCATAATGGAAAAGAATAAAAAGAGAATATATATATATTTATCACTAACTCTGCTGTACAGCAGAGATTGACACAGCATTGTAAATCAACTAGACTTCAATTAAAAAAAAAGAAGTCAAACCTTTACCTTGTCTTTCTTTTGTGAGCTTTATCACAGCATAACCAAATATGATGAGAATGTTTTCCTTATAGTGTCCCAGATAATTAATGAAGAATGAATAAATGAATAATGACTGGATTAACAGAATTTTAAGGTGTACATGTAGATTAAAAGAGGCTTAAGAATCACATCCAGGGCTTCCCTGGTGGCGCAGTGGTTGAGAGTCCGCCTGCCGATGCAGGGGACACGGGTTCGTGCCCCGGTCCGGGAAGATCCCACATGCCGTGGAGCGGCTGGGCCCGTGAGCCATGGCCGCTGAGCCTGTGCGTCCGGAGCCTGTGCTCCACAATGGGAGAGGCCACAACAGTGAGAGGTCCACGTACCACAAAAAAAAAAAAAAAAAAAAAAACCCACAAAGAATCACATCCACTAATGTCAATGTGTGAATGTTATTTTGATGCCAACCCCAAAAATAAATTTTAAAATTATGAGACAAGTGAACGCAGACTAGATGGTTATTAATATTAAAATTTACTTTCATGGTTTTAGTGAGATAATGGTATTGTTATATTCTTTCAGAATCCTTAGTTTTTAGAGGTACACACTGAAATATTTAGGGATGAAATAAATTTACATTTTACCTTTGCCTTAAATAATGTTAGAGATGGAGAAAATGTGTGTGTGCTGTTCTGTGTAGATAAAACAAGGTTAATCATGAGTTGATAGGTTTTGAAGCTGTGTGATAAGTATGCAGTAACTTTCTCTCTGCTTTTGTGTGTTTCTAATTTTTTACCACTATAAACACTATAGATGGCTGTTAATTCCTTTGAAAAATAAGTGAAAGAACTCTTCATGTTACATATAATGCCCTTTGTAACTTGACTTTAATTGTCCACTGATTTAGGAAGCATCTTACTTACTCACTGTTTTTCAGGAGGATACGTGGGTGGCTGGAAGCATAGAAAAACAGTGATTCTGGAAATGGCACACGGATAAGAAATTCTGTACACCTTTGAATGGCTACCCTGACTAGCTGAAATTTGGGATATAAAATCAATGATACCGAGTGCCTGCTGTCACGGAGCTCAGAGTCAAACAGGGCACATGTATGACTATATAAGTCAGATGCAGTGAGGCAAATGCTGCAGCCAAAAATAACACTAAGAAAATTTAAGGCATAAACAATGAAGACTTGCTAGGTTGGGAGGCAAGACACTGGAAGACCAAGGACTATTGGATATGAGCATTTTCAGGAATTTTTTAAGTATCTTTGTGAATCCTAAATTAGGCAACAAATGACATGTCTTCAATTCAATTTAAAAATGTATATCCCTTTCTCTATTATTTTTCTTTTCCCTCTGAAACTGACTTTCAATTTGCTTAAGTGTTGTATGCCTAGGTCATAAAATACAGCACCAGTGCTGCAAAATACAAGTACCAATAATGCAAAACTCCATCAATCAGTCCTCCCAAAACTTCGCTGGTAAGCAAGGCCAAGTTTTCCTCTTTTATCCCTACTATTCCATTCTTTCTATCCTCTCAGAGCACCTTCATGAGATAATGGGTTGAATGTAATGACGAAACAGGAAATTAGAAAATAAGTAGTATTATATTACTTTATAATAGAAAGAGAGAAATAGTGAGTAGCTACTATCCCTCAGAAAAGGGATGCTTTGTGAATTAATCTAAATGTACAGTATGGAAAAAGGAAATGGACACTAAATTGTCACTTACATAATAGTGAAAAAGTTTCTGAGTATTAACCTATCTTTTATCAGATAAAAGGACACGAACAAGTTGATTATAAGAGAAAGTCCAAAAGAGTGAAAACTTCAAGATAAATGCATGACAATATATGGATAACCTACAGATTTTAACTAAATTAATGATAATAAAGAAATTAGACTATTTAATTTTCAAATCATTCTGGGAAAAATCTCTAAACACTCAGTTGTGCCTAAGTAGGTATGTACAGTTTTCCTGAAAAAAAAAAATAATAATAAGGCCAGCCCCTTACCTGTAGTTTTTCTACAGGGTATGATGAATGGAGAGGAAATAATAAAATTTAATATAAGCATGAATTTGAATCCATGTACTGCTTTATTACTTTTAATAAAACTAATTTTAAATCTAACTTTTTCTTACAGACCTTCATATGTAAATTTTTATATTATTAGTTAACTGTACAATACTGGAAAGCCATTCTCTGGCAATAGAAGTCCAAACACCTGGCTTCAGATGCATCACCTTCTGGCTATTCGTTTGTTCAAACCAAGCCAACATCTATTTTCCTTAATTAGGTTAACAGTGATTTTGCTTAGAGGGACCAAGTAAGAGTCCTGTTCGCCTCCTGCAGGCACTGGATTAGGGCTCCAACACCAGCCTAGGGATGGAAAATGTAGTCCATGTCTAGCCAATAACACGTCAAACTCCTCTTGTCCAGTAGATTTAGTGATAGATACATGGACCAGATAGTATCAAATGGTGCAATTCTACCCCCCATCCATCTAATTTGATCCTCAAAGAGTAAATCTCGGGATTTTTTTAAAGCAGCCAAGAAGAAGCAAACTCTATTTCGTCCAACTTGAACTTATGGCTGGGGGGCTTAAACGGAGTCAGAAACCAAAGTCAATATAATTGAGGTAGGCCAAGAGGTAGAAACAAGAGCAGGTAACATTTGAATCTCTGGGTCAAGCCATGCCTGGAGACAGTCCCTTTGGTCATTTAATCTAACAGATTTTGTTTTTATTTAAGCCAACCTGAATCGATGTTTTATCATTTACAACTCCATGTAAACCATTCGTTACAAAAGGCTATGCACTTGTTACAATGAAGCTGCTATGGTTCAAAGAGGTTTTATTGCATTTCTCAGAGAACTGACTTAAGAAACAGTTTACAAGACACAGATGAAATAAAGTTCATTATTTTATAAGCACATCTCATTTCCAATCCCAAATAGCATTTTACAGGTTGAGTACCAAGCACTTTTTTACTCTGGATAACAAGAGTTAACACACATGCACACACACACATACATACACATGCAAGACAAAAGTTTACTACCACTTAAAATATTCAGATACCTATGTTTCAGTCTCCAAAGAAAATTTTGGAGGTGTTATACACATGGCCTAAATAATAGCAGTAACGTTAATGGGTGCACATAGCATCCTTAAATAACAATATAGCAATTGAATATGTACAAGGCAACAATTGTTTAACAATTTCTCATGTTTATTTAAAAATCTGTCTTTTTTAATAAGTTGAGGCAACAGAATATCAGTTCACCTGGGAATTCATTCATTCCCTCTGGATTAGAGTTTTGGTATTTTAAAGGAATTTTCAGGTTTTCCTAAATGATTATGAAAAAATAGGTGCCAAAAAACGTCAGAAGTCAGATTTTTACAAGATGAAATTTAGGTAAAAAACAAAGAAAAATGTTGCTGTAGAATAAATAGTTCCATAGCTGGTAAATAACATTATTCTTTATTGAATATTTATGTAGAATCAGTGGGAAACAAAATAAATAGCTACTCACTGCCCAGATGTTTGAAAATGCATAGCAAAAATATAAACTCAGAAGAGTGCCACTACTATTGTTATAATTCAATAAAAAATTACCTACAAAATTTTAACAAAGGTATAACGAGAGAGAAACTAAAAATAGTCTCAGGATAGGGCTTCCCTGGTGGCGCAGTGGTTGAGAGTCCGCCTGCCTGCCGATGCAGAGGACACAGGTTCGTGCCCCTCTCTGGGAAGATCCCACATGCCGTGGAGCTGCTGGGCCCGTGAGCCATGACCGCTGAGCCTGCGCGTCCGGAGCCTGTGCTCCACAACTGGACAGGCCACAACAGTGAGAGGCCCGCGTACCGCAAAAAAAAAAAAAAAAAAAAAAAAAGTCTCAGGATAAACACATATGCAAGTTTACAATTATTCACAGGAGTGAGTTTTCCAACTGGTTATGGTTAAAAACAGTGACATTTTTCAAAAATTTCATTCCAAATGTAGAACATATTTTTACTTTAAGTATTCACATACATCAATAAAAATAGAAATGTGTGTATATAAATAGGTCAGTTCTATAAATACACATGTTCAACTTTTTTTTACTGGGAATGATCTCTTATAAGTTGGTCGACCTCAGTTATTGGATTCCTATTGCCTATGGACCACCTTTATTAGAATTTTGAAAGAAGTTTTAAAATATATTTAATATCATTGTGGTGTTAACTATATTTTAGTATTTTATAATTTCATATTTGTTATTAGATGTCTAATGTAAAAAATGAGATGGATCTCTATTCACAAAAATGAAGGGTGCAGATAACTAACAATGAAGCTGATAAGACATCTACTCAGATGCCATTGTTTTAGGATAAGGAAATAAATCCAGAGAAAGGGAAGAAACCAGCATGACATGGCTCAGTAATGGAAAGGGCAATTCAAGCCCACTCTACTGTTTTGTACAGAGCTTTTATCATTTATAAAATATAATATGACATCAATGCTGAATTGTGTAAGAATTTGCAATATATAAATATAAACTCTCTGTCCACTTCTGCAAATCTCAGAGCTTAGGTCCATAAAATTGAGATCAGATCCTAATGTTTTAAGAATAAAAGTAAAAACTAGGACTGAACACTGCAGTAAACCAGAAGTCCTCCCTCATGTGCATACTTAACTATTGATATTTCCAAATGAAAATAGGCATTACCACAACAATAATATAACTGTACTAATTTATCTATAAATATTATGAGCTTCATACATCATAAAAAAAAAAAACTTTCAACAATAATACGGAAGTGATATAACCAGACAGACAATAGGGAAATATACTGCCTTTTCTAGTTTCTACTGTACAGTGCTCTAGAAAATGCTGCCCATGCAATATATCTGAGAACACGAGAGTCCTACATCCAAGCCTTTAATGTGATAAAGCAGCCATCTGCAGGTGGTGAGAGGCCCCACTGGGGAACCTGCTCCTACCGTGTTGCTTATGGTTTCCCATAAAGAAGGCTACAGTTACATCAAAAACTGAAGTCCAAAAAGCTTTAAGCACTCTTTCTTGAAACAAAACATTCAACAGAAGATACACTTGAAAATTAACTGTTCAAATACCCTTGCTACATAAAATCCAAGTGCATGCCATTCAATAGAGCTGTTGTAGGTGAAAACCAGATGTAGAGTTTTTATTCTGATTGCAAATTTAACATAACAACAACAAAATACCACTCTGGTGATTCAATTACAAATGAACTGACCCTGTGTACCTTTTAAGCTGGAGCTATAGGGAATGATGGTACAGTTATCATAGCACTGTAAATGTTGTAAATTTTCCAAAAGAAAAGAAATATTGAGGGAGAAAATGAAGCCACTCTGAATGGGATGAATAAAAGTAACACAAACATATGCACATACACACAAACATGCATACGTACATACACAAATACAAATAAGACTTCAAAATGCTTGTTTTTCCAGTTACAGGTACAATAATCTACAAGAAGGTTTTGCTCTTCACGGTCAAGCCTAGCATTTTTGCCCTGTCTCAAATGTGTCTTTTCAGTAACATGAGGTCTTTTTCCTCCACGTACTCTGTTCCAGTAGTGATATTTATCTGTAGAGTCCATTTTAATTCTCTCAAATACAATTACCAAATTTAAATAAGAGAAGGGGAGATTAATCAAAAGCGAGTATTGAGGGGACTCAGCATGGGGCATGGGGCATGTGCTGATATCTCTACAACGAGGGATGATGAGCTATGTGGCTCCTTGGCAACAGGAGCTCTTCCCAAGGTCTGTTTCCATGCCTGGAACATTGAGAAAGCTTCCTCTGCACACAGTTTCCAGGGTGGTTCCATCAGATCACAGGCTCTCATTCCAGCTGCATCCACAGGAGGCCCGACTTCCTGGGGTTTCAAGCTTCACTGGCAGGCACTTGGGATGACAGAGGTACAAGGGGCTTTGGAGACCCATAAGCCATCTCCCAAGTGCAGCCTGGGGTTTTCACAAATGGATTCCCAGAAAGAGAGCCACGCCTAGTTCATTGAAATTCATAGATAAGCTACACAGCAAAACACAAGCTATTTAAGAACCCTTATTTACTTAACCAAAGTAATAAAATATTTATGAGAAAAAAAAGAACATCTAGCCAGTCCATAAAGTAAACTAGCTGACAAACTAATTAGTGTTTAATAACAAGAAATTTCTATCAGTTGCCAGAAGCACCACAAATTACTTATGGAATAAACAGACTTTTTTTTCATTTCTGTTCTAGTCTCAGTAACTAATATTTGGCCATTATTCATAATTGTTCCTTTGGAGTTTGCAGCATGATTAGCAGCATATAAAATTAACAGTCTTGGAAATGGATTTCAGAATGTGATTTTCCACTTTTAATGTAGGCCTAGTAACATACTTTGATGTGGAAAGAACAGTCAAGCCACTCAACCGACCTCTTTTTCTTCCCAAGTTTTAAATTTAATAGATGAGGACCTAATACTAAAAACAAGTAAACACAAACAGTGCTTATTTGATAAAGCCAGGTGCTACCCATATTTTAGGGGGTTGAATTATTGCTTCTTGAATTTCCAAGCTTACTAGACACATAGCATGGGTACTACTGCAGGAAAGTAGAGAATCAGTTTTTCAAATGCTAGCATTAATGTTTCTAATTCACCAGGACCTTATGCGGAAAACCAGTGTTCATTTGTGGAGTGTGTTGAATCTTATTAAATATACAATCTAATTAAATATAAGGTAATAGAAAAACACAACAAATTCAGGATCTCAGAATTAAGTCCAAATATCCATTCAATAGCAATAAATAAATACAGAATAAATCCATTTATCAAAATAAAGTAACTCAAAGACTTAGTTAAGAAATGCAATTTTATTATATGTCAAACACAAAAAGTTGAACCCTCTCCTCCCCCCCAAAAAATGAGCAGAAAATCTCCAGGAAAATTGTTCACAAAAAGAAAGCTCTCTCCACAGGGAGAATGTGTTAAGTGAGATCAAGGGACGCATTATTTAATAATGAAGGTCACAGTATCCAATGAGGTTTCACACATAAACATTTATGCAGCGGATGGCAGCAGAAAGGTGTCAAATTCTACAATTATATTTCAATGATCATTTCTCTAAATACCAGCAATAACCAGTTAGAAAATTTATCAAAACCCCCCAAATGATGTTGAAATAAATATTAAAAAATTCAAGCATGTAGATTGTATAATATCATAACAATATTTATTCACCAATAAATGTAGAGTCAATGGCACCTCAAATAAATGCCACCAGTTTATTTTTTAAATGCCTGAACTCATCTGAATATTTATCATTACAGAGTGGACACTCCCATAAATGGATGGGTGAGAGATTAAATTGGGACAAACTTCAGAGCACACAATTTGGCAATATCAACCAAAACATACATTTCAGGCACTCTGCAACACAAGGATTCTATAATAGATGTATCCTATTCATAATATTCTAAACGTGCCGCATATTCTATGAATATTGATTTATTTAAATTATAGTTTATAATAGTAAAAGAGTTAAAGACCATCAAGTATCCTTCAGAAAGATACTACTTTGTAATATGTGATGTGGGCCACTGAAATTGTAGCCAAACAGAGAAAATTAATAAATCCTATGCTCAAGGATGACGCAAATTTATGGAATATTTCACATTTTGGTGTTCATTTTGTTATTTTTTTATCTATACATATTCTTACACACACACACACAGGATGTGCATGCGTGTATTTGTGGATTCAGAGAAAGAAGAGTAGAAATGAGAATTTAAAACATTATTTTAATAAGTTAGTTCCTATTGTTTCCCAAAAGGACAGGAGTTGATGTTGAAGATACTGGAGAAGGAGTAAGGGAATCATCCACTTTTCTCAAGTTTCATGGGAAACTGTTAAATTGCTTTGGTAATATTTGCCAAAAACTTTTGGAAACAAGCATGACTTCCCATGAAAAGTCCAATTTTGTTGATCAGAAAAGTATTAGGAAAGCATTCATAAGCTAAGAATTCTGCATTTCATTTTCATTTGTAAAAGACAGCCCTTGTGCCTTTTTCGATCTGTTAGCACACAGGGTAGCAGTGATCCACAGTCCCACGCACCTGAGCTTGCCTGACTTACAATTCCAGGGATTGAATGGAAATGCCATACAGCAGCAGTTCTCAAATAAGAAAGCAACATAAATCCAGTGTGGAGTCCAAAGGGCACCATGCAACTTACTCCATCTCATAAAACTCAATAATCTAGACGGGTACAATCACATTGCATGCAACACAGATGAAAAGCATAATTGAATCACAGGAGGAAGAAAAAAAGAAAACCCTAGAAAAGAAGACAGTGGTTCAGTTGAAAATCAAAACCTGCTGCTTCCCAAGTTCCAGAGTAGTTACTCCCCATTGTTTCCATAACCGACTTTACAAAGTGCCTGTGGATGACAACCTCTCTTATTGGGCACATCTGTGAGTACACATTTTAACTGCTGCAATGGCGCCATACTGAGAGATACATGAGCCAGCATCCATGAAGAAAAGGATACGTGGTATTTCCCCACAGAGAAGAATTTTGTCCTTAAACGGTTTATATTTGTGTACATTAAAATTTTTATTTTATGTATTAGGTGCTAATTTTTTGTAATCAAACACATTGATTCCAAGTAATAATATCAATTGATACACAAAAGTATTTCATGTGAATAATAATCAACTTCTTACATGTAGAAAATAGGTTTCCACATTAAAAAAGAAAACTACAACAAAAAATTTAGAGAAATTCCTACAAATCTAATAAAGCAAAAGAAGGCTTCTAATAACTCACAGTGCTAAGAAGATATAGTGCAGAGGCTATTTTAATGCTATTAGCATCCATTTAACCAATAACTATTGAGTCAGAGAGGATAAACATTTACCAGTAAAGCCAACCAAATCTACATATTTGTCCGTCTCTTTTAAGTTTTCAAATTTATTGACATAATTGCACATGATATCATCTTAAGATCTTTTTGATGTCTATAGAATCTGTAATTATATCCTTTTCATGTTCCTCATATTGGGATTATGGGTCTTTTCACATTTATTCTTGCTAGGTATTCCATGTGCTCTTAAACATAATACATATTCTTAATTTTTGTGTAAATGGTAAATCTGTAAATGTATTTATATAGATATATGATAAAGTATGTTTATTTGTTCAAATATTCTTTATCCATGATTATTGTTAGTCTACTATTTTATGCCTATTCACATATCTATCCACTTATTCCTTTTGTTTATTTGTTGATTTATCTCAGGCAACAAAAGAGTCTATTGAGAAACACCAGGTATCTTCCAAAATTAACAGGAAACTTGGCAAACTGGGCTTGGTCAAACACCATGAAACCACCAAAATGTCACTGACCCCTGAGTGAGGAACCAGCTGCCAACCAATCACCCTCAATGCTTCCATCGCTGGACAGTCACTGCTACAAGAAACTTATTCCTCCACAGCTGACTTGAAAACTCAAACTATGAGTTATTGAGAGAAAGTTAATAAATAAGTTATTAGGTCCCTGGTTGTAAGTTTTTTTTAACGTAATTGTTTGTTTTATGTATTTAAAATTCTTTTGATTAATGTATACAACTTCATGATGATATCTGTACTTGGTCAAGAATTTATTGTTACCAATACGAAGTGCCTCTATCCTTGTTCAGGGTAGTTTTGCATTAAGTAATATTCTTTATAATAGTAATATTGCTATAATAACTTTCTTTTGCTTACTATTTTCCTATCATATCTTTTTCATCTCTAATTTTCAACTTTTCAAAATATTATTTTTCCTACAATGAGTTTCTTCTAGGCAGCATAGTATTGATATTTTTTAAAATAATATGTTTGGAACACATCACATTTTGTTGATCAAATAAAGAAAATGAAGTTTAATTTCCCAATACTTTATTAAAAATGTATTGTTATAAGATATTTTATTGCAAAGATAAAATCTCTCAATAGAGAAAGAATTACCATAATAACAAAATTTGCTGTAATAACAAGCTTTAAACAAATGTAAATTCTTTTGTAGTTTCTTTTATTGTTAAACGCCTGCAACATCAAATTTACCATCTTAACAATATTTAAGTGTACAGCATAGTAGTGTTAACTACATGTATATTGTTGTGTAATAGAACTCTAGAACTTTCTTTATCTTGCAAAACTGAAACTGTAAACATTGAATGACTCTTCTCTTCCTCCCCCTCCCCTGGGCACCCAGCATTCTACTTCTGGTTTCTAACTTGACCAGATACCAGATGTAAATGGAATCATGCAATATTCATCTTTTGTGACTAGTTTATTTTACTTAACATAATTTCCTCAAGTTTCATCCATTTTGTAGCATATGATGGGATTTCCTTTTTTTAAAATATTCCACTTTATGTATATACTACACTCTGTTTATTCATTCATTCATCAGTGAACATCTGGGTTTCTCCTACCTCTTGGTAATTTTAAATAATGAGGCAATAAATATATTTGTGAAAATATCTCTTCAAGATCCTCATTTCAACTATTTTGGATATATATCCAGCAGTGGTTTGTTGGGTCACATGGTGGTTTTATTTTTCAATTTTCTGAGGAATCTCCATACTATTTCCTTAGTGGCTGCACCAGTTTACATTGCTTGCAAGAGTGCACAGGGCGTAGATTCCAATTTCTGCACATTGTTGCCAATATTTGTTACTTCTTTTTTTCTTTTTTGTTCAGTAGCCAGTCTAATGGGCATGAGGTGATATCTCGTGGTTTTGATTTGCATTTCTCTAGTGATTAGTGATGTTAAGAATATTTTCACTTGTCTGTTGGATATTTGTATATCATATTTAGAGAAATAGCTATTCAAGTCATTTGCCCACTTTTTAATCACATTACTTTTCTTGTTGAGTTGTAGAAGTTTTTATATATTTTGGATATTACCTCTTATCAGCTATATAGTTTACAAATATTCTTTCCTATTCCATAGGTTGCCGTTTTACTCTGTTGTCTTCTTTGCCATGAAGTTTGAGGTAGTCCCATTAGTCTATATCTCCTTTTATTTTCTGTGCTTTAGTATCATTTCTAAGAAATCATTGCCAAATCTAATACCATGATGTTTTCTTCTAGCAATTTTAGTTTCAAGACTTGCATTTGTCTTTAATTAATTTTGAGTTAATATTTTTACATAGATAAGGATCTAACTTCATGCTTTTACACTTGCATGTCCAGTTTTAAAAACACATTTGTTGAAGAGACTACCCTTTCTCTATTGTGTAGTCTTGGCACTCTTGTCAAAGATCATTCGACCTTATCCACAAGGATTTATTTCTGGGCTCTTTATTCTGTTCCTTTGGTCAATACATCTGTCTTTATGTCAGCACCATACTCTTTTGATTACTGTAGCTTTGTAATATGTTTTGAAATCCAGAAGTGTGAGGTCCCTTGCTTATCTGTAACCTCCTTCCCTAGCTGTGAGAAACCTGGCTCTCACCTTCTGCCACCTAGTTACCTATTATCTAATTCATTTTACCTGTATAACTGTATCAGAATTGTTAACCTGTGGGAAACAGATTTATTATCTGGTATGCAGTCCCTATGTGTAGTTGCTTTTGTTTTTAACCTTACAGACTCTTCTCATTTCTAACAGAACTCAGGTCAGCACCCTTTCACTCACCCCTTCAGAGATGTTATATGATACATTCGTAATACAGTTAGATTGTTTTGTCACATTCATTTGTCTGCATTCCGTCCTAGAATCTTCCCACCTCATAAAGGATTCTTTTAAAATTTACATACATTAAGTTCACTCTTTGTGCTGTAAAGTTCAATGTATTTTATAGTTGTGTGTGTCTATCCTTACAATATCATAAAGAGATCCCCTGCACTTCATCTCTTCAACACCCTTCCACTGGCCCCCAAGTCCCTGGCACCCACTGATCTTTTTACCATCATTATGGTTTTGTCTTTTCCAGAATTTCATAGAAGTGGAATCACACTGTGTGTAGCCTTTTCAGACTGGCTTTTTTCACTTAGAAATATGTATTAAGCTCCACTCATGTCTATTCATAGCTTGATAGCTTATTATTTTAATTACTGAATAATATTCTATTGTATGGATGCACCACAGTTTGCTTATGAATTCTCCTATTAAAGGACATTTTGTTTGCTTTCAGTTTTTGGTGATTACAAAAAAATGCTGATATAAACATCCATGTGTATACCTTAGTGTAGAGATACATTTGCAACTCTGTTGGTTAAGTAACTAAGAGTGTGAAAGTTGGATTGTATGATAAAGCTACATGTAGCTATGTAGAAACTATCAAACTATCTTCCAAAGAGGTGGTAAAATTTTGCATTCCTACCAGCAATATATGAGAGTTCCTGATGCTCTACATCCTCACTAGCATTCGGTAATGTCAGCGATTTAGATTTTAGCCACTCTAAACACGTGTAATGGCTTGTAATTTTTTCTTTTAATTTGCACTTCCCTAATTATAAATGATGTTGAGCATCTTTTCACATTCTTCTCTTCCACCTCATATATTCTTTGGTGAGGTTTTGTTCACATCTTTCTGGTTTTTTGACATTACCTTTCAAGAATTCTTTGCATAATTTGAATACAATTCCTTTATCAGATATGTGTTTCCCAAATTTTTTCTACAGTCCGGTGTTTGTTTTATCGTTCTCTTAAGAGTGTCTTTCGAAAAGCGTAAATTTTTCATTGTAATTGGGTACAACCTATTCATTTTTTTCTTTCATGGATTGTGCTTTTGATGTTCTATCTTAAACTCATTGCCAAACCTAGGTCTCTTAACATTTTTTCCTATTTATTTTTAGAAATTTTATATTTTTCCATTTTACATTTTGGCCTAGGGTCCATTTTAATTTTAGTTTTGTGAAAGTTGTAAGGTTTGCAGTCTAGGTCCATGCTTTTGCCTATATACAGTGAATTGTTCTACCCCCATTTGTTGAAAAGTTTATCCTCTCTCCATTGAATTGCCTTTGATCCTTGGCAATATTTTTGTCAACTTCTGGATGCTATTTCACTGAACTATATGTCTATTTGTTTACCATTCTATTCTCTCTTGACTATTATAGCTTTATAATAAGATTTGAAATCAGCTTAGTGTCAATCCTCCAACTTTGTTCTTCATTAGTACTGCATTGTCTATTCTATGTCTTTTGTCTTTCCATATATATCTTAGAATGTTTATTGATACCTACAAAAACACTTGCTGGGATTTTGATTAGGATGGCATTGAATCTATAGATCAAGTTGTTTCCATATTTTGTCTATTGTGAACAATGCTGTGATGAACATAGTGATGCAGATATCTCTTTGACATAGTAATTTTATTTCTTTTGGATATATACCCAGAAGAGGGATTGTGATCATATGGTAACTCTATTTTTAATTTTTTTGAGGAAACTCCATACTGTTATCCAAAGAGTCTGAACCAATTTACATTCTCATCTACAGTGCACAAGGGTTCCCATTTCTCCACATCCTTGTCAACGTTTGTTATCTTTTGTCCTTTAGAAAATAGCCATTCTAATAGTGTATGGTCATATCTCACTGTGATTTTGATTTGCATTTCTCTGATGATTAATGATGTTGAGCATCTTTTCATATATCTCTTGGCCATCTGTGTGTATTCCTTCTGAGAAATGCCTATTCAGGTCCTTTACCCACCTTTTAATAGGGTTTCTTTGCTATTGAGTTGTATGAGTTCCTCATATATTTTGAATATTAATCTCTTATCATATGTATGGTTTGAAAATATTTTCTCCCCTTTCGTAGGTTATCTCTACACTCTGTTGGCTGTGTTCTTTGATGTGCAGAAGATTTTTAGTTTGATGTAATTCTATTTTTGCTTTTGTTCCCTCTTCTTTTGGAGTCATATTCAAAATGAAAAACCAAGCCAAGGTCATGAAAATTCGTTCCTATGTTTTCTTCTAATAGTTTTATAGTGTCAGGTTTTTAATTATTTCATCTATCTTTAGTTGATTTTGTATATGGATTGAATAGGGTCCAATTTCATTCTCCTGCATGTGGAAAATCAGTTTTCCCAACACCATTTACCGAAGAGACGGTCTTTCCCCATTATGTGTTCTGGACACCTTTGTCCAAAATCAATTCACTGTAAATGCATGGACTTATATCTGGGCTCTGTAGTCTGTTCCATTGCCCTATATGTTTGTTACAGCAGTACCATGCTGTCTGATTACTATACTGTTGTAGTATATTTTGAAATAAATGTGTGATGTTCCAGCTTTGTTCTTCTTTCTCAAGACTGTTTTGGCTATTTATGTTGTTTTCATGATTCTGTATGAATTTTAGATTTTTTTCTATTTCTGAGAAAAATGCTATTGGAATTTTAATAAGGATTGCATTGAATCTATAAATCACCTTGAGTAGTATGGACATTTTGACAATATTAATTCTTTTAATCCATGAACATTGGAAATCTTTCTATTTGTTTATGACGTCTTCAATTTGTTTATCAGTGTTTTATAGTTTTCAGTGTACAAATCTTTCACCTACTTTGTATAATATAATCACCCAATAAATTGTTACTATTATTACCTTAAACAAACAGTTTGGGATCATTAGAATTAGATCATTAAGAATAAGAAAAATAAAAGATTTTTACTGCTACTTATTCCTACCCTGATGCTTTTCCTTTCCTTATGTAGAGCCAAGTGTATGATCGAAATTATTTTCCTTCTCCCTGAAAATATTATTTTAACATTTCTTTCATTGTAGGTCCTCTGGTGATGAACTCTTTCAAAAATTTTTTATCTAAGAAAGTCTTTATTTCTCTCTCACTTCTGAAGAAAATTTTTGCTGGATAGATAATTGAGAGTTGGTGAGGGGTTCTTTCAACATTCTAAATACTTTACTCCAGTCTCTTCTTGCTTGTTCAGTTTCTGATGACAACTCTTTTTCTTTTGTATTTAAGGTGTTTTATTTTCCCTGGCTTTTTAAATATTGTTTCCTTGTCTTTGGTTTTCTGAAGTTTGAATATGCTATGCCTAGGTATAATTTATTAAATTTTTATCCTATGTGTTGTTCTCTCAGTTTCCTTGTTCTATAGCTTGTTGTCTGTTATTAATTTTGCAAAAAGTTTGTCCATCATTACTTCAAAGAGTTTTTTCTACTCTGTTCTCCCTTCTTCTTCTGGTATACCAGTTATACACTTTGAAGTTGTCCCACAGATTTGGAGATATTCTGTTCTTTTTTTTTTTTTTTTAATTTTCTCTATTTGCATTATTGCTTGAAAAATTGTTATTGACTTATCTTCAAATTCACTAATTCTTCTCTCAGCCATAACCAATCTACTTATGAGCCCATCTTTTACTTTTTCTTTCTAACGTTTACTTTTGATTTTTTCCTTAGACTGCCTTTCTGCTAATATTACTCAGTTATTCTTACATGTTGTCTGCTTTTTCCATTAGAGCCCTTAATGTATTAATCATAGTAGTTATTTTAAATTTTTTATCTAATAATTCCAATATCTGTGTGTGCTTCTGGTGTGTGTTTTGTCTCTTAAATGTATATCTCCTTACCTTTTGTAATTTTTCATTGAAATTCAGCCACAATGTACCAGATAATAGGATCTGATGTAAATGGACATTAGGGTGAAGTTTTGTGTTATGGCTGGGAGTTTGGCTATTTCATCTTTGCTGCAGTTGTAGGTGCCAAAGGCCTCAAATTCCTCTGGTGTCCCTGCTTTTGTCTCCTTGTTAATTTGGAGGTTCCCTAAATACTTCTCCTCAGAGACAGTCTGCACCTTGCAGCTCTTTCAGCTGTAACTGGATCTCTGTTGGTGTGGTAATAGCATGTGGGAGAGGAGAAACATTTCATAATATTATGAATAAATCTCAGATTCTCACTGGGTTTGTGTCTCTGGGCTGTGAACTCCAGGAGTGTTTCTTAGTTCCAACCCCCCTTAAATATTCTATGACTTCAAATCTCCAGAGCCTTCTGCTCCAGATAAGTAAGTATATTTCAGCTATAGCTCTCTGGATTTTCCTATCTCTCTGGATTTTGGGGTGGTACTTTGTCTTGTGACGTCAGTTCTCTGAGGAATCCAAGAAAAGTACTTGATATTCAGTTTGTTCAGATTTTTCATTTTATAAGGATAAGAGTGACAACTTTTAAGCTCTTTACATGTCAGAGATGAAAGAAAAAGTTCTAGGTAATCCCACTTTTAATCTAGAAATTAGCTCTAATTTTATCATGCTCTGCAGCCCATTCTAAATTCAATAGGTAATGCTATCACAAAGGAATACATACCATAATATCACTAACTTCACTTTCTGAGACTACCTAAAAGATTTTACCTTTCCTTCTGACAGTAGGAATGCAATTTTATTATTATTATATTAGTCTGTATTGGGGGAAATTAAAAATTATCTAAAAATCTGAAAACTAGGGCTTCCCTGGTGGCGCAGTGGTTGAGAGTCCGCCTGCCAATGCAGGGGACACGGGTTCATGCCCTGGTCCGGGAAGATCCCACATGTCACGTGCGCCATGGCCGCTGAGCCTGCGCATCCGGAGCCTGTGCTCCGCAACGGGAGAGGCCACAACAGTGAGAGGCCCACGTACCGCAAAAAAAAAAAAAAAAAAAACTGAAAACCAGATTTAAAGATGCAGTGTTAAAAATGGACATATCATAATGTAAAATCAGGCAGAACAATGTTAACTATGGCAGGACAAGAAAGATCAGGAGGGACAAAAGCAAAGGACTAGAGGTATTTATTGATGTACAACACAAGTTGAAGAGAAAGGAACTAGGTCATATTGAGAACACAGCTATCCAAAGAGTCCAACTAAATAGTAATGGGAGCCAGCTCAGTGTCAAAGATTCCAACATAATTTAATATTTAGTGAATAAATGTTAGGCAGCAGATGACTCTACCAATAGCATCAGGGAAGTCTGGCCAGAGGACCCTATGCTGGGTTAGGTTCTGGTACAGAATTTAGTCTGGGGAGGGGAGAAGGGTAGTAGTAAGAAGGAAAGCATTTACTTATAATGAGGTAGAGCCAAATCATAGAAGCACTTAGTGATCAGGAAAATTTCTAAGTCAGCTGAAGAAAGTAGAAGTGAAATTCTCAGAATTGGGTAAATAGGCACAGTTCCACTCAAAGTAACTTGTATGCTGTTGGGCTAGATATAATAAATGTCTTCCACATATGGTTAAAATTAATCCTTGAAACGGAGGTGAGACTCATCCTAAAAATATATATCAGGTGGTCCCAGGTATAACAACAATATGACCATAGTGGCTGAGGAACAGTGCCTGGTAATTACTATGAATATGAAGTTACAGAGTCCTATACTGTAATCATATCAGTTCTGTATAAAGAGAGAGGAGGGGGAAGGGAGGTAGAGAACTGGAGACATGAATGCACTTTTCCTAACATAATTTTGCAATTGAATGTGCCTTGTGGCTATTTGTGCTAATGTTTTAACATTGCTCCACAAGCTACTGTAGTAGAAAGACAAGTTGTTTTTCCATAGTCATGGAGTCATAAATCCATAGTTTCATAAAATTAAACAACATTTTGCAGGAAAAAAGCAAAATGTTGAAATATGTGGAGGAGTTTAAGTTAGAAAGTACTGACCTAAGGAAAATATTGTATTTTCCTTTATTTAAGGACCACCTAATTTAAAATAATATCTAACTAATAACACTAAGTCCAATTACAAAAGCAAAATTTAATATTCAACAAAACGGCGAGTAGATGCTATCTCAATCAATGATAAATGGTTAATATTTTTAAAATGCATTTTGATCCAATTAGCCAACTAAAAATGTATAAAATTATAGATTTTTCTTGTTAGCTTTATCACGACATATATTTGTATGATTAAAGATTGAATTGTATACTAAAAATCACATTTTAGAAGATAATATAGATTAATATTTATATAATCTTGGGGTTAAAGAAATGTTCCTGCTCTTTTTGTTCTATTAACAGCTAGGTAAAATCTGGTATGGAATATATGCAACCAGATTCTAGGAAATGTTTGCGTTAACATCATCCATAATGGAGATCATTGGCCTCTGTGTAAAAGTCACAATCACAATAATTCACACTGATATTTGGGCATTTTCTCACTAATTCTTGACCCCTAAAACCACTCCAACCTTTGGTGACCCACATCAATATTTAGCACAGTTGGTTTAAGTGTATAACATTTTTGGAATCTTCTCACAAAAGCAGGTGTTCCCTGGCAATTCTAAATAAAAACAAAGCAACAACCCAGCAAATCTGAGGGCATTCTGATTTCAACTAGAGGATGGAGAAATACTTTCCAACTATGACCCCAAAGGCAGAAATCTTAGGAAGACTAAGAAATTTGATAACGTAAATAATTGAAAAACCTGTATAGCCCTGAAAAAACAAACATAAGTAAGGATGAAAAGTAAACGAAAATTTGAAAAAGAAAATGACAACTTATGTCACAAAAAGGGTTACAATTCTTACTACTTACAGGAATTGTTATCACTAGAAAAACAGGCTGATTCATGAATAAACAAACCACTAAAGAAGAAATACAGATGCTGAGAACACACATAAGTGTTGTTAAAAAATGCAATCTCACTAGCAACCAAAGAAATGGAAATTAATAATGGGACAATCTTTTACTAAATGTTTTAATCAATGAAAATACCTAATATTTGTGGGAATAAGTGAAAATTTACATGTAAGCACACTGTTTAGGGTGCAAATTGGCACAGGCTTTCTGGCAGACCACTTAAGTGTACATCAAACGATTTTCGAAAGTAAGAATCCTACTAGGAAAGCAGCAGTTCTACTTCTAAGGATTTATTCCAAAGAAGTAGTAAGAGAAACGGCCAATTATGCATTGAATTAATGCATAATGGCTACCACTTACAATACTTTTACTGCATTAGAAGAGCAGTGCTAAACACCTCACAAGTTGTATTTAAGTTCATTGTCACAAAGTCCTGTGGGTATTATCCCCGTTTGCACATGAAGAAACTTAAAGGCTCAGAGCAGTTTTGAAACATGTCCAAGTTCTCACAGCTATCTACAGAATGAAGCCGGGAATCAAACCCAGTCTACACACATCGTATGCTTGCATACTCCACCATAATGCCTTCTTTATGGATGTTTACTCTACTCATATTTAAAATAGCAAAATTATATGGAAGAAGAAAAGGAAGAGGAGATGGAAAAAATTAAGCTGAACATAACAGGACATTTATTAAAATTTCATGTGAATTAATGTAATTTATATATAAAATTTATATTTATATATAATAATTTTATATAATAATGCACATTAAGAATGATGATTAGATTAAATTCATTAATCAGAAATGCTGGTATACATGGAACAATAAACAAAACTTTTTAAAATAAATTTATTTATTTATTTTTGGATGCATTGGGTCTTTGTTGCCATGTGTGGGCTTCTCCTTGCAGTGGCTTCTCTTGTTGTAGAGCATAGGCTCTAAGGGTGTGGGCTTCAGTAGTTGTGGCACACGCGCTCAGTAGTTGTGGCTCACTGGCTTAGTTGCTCTGTGGTATGTGGGATCTTCCTGGACCAGGGCTCAGAACCCGTGTCCCCTGCACTGGCAGGTGGATTCTTAACCACTGCACCACCAGGGAAGTCCTTAAACAAAACTTCTATATACAAGTAAGTATAGGCATAGAAATGTTTAAAAGTCTACACAGTATAGTTTAGACAATTTTATAGTTTCTTATTACCCTGCATGTTTTATTTTTTCCAAGGAATATATATTTATTTCTTATTTCTTATATTTCTTATATATTAAATTTTAAAAGTGAATCAAATGTTGAACTGCAGTGCAACAGTTAAGGAATCAAAGTCCCTGGGATTTTCAGGCCATCTGAAATCTATCTGAGTGTTTTGTGAACTTTCTTATTTAGGAAGACCAGAGTTCTATGTCACTAGTGAATTTAAACTGTACTTCCATGCAGCATAAAATAACACAATATTGTAAAACAATTATACTCCAATAAAGATGTAAAAAAAAAAAGTACTTCCCCCAAATATTTGGTTGGCAAGTTAAGAAGAAAAAGAGCTTCTTAGCTCTTAAATTTTTCTTCCTAGTAATGCTTCTATATAATATATATGTGTGTGTGTATATATATATCTCCCCAGTTTTCTTTTATTTAGGAAAATCTAGTTTAAAATATAAGAAACATGTACACTTAAGTTGGAAAATATTTACACTAAATCAATGAGCAAAATTTCACTGAACAGTTCGTGCTATATGTCCATGAAGTGGGGGAGGGAAGATAGATGACCTCCACATCTCTTTAAACGTCTCTTGCCTTTGCCACTGTGAAAGTTTAATAACCACACCAAGGAGGGAATGAACAGGTCACTAATGTCCTCTGTGTGTGTGTTTGCTCCTTGGCAAAGGATTCCTTGGCAGACAAGTGAAGGTGGTGATTTACTGTCCATTAAAATGTGCTACTAAGCAGAAAGAAAAAAGTCTCTGCCCAGTGCCTGCCCTGGTCTCTGGGCCCTGGCTCTCTGAATGGTGTAAGTGCAGGAAGCTAATGAACCTTTTATATTGCCAGTCATAAAAAGGACCAATGGCTCTCCATGCAGTAATGGACTCTACTGTGAAACCTGCCTAACAAGCTTCATAAGGAACTATGAGAAAATCAATTGCCTCCTTGAGGTTAGTCTCACATAGCTTTGCAGCAAAATAATCTAGTGGAGGTCAATCCACTGCTATTTCCTGAAAATTAAAAAATGGCTTTTGAACCGTATTTCCCTCAATTTTAAAAGAACAAATATATTTTCCACTCACTCAGCCACAGTTGTCTTTATCACGAGTCAAAGACAACCAGAAAAAAAAAAAAAGACAACAAAAATGAATGAGGAACGGAATCATTGTTCTGTCCCTAACAGTATAAAACAATAACAGCATATATTTGCATGGCACTTTCAGGTTCAATGATTATTTTTTAACAGCCTTGTGAGGTAGGCATCACCATCTCTGCTTTACACATTAAGCTCCAAACCTAGATTTAAACTCAGCTCTTTTACTTCCAACTGCAGTGAGTTGTTTGTGTGTTTTCTCCCTATTTTCCTTCCCTCCATTTCAAGCAGATGGTCAGACAATATGCTTCTTTCCCAGGGAATATTTATGGCAAGAAGGAAAGACAGTGTAGATGGAAGCAAGGCTTTCTTCCTCCCTTCCTTCCTTCCTTCTTTCCTTATTCTTTCTGTAAAATCCAAGCCCCTTAAAGAGATGATTCTGTGTATCCCTGAGAGAAGAGCTCAGGGACTCCTTAGAAAGCAGGTGGAGGAGAAAAAAAGAGATTTTCCTGAGACTGGGAGGATAGGATGTAAGAGAAACCTAGTGGTTTTTGGATGCCAATACTTTGGGTTTAAAGATATGGATAAACAGAGAAGCGTTAGCAAAATGTGTCATAGAAGTAGAGGAAAAATAACAAACAAGACCTAAGAGGAGCGACTATTCAAAGTAGTGATGTTGAGGCTGAATAACTGTCCCTCAAAAGGTAGCTGTGTCCAAATCCCCAGAACCTGAGATGTGACCCTCCATGGCAGACAAGACTCACTCACAAGACGTGATTAAACTAAAGATCCTGAGATGGGGTCATGACCCTGGATTATCTGGCTATGCCCTAAATGTAATCACATACGCCCTTACAAGAAGGAAGCTGAGGAGGTCTGGGTATAGAGCAGTAGGTGTGATGATGAAAACAAGAGGTTGGAGTTAGGTGGAGAAGGAACCACACACCAAGGAATGAAGTTGGAAAAGCCCTGAAGTCTCAAGAGGGAACACAGTACTTGTAGCACCTTGATTTTAGACTCTGCCCTCCAGAACTGTAAGAGAATAAGTCTGTGTATGTGTGTGTGCCTGTGTTTGAAGCCACTGTGTTTGCTGTTATGTGTTACAGCAGCAATAGGATACTAGTACAAGGGATAAATGAGAAAGTTTATCAAACCCCAATGAAAGAGAGATGAAAATCCACAGATTACAGGAGGGCACAGAGAGCTGTATAGGAGATACAGATTTTTAAAATCCACACTAGGGCTTCCCTGGTGGTGCAGTGGTTGAGAGTCCGCCTGCCGATGCAGGGGACACGGGTTCGTGCCCCGGTCCAGGAAGATCCCACATGTTGCGGAGCGGCTGGGCCCATGAGCCATGGCCGCTGAGCTTGCGCCTCCGGAGCCTGTGCTCCGCAGCGGGAGAGGCCACAACAGTGAGAGGCCTGCATACTGCCAAAAAAAAATTTTTTAATTTTTAAAAATCCACACTAGACCAATGAGAATGAAATTTTGAAACATCAAAGACAAGAATGTCAAGGCTTTCAAGGTTTCAACAATTGAACACCTGAAAAGGAAGTCTTATTAGCCTTCTCGCTAGAAATAGTAATTAAAGAAAGACAATTAAATGGTACTTTCAAAGAGATGAAGGAAACCTATTGTGTGAAGCAAACTAGAATTTTATATCCAGTTAAATATCATTTAGATATTAGCATGAAATAAAAACACCCTCTCTAAAAACAGAGCAAAATACCCCAGGAAGAATTGGAAGATATTTTGAGATATATGGGAATTAACCATGAATAAATAACTAAAGAAAATTTGTAGCTTATAAATTAATAAAGTTGAAAATATTTACATAACAGTTTGATGTAGATAACAGCAACTTGGTGATGACAGTGATAGAGACACTGAGGAACAGAGATGAGAGAATGCTTGAGTTGAGTGCAACATGTGCACTCAAACACGTGTGCTCTATGCAAGCATTACATAAAAATGCTGTCTAAATTACCAATATATGTATTTGTTATATAATTGTTATGGCATCTTGGATAGTTGGCCTATTTATCATTATAAAATGTATGTCTTTACCCCTGAAAATATTACTCATTCTGTAAACATTTTCATTGGAAATTAATATAGCTACTTTAGCTTTTCCATTGTTTAGTTTGGAGTTTGGGTTTTTGTTTATTTTTAACTTTTGTTTGGTTTTGTTCGGTTTTTTTTGTTTGTGTGGTATTTTTCCAGCTGGTGTTCTTGGCTATCTGGTTTTGTGTCTGTAAACAATTTTGCAAGTCCTTGTCTGTTATTTCTTCTAATACTTGTTTATGCCTATTCTCTCTTCTGGAATTCCAATTATACATATATTAGGCCTCCTGAAAATTTTCAGTAGGTTTAGAACTCTCTGCTCTGTTCTTTAATTCTTTTTTTCTCTGTATGTTTTAGTTTGGGTAATTTCTATTGACTTATGTATAAGATCATTGTTCTTTATTTAGATTTGTAGAGTCTGCATTGAGATTGACAAAAGAATTCTTCATCTCTGCTGCTTTTTTTTCATTTATAACATTTTCATGTGATTATTTTTTACAGTTGCGAGTCACCTGAAATTATCTGTCCCTTCTTGCATACTGTCTACTTTTTCCGTTAATGGCTGTAATATATTAATAATAGTTATCTTAAATTCCACATTTGGTTCTGATAATCCAAGGACTGCTTTTTCTCTTCAGAGTGAGTATTTCCTTGACTTCTGTCATACCTCATGATATTCTGTTGTGAGATGGATATGTTGTATAGGACAGCAGCTACGAAGGCATTTTTGTTTAGTTCTTGGACATGAACACATCTTTCTTTATGCCAGGCTTTTAGAGCTGGGGGGAGGGGTCTGTGCAAACAGAGTAAAGGGCTGGTTGGATGGAAGTTTGCCCTCCATGTGGTTTGGGGCTCCCTGCTCAGCCAGGGTTAAAGGTGGGGCTAACACATATTCTCCCATCATCAGGTGTAGGTTTATTCCTAGGTATTTTATTCTTTTTGTTGCATTGGTAAATGGGAGTGTTTCCTTAATTCCTCTTTCAGATATTTCATCATTAGTGTATAGGAATGCAAGAGATTTCTGTGCATTAATTTTGTATCCTGCTACTTTACCAAATTCATTGATTAGCTCTAGTAGTTTTCTGGTATTATCATTAGGATTCTCTATATATAGTATTATGTCATCTGCAAACAGTGACAGTTTTATTTCTTTTCCAATTTATATTCCTTTTACTTCTTTTTAGACTCTAATTGCTGTGGCTAAAACTTCCAAAACTATGTTGAATAATAGTGGTGAGAGTGGGCAACCTTGCCTTGTTCCTGATCTTAGTGGAAATGGTTTCAGTTTTTCACCACTGAGAATGATGTTGGCTGTGGGTTTGTCATATATGGCCTTTATAATGTTGAGGTAAGTTCCCTCTGTGCCTACTTTCTAGAGGGTTTTTATCATAAATGTGTGCTGAATTTTGTTGAAAGCTTTTTCTGCATCTATTGAAATTATCATATGTTTTTTATTCTTCAATTTGTTATTATGTTTTATCACATTGATTGATTTGCATATATTGAAGAATCCTTGCATTCCTGGGATAAACCCCACTTGATCATGGTGTATGATCCTTTTAATGTGCTGTTGGATTCTGTTTGCTAGTATTTTGTTGAGGACTTTTGCATCTCTGTTCATCAATGATATTGGCCTGTAGTTTTCTTCCTTTGTGACATCTTTGTCTGGTTTTGGTATCAGGGTGATGGTGGCCTCGTAGAATGAATTTGGGAATGTTCCTCCCTCTGCTATATTTTTGAAGAGTTTGAGAAGGATAGGTATTAGCTATTCTCTAAATGTTTGATAGAATTTGCCTGTGAAGCCATCTGGTCCTGGGCTTTTGTTTGTTGGAAGATTTTTAATCACAGTCTCAATTTCAGTGCTTGTGATTGAGCTGTTCATATTTTCTATTTCTTCCTGGTTGAGTCTCGGAAAGTTGTGCTTTTCTAAGAATTTGTCCATTTCTTCTAGGTTGTCCATTCTATTGACATATAGTTGCTTGTAGTAATCTCTCATGATCCTTTGTATGTCTGCAGTGTCAGTTGTTCCCTCTCCTTTTTCCTTTCTAATTCTGTTGATTTGAGTCTTTTCCCTTTTTTCCTTCATGAGTCTGGCTAAAGGTTTATCAATTTTGTTTATCTTCTCAAAGAACCAGCTTTTAGTTTTATTGATCTTTGCTATTTTTTCCTTCATTTCTTTTTCATTTATTTCTGATCTGATTTTTATTTCTTTCCTTCTGCTAATTTTGAGGTTTTTCTGCTCTTCTTTCTCTAATTGCTTTAGGTGTAAGTTTAGGTTATTTATTTGAGATTTTTCTAGTTTCTTAAGGTAGGATTTTATTGCTATAAAATTCCCTTTTAGAATTGCTTTTGCTGCCATCCCATAGGTGTTGGGTCATCGTGTTTTCATTGTCATTTGTTTCTAGGTATTTTTTGTTTCTTCTTTGATTTCTTAAGTGATCTCTTGGTTATTTAGTAGTGTATTGTTTAGCATCCATGTGTTTGTATTTTTTACAGTTGTTTTTTCCTGTAATTGATATCTAGTGTTCTTAGTGTTGTGGTCGGAAGAGATACTTGATACGATTTCAATTTTCTTAAATTTACCAAGGCTTGATTTGTAACACAGGATATAATCTATCTTGGAGAATGTTCCATGAGCAGTTGAGAAGAAAGTGTATTCTGTTGTTTTTGGATGGAATGTCCTATAAATATCAATTAAGTCCATCTGGTCTAATGTGTCATTTAAAGCTTGTGTTTCCTTATTTATTTTCATTTCAAATTATCTGTCCATTGGTGAAAGTGGGGTGTTAACGTCCCCTAGTATTACTGTGTTACTTTTTATTTCCCCTTTTATGACTGTCAGCATTTGCCTTATGTATTGAGGTGCTCCTATGTTGGATGCATAAATATTTACAATTGTTCTATCTTCTTCTTGGATTGATCCCTTGATCATTATGTAGTGTCTTTCTTTGTCTCTTGTAGTAGTCTTTATTTTAAAGTCTATTTTGTCTGATATGAGAATTGCTACTCCAGTTTTCTTTTGATTTCCATTTGCATGGAGTATCTATTTCCATCCTTCCATTTTCAGTCTGTATGTGTCCCTAGGTCTGAAGTGGCTCTCTTTTAGACAGCATATATTTGGGTCTTGTATTTGTATCCATTCAGCTTGTCTATATCTTTCGGTTGAAGCATTTAATCCATTTACATTTAAGGTAATTATCAATATGTATGTTCCTATTACCATTTTCTTAATTGTTTTGGGTTTGTTACTGTAGGTCTTTTCCTTCTCTTGTGTTTCCCTTATAGAGAAGTTCCTTTAGCATTTGTTATAAAGCTGGTTTAGTGCTGCTAAATTCCTTAACTTTTGCTTATCTGTAAAGGTTTTAATTTCTCTGTCAAATCTGAATGATATCCTTGCTGGATAGAGTAATCTTGGTTGTAGGTTTTTCCCTTTCATCATTTTAAATGTGTCCTGCCAGTCCCTTCTGGCTTGCAGAGTTTCTGCTGAAAGATCAGCTGTTAACCTTATGGGGATTCCCTTGTATGTTATTTGTTGCTTTTCCCTTGCTGCTTTTAATATTTTTTCTTGTGTTTAATTTTTGATAGTTTGATTAATATCTGTCTTGTCATGTTTCTCCTTGGATTAATCCTGTATGGGACTCTCTGCACTTCCTGGACTTGATTGACTATTTCCTTTTCCATGTTAGGGTATTTTTCAACTTTAATCTCTTCAAATATTTTCCCAGACCCTTTCTTTTCCTCTTCTTCTTCTGGGACCCCTATAGTTCGAATCTTGGTGCATTTAATATTGTCTCAGAGCTCTCTGAGAGTGTCCTCAGTTCTTTTAATTATTTTTTATTTAATCTGCTCTGTGGCAGTTATTTCCACTATTTTATATTCCAGGTCACTTATCCATTCTTCTGCCTCAGTTATCCTGCTATTGATTCCTTCTAGAGAATTTTTTATTTCATTTATTTTGTTGTTCATCATTGTTTGTTTGCTCTTTAGTTCTTCTAGGTCCTTGTTAAATGTTTCTTGTATTTTCTCTTCTGTTTCCAAGATTTTGGATCATCTTTACTATCATTACTCTGAATTCTTTTTCAAGTAGACTGCCATTTTCTCTTCATTTGTTTGGTCTGGTGGGTTTTTACTTTGCTCCTTCATCTGCTGCATATTTCTCTGTCTTCTCATTTTGCTTAGTGTGTTTGGGGTCTCCTTTTCACAGCCTGCATGTTCGCAGTTCCCATTGTTTTTGGTGTCTGCCTGCAGTGGGTAAGGTTGGTTTAGTGCGTGTATAGGCTTCCTGGTGAAGGGGACTGGTGGCTGTGTTCTGATGGATGAGACTGGATCTTTTCTTTCTGGTGGGCAGGACCATGTGCAGTGCTGTGTTTTGGGGTGTCTGTGAACTTACCATGATTTTGGGCAGCCTCTCTCCTAATGGGTGGGGTTGTGCTCCTGTCTTGCTAGTTGTTTGGCATGAGGTGTACAGCACTGGAGCTTGCTGGGTTTTGAGTAGAACTGGGTCTTAGCGTTGAGACCGAGATCTGTGGGATAGCTCTCACCGATTGATATTACATGGGCCCAGGTGGTCTATGGTGATCCAATGTCCTGAACTAGGCTCTCTCAACTCAGAGGTTCAGGTCTGACACCAGGCCAGAGCACCAAGACCCTGCCAGCCACATGGCTCAGAATAAAAGGGAGAAAATAAATAAATAAATAAATAAATAAATAAAATAAAGTTGTTCGAATAAAAAATATTTTATTAAAATAAAAAAATAAAGAAAGTAATAAGAAAAGAGCAACCAAACCAATAATCAAATCCACCAATGATAACAAGCACTAAAAACTATACTAAGATAAACATAAAACTCAGAAACTAGTCAGTCACACAGGAAATCCCAAGTCTACAGTTGCTCCCACATTCCACTGCCTCAATTTTGGGATGATCCATTGTCTATTCAGGTATTCCACAGATGCAGGATACCTCAAGTTGATTTTGGGGATTTAATCCGCTGGCCCTGAGGCTGCTGGGAGAGATTTCCCTTTCTATTCTTTGTTCACACAGCTCCCGGGGTTCAGCTTTGGATCTGGCCCCGTCTCTGCATGTAGGTCATGCTCGGGCATCTTTTGGGAAGAAGGTCTTCTGCCAGCATTCAGTAGCTGTTCGTAGGAATTGTTCCACATGTAGTTGTATTTTTGATGTGTTTCAGGGGAGGAAGGTGATCTCCACATCTTACTCCTCCACCATCTTGAAGGTCCTCTGTAGACACTTTGATTTTAACATCCACTCCAGGCTAGATCCAATTAAATTTCTGGATGCCCATCAACTCTGACGAGATGCTTCAACTGCACTGAACTTATACTCTTTCAAGCCTCCATAACTCTTTTCAAAAATAATTTATTCAAAAGAGAAGAAAGGGATATATATTTTGTAATTTGGAATTTCATATCAAATTATAGCTAGCCCACAGATTCAACAGAGAGCAGAACCTATTTTATGATGTTTAGAACTACACTGTTAATGGCTCATTTGATAACAACTGTCATTAAACTGCTTATATCTAATTATAATAGACAATTGCTACCTTATTCTGATCATTGTGTGAAGAGAAAATTGTTTCTTTTTTAAATTATTTATTTTTGGCTGCATTGGGTCTTTGTTGTTGCGCATGGGCTTTTCTTTAGTTGTGGCGAGCAGGGTCTACTCTTCATTGTGGTGTGCGGGCATCTCATTGCGGTGGCTTCTCTTGTTGTGGACCACGGGCTCTAGGCACATGGGCTTCAGTAGCTGTGGTTCACAGGCTCTAGAGTGAAGGCTCAGTAGTTGTGGCACATACTCTTTGTTGCTCTGCAGCATGTGGGATCTTCCCAGACCAGGGCTCAAACCCATGTCCCCTGCATTGGCAAGCGGATTCTTAACCACAGTGCCACCAGGGAAATCCTGTTTCTTTTTTAAATATTGAGCTTATTCCTTTAAGAAATTTGGACACCATATGTTAACAGAATGTCCCAGTTCACCAAATAGTGCCCTGAAGGCTGAGGCAAAGGAACTTATCTCCAAACAGGAGATAAGACATTCGTGACACTCAGGAAGAACAAGCCAGTGGTTTTCTGCTCTAAATAATTTCTGCATGTCAAATATTATCAAAAAATGTTCAAATTTACATTGAATTTATAATTACTAAAATTATTTTAAGCTTAGTAAGAGATGTTCCATATTAAAAAGTAAAAGAACAAGAAGAAGACATTCCAGGCAATGACAATTTCTCAATGGTGGTCAGTAAATCAAGAACAGTATTCCTTTGGTGACTATTTGTTCCTTTTGAGAAGATCAAATCCTATTTTAGAAGCAAGCCGATAATGTTAATATTGACAGGGAAACAAATTGTTGTTATCTGAAAAACTGTATTAATTATAAACTGTATATTGCTCTATGTGATCCAGTGGGGTTATTACTTTGTGAGTTAGGTTGTAATGAAAAGTTCAATAAATCCGAATTTCAGCAAGCAGGGTTTCTAATCCTGGAACTGTCACCAACTTGATGTGACAAGGAGTTTTACTCAGTTTTCTCCAAGACTCATTTTGACACAGGACATGATTCTAAATAGGTCAAATTAACTAATAAAAGCATTGGTGGTACTCACTCCTCATACTAAATATTGTGCTGAAAATAAGGCATTTGGTGAGATGGATGAGAGCAAAATCCCTGCCAACAACTAATGGGAAACAGCGAATCTGAGCAAGTAAATATCAAATTAGGTTAAAACACATAAAATAAAATTCTCCGTTTAGTACATGACATCACCGAATGCTCAAATAGAGCAACATTAACTGAAATAGAATGAAGGAGTAACACACTTCATAGCTGCATTCCTCAAGGTTTTCAAATAAAATTTATCTCAGAACAATTTTAGATTTACAGAAAATTATGAAAACGTGGAGAGAATCTTCATATACCCCACGCCCAGTTTCTGCTATTATTGATATCTAACATTAATATTGTATATTTGTCACAATTAATGAACCAGCATTGACACATTATTATTAACTAAAATCCATGCTTTATTTAGATTTCCTTAGTCTTATATACAGTGTCCTTTTCCTGTTCCAGGATCCCATCCAGAATACCACATTACAATTAGTCAACCTCTCTCCTTAGGCTACTCTTGGTTATGCCAGTTTCTCAGACTTCCTTGTTTTTTATATTCTTCACAGTTTTGAAGAGTCCTGATCAACTATTTTTAGAAGGTCCCTCAACTGGGATTTCTCTGATGTTTCTCTCAACACCAGACTGGGCTCATGGGTTTGGAGGAGGAAGATCACAAAGATAAAAGTCATGCTCACCATATCACATTAAGGGTACCTGCTATCATCACTGTTAATGTTGACCTTGACCACCTGGCTGAAGTAGTGTTTGTTAGGTTACTCCACTGTAAGGTTGCTCTTTTCCTCCTTTTCATACTGTCCTTTTTGGAAGGAAATCATTGCATAGTCTGCTTTAAGGAGTGAACAGTTATGCTTAGCTCCTGAGGGTGGATTCTCAAAGTCTAAATTCCAGGAACAATGGCACTTTTTGGTGAGATGATTACCACATTATCTGTCCTCTACAATCAGTGTCATTTTCTACTGCTAAGAGTAAAGTATCTCATTTCATCCAGTAAAATAAACCTGTATCTCATGTTTTATTACTTTTTTTTTTTTTTTCTTTTGCGGTATGCGGGCCTCTCGCCGCTGTGGCCTCTCCTGTCGCGGAGCACAGGCTCCGGACCCACAGGCCCAGTGGCCATGGCTCACGGGCCCAGCCGCTCTGCGGCACGTGGGATCCTCCCAGACCGGGGCATGAACCCGTGTCCCCTGCATCAGCAGGCGAACTCCCAACTACTGTGCCACCAGGGAAGCCTGATTACTTTTTCAAGATGCAATATAAAATCTGTGGATGTTTTAAAGGAGAAGCAAGTATCTTGTGGTATAGAATTGTACTGCCATTGGAGAAGCAAGTATCTTGTGGTATAGAATTGTACTGCCATTGTGAGAGGCTTCATGAGAGAAGGAACCTGCTATTATACTCCAACCCTAAGGAGGAAAATGTGGTCTGCTAATAATGATAAAAACAGGGGCAATTTCAATCTCCAAAAGCAAAAACACTGAAACCATCTCTTCTCTGTTTCCAGAGTTGTTTCATTGAGCTTTCTGATGTCAGTGACAGTTTATTTTCTGAAATGTAACAACTGTATATACAGTCAGGACAACTCAATATTAATCTGATCTGGGACTGGTCATGACCCACCAATTGGGACCCCTTACCTGTATATTTAGAATGTGGTCCAGATGTTTGGTAAAAGCTAAGTCAAGTAAACTCAATTTATAGATCTTAGGGGCTTACTGTATTGGAGGAGAGGGGGAAATTAATCCAAATAAATGTTTTGAGACAAAAAAAGAAGATGCATCACATAGCAATTTGGTCATAAAAGGACAAACCTCAATGGATATAGCAACGTATTTTTAAAGTTATTCTGCATTTCCTAGACTGGTCAATTAATTCAAAGTGCACTTAAAAGATACAATATGCAGCATTTTATTCTTGAATTACTAGCTAGTTTCTTTATTTCTAAAATGCTATAAATTATAAAATGCATTGATTTAATAACAGCTTTATGAGGGAAGGAGGAAAAGTACATTTCATTTATTTTAAAGAAAAAATGGTGAAATTTGAGAAAATATGAAAAATATTTTAGATTGTCACTATATTGTGACAAATTTTTTTATTCCTGCATATGTCCTAATAGGAGCATTGACTGTTTAATGATGAATATGTAACTTCTAGGGAATAGTCAATATTGGTATTATTAAATTGTTTGTTTTAAAATTTATACCATTTCTTCATACACATAGATAAGTATACACAAACCATGATCATGAATAAATGATACCCAAAGTAAAATAAAATTATATTTTAATGATTAAAAATACTTTTTGAAGTTTTTCATATAATTGTGATATGTTTTATTTTATAGCTTCTGAAATAATATTTTTAGCTATTCTAGATTTTAAGTGAGTGTTAATGTAGTATATTTTATACTTAGTAAAATATTCCACTTTAAAGTGTTACAGTTTAAAATGTACACAATTGACAAGTGTACACATTTGTGTGACAAACACTATAATTAAGATAAAGAACTTCTCAATCACCCTGTGAACATTCACGTACAAGCCTTGTGTAGATATAAGTTTTCATTTCTCTCGGGTAAATACTTAGAAGTAAAATTGAGGGATCAGTTAAATCTAATGTAATCATTAACATGGTTATAATATAACACACCATTTTGCTATTTCTATTTCCCCATAGATTCTTTGTTACTTTTTCCTCGTTACTTAACTTCTCTTTGGTTAACAAATATTTTTATGATTTTATTTTATCTCTACTGGCTGATATAGGGCTTAAAAGAAGCCTCTTAATTTATCGTAATCTAACTTCAAATAATACTACACCACTTCACATATAGTCATAAGAACTTTATACCATTTTACGTCCATATTTCCCCTCTCTTGCTTTATGCTATTGCTTTAATCATTTTACTTCTATGCTTGTCATGAACTGTGCAATACATTGTTACTCTTTTTCTTTCAACAATTTTCTTTTGAAGCAATTAAAAATGACACAAACTATATTTTATCTTTATCCTCATTTTTACTGTTTCCAGTGATTTTCATTTCTGTTTGGATCCAAATTTCCATCCACTATCATGATCCTCTACCTGAGGAATTTTCTTAATGTTTCTTGTAGTGCAAGTCTGCTTGTTTATCCACAGTTTCCCATTAGAAAACTTCTGTAAGTTTTCCTTGTTCTTCTGTAGGTGAAGTTCCTCAGTGCTTTGTCTTTTTATCTTTGGTTTCCTGGAGTTTTCCTATGTTTTGACTAGTTGTGGAGGGTTTTTTTTTTTTTTTTTTGCAGGGGATGTGGGATGTTTCTGAGTTTCTTTGACCTGTGGTTTAGTTTCTTCATTAACTTTCACTATCTCTTCGTTTCTCGTTTTCCTCTCCTTCTAAAATTCCACTTCCAATTATGTTAGACAATCTGATGTCCCACAGCCTTTGAATGCTCTATGTTTTCATATTATTTTTTCCTATAATCCAGAGTGAAAATTTCTGTTACTAATTCAAATTCACTAATTCCATTTTTGTGCCCAACCTGCTGATAAGTACATGGAATAAGTTTTTCTTCTCTGATACTGTTTTATTTTTGTTTTTGTTTTTTTGCGGTACGCGGGCCTCTCACTGTTGTGGTCTCTCCTGTTGTGGGGCACAGGCTCCGGATGCGCAGGCTCAGCGGCCATGGCTCACAGGCACAGCCACTCCATGGCATGTGGGATCTTCCCGGACCGGGGCACGAACCCGTGTCTCCTCCATTGGCAGGCAGACTCTCAAGCACTGTGCCACCAGGGAAGCCCCTGTTTATTTTTTAATTTATAGTATTTCTGTTTAATTATTTTTTAGTCTCCAACTTTTCACTGAAATTCCGTATCTAGTCATACATGTTGAATTATATACTTTCCACTCTGTCTTTCAACATAATAAGCGTAGTTATTTTAAAGTCCCTGTTGGATGGCTCCAACATTTTGGATTTCTTTAAATTTTGTTCTGTTGATTTCTTTAACTCACACTTTATTTTTCTTTGTTTTTATTGTGTTTCTCACTTTTTAATTGAATATAGGACATTGTATAGAATAAAATGGTAGAGACTGAGGTAAATTTTGTTTATACCCCCAAACTGGCCCATCTCTTCTCTAAGACCATTTGTGTGGAAGGTTGATTCAATCTGGTTGGTTGAGCTGAGCTTGTTTCTGTGGTTACTTTCCTCACTGGCACTGCACCCAGGCTTCAAGTTTCTGTAGCAGGGGACTGCTGCTTTTTGTGCTTGGTGTTGGGCTCAGGTGACAGAGGGATTTTCTCAGTGTTTCCACTCCATCATCAGCTTTCAGAAGCCATTTCTGATCTGCTCTCATTCTCGGAAAGCCCTGTGTACTCAGGGGGTAGGAACCAAACATTCTCAGATGTCTTTTGCTTACACCCCTCTTCCAGAAGCAGTAGTCTTTGCATGCGCTGGAAGCTGGAGGGTCATCTCCCTTTACCATAGACTTTGACTTCACATAGAGAAGGGTCTGAGGAGGTGGGTGATATTTCTCAGCTGGCCCCAGCAGCAACTGATCATCACTGGGATGCCCGCACCATCCAGGGAGGAGTCTCCCCAGCCCCTTGCCCTGTCCTCCTCCGGAGCACCTGGTGGAAGCATAAGAAAGAGCGAAAGTGAGTGTAGACTCCTCTCACATCCCAGCTCCCAGTTATTTTAGGCTGTTGTCGGGCCAACACTTGGCTTTTAAGGATTTGTTAAAACTTTTTAGCTGTTTTCTTCTTACCCTCTTTTACAAGGGCCACCCACTTCTCCCGCACTCCGCTAAAGGCAGAACAGTTCGTGTGCCCTTAATTTCCTTGGACAGGCTGAGCAGCCTTCACCTTTTGGAACACTTAGCTGCTCTCTGATGGGTTCAAGGAAGGTTATCTTCTAGAGATTTTCTGACCTTTTCTCAGTGTTAGTATTGAAGTGGCATTCCCTTGAAGCTTTTGACATACAGGGTGGAAACACAACCCCTCATCTGTTTTGTCCTCATTCTAGCTATTTTCAGCAATGAAACACAGAAGCCTTAGTCCCTACATGGATATTACTATTTTAAGGTTTCTTCTAATTTTAAGGTTCTTAAACCACAGACTCCTAGAGAAGTGGTTGTTTCGAAACTTCAGATGAGAGCTACAGGGAGCATTTATTTCATAGTAACTAGGGAGAAGAGTAGTCCTCTGATATATAAAATGATATTTAATCATTTCATTTCTAAGTCACAAAAATACCATGCTACTCTGACTCAATTGCCATGGGAAAGTATCATCAAGTTGTAAGCAGTTTTAAAATATGCATTTAATATATAAAAATATGAGCTATACTTATTTTCCACTTACTGTACTCACTATACAGCCCCTGACAGTTTCCTACTTTCTAGCCCCTGAAGAAATTCTGGCAGGTATCTTAGTCTTTGAGGATCCCTCCTAGTTTTCATTAAGTTCACTAGCCAACAATCAGTCTATAACTACAAGTTCATTGATTGTTCAGTTTCTCTACCTTCCCCAACTTGGGTCTACTTTGGGCTTGAAAGTCGTGTGTGGAGAATCCCTCCTTTTCCCTTTCCCCCTCCACCTTGTGGTTTTTAGGGACCCCTTCATGGCCAGGGTGAAGGAAAGAGGAGGTTAAAGCAGTGGTGCTGGTAAATGTTCAACAGCCAGTTCTCCAAAGAATAAGAGAGATCTTGATCCATAGTGCTTGCTGATGTCCTTGGTAGAAAGGCTCCTGTAAGAGCTGATTTGATGCTACCAGCATACGCATCACTGAGCACAGAGATGAGCAGAGATGTACACGGGCAGCTTTTCTGAGCACCATCACACCACTGGGCTAGAGGGAAGGCAACGTGCTCCTTGTCTAGGGCAGATGTAGTCTGATGCTGGCGTACTGGACATGGAAGTAACCACAAGCTTGTGTGGTTCACCTGAGGTTCCTTCTTTCTGCAGCTTCAGTGACGGCTCTTTCCTGCTGAAGACTCTCCTGTCCCGGGCTTCAATTTTTGCACCCTCTTGCCCCTCAGGTGGTACAAACAAGCAGGATTTTTCCATAGGGTCTATATATAAGCCCTGAAAAACATGTCTCTTTGGTGGAAGAGCAGCTCTCTCACAGCAAAACCCTCTTTATTCAACCTTCCCACTACAGCTGGCCAGTCGTAGTGTCTCATATTTAGTCTTTTCAGGCAAGAGTCAAATACCAGTCCTCAAATAAAAATAAAATAAACAGCTGGCAGTCTTCACATTGCTTTTCCATGTTGGCGGCTTCGTACACGCCAAGACAGAAAGGGTCATAATTTAACGATCAAAGTCCTATCATTCTACGATATTTCAGTTTAAATGTATAGAGAATAAGAGGTAGCTGAAATATCTATAAATAAGAAAATATAAGCAGTTTGTGTAGAGATATAATCCAGAAAATATTTTGAAAGCAATAGCTTTGGAATGCAGAGCCCACATACTGTGCTATTCCTTGCTAACAAAGTGGTTCTGCAGACATTAAATGAGCGATAATTGCCTTAAATTGTGAAGTTTTTATTTTTTACTTCAGTTAAAGACAGAGTGGTAAAATGTGGAGCTCAGTGGGGTGGCCTGAGAAATCTCAATGTCTGTATATTAATGGAAACTCCACCATAAATGGATTTGCAGTGTTGCCCTAAGCAAGATGCTGTCTCTCATTTATTTCATTTTTCTCATTTATAAAATGAAGATAACTGAAGAGAATTCATCACAGGATCACCTTAGATATTAAACAGGAAAATGAAAATTTGTTATTTCCTCCACATTCATTCTCTGTGTCTGGCTCTCATTTTTCTCTCTCCTTCATTTCTTTACTAAGCTGGTCTTCACCCAGTTTGTTTCTACACCATTGCTTTCCATCGGTGTTTCAGTCCCATCGCTGCCTGCCTTTCCTTCCCAACCCCTATGGGACTCCCTCTCTCAGCACACAGCCCGGTATCTTCTCTGTCTTCATCCTCCACCTGTCAAGGCACTTGACACATGTTTTCCTGATGCTTCCTCCTTTGTTTCTGCCTGATCTCCTATTTCACTCCTTAGTGAAAATCACTCATTTAGTGATTTCCCCTCTTCTGCCTTATTTACTGGATTTTCTGTCTCACTTTCTTCATCTCTAAAATAAAAATAATAGTAGTATTTTATTCAGAGGATGTTGCTTGAAAACTCAGTGTATTGCTCTCTGGAAAGACATGAGAACTTGCCTTTTATAGAGCAAGAGCAATATACCTGTTCCTTATTAATGTATTTATCATGATGAGTGAAAAAAAAGTTATGTAATAATAGATAACGTTAATTGCTTGTTTATTATGTTCCAGGCACAGCCGCAGGGTCTTCAAAGAAAATGACTCAGGAACAATATAAGCTGTATATTGTAATTCTTACAACAGGGTCAGAAAAATGCCCGATTATCCCAATTTCACAGAAGAGTGAAGAGGTAAGTGACTCACCCAATGATGAGAAATCTTGTGTTTGCACATAAATTTGCCTGACTTCAAATCCCGTGCTCTTTCACGAGCTCAGTTTTCACAGTGTAATGTCCATGGCTATGTCTTTTTTCTGCCTGTAAATATTTTACATTCCCTTCTGTGTTCACTGTCTCGTCGCGACATCACCAGATGCACAGTTACCATATCTAGAAATATCCATGACTTTTCAATCTCCCTCTACACTCCACATTCATTTAATCAGTGGCTCTTATTCATCTTATCTCTGTATTTTCCCTTTATTCATCCTCTCCCCTCCAGATCTCTGCTGCTGTGCCACTCAGACCCTCATCATCTCCTGCACATTAAATGAGCAACTCTGTCCTTCCAACCCATCCTCCCAAACTACCACCAGAATATCTTTTATAAAACACAGGTCTGTTCATATAATTCTTCCTCATTCTGTATAAAAATCTGAAATTGTTCCCTACCGTTTTCAGAATGAGCTCACAAACAGCCTAATATGTATAGATAATTCATAAACTGGTAAATGATAGACAGATAAGGTTATGGACTGAACATCACGTCCCTTTAAAATTTGTATGTTAAAGCCCTATTCCCCAGCGGTAGTAATTGGAGGTGGTGATTTTAGGATATAATTAGGATTAGGTGAGGTCATGAGGGTGGTGCCCCCATGATGGATTCATGCCCTTTTAAGAAGAGGGAGAGAGATTAGAGTCTCTCTCTCTCTCTCTCTCTCTCTCTCTCTCTCTCTCTTTCATTTTCCATGTGAAGACAGTGAGAAGGGGGCTGTCTGCACACCAGGAAGAGAGCTCTCATCAGTTTCCAGAGCTGTGAGAAATAAATTTCTGTTGGTTAAGCCACCCAGCCCATGATACTTTGTTATGGCAGCTCAAGTAGTCTAAGACAGAGAGGAAGAAAGATAGAAAGAAAGAAAGAAACATTTCTTGATGACACATATGTACAAAACAATAAGCAAATTCTTCCAAAACAAGCAAATTATCTTTTGCCACTATAAACTACCTTATGATCTTTCTTATCTTAAATTCCTCTTAGCTTTCTTTCCCTTCCAAGAAAAATTCCAATTGCATCTCAAAATTTAACTCTAAACTGCCTTAACATTTTCTGCAGGACTTTGTCCATATCAGTAGCAGCAGTTATCATATTGCATGTTTTATTTACAGGCCCTCATGCCATAGAGCAGTTCAGCCTTTTTCATCACTGGGACTCCAGTCCTTAGCATACCGACTGGTGTACAGTAGACAATAAATATGGGCTGAATTCATTTCAAGTGTCCCTTGTGTGCTGGTTTTTGTATTAGGTGCCAAAGGAAGAAAAAACAGAGAAGAAAAGACACGTAAAGGAAGGGTCCTTGCTTTCACACAGTTTACCAGCTACCTAGCGCTACACAATTAATAAGTCATCTTCAGATATAAGACCATCGGAAAAGCATCATAATCAAAGAGGTCTATGTGCTCTCTTTTACAATGACCCATTCTGTTCCATCCTAATTCCTAGAGATGATAGAGTACTGTATCAAAGGAAGGAAATGCTCCCACAGAGAAGTTGCTGTCAGCGAACTGTCATTTTCTCCACGTGTGCTTTTACAAAACATTCAGTTTTAGTATACAAGGATTGCTCCCCCTGAAGAAGTCTATAACACTACGCATGCACGTGTTCACACGTGTGTGCACACACATTGATGCACCCTCTTACACTACACACTCACATGTGTGCACACAGGCAACCACAAAAAGGTGCCCTCTCTCTCTCACACACACACACATACACAGATACTCTCTCTCACACACACACTCACACATTCACACCTGGCTACTGAATCCTTGTGGAAATGAATCTCCTGTCCCTGGACACACTGTGAACTTAGAATTACTTTGTCCTTCAACTGGAAGGCAAACCTCAGTTTATAAAGTATATTGAAGAAATGTGTGGTAAATTTTCTTGATTTTCTAACATTTCTCTCTCAAAGAGGTGAAATATTTCCATTCCCATGCAAACTGTTATTTTCAGGAGAAATTTCTGTTTTCACACAGAGACACTGACTCATCTCCTTCAGGTGGGAGTTTATGCTCAGCAGATGGGCTCCATGGAGCTGTTTCTCAGTAATATCATCAGCAAGAAAACGTTAGCATTAAAATGACCTGACTAGTAAACACTATGTGGTTAAGTGCTAGTTGTCCAAATATTTTAAAGCAGTCTCAGTAAGAACGACTAAGGAAGAGCACTTCCCTACATGCAGGCCTAAATAAGATCTCCTGTATCCCTGTCACTGCCTGTCATAGAAGTTCTCAAAGGGCCTATGCATTGGAGGATGCTCCGAAGTACTGATGTACAGTTAAAAATTGTTAGAGCTGTGCTACACATCCTTCAGACTCTATTTATGAAGTTGGCAGTACCAGACCCAGAGGCCCACTGCTGGTCCATGTAGAACTTTAGGCAAATTAGGGAAAGGCTCGTTTTCCTCTGGATCAGGGCTTCTCACCTCAGCCCTTCGGACACTGCGGATCAGATATGTCTTTGTTGGGGGGGGACAGTTTGCAGTGGGCTGTCCTATGCATTGTAGGCTGTTAGCAACATCCCTGGTCTCTACCTACTAAGTGCTAGTAGTAGCCCTCTCCAATTACAAAAACCAAAGATTGTCTCCAGACACCACTGTTTTTAAATAAATTTATTTTTTCTTTCAGTGTAAGCAATTGAAACAAATACATTTTCAGAAAGAGACACAGTGTTGTAGCCACAGGTAGGACTCTTGTATGAATCTAGACTAAACATCAACTGCATTCCTGGTTTTTTTCTGCCTCACTCCCAGTACTTTTTCACAATGATTTTATAATTATATTTTCTCTTTACTGCAAACTGCATATCTATTTTTTTAGCCTCAAGGGACTAAATTGGTAAACATGATAGTAAAAAGCAGTGCTGTGTCTTTTTGCCTACAATCTTAGAGCAAACCTAAATTTCTTACTCAAATGATATAAAAATGTAAAGTCTTAATATATAAAATAAGTCTTTTCAACCTGATCCAATTCTTTTCAGTAAAATGCATATTTCTAACAATAAATTCTCACGTACTTTCCAGAGGCAGAGGCCACCAGCTACTGCCTTTAAACGTGATTTATTTTTGCTAGGAATTGATGAACAAATGATTATTTCCCAATTCCCTCATTAGACCTCTAAAAAATTCTTACCGCTTCCATAATAAAGAGTCTGTAGCTGAAGCTCTGACATCAGTTCTATTTGTGGAAATCCATTCACACAAATGTGGTTAAGTAAATTATAGTACATTCACTAGATTTGAGCCACTGAAAACAATGTTTATGAGTCAATGACATTGGAAGATGTAAAAGAAAACCCACAATATTATTTAGTTATCTCTATCTCTCTACATCAGTGTCATCTCTACCTCTATTTATATTGTTTATATTACATTTAGGGAAACCCTGGATATAAATGAAACCAAGCATTAGCCTTGGCACTCAAGAGCTCTCCTAACACACCTCTTCTTACTTCATTTCACTTTCCAACATCTCACTGGTCACTGGTTCACCATACTCTCTTTGTGGCCTTGAAGAGTGACAGTGGTCCAGCCGATGTTTTCATGATCCTTCTCCCCTCCCTTCTCATCCCCAGTCCCTCCCCATCAAGTGCAACCTCAGAAGTACAGAGCTATTTATAGGTCACTGCTATGGAAATTTAAAAATGTAAAAGTGAAATCACAAAACATTTTTATATTTGCATGTCTCATGACAACACAGAGTTTATATCATCAGCTATAATTTTACATGCATATATGATTCAACCCCATATTTCAGAAACAAAATGTATAATATCAATACTGAGGCAGACATTACTTAGAGATACCAGTGAAGTCTTGTTTTGCCACAGTATCTAACACTATTTAGATATGCACAGAGAGAGTCAATAAGAGTCTGTGAGAGATTTCTTTTTAATTAATTTTGATTAAATATTCAGTGAAACCCAGTTGTATTTCCCAGTACACAACTTTTAATGACTCTCTCTAATGCTCATATGATTTCCTCTGTTAAATTGTTTCCCTGTAGCATTTTCTTTTCTCAGTATGTTAGAAAAAAGTTACAGAGAAGAAGCATTTATTGTATTTTAAATGCATGCTCACTGCTGAGTGGAGACCCAAAGGGCATTTGATAAATGCCCTTTCATAAATCAAAAAACAAACCAGGGGACAAAGATTGCTCAACAGCCTATCAGACTCATGGGGACATCATTGCTCCATGCCCCATAACCTGCACAGCTCTGACACTGTAAATCGGAACTTAAGGGTCCATCTTAGAGCTTATTATACAGTATCTCCTTCATTAATTATATATCCATGTCAGAGGGCTTTTACTAGGAATTTTTAAAGATAAGACCCATGAAGGAATGTTGACATTTGCTTGGGTGGATTTGTGGGATTACAGCTGGTTGAATATCATGCATTGCTTTGTGTGATAGGAGGTCTTTCTGTTTTCTCAACTTTTATCAATGATATAGAAGACAACAAATATGCGTGCTGTGCAGGCAACTTATAAAATGGTTATTAGACAAATCACAAGTTCATTGATTTTAGAACCATTCGTAATGGTTCTAAAGCAAAATGGCCTTGAAATCAGAAAGATCTCCCAATCCTAGCTCAGAAATTTAATAACCACGTGACTTGGTCATTTTACTTAATCTCTCCCTTCCACAGCATATTCGCATAGAAAACTGAAATATCTCTTCTTACATAGAAGGGGTCCTGGATGGGGAAAACAAAGTTGTAAAGTTTCCGAGACAGAGGTAGAACCCCCCTGGGCAAACCCAAACAGCATTACGATTCCCAATACACAAACATACCACTTTTGGATAATCTTGATCGTGAATATATAGAGATTGGAAAGGAAAAAGTAAAATGGTCTTTATTCACAGATAATGTGTATGTATAAGTAGAATATCCAAAGGAATTTACAAAACACCAAAAACAAAACTAGTAAGTGAATTTTTCAAGGTAACAAAATACGAGATCAATATACAAAAGTCAGTTGTAATTTTACACGTAAGCAGTGAACAATTGGAAAATAAAATTTAAAAGCAATCCTATTTATAATAATACCAAACACTTAAAATGATTAAGAATAAATCCATCAAAAGATATTCAAGATCTCTTCGAAAAACTTACAGAATTTTGTTGAGCAAAATTAAAGAAATCCTAAATCAAGAGAGATATGTATGGGCTTCCCTGGTGACGCAGTGGTTGGGAGTCCGCCTGCCAATGCAGGGGACACGAGTTCATGCCCCGGTCTGGGAGGATCCCACATGCCTCGGAGCGGCTGGACCCGTGAGCCATGGCCGCTGAGCCTGTGCGTCCAGAGCCTGTGCTCCGCAGCGGGAAAGGCCGCAACAGTGAGGGGCCCGCGTACCGCAGGTTAGAGAAGTCAATATAGGGAATGATTTGCACCAACTGATTTCAAGACATTATAAAGTGACAGGTACCAAGACAGTGTGCGATTTGAATGAGGATAGACAAATATATTATGAAACAGAATCAACAGTCCACAACTATACTAACATTTAAATGGAAAACGGATTTTCAATTAAAAAAATCAAACAATTAATAGGGAAAGAAAGGTTTCTTCAGCAAAAGGCAGTGAAACAACTTTATGTCCAAATTGGGGAAGCATGCCTCAGATTCTAATTCACACTATTTTTTCTCTCAGTGTAAATAATCAAAATAAGTACATTTGCAGAAAGGGACAAAGTGTCATGACCACAGGCAAGACACTTATGTGATCATAGACCACACATCAACAACATTCCTATTTTTTTGCACCACTTACAGTATTTTTCACTATGGCTTCATAGACATTTTCTTATTCTATCTGCAAACTGTATATCCTTTCATTTTTAGTCTCAGGGACTAATTTGATAAACGTGATGTGGAGAGCAGTGATGTGCCTTTTTTATGTACAATTAAGTTGTATTCTCTACAGTTGTGGAACAAACTAAATTTTCTATTAAAAGGATGTAAAAATATGAAGCCTTAAAATACAAAGTAAATCTTATTTCATCAACCTGATTCAAGTCTGTCAAGTAAAATAGGTATTTCTAACAATGAATTCTCTCGTACTTTTCAAAGTCAGAGGCCACAGTCACTGCCTCTAAATGCGATTTTTTTTGGGGGGGGAGGTAGGAATTTACCAGTAAATGATAATTTTTGATATATGATAAAAATTGAGCTTGATCATAGATTTAAGTGTAAAAGCTAAAAATACACACGTAAAAGCTAAATAAATTTATCATTGATTTAAGTGTAAAAGCTATAAAACTACATATGTAAAAGCTAACTAAATTTAACTCTGTCGAATATGAATTTACCCATATTACCCCTCTGAACATTTACAGAATGTGTTAACACTACAAATATATATACACTGAAATGTTTTCCTATGTCTATTTTTAACTGCTTAAATGTAAGTATTATTAAAATTATTTAAAACTGCACTAAATACTACTCAGCAATTAAAAATGAATAAAACAGGGCTTCCCTGGTGGCACAGTGGTTGAGTCCGCCTGCCGATGCAGGGGACGCGGGTTCGTGCCCTGTTCCGGGAAGATCTCACATGCCGCGGAGCGGCTAGGCCCGTGAGCCATGGCCGCTGGCCCTGCACGTCCGGAGCCTGTGATCTGCAACGGGAGAGGCCACAACAGTGAGAGGCCTGTGTAATGCAAAAACTAAAAAAAAAAATTTTTTAATAAAATAAATAAAAATGAATAAAACGTTGATACCTGCTACAACATAGATGAACCTCAATGTAAGTGAAAGAAACCAGACGCAAAGGACTATATATGTGAATGCATTCTCTGTTCTTACATGACAAGCGACCACACACTCAGCAGCTGACGTAACACTCCTCCTCCACTTGTGGGCTAGGGGTCTGGAAACAGCTAGCTGGATCTTCTGCTAAGAAGTCAAGGTGTCAGCCAGCGTGAGCACTAATCTGGAGACTCTGGGAAAGAATCTGCTTTCAAACTCATTCAAGTTGCTGGCAGGACCCAGCTCCTTGCTGCTGTAACACAGAGCTCCTCCTTTCCTTTCTGGCTGTCAGCTCCCAGAAGCTGCTGTTCTGTCCCCGCCTGGGGTCTCCTCCATTTCCAAAGCCAGCAAACGCTCATCAGATTCTCTTAGGGCTTTGAATCTCTTCTCTGTCTTTCCCTCTGCTCCCAACCAGAGAAAACTCTCTGTGTTTAAACGCTAATATGATTAGGCCCCCATGAATAATCTCTCTTTTGTCATATAAAGTACCAGAGTCCATCATTATAATACCAAGGGAGAGAGGTCATGAAAAGCGCTTTAAATTCTACTTATCACAATATTGTATGATTCTCTTTATATGAGTGTCCAAAAACGCAAATCCACAGATATAGAAAGCAGATTAGTAGTTACAGGTGCTGGAAGTAGGAATGACTGCAGAATGGCCTGAGAGATGGTCTTGTGGTGATGGAAATATTCTAGAACTGGACTGTGGTGATGGATGCACTAAAAATAACTAAATACATTTAAAATAAGTAAATCTATGGTACATAAACTGCACACCGAGTTCTTTAAAATATTTAATATATTAACTGTTAAGTGTAATATATACAAATATGTAAATAAGCATGTCCATTATGTATATTGTTAGTTTAGCTAGTTAGGTAGGTAGTAGGTAGGTACCTTGGGATAAAGACTTCTTAGAAAACACAGAAAAAGGAATAGCCATAAAACAAAACTTGTAAATTGGACTTCAACAACATTAAAAAGAAAAAAGAGAATTAAAACACATCTGCTCAATAAATGCTACTGGTAAATAATTAACAGGAAGGTCATCCATTGTAAGAAAATATTTTTATTCCATGTATCTGACAAATGACCTACATCTAGAATATTTAAAACTTCTATAACTCAACAATAAAAAGACAAAAAAACTCAATTAAAAGTTGGCAAATGATTTGAACAAATACTTAACAAAAGAAGAGATATGAGTTGCCAGTAAGCAAATAAAAGGGTACACAACATCATTAGTCATCAAAGAAATGCAAACCATGCCCACTGTATAAAAACTATGTCTAGAATAATGTCAAACCCACTAGAATGGCTAAAAAAGAAAACTACTGTATAGAAGCAGAAACTTTCGTACATTGCTAGCAGGAATTGAAAACACCACTGCAATTTCGCAGTTAAACGTATACCTACTGACTTATCAGTAATATCATTCTTAGGTATCTACCCAAGAAATTTTATTTATACCCTCAAAACTTTGTCCAATATCATTCATCACAATTTTATTCATAATAATTAAACGCTGGAAACAACCTAAATGTACAACAGAAAAATGGGAAGCATCGTGTGCTACATTAATACAATGAAATACAACAATGAAAATAAATAAATGAATTACCACTATCCATCAAAAATAAATAAAGCTCATAAGTATACCCTTGAACCGAAGAAGCCAGACACAGAATGAATCCATTTCTATGAAGTTTTAAAAGAGGCAAAAAATAATTTATAGTAACAGAACCCAGCAAAAAGTTTATCTGGAGAGTGTTGCTTGGACAGGGCACCATGAGAACTCCTGAGGTGTTGGCTACTAGACTGCATTCACCATGTAATCATTTATTTAGCTGTATTTTTATGATCTGTGCACTTTCCTTAGTGTATGTTAACCTGCCAAAAAAATCTTTGAGAAAAGTGTGAGTAAAATGAACGAGAAGATAAAACCAGAAACTGGAAAAAATATTTGCAAAAGAAACATTTGATAAAGGACTGTTGTCCCAACTCATCAGTTAGGACAAAATGAGTTGTTCCAACTCATTTTAAACTCATCAATAAAAAATACAACAACTGGATTGAAAATGAGTGAAACACCTGAACGACACCTCACCATCAGGGAAACGCAAATTGAAACATAATGAGATAATACAACACACCTATTAGAAGGGTCAAAATCTGGAACACTGACAACACCAAGAGTTGAAGACGATGTGGAGTGATAAAAACTATCATTCATTGATGGTAAGAGTGTGCAGCCACTTTGGAAGATGGTCTACCAGCTCTTACAAAACCAAGCATACTTTCCCAAACGATCCAACAATCATGCTGTTTGGTATTTACTTACGAACTGAAAACTTGTGTCCACCCAAAAACCTGCACACAAATGCTTAGAACAACTTTATTCATAATTGCCCAAACTTGGAGCAACCAAACATCTTTCAGTGGGTAAATGGATAAAAAATTATGATCCATCCAGTGGAATATTCTTCAACACTAAGAGAAATGAGCCATGAAACCATGAAAAGATGTGGAGGAGACTTAAATGTATATGACTAAGTGAAAGAAGCTAGTCTGAAAAAGTTAGCTACTATATGATTCCAACTACATTATGCTCTGAAAAAGGCAAAACTATGGAGAGAGTAAAACGATCAGTGGTTGTCAGGGGCTAAGAAGGAGGGGATGAATAGGTGGAGCACAGAGGAGTTTTAAGGCAGTGAAACTATTCTGTACGATGCAATCATGGTAAATACACGTTGTTATACCTTTGTCCAAGCCCATAGAATGTACAAAACAAGGAATGAGCTCTAATGTAAAGCAGAGACTTCGGGTGATAACTATGAGTCAATGCTGAGTCATCTTTTGTGACAAACATACCATTTGGGGATGGCAGGGGAGGTTTGTGTGTGTCCTGGGGTGGGACAGGGAACTCCCTGTACTTTCCACTCAAGTTTGCTATGAACCTAAAATTTCTATAGAAAATAAAATCTTAAAAAAAAGGGCTTCCCTGGTGGCGCAGTGGTTGAGAGTCCGCCTGCCGATGCAGGGGACACGGGTTCGTGCTCCCGTCCGGGAAGATCCCACATGCCGCGGAGCGGCTGGGCCCATGAGCCGTGGCCGCTGAGCCTGCGCGTCCGGAGCCTGTGCTCTGCAACGGGAGAGGCCACAACAGTGAGAGGCCCGCGTACCGCAAAAAAAAAAAAAAAAAAAAAAAAAGTGCAAGGAAAGGGCTAAAGACATAACATGGAAAAGGCTGCCAATGACTGAAAATGTGACAATTTGAGTATTTTCAAAATGACTGTAATACACTGAAACACAAAGAATATATAAAATCCATAAATGGAATGTTATTACTTAAAGGGGAGTAAGAGAGAAAAAGCTAGAGAGAAGAAAAAAGAAAAACAGTGGAGGAAGCACCAAAGACACTGTTTGCCATTGACAGAAACTAGGACATCATTCTAGTTTGGGTCTTGCATAAAAGAGACCCTGGAACAAGGATTTGTGTGTATGCAGTTGATTTGGAAAATAATCCTGGAAACACCAGCAAAAGAGTGGGGATGTAAGATGGAGAAAGGAGGAAAGCTTGAGAAAATGTGTAGAGCGCTTGTTATTAGCTAGTTGTCACAGTGCTGGACTGGGGCTTGATCCTCATGGAAGATTCTGGAAGCCAGTGTAGAACAAACATGTCAGAGATATCTCACCTGGGAGAGAAGGATCTTGGGTCTTTTTTCACCTATTCCTGTCAGGTATTGGTTAAAGCAGAAAGGAGGAAGGGGGTTGGCAGCATTAATTCCCTCTGGTCTGCTATGGTTACAGGCAAAGTGAGGTCTGGTCACCAGAGAAAGTTGTCAGGCAAAGAGCTGCAGTTTCTGTTGGTAGGAGCTGAGAGGAGCTTGTGCGGAAACGCTAACCCTACGGGAATGTGGGCAGGGAATCACAGTGCTGCTAGAGGCACCAGCTTCTCACTCTGAAAGTTGCCAGATAAAGGAAATGAATTAAACATACTTCTGCCATTCTTGTATGAAATGTACTTCAATGTAATCAAAGAATTCTAGCTCATGAGAGATATTTTTAGAGAAAAATTCCAACTAATAACTACAGAAATGAGAGAATAAAGAAATAGCCATTTTGTTGGATAACCAACCAGGACCTACTGTATAGCACAGGGAACTCAATGTTATGTAGCAGCCTGGATGGGAGGGGAGTTTGGGAGAGAATGGATGCATCTATATGTATGGCTAAGTCACTTTCCCATGCACCTGAAACTATCACAACATTGTTAATAAACTATACTCCAGTATCAAATAAAAAGTTAAAAAAATTAACCATTTTGCAACATTTAAATAAAATAATTAATTCAGGCAAAGATGATCACCTGATAAAAGAAGGCAAACTTTCCCACGGAAGGTTTAGGCTGCCACCACCGAGACACAATGGTTCATCTTGGCGTCAGTAGGAGTGGGACACCAGGCAGGCTGTGATGCTATCAAAGTATACAGCACCACCCAACAGGGGGTCTGTCCTCTGATAAGTTAACTTTTAATCTAACAAATCCCTCAGAGCTTGCTTTAAGTTTACAGGCAATCCAGAAGATGGAGGATCAGGTTAAATGACTACGTGAAGTTATCAATAAATCAAGAAACTGTTACTTTCTACAAGGTAATTGACCCAGCTACTTCAAGTCAATGGAGTGAAAACAAAAATGATGGGGTGATTGTATTGTATTTTAAAAGACCTAAGAGATTGAACAAACACATGTAATGGATGAACTTTCTGAATTCTGCTTCAAATAAACCAATTGTAAAATCCTATTTCTGAGATAATCAGAGAAACTCAAGTGTGAAATAAATACTAAATGTTACCAGGAACTATTGTTATTTTTGATAAGTGTGATAAAAGCATTATGGCTCAGTAAGAAAATGCTCATATTTTTAAGAGGTACGTACTAATCATATAGCAGCAAAATTATAAATAATCTGGAAATTTGCTTTAAAATATTTCAGTAATGCATGTGTTTGTGTGTGTGTGAGAGAGAGAGAGTGAGACAGACAGACAGACAGAGACAGAGAGACACCAGGCATGGCTAAATCTGGGACGGATCCTCTATAAGAGATGCAGCTTTAGAAGAGGAACCAAAAGACAAAGTAACGTTATAATTATACAAAGTAAGTGTTCATCTACAAGGTGTTCCTGGCATCATCAAGGCATATCTGGATGAAACATCCCCTAAATGTGCTGGACTCCATCCTGGGCCTTCATCTTCAAACAAAGGAGGAATTCTGCAGACAAACAGCTGGCTTCTCTCTTAAGGGCACCTGTAATACAGCTAAACAATATGTTTAGTTTGTTGCTCTCAGACTCTCAGTAAGTACTGGTTACTATTAGATATTCTTTTCTCTTTCTTTTCTTTTTTTTTTTTTGCATTATCCATTTATTGGCTCCATTTCCTTGACTCCATTTCCTTGAATAACCACTCCCCTTTCATTTCATTAGCCATATTTTTTTTTTTTACACAAAGCCAAGGTACAACCTGACATAAGACCTCAGATTTAGAAAGAGGACCAACTCATAGAACTGGCATCTGTAAGAGTCTGGCCAGTGTTACCATTTGTCTATTCTCAATCACATGTAGTAGTACTGGATAAGTACAAGCTTTTATGACTATCTATTGCCCTGGGTAAGAAAGAGGCAGAAATGGTTAGTTACCCACCCCTGCTGCTGAGCGGAAGTATTTCTTGGTCTCATCTCCCTGCATCTATACAATTGATTGGTTATATAAACAAGGATCACCTTCTGATCCAAAGAAATATGTATCCAACTCCCTTTTTGTGTCATGTCCCTCATTTCCTGCCTAGTGGACCTGGCAGCCTAGGGCCTTTACTCAGTTACTTCATTTTTCCCAGAGTAGCAGAAAAGAAGCCAAGGTACTGAATTCTTGGCTGACTTCCCATCTGTCTGACCGGGGATATTGCCCTGTCTCTGGATCTGTTAGCCTCTAGCTCCTTTGATAAATGGTATTAAGCAATAGGTATGTTGATTAATTTGAAAAACAGTAGGCCAGGACAATTTTTGTTTTAAAAATTATCAAAATAGATTATAACTTTTAAAAGAAAATTGACCTCAATTAAGTTATCAAGGTCAACAGCAATAGTAATGGCATGCTAATACGTTGTGATGAGAATGAGGCTTTGCCTCTGGCGTCTTCCTTCCAAAGACACGAAACTCCAGTCTAATCATGAGAAAAACATGAGACAAAGCTCAGTCGGGGGACATTCTGCAAAATATTTGACCAGTACTATTCAAAACTGTTAAGGTCATCAAAAACATCGTAAGAAGCAGTCACAGTCAAGGGGATAAGTATAAGAGTACATAAATTATATATGTCTAGCGTTCATATTTTTAGTGTAAGTATTATAGCCGAGCAGGACACTGTGAGGCCTTCCCAGAATAGACCTCCACCCATATCCTCCACCTGCCTTTTGTCTATACAAAAACTTTAGTCAAAGAATAAATTTAATCAGAAAAGGCAGAAAGAAAGGAAAACAATCAAGCAAGACAAAATAATAAGACTTTAGCCATTAAACAAAGTCAAGGACCTTTAATTCCTCCTCAAGGGCTATAGATAATATTCTGAGCCATGATCTTTGAGGTGTTTTGCAGATACTGAAACCCGCACCAGGTGGAAGAAGTTAACTGCGTGCTGCCCACAGGCACGTAGACCGCAGACTGGTTGGAACCAGAAGGTTGAGGATGCTGACTCGCAATTACCTCGCCTCCAACCAATCAGAAGAATACTCACGAGCTGATCAGGCCCTGCTCCTTGAACACTGTAAGATGCCTCACTACGCACTCCAGGGCAGCACGCAGAATTTTGAGAGCACTAGCCTTTGCCTGCACTAGCCCCCTTTGCCTGGCAAAGCAATAAAGCTATTTCTTTCTACTTCACTCAAAACTCTGTCTCCGAGATTTAATCCAGCCCTGGTGCACAGAGGCTGAATTTTGGTAACAGTATTCCAAATACTAAATTGGATAACTTGGACTCAACAACTATTTGTTGTTTGTCTGAAATTCAAATGTACCTAGGTATCCTGTACTTTTATTTGCTAAATATAGCAACGTTAATAGCAATGCCACTCAACAAGTCTCTGTAAACTAGACTCTGTTACCTCTCTGATTTATACAGAACTCCATGCCCAGTCAAATTGCAGCTGTGACCTTTTGTTAAATTTAGTGTTCTCTGATGACTAATTACCAGACATAGGCCTTGGTTATAACGTTTTTGGACATGACACCTAAAGAACAAGCCACAAAATCAAAAATAAACAAGTGGGACAAGATCAAACTAGAAAGCTTTGCACAACAAAAGAATACATCAGTAAAGTGAAAAGACAACCTACAGCTTGGGAAAAATATTTTCAAACTATATATCTGATAGGAGGTTAATATCCCAAATATATTTTTAAAACCCCATACAACTCAATAGCAAACAAAACCACCAAATAACCTGATTAAACATGGGCAAAGGACCTGAACAGGTATTCCTTCAAAGACGTAGGAAGGCCCAAAGGTACATAAACAATGCTCAACATCAATAGTCATTAGGGAAGTGCAAAGTAAAGCCAAAATGAGATATCATCTCACAGCTGTTAGAATGGCCATTATCAAAAAGATGAGAGATAACAAATGTTGGCTTGGATGTGGAGAAAAGGGAACCCTTCTACACTATTTGTGGGATTGTATATTGGTACAGCCACTATGGAAATCAGTATTGAGAATCTTCAAAAAATTAGAACTACCAAAAATTCCATTTCTGGGAAAATATCCAAAAGAAACAAAAACACTAACTTGAAAAGATATCTGCACCCCCAGGATTATTTACAATAGCCAAGACATGGAAACAATCTAAGTACCCATCAACGGATGAATGAAGAAGTTGTGGTACGTAGGTACAATGGAATGTTATTCAGCCATAGAAAAATGAGGAATTCTTAGCATTGTGACAGATGGACAGACCTTGAAAGCATTATGCAAAGTGAAAGAAGTCAGAGAAAGACAAATAGTGCATCATCTCATTTATAGGTGGAATCTAAAACAAACAGAAAAAATTTAAGAAAACAAACTCATAGAAAAAGAGCTCAGACTTGTGGTTACCACTGGTACAGGGTGGAGGGAGGGGAAATTAGAGAAAGGTGGTCAAAAGGTACAAAGCTCCAGTTATAAGATAAATAAGTACTAGGGATGTCATGTACAACATGATGACAGTAGCTAACACTGCTCTGTGATCTTTAGCAAAGCTGTGGAGAGAGTAAATCCTATGAGTTCTCATCACAAGGAGAGATTTTTTCCTTTCTCTTTCTTTTCTTTTTATTGTATCTATATGAGGATATGGATATTACCTGGACCTACTGTGGTAATCATTTCATAATATATGTAAATCAAACCATCATGCCATAAATGTTAAATTTATGCTGTAATGTATGTCAATTATTTCTCAATGAAACTGGAAAAATACTATATACTTTAAGTCAAAATCTGAAAAAAAAAGAATAAAGATGTAAAGTATTTTAACATTGAGTCAGAAGGGAAATGGAATAAATTGATACAGCAAAAGGGGGTCTGAGGATAGGAATGTAAGTTGGATGTGTTTGTACAGGATTACATATAATGCTATATGAATGGTTCCCCATCTTTTCCTTGAATTATAGTTTTTATTGTCCACATAAACTGGTGAAATAATTCAGCTGAGAATGACCTTTCTCTAAAAACTTTTAACCAACCCAATATAGCTTCTATGTCATCTTAGAAAAAGAAGGTGATTGTTGGACTTCACGTTGCACTCTGCTTTTCTCTGTGGCAGAATTATGCTTAGACTGAAGGGGAAACTTTGTAGAAATGAACGGGAAGACAAGATGAAATCAGAAAAGAACCATTTTTCTCTGCAACTGCCTGAAGCTACTCACTTACATCTTTAAAATATGCATCAGCTGTTAATGAAAATGTAGGGTCCTGGTGAAGAAAAATCAGAATTCAAGGGCACGAGAAGCTGTCGGTTCCATGGCCCAAGAGCCCTATAATTATTAACCTCTCTGCAAGTTTAAATTGTACCTCTGATATTGAGATTACAGGAAAATGTCTCACAGCATTTAGCATCAGAGAGAGGCTGAGAGTTTCTGCATTCGGAACACTTCTCAAATGGGTTACTATATTAGAAAATGAAAAATTTAGTCTTGCAAAAAACATTAAGTGCCATATAATATTTAGGGTATTACAAATTTAGAAATAGGTATTGTATGTGACCAGGTTTTCAATAAATTTACCATAAGAAGTTTGAGAAATCAAATTGGATGAAAATTAACACAAAGAGATATTTGTGCATATTCTAACTGTGCTATATTGTACTGATCAAATACTGCGTGCTTACTAAAAAAGGATAAATTAAAATTACCTCTAGTAAGAACCATTTTATAAGAGATTTCTATCTGTACAACTCTAGAGACATTGTCCTGGAGGGAAGGAGGAGGAGAAAACCTCTCCCTAAAACTAAACTGAAAATGATGATGTATATTCAATGAAAAAAGTTCCCACTGCCCATTTGAGATTTGGAAACATGAAATTTTATTCATAGAAAACCATCCCATTCCCAGCACTCTTAAACTAAACTTTAAAAACTTCTGAAGAATACATATTCAAATATTCAAGAATAAGATTGTGCATGCATATGATCTATGTAAGTACTCTATGGCTTTAAAATCAAAGTCAATTTCACTGAGTCAGAATAAACCAGAATATCACTAGAATATTACCTGTACTAGTATCCGTCTCTTTTTCTCAGTCTCTTTCCCTCTCTTTCTCTCTCTCTCGCACACACACACACACACATCCACACTCACGTATACATATTTGTATGCATGTGTGTATCTATTTCTATATCTATACATACACAACTGAGTGTGTACACTCATGTATATCATATAACAATTAACATACAGGAACTTAAGCACTTGATTCAAAAGGTAGCATCAGTAGAACGGCAGCATACACTCCGAGTCATCCAACGTTGTTACTCAGAGTACCAAAGTTACTATCTTTGTTTACAAATTCTTTTACTGCTCCTCTGCCAAGTGAAGGCTCTATGCAGAGTTAAAACTACAAAATATGGTCCCTGGCTACCCGAAGAACAGTTTAGGGGTGTGTATAAGACGAGCACCTATTTAGAACACAATGCAGTGCATGATGTAAAGCCACAACGTGCTTTTAGTAATGATGTTGATCAGGAGGACGGGGGGAAAGAAGACTGAAAAGCACTGGTGGATATTAAATATTAGGCTCCAGTTTAAACTAATAGATGGAACACACATATTTGCCCCTCTCCCTCCTAAACTTTACAAATATTACAGTAACAGAGTAAAAGAGGTGTGAACCCAAGCAACAAAGAACACTAGAGCAGAAACAAAGAGAGTGGTTACTGGATTTGCACAAGGCGGTCTGCAGGTGAGGGGCTGGAGACCAGCAGCTGGCTGAAACTTCCAGAGACTTCCAGGATGTCTCAGAGAAAGCACAAGGCCCTGGCGTGAGGGAGCTGGGGGTGGGCTGCAGCGCAGAGGAGGGCAAAGGTGTCCACACAGAGGTGATGGACCCCGGCTCCTTCTACACACACCAGCACCACCAACCTCCAATCCACGAGACTGAAAGTTTCTTTTCTGTAAAAACTCGACCTGGGGCGGAACATGGATTTGAGAAATGAGATACGGCAGAGACCTGGGCTGAGGTGAGAGGTTGAAAACAGGGAGATTAAATTCTGTAATTGGACTGTGTTGACTTAGAAATCTTTCCCTGACAAACTCCCAGAAGGCTAGCTGCCTGTTTCATGTCACCCACTGACAGGATATTGTAGGATCCTCTTTGGAGAAGCTTAATAGCCGCAGACAAATCCCTCCCACATACAGCGTGTGTTCCACACCCTGCCCACCCAGCAAGACATCTGCTTTGCCACTTGATGACTCTAAATGCGCACCATCCCCTCAACAAGGCTTGCCTGGCACACCGAGCTTTCAGTGGGCTTTTTAGGGATTTACTCTTGAATATGAACAGAGAAGGAAAGGCAGCAAAGACAAATAAAAAGCACCATAAATGGAATTTTTAAAGCACCATTCGTATCTTCAGAAAGGTAGGAGGATAACAATTGATGCAATTATGCTGCATAGCAAATGTCAGTTCCCGCAGAATTTAAGATTCTTTCTTCATCGCGAAAGAATTCGGAGAAGAAGCAGAGAGGTTAGGAAAGCAAAGTGAGAGTTTATTTAAGCAAGGATATGCTTTCAGAGGGAGAGCAGGCAGAACGGGTCAGGAGCTGCCGCCCTGGGTTTCTTGCGCCAGCTGGTGATGAGGGGCGTATGCAGATGAAGTGGTGGAACGTTCACTGGGGAAGGAGTTTGGGGGTCGTAGTCCCTGATTTTCATCCAGCTCCATTTTCCCGAGGGGAGGAGGGATTTCTGTCCTTAGTTAGCTTAGATCAGACGTGTCATGGTGTCGGTACATGATGGGTATGTCTTATCTGTAAGGCTACTTTTCTTGTAATGAGAGAATAATGGGCAACAGGTTACATTCAGACGCAGGGGATTCCCGCCTTTCCCCACTTTTCTTTGTCCGTTCCTCCGACATTTATCTCCCAGAATATGTGGTTTCCTGTCAATCTGGAGGTTCCCGCTTTTCTTTGCCTGCCTATGGACCCCCGCTGTTTACAAGATGAGTGGTTTCCTGCCACCCGTCCCCTGTCCCCATGTCTCTGCTCACACCTAGCTACCTGCCTGCTGTCACAGTGGGAGAGATTTGCTGTCTATGTATAACATAGACAAACTATGCATAAGAAAACACTTCAATAAGAAGCTGGAATTATTACAGTGTTAAAAATATAAAATCCAACTAGATGCTATTTACAAGAAACACCCTTTAGAGATAGCTGGGAAGCAAAATGACCAAAAAAAATGTTATACGATGCAAACAGGGGGCATGATGAAACTGCAATGCTTCTATTAATATCAGACAAACTAGACTTCAAGGCAGCACCTAGATAAGTATAAATTAAATAACTGGAACTATAGGCTAACCAAGTTGGCATATAAGACTGAATATCACACTAAGCATAGAACTTCAAAATACACAAAGAAAAATACGACAGACATTCAGGAAGATATAGATAAACTCACAGTAATCGATGGAGATTTTCATACCTCTCTCTCAGTAATAGAAAAAAGGACAAGATAAAGAATTAATAAGGGAAAGGAATATCTGAACAGCATTAACTATCTTAAGTCACATTTAAAGATAAAATACTGTGATGTAGGGCAAACACGTGCATGCTAGGTAACATATTACCAGAAATTTACTGGCTTAAAACAGCACACTTTTATCATCTTGTGGCTTCTGTGGGTCAGGGTCCTGCGCATGGTTTAGCTGAGTCCTTGGCTTCAGGGTCCCATCAGGTTGCAGTGTAGGTGTTGACAGGGCTGCAGTTGCATCAGAGGCTAGCCTGGGGAAGTACCAACCTCAAAACTTCCTCCAGTTATTGGCAGAATTCCTTCCCTGACAGCTAAAGAATTCACGACAGTTTGCTTTACTAAATCCAGCAAGGGGAGAGATATACAGAGACCGAGAGAGACAGAGACAGAGAGAGAATGACTCTAAGATGAGTCTGCAAGACAGAGTCTTATATAACATAATCACATAATCACAAGAGTAACAACACTCTCCTTTGTCATATTCTGTTAGTTAAAAGCAAGTCACAGGTCCCACCCAACCTCAAGGATAAGGAATTACATTAAAGCATAAATACCAGTAGGCAAAAGCTTGGAGGTAAGCTTAAGTCTTTCTCTAACAATCCCTAAACCAAACAACTGAAGCAATTTCCTTTTTCAAATTTGCATGAAAGGGTCACCAAGATAGAATATATATTTAACTAGGAAAAAAGAGTCTCAATAAAATTCATATGATTGAAACCATACAGAGTACATTTTCTGATGAGTGAAATTAAACTAGGGATCCATTAATGAAAATACCTAAAAAATTGCCAAACATTTGAAAATTTAGCACCGTACTTCTAAATTATCTATGGATCAACAAAGAAATCATGATGGATATTAGAACATGTTTTGAACTAAACAATAATAAAAAATACAACATGTCATATTTGTGAAATGCCTCTAGAGCAATGTTTAGAGGGAAAGTCATAGCTCTAAATATTTGTATTAGAAAACAAATAAAGTCATGCCATTTGTGAAATGCCTCTAGAGCAATGTTTAGAGAGAAAGTCATAGCTCTAAATATTTGTATTAGAAAACAAACATTTAGAATCAAGAATTCAAGTTTTCACTTTAATAAGCTAGAGAAAGATGCACACATTAAATCCAAAGTAAATAGTAGAAAAGAAGCTATAAAAATAAGATCAGAAAGAATGAAATGGAATACAGACAACTGGAAAATATAACAAATCACAGTGCTAGAGAGATTAAAAATAAAAAGTTGTTTTAATCCCATAAACTACTAAAATCATAATGAAAAATGAGATACCATTACAAATCTTACAAGCGTTAAAAGGTAAATGTTGGAACAAAATGAAAAGCTTTCTGCCAATAAATTTAATGACATAGTCAAACAGTCACACTTTTTGGAAAACACAACTTTTAAAAAGTTGACTGAAGATGAATAGAAAATCTTAATAGCCTATTACATATTAAAAAATTGAACTCATTATTGAGAACTTTTCCACGATGAAAATTCTAGGCTTAGCTGGTATCATGAGTAATTAATTCAAAGACTAAAAAATAAACACTGCCATCATTTCAGAAATTAGAGGAGGCAAAAAAAACAGCAATTCATTTTTTATAACCAAAGTAAACCAGATAAAGGCATTATAAGAAATGAAAGCTATGCACTAATATCCCTGATGAAATTTCACAAAAATAAGCTTAACAAGTATGAACAAATCAAATCCACAAATATATAAAAAGGACAATACATCATGACAAAGTGTGTTTTATCTCATAAATGTAAGGCTGGGGCTTCCCTGGTGGCGCAGTGGTTGAGAGTCCGCCTGCCGATGCAGAGGACACGGGTTCGTGCCCCAGTCCAGTAAGATCCCACATGCCGCGGAGCGGCTGGGCCCGTGAGCCGTGGCCGCTGAGCCTGCGCGTCCGGAGCCTGTGCTCCGCAACAGGAGAGGCCACAACAGTGAGAGGTCCGCGTACCAAAAAAAAAAAAAAAAAAAAAAAAAAATAGAGGACAAAGTCCCTAACCTCATAGAACTTAAAATATTTTCAGGGAGACATAACATGAAATGACAGAACAATTACAGAACAATTTATCAAAATTATATAAAGCATAGTGAATACATAAGCTTGAAGATGATGAAAGTCAAGAAGTGATTCTAAATAATATTGTTCCAAAAAGCAATATAAAAATCATAGCTGAGAATCCATGCATCCAGTTAGTGGCAGCCACATATAAATTCCTCATAGAAAAACTTCAGTGAAATTCACTCAATCCTACTCATTCTGGCATTACACATCATTCCCTTAGGCTTTGGGTTGAATCTGGGCAGGAAAACAATATCGATCCTTTACTGTTTTCAAAGTCACACAGTCTCTGTCCTTAGATTTCATGGTCTTAATGTTATTAATATCATTTTACCCCATCATTCTCTGTGCACTGTGATTTCTCACGCTTCCAGGTAAAGTGTTGTTTAGTGTGAGTTTCCCCATCTAAACTTTATTTCCTATTTATGTGTGTCATTCCTCCTGGATTGTTCTAAAGTTTCATCCATTCTTTTCTTATAAATTTTCTTTGCCTTTTACAGACCTCATGGGCTTTATGAAGGCATCGTGGTTTTGCTTCCTACATTTCCAAATCTGCCCTTACCCCTTATATTTATGTTCATTAATTCAATTTTCCCCTCATGATTCTTTGTTACTCCTCTGCTACAACCTCACTTACCTGCGCTATTGTAATTTCACTCTTCTGACCTTATTTAGCCTCCCTTCTTTCCCTCTCCCATAGTCAGACCTCAATTTTTAAGGAATAATGTTTTATATGTGAGTATAACTCCCAAAAGTCTAGAATACACTCCACTTGTATTTTTACTCTGAAAAGTTGAAATACATATATTTCTTAACCATGTTTACTGGAGAAAAGATATCATTGTTGTTAGAGACATGTCCATGCCTCAAGCACTTCATTATAAGAAGTTCACTACTCAAATGTTTCATTACATGTGTATGCATATTTCTGAATCTGTATCTATATCTATATATCTTGGCTATTGTGAAACATATATACACACACAATGATTTAATATATAACTAAATCATAGAGTGTAGGACTTACTACCAACAGTGTGCAAAATCCCCAAGTTCATGTTTACGTACTTGTTTGCTCCCTAATGGACCATATCCTTTAATGCTCCCCAAACCTCATTCATCAGATAAACCATGAGAGCTGACATCCCACAGAGTTAAGGTAAAACATTTATCTAGAGATGTAGTAGTGACCTTTGACTACCCTGCCCCGATGGTGTATGGTATTTGTCTCTCCTCAGTGCTACCATTTATTTTCTCCCCTTGTGCACTGGGCTTATAGCACATATTACAGTATCAGCGTTGCTGTGATCATTTATGACCTTCCCCAATTCCTTCATCTATGCACTTTCCTTAGTTCTTCACTCCTTTTAATTTTGTACCTTCTGCATCAGGCTTTCTTCTCTTCTTTTCTTTTTTTTTTTTTAACACATCCATCACCTCACATATTTGTTTTTGTTGATGTTGTTTTGGTGAGACATTTAAGTTCTACTCCTTTAGCAAATTTCAATTATACAATGCAGTGTTATGACTATAGTTACCATGTTTTACATTAGATCATCAGACCTTATTCATTTTATGGCTAAAAGTTTGTAACCTTTTACCAACCTCTCCCTATTTCTCCCACCCACCACCCAGACGTTGGCAACCACTCTTCTACTCTATTTCTGCAAGTTTGACTTTTTGTTCACGTGTTTGTTTCCTAGATTCCACATATCAATGATACTGTGCAGTATGTGTCTTTCTGGTCTGGCTTATTTCACACAGAAAGATGCCCTCAGGGTCTAGCCATGTTGTAGCAAATGGCAGGATTTTCTTGTTTCATATGGCAGAATAATATTCCATATTCCAATATGGCTGAATATATATATAACTTCTTCTTCATCCATTCATCCATTGACAGACATTTAGGCTGTTTCCATACCTTGGCTATTGTGAATAATGTAGCAATGAACATGGGAGTGTTCAGTACCCTGTTTTCATTTCCTTTGGATATATACCCAGAAGTGAAATTGTTGGATCATAGTTCTATATTTAATTTTCTGAAGGGCCTCCATACTGTTTTCCATAGTTGCTGCACCAATTTACATTCCCACCAACAGGGCACAAGGGTTCCCTCTTCTCCATTCTTGCCAATACTTCTTTTGTCTTGTCTTTTTTATAATAGCCACTCTTAACAGGTGCGAGGTGACGTGATACCTCACTGTGGTTTTGATATGCATTTTTCTGATTAGTGATGTTGAGCACCAGGTTTTCTTCATCCTCTGCTTTCCCTTTTGTTGCTTGTACCAATATCTTAATTTTCCTTCTAATCACTGGACATTATTACCTTAATATATTCCATAATTTCTCTTTTCTTCTCAGTTACTTCTTGCAGTTTTTGCAGAAACTGCCTCAATCTTTCCTTTTTAAAAGAACTAGGCCTTTATACAATGAGCTGTGAGTGGTCGCAACATTCCCATTCTATAGGAAATGATATCTTAGTTGCGTAGGTGACATAATTAACCAATACAATGTTGATCCTCACTAGAGTTTCTGAGAGTCCATATGTCTTCACTGAAACCACATCGTTATACAGGAGAATTGCCTCTCAACTTTCTCAGTTGGAATATTTCCCAAAGTGTTCGAGTGAAAAATGATGTGGGATTTAGTGGAAAACATTCAGGTATGCTTCCCAAGTCCCCATGAACTTCACATCACTTAACTTCTGGAAAGATCCGTGTTATAATCTGTAAAACAGTAAGTTCAACAACTGCCCCACAGGATTTTGAAAATGTACTTTATGCCGTGTGGAGTTCATTCTTAATGTTTTCTCTTAGAAAGTTGTCATGGCTTTTTAACAGAAAGTAACGAATATAATTGAGATTTGTAGTTAAAACAATTGCAAAAAGAAATTGTGAAAATTATTTAGCAAGTAAAATTTATTTTGAAACTGAGATTAAATTTGTAAAGTTTTAAAATATTAAGTATATAAAAAGATGATTGTAAAGATGAGGTTTAGGGTAAGAGATGTAAATATTTTTGTTCCTGGTCTTTTTTTTTTTTTTTTTTTTGCGGTACGCAGACCTCTCACTGTTGTTGCCTCTCCCGTTGTGGAGCACAGGCTCTGGATGCGCAGGCTCGTGGCATGGTTCACGGGCCTAGCCGCTTCGCGGCATGTGGGATCTTCCTAGACCAGGGCACGAACCCGTGTCCTCTGCATCGGCAGGCGGATTCTCAACCACTGCGCCACCAGGGAAACCCATGTTCCTGGTCATTTTTGAAGTTTACATCATGGAAGCACATAACTGGGGGGGGAAAAACCTACAAAGAAATCTACTTTGTAGAGTAGAGACTAAGTTGTTTACACTGGTATTTTTCCAATAAATGTGCATTATCGTAAACTAGATGAGATCCTAAAATGTTTCAGAGAAACAAAGTTTGGGTAAATAAAGTCCTATTTTGCCTTTGAATTTATGAGCCAGTAAGCCTTCGAGCTTTGGCTGGACACAGTCTGGTCACTCTTCCTTTGCTAAAATTAGACCTCTCATGACCATGAGTGACTAGGTTGACTGTATTTTAGAGACCAAAAGGGCTATCAGCTTTTGGTGATTCTAGGACTGATTCTAGGACCTGGTGCCTCATCAAGCACGAGCATCACAGGTCTGGTTTCAAGCCCAGAATAAGCCAACAGAGCCCGACCGCAAGATAAGAGAAGGCAATCTGCCACTATTACCCAAGGCATGAAATGACCTCTTCACTGTTCCACTGGAATGTCACTTCCTGGATCTTATCTTTAAGTGAAATTGGAAGTGAAATCAAGCAAGTACCAAATAAATGAAAGATCTAAAGCCACTTAAGGTGCAACAAAACAGAAACTGCTCAAATGCACGTGTTGGCACACACACATTGTGATAAAACATGACAAAGGATCACATGATCATTGACATGTATATTGGGAAAGTCTGAATTTAGATGAAGAGAGGATTGTTTGAAAACTCAAAGAGTGGAAACTCATAGACAGGGAACCCTGTGGCTCACACCTTTTAAAGTAACCAGTTTAAGCCCAAGATGGAGTCACTCATGCTAAACCTCACATCAGCAGTTTTCTATGCTTGCTCTCTCAGAAAAGGAAGGGCAACAAATCAGCAACCTACAAAACAGTAACAAATCAACTAAGTGCTTTCCTGCTCAGCACAGCTTACCTGACCCACTCCAAGAATTCCTTTTGCTCCACGTAAGGAGAGTAATCCAGTAATCCAATCAGCAAATGCCCAGTATAACTTCCTTGTTCCTGCTCACCTTGGTCTGTAAAAATCTCTCTTTGTACAGCTTTTCCATAGCAACTTGCTATCTGTTAGATTGGATGCTGCCCAATTCAATAATCACTGAATAAAAGCCTACTAGATCAGTAAATTGCCGTTCGATGCAACATCAAATGACATCAGGAATCTTCACCGTTTTCTGGGACTTTCATAAGTAGGGCTGATGCTTTCTCAGGTGTAACATGATCCTTTTCCCCTCCATAGGACAAAAAGAAAAAACAAAAAAACAAACCCTGAAACCCCCCCAAAACACAAAAGCACACAACAAAATAACCTACACGAAGGCCTGAAAGATTCTGATTGGTAGATAATTTTTAGGAGATGTCTTCATATTTAACTGCTCTTCAATTGGCTCCACTTTTAAACTTTGAGGCCTTATGTGCTCTCACATCCCAAGCACTTTTAAACTAAACCTGATGTGTGAATGGCACCTCAGCTAGCCAGGCCACGGTTAGAGTTCAGGGCTCCTGACTTCCTAGGTCTTAGCTTTTCCATAGAACTATACAAGTTAGTGATTTCACTAACAGTACAATAAATCTTTTTTTTTTTTTAAATCATACTATTATAACATGTCTAATGAGTCACTAAAATATAGACTTTGTTGATTTGGAATTACATGCATGACTACATTTCAACCTCACTCCTTGTTCTAAATTATACATTCTTTTCTCTTAACTGATTTCCATATATAAATATTTAGTTTTCAACATAAATTAATGCCCAGCCATAGTAAATTACTAAAGGAAGGTATAAATGTAAACTGAAAGTACCCTCACTGACCCTAGTGATACCTAGTTCCATTTCTAGAGGTGGTGCTTTTTAACACAAATATGAACATACTCTGCATAGCATTTCCCACAATGTATCTTGGAAACCTTTCATAGCAGCACATACAAACCCACCTCAGTCTCTTCCACATTAGAGAGCATTCTCTGATGTGGATCCTCTATAATATATTTAACCTATATCCTATTAATGAACATTTGTTTCTACATTTTCATTATAAAAATGCCAGAGTAAGCATCCTCGAATAGGCATCTTTGCATACTTATACATGTTAAATGCCTGACCGTGGAATGTTATTTATTAATTTTTATTTTAAATTATTTTCAGAGTTTGATTTATTGCTTAATTAACTGTGTAGACTTAAAGTGGTAGAGAATATATTAATAAGGCAGATGAAAGTTAAAAGTACACCACATCTGTAGCTTTACATTGTGAATGGAACAAAAAGTTGATGAAATATTCATCTACTATTCAAAAAATATTACCCCTTCAGAAAAGAAGTCACTGACATCATCGATAAATGAATGAAGTTTCAACATTTCTTTGCTGCTTCACTGTTTTCTTCCTAATAAAAACAGAACTATTAACCAACATGCATTTAAAAATAAACAAGATATCTGAATTTACATTTCACCGAAGAAGTGATGTGGGTTGCAAATAAATACATGAAAAATTGTTCAAAATCATGGGTCATTAGAGAAATACTAGTTAAAACCACAATGAGGTACTAATACACACCTACTAGAATAGAAAAAGTTAAAAACACCTACCATGGAAATTTTAAGTTAGGACATTTAAGAACGGCCACTGATCCACACTGCTCTTGGAAATATACCAATAAAATGGTACAAACATTTTAAAACACAGTTTGGCGGTTTCTTAAAAAGTTAAACGTTCATGTTCTCTCTGACAAGGGCATTAACTCAGGAGTAATAAAGGTATATTTTCTTATAAAGGTTTATATGTTCATGGTCATAGCATGTTTATTTGTAAAAGCTAAAGACTCGTATGTCAATTAACAAAAATAGATTAACTGTGGTACATTCATCTTATAGAATTCTACTCAGCAATAGATTGAATGAACCATTCATACACACTGCAAGGGAGAATCTCAAAATAATTATGCTGTATGAAAGAAATTAGACAAGAAAGAATAAACACTTTATAAGTCTAGAAGAAGCAAACAATTCAATAAAAGAAAATAAATCAAGGGTTTTCTAGAGAGGTGAAGCTTGAGAAGGAAGGAAAAAACAGATTGTAAGGAGACATGAGGTAACTTTGGAGGTGATGGATATGTTCATTGCAATTATGATGATGATCTGTCCCATGAATGTGTATTTCAAAACTTATAAGACTGCACATACATCAGGTATGTACAGTTTATTGTGTATCAACTACATCTCAATAAAACGTTTAAAAAAATTATTACACAGGAAAATCTGGATTTACCCGTTATTTTAGCATAACAGAAGATTGGGTAACCCCATGTTCACTCCACCATCTCTGTCCTCAACCTTGGCTACAAAGACAAGTAAGCAATGGGAGCCCTTTCCATTTGGGTCGTCAAGAATGCTGTGTCACAAATGTCACATTGCTGGGCTATTGGTTCTACCTTCCCTGAATCCCCACGTTCTGGCTTATACAGCAATGGCCTTTAGATGATTAGTCCATAAAGCCTACAGTAATCCACAAAAGCTTTAGATTATATGTGCTTCCAGTAACACTGAGCACAGGAGAGACACCGGTCTACAGGTCCTGGGAATTTCTGCAGGCCCTCACCCTGCAGAGCCATGTTCATGGAAGCATCTGTAGATGCACCTTCACACTAGGTGCCTTCCTTCTAGTTTGTATAGCCTAGTGCACTCCCTATTAACACTCTCAGGGCTCCTATATAATATAAAGTTCCTACCTGAGCCTGTAGGCCTTGCAACGAATGAGCCCAAGTTACTCACATTCCTCTCCAGAGACTGGAGAGAGAGGAGACAGTCTGTCTTCTCTAGAACACTGAAGTGGCCAGTGCAACCTGGAAACCTGCCAGCTGGTAGAGCTAAGGTGACTTCTGCCACAGGAGCTAATAGTGACAAAACTGGTAAACTCCATGAACAGGCCCAAAACTGCACCACAGCTCCAGAAAGCCTCTGACATGCCCAGCACTCATAGGGACCCTTTCCATGTGGAGGATTGGGTGAATGGGGTTCAACATCTGGCTGACAGATCCATAATAAAGGCTACTCTCAAAGCTGCTCTCTGTTGTAAACTGTTACCTTGAGAAAGGAGAAGGCACATTCTCTGTAATACTAGGGCCCCTCTCCTGTATGAACTTCCTGGTGCTGAAAGAGTTTAGATCTTGGTCTAAAAGTTTTCCCACATTTACTGCCTTAAAAAAGGAAGGAAGGGAGGAAGGGGGGCAGGGAGGGAGGGAGGAAAGAAGGAAGGAAGGAAGGAAGAAGGAAGGAAGGAAGGAAGAAGGAAGGAAGGAAGGAAGGACTATCTAGTTTGTGAAATTTCTGGTGCCAATCAGACTAGAACTTTGACTGCAGGCTATCCCACATTCACTGTACTCATACAGGTTTCATCTGGTGTGAACTTGGTGGTATAGGAAGAGGAACCCAGTACTGAAGCCTTCCCCATATTCCCAGCACTTACAAGGCCATTCACGTGTATGAACCCTTCAATGTTTAATGAGACGTTCGAGGAACTTCCCACATTTGTTGTATTCATAAGTACTCATTACTCCAGCATGGATTCTCTCACATTGAATGAGACCCAGATGCAGTTAAAGAATTTCTCAAATTTGTGACAGTCATAAAGCCTTTCTCCAGTGTGATCTCTGCAGCTGAAGGAGGCCAGACCAGCTGCTAAAGAATTTCCCACACTTGCTGCAGTCATAAGGCCATTCTCCAGTGTAGATTTTCTTGGCCTGGATTTGTACATGAAGGCTTTCCCACATTCACTGCAAAACTAAGGCCTTTCTCTAGTGTGAGTTCTCCAGTATTCAACAAGCCTGGAATTGCAGCTAAAGATTTCTCTGCCTTGGCCACTCATAAGGCCTTTCTCCAGTGTGGATCCTCTGGTGCTGAACATGTGAGGACTTAGCTGAAGCCTTCACATATTCACTGGACTGGCAGTGCCTCCACACAGTGTGGAAGACCACCACACAGTGGGTCTCCCATGTGACTCCCTCACCGGGTGCTGGAAAAGCTGGCAAGGAAGTCCTTTCCACGCAAGAGGCTTCTCTGATGTGTGGTTTCCACAGCTCTTCACAAATCAGCCTGTCCTTGTCACCTCTGATGGGTTTTCCTTCTATATGCTGCATCTGTCGCTGGTGAAGGTTTGCCCTGAAGCATAAGCCTTTCCCTTCCTAGTCCACCTCCCCGCCCCGCACCCCTCCGTTTGTAGCCAAATTTCTGTAAACATCTCTCAGCAGAGCTTTGGCTGCTGGTAACCAGCGGGCTAAACAAAAAGACATGTCCAGGTCCAGGAAGTCCAACTGCAACAGGGCCAGGCCCCTGGGACTGCTGATGGCCATGGCTGGCATCCTGTCTGCTCCATCAGACATGTGGGGCCCCCTGCAACTCCAGGTAGGCACTGATGCAGGACCTGGGAGATGGACCAGGTCCTGGACTAGTGCTTTAGGAGATGCACCTCTTTTCCCATGCACAGTTCCTGCTGGTGATCCAGTGGGTGTGCGGCATCACCTCCCTGCACAGGTCCTCCCTCTGGGTCAGGCTGGCTATGCCCACTCCTCCCAGATGAAGATCACAGCCCATCCTCAGAGGCCACTGACCTGGCCCAGGGTCATCATTGTCATGCTGGCCTCTGACTCCATAAGGAGGGGCAATGAAGATTCCCACAGGCACAGCCCCACCCTGATCCCAGCCCCAAAAAGGCCCAGAGGTGAACGCCCCCCACCTGCAGGCCCTCCCTGCTCACGTGGGAGCCCACAGCCATGGGGTCCCCAGCGATGCGCACAGACACAAGGTCATGACTCCCAAAATGGCATGGCCAGAAGTCTCGCCCCCATGGGGTCACAGGAAATGCCCTTTGCCAGTGACACACTTGTTATATTAAATAAAGTCTTGTCCAGTTGCTGCAACTTTATGATTACATGAAAGATTATATATCTTTAACAAAACTCCTGTTTGAGCTAGACCAGCTTTAACTTTCATAGGTTCTGTGATAATTTGTGATTTTTATCTGTTTCAATTTAATTCCTACTTTTTGTGTAACTAGAGCTTATTTGAAACATAGCCTGCATAATAATCTAAGTTAATCTTTAATTCACGTGGAGATTTTTCCCAAGTATTTCAATGTTTTTGTCTTTCCCATATCCTTACCCTCTGCCACCTATATACATTACAATTATGTTTATATTTCCTTTCATAAGGGTTCAAAGGGGAAGAATGCAATATAGTCTTATTTCCCCAAGATGAATCAATTGTTGAAAAAAGTTAAGATATCTTTTATTTCATTAAGTTTCTACAGTCAACTAATCTCCATAAAACAATTATTTAAGTTATGGCAGTGGCTTTCATAAAACAGTACTCTTCACAAAAGCAGTTTCATTCCAAAGTGATTCAACCAGCAGTTCTCAACGTTTTTTCCCTCCACATCATATCTTGGGGCAGGGGTACTTCCTTCATCAGCAGCAGTGACTTATTAATGATTCTTCTGTTACTAAATGCAAGTTGGTGGGCCCAAGGCACAGTGAGGCCAAACAAACCGAAACGTCAGAGTTTGGAGCCGAAAAATTTTATTGCAAGGCCAAGTAAGGAGGACAGGTGGCTTGTGCTTAAAAACCTTGAACTGCTGCTGGTTTTGGGGGAAAAGTTTTTACAGGCAAAATTTGGGGTAAAGGGCTGAGAGTGTGTGACTTTCTTCTGATTGGTTGGTGGGGAGGTAACAGGGCAGGGCTCCAGGACTCTCAATAGTCAGCCTTCTGGTTTCAGCCAGTCTGGGGTCTCAGCAAGTAGTTACCCCCCTCCACCTGGGTGGAGGCTTTAGTTCCTGCAGAAGAACTCAAAAATATTGTTATGTATATCCCTTGCGGAGGAACCAAGATCTTGATTTAAACGCTACACTATTGTTTCTTGACTGCTCCTCCTTTGTTTCTGCATTCCCTCACTTCCCTGATTAGCTACTGTTTGAATCTGCCCTTTGGAACTCAGGGAAGGTCTAAGAGGTTGAATGAGGCATATTTCCTACAAACAGGAAATGGGGGGCACAGAAAGGATTTGTACCCGGGTGGGCCCCGTAGAGTCCTGCTCAGTTTCACTTCCACACTGGGCAGGGAGGTGGATAATCAGAATCTCCACAGAGCATATCCAGTTTGAAAACCACACCTGGTTCTGACACAGCTCCCTAAGTGATACCTCCCCCATCCCCGGCTCAGTTTCCTGACATTGATATGGGATAACAGTACCTGCTTCATATAATTGTACTACTGAAGTACCTGGAAGTCAGGGCTTCTAGAAATTCTATACTTCAATATCTCCAAAATAGAATTTTTCTGTTATTAACAGTAAACTATACACTATAAAAAAGAAGGATCTATGTCTTATTTTATTTTTACCTTTACCCTCTATATCAACTTGTACCTTGTAATTTCTCAATTTTTAATATACATTAACTAAGTAGAGCAAAATATCAAATATGTAGGTGAGAAGTGAAATTTTCTAAGTGCTGCATCCATATGCACCATGTCAAGTACAGGTCTCCTCTACAATGATTCACAGCACTGCCCTGCATGTCCCCAACCTTAATCCCACTCTTCTTCCTTCCATGTGATTGAGTATTGCCAGAAAAAGTATTCATAAAGGCTCAGATTGTTCATTACTATTCATCAGGTATAGTTAGGGCTTGCATCCTCAATGTTTCTTAGCACTTAGAACTCTTAATACAGCACTTGTCACAATGCATTTAAACTGTTCATGTACTTTTCTGGCTCTCTCTCTGTAAGTTCTCTAAGACTTGGGACTGGGTTTGGTTTAACTTTTTATCCCCGGCAGCTAGCACATTACCAAGCCATTGTAGGTATGAAATTAAAGGCAAATAAATAGATGAAGAAATGCATGAATGGTTGTTAATGAAACTTGAAAGTGTGCTCTAAAATCATAGATCCAAGAAACATGGACCAGCAGGTATTCAATAGGCTCCACAAAGGATGACCAAGACTCCATAATGATAACCTCCCAAAGCAAAGAGAACAATCAAACTCTTCTGGGTTATATTTCATGGTAAAATTGTACACTATGGTCTGTTGAGCCCTGAGAAGTTGACTCTAGAATTAAATTTTTGGCTGACTCAATCTTGTTCAGTGTGAACACTGAGAAGGACAGCCTCTGGCATTAATTCCTTGAACACTAATTATCCAGCCTTTTCCAGATTAAATTCATAATAGAATGGCCAGGTCAGGCAATCTCCTTAAACTTCAATAGAAGTTAATTATTCATTTATTAAACTCATTTACACCTAATTAAAATTTTCCTGCAGTAGAAAACACAAGGTAACTGAGTTATATTTCTCTCCTTGGGGGATGTATCTGATGTAGAAACAAATGAAAAAATTGTGACATTTGTGTTACAAGAATTCACATGTGACAACTGAATTGTCAACTTAAGGCATAATTCTTTCAGGTGACTTCCTAGGTGAATATAGTTTTGACTATAGTTCCAAATTTGGGTAATTTTTGTAGCCGGAAGAATAAAGCCTTACTATAGACCAGCAAAGTTTATGTATCAGCAATGGTTAAACAAAATCACAGAGACTGAATTTTATGTAGATAACTATTACTATTTTATGAAGCATAATCAATTGTGCTTCACCATAAATATTTATAACAAAACACTAAAGACTTGAGGCTTAGAATGGAACAGCCATTTTATAATCAATTTTTATGAGATCCTTTCCCAAAGCCTCTGAAATGGCAGAATTGTCTGCGAAGCAGTAAAGATTGGATGATTTGCCCTGGAAAAATAACATACGTTTATCCTAAAAAAAATTTTTCCTGTGCATTTCACTTTTAACAGACATCAGTTACAATATGCTGCTTGAAATATGTTGCTTTCTTTTATAGCGTGTTTTCTAAGATTGAACATATTTCACAGTTGCAGATTTTTGCTTTAGGGATATAATTTCTTTCCTAATGGCATATCTTTGAATGTCTTGTTCTTTTATGATGGCAAGATTGACAGTTTTGTTTCCTAGTACCATGCATCTTCAATTTAAACCACTGCCTGAAAATGTCAATTACCATGAATAAGCCATTACAAATAGATTTTGTACGAGGTCTGAGTTTACAAGGCTAAATGTTAAATCTCTTTCTAAATCCATAAAGTGCTTTACGACTTAATTATTATTTTCATTTATGATAATAGTAGTGACCTAAAATTTTATTTGAAGCCCTCAAGTCGCTGCAGTCTTCATGTTTGGTGTACACAAAATGTCCCCTACCCCTGGATCTATATTCACAGAAGTGGGTGTGTCCTAAACAGATACTTAATACTTTTGGAGGGGGGCAAAATATCATTTCTTCTAGTCATTTTTCAGAAAGGAGTAGAGGGAGAGTAAGGTCTTCTCAAGATCATATGTTGCTGATTTGGGCACTTCCCATCATTTTCTAGAATTAAACTACATTATACTTGTTTGTTTGTATGTTTGTCTTCCCACAACACTATGAGTAAAACATGTACTTTATTTTTCTTTGCACCCAGAAACTAACAAAAAAAAAAGTGCTTAGAAATCTTTCAATAAATATTTGTGGAATATGCAAAATAAGAAATGGATGGATGGATGGATGGATGGATGATGAGTGAATGAAATCACTACAATGCTGTCTGATGCAATTGGCATGCTTGATTGTCACAGATATTGGTCCATCCAAACCTATTCCCTTTTTGAAGGTAAGTAATGGCCTAAAATAAATTTCTGAATGATGTAGCTATACGTGCTAATTTAAAGATTTTAAGAGATCTTAGAAATCTTTATTGAGCCATGCAAAACATTTTTTTCCTAATGAACTTGCATAAATCTTCAAAATGTTTAAATCGCTTGTATAGGAGCACAAATTCCAATGCCAGAAGTTCATCAGTGTCATGTTCATTTTAAATCTCTTTTTACCAGGAAACTCAGAAAACAGCACAATTTAGAACCCAGTCTAAGATGTTCCCTGGACAAGCCAAGCAGAAACAATGTATTCTTCTCCTTCGGAAAGATAATAAACCTGATTTTGAAATAGCTGTAGCTTTATGTAGGCAGCATTAAGGATCATATTTCATTTTCAGACTTTTAAAAAAATAATAATAGTATTAACTCTTACTGATCTGGTAAAGAAAAGAAAAAGGGTTTTCTTTACTAGGAAAGGATAAGATACATTAGGTTTTAAGGAAAAGACACAACTGGCTAATGGCACTATGTTGATATAAGGCAACCAGCACCCCATTTTGAAAGAAGTAAAGGCACAAAAATTGGCAGCTATTGCAGATATTTGAAGGTATTTTTCTTTGCCAGCCCACATCTCCTATATCTTTTGTTAACTGGATTAAAGCCAGCTGCTGTACGACCAGAAACAGAACTTTTTCACACATAGGAGCATAGCGGTAGTAGTGAGGTTTACCCAATATGCAGAGGAGTGCACACAAACATTTAAGAAATGGCATTTTCTTGTTATTTAAATCAACTGAGAGTCACCTTTAACAATTTCCAAATTATGAAAATATAAGCCAATACGCTCTAACATGGGATCCCACTTTTTGACACCAGTGGGAGTTGCCGAGAGTTGCATCAGATTGTGTGCAGGGGGGCAGAGGCGCTGGGTACGTCTCCCGTGGGTTCATATGCTGCATCAGAGCAGTGAATGAGGGGCTCCCTCCTAAGCATCTCTCAAGGCATTTCTGGCTCTTGCAGGACATCCCAGGTATCCCTAAAAACATGAATGTCTCCACTTTAGAAGCCATGAGAGTCTAGATTATATTTTCACTAATCCTGAAAACTTCTTCCAAGATTTCTTTTACAATAAATCCTCTTGTTTTTTAGCTTGTTTCCTGGTTTTGAGTAGAAATACTGTGTATATTCTCTATGAATTTCCCACACCCTCCGTTGCTATCCTAACCCTAGAATGTCCTCATTGTGGTATTCTCTGCTGAGGAATCCTTGAAACAGGTGGACATATTTGAAATAGTTTTTTAAGGAGAGGATTTCACTGACATCACGGATGCCATGAAGCAATGGTCCCCAACCCCAGGGCTGAAGACCAGTAAGCTCTGCAGCCTGTTAGGAACCCAGCCCCACAGCAGGAGGCGAGTGGCGGGCAAGTGAGCAAGGTTTCATCTGCAGCTCCCCATCGCTGGCATTCCTGCATGAACCATCATCCCCCCATCCGTGGAAAAATAGTCTTCCATGAAACCGGTCCCTGGTGCCAAAAATGTTGGGGACCACTGCCGTGGAGGGAGCTGTGGCGAAACCGCTAAGCGTTCCCCTGGCACAGGTCAGAGAGCCATTTGAACAGCAAGAAATCATCATCACTGAATTTATCTGCTTATTCTCTCAGTTCAGGTCATCTCATACCATAGAGGAAAAAAAGAACCAAAGAGGAAACTAACCCCCTTTTGTCTTAAATGTGTCTTTTAAAAACACAGTACAGTTTGCAGCATCTACTTCACGTCAGTAGACCCTGAAGCTATCTGAAATGTCATCAAGGAAATAATAGCATAGGCTCAACTGTTACTGTTAATTAGATAAAATAATACTGTTGCTTTCTGATACAAACCAAAACTGGTTTAAATTATTATTGATTCTCACCTTATCCTCTCACAACTCAGGCTCTCACTCACCCTCCCCTGCTCCCTCAGTGCCCCTCACCTGAGTAGAGGAATCTCCATCCACCCAGGGGCTTATGCCAGAAGCCAGGCAGCCACTGCCAACTGTCTGCCTCTCATCATAACCAAAAGAATTTCCCTCAAACCTGACCCACTCTGTCAGCTTCTCATCATCCCCTTGCACAGCTCTGTTCCACCTCCTAATCATCTCTCTTGGATACCTGCAATTGTCCCCAAACAGTTTTCTGCAGCCACTCCTGTACTCCCGATTCTCTTCCCCATTTGGAAGCCAGAGGAATCATTTAAGGCAAATCTGACATCATTCCCAGACATCCTGTCATCTTGTCTGTATCGAAGTCCTGAATTTTCCAGTCCCTGACTACCTTCACCTTCATTTCATCCATCATGTTTTTAATCCCCTGACACAGTTGCCTTCCTTTCGTCCCCTAAATGTTCCAAGGTCCTCTATAACCACTACCATCTCTATCTAAAATATTCTCCATCACTTTTTCATCTGGCCAAGCCCTGCTCTTCATTCAAGTACTGGCATCAGTGGTGCTTCCTCACGAAGGCTTTCTTTAAACCTCCAGAACTAGAGAAGACCCTCCCCACCTCACACTATCAAAACACCTTGCACTAGGGAACTACATTCAATATCCTATGAGAAACCATAACGGAAAAGAATATAAAAAAGAATGTGTGTGTGTGTGTGTATATATATTTATATACGATATAGAGCAGAAATTAACATATTATTAATCAATTATACTTCCATAAAAAAAAATTTTTTTAAACACCTTGCACTTTTCTTCTCTTATGCCTGCCACCACTTACCTATTTGTAAAATGGTTAGCTACTACATGCAAGCAGAGTCCATGTCTCCCTTTTCCTTCTTTATTTCTCTAGTACCCTCGCACATAATAAACTCTGACCTTGAAACCCGAGCAGGACCCTGTGGGGGTCCTGGGAACAAAAGCCTTTCTGTGTCCCCCATTTCTTGATTACAGGAAGTAGGCTTCATTCAGCCTCCATGACCTTCCCTGAGTTCCCAGAGCAGGTTCAAACAGTTGCTAATTAGGGAAGGGAGCAGATATGGAAACAAGGGAATAGAAACAATATAGTGCAACCTTGGGGCAGGGTCCTGGCTCCCCCTCAATGGATACACATAACAATATCTTTGAGCTGTTTTGCAGATAAAGAAACTCTCACCCGTGGGAGGAGTTAAATGTATGCTGCCCACAAGCATGTAGAACCCAGACAAGTTGGAACCAGAAGGTTGATGATGCCGACTCCCACTTACCTCCCCACCAACCAATCAGAAGAATGTCCACGAGCTGATCACGCCCTCTTTGAACCATTACTGTAAGACTCCTCACTACCCCTTCCAGGTGGAGACACACAGTCTTGAGGACATTAGCCCACTGTGGCCCCTCTTTGCCTGTAAAAGCAATAAAGCTATTCTTTTCTACTTCACCCAAAACTCTGTCTCCGAGATTTAATTCGGTGTTGGGGTACAGAGGCCAGACTTGGCTTCAACATAAGGAATAAATTAATTAATTAATAAGAGAATAAGCACACTTCCTGAGACAAGAATTGAGGAATAAGCAGTTATGCCTAGTGTTCTGCTATTATGACAATTAAAGGAAGACATAATTGAAATACACAAATGTTGAGTAACCTGGAGAAACAAATAGCAGTATGAGTTGTGATATTCTTATATGTTATAAACTTAAGTGCGTTACTCAAAACTACAGCTTTTAAATTTTAGTATAGAATATATAGATCGTAAAAGTAACCTATCATTTGCTCCTAAAATATATATAAAGAAGTTGTCGAGGGTCTATTTTTCACATTAGATGAAAATGTATAAAGTCATGTTAATTAAAATGAAGAACTAATAACTTTTGATCTTACCTCTTTTCTGTTTGGACTGCATTCTAAACACACTGAGTGAGACAAAAAAATGTCAAAGATTATTCCACTTCAAAGGAGCATTTTTACCATTTTGACTACATAGCTGAAACACTCATATGTGTTATTTATGAGGGAAAAATGAATAAAGAATGCAGGATGATGTAAACAATAACCCCCTTGTTTTAGGAATTCATGGTACTAATTCTATTTAAGAGGAAGTTCTGCTTTTGCTAGCACACATTCAGTAGTAGAAAGCCTCACAAAATGCAATCCAGTATGACTCTTTACTTCAGTGGTTGTCATTTGTGTCAACCCAAGAGTCTACACAGCTATTGGTCTGTCTGGAAGTGGGGCATGTGCCAGTCTTCTGAAGGCAGGGTCTGTGGCAGGAAACAGTGGATGCATCTTGAACATCTTAACTTACCTTAGTAACAAATCCACAATGATTGTGTCTCTCTTTAGGTACACCTCTCCTGGCCTTCCCCTTCACAAACGAGTTCTTCAAAAGAAAAGACTCTGCACTTGCTGTCTCCCCTTGTTTTCTGTGCCCATTCACACCTCAAGTCACTGGAGTCTGGGTCTTAACTCAGCTCCACCCACAACAATGACACAACTTTTAGTAACTAACCACCACCAATGGCCTCCACTTGTCAGGCCCAAGAGACTGTGTAGTTCTCAACTTCTTGGTCTCTTTGAGGCATTTTTAAAAGATCACCCATTCTTCTCAAAATTATCTTTCTTTAAGTAGTGAGGCAGGAGATAGATGGGCTCCAGGCTAGGCATTTACAACTGGCCTCCTGTTTGCACTTTGAAATAGAAATTACAACAGAAACAGGGTAAATAGCTGGACTTTTGTCTCCTGAGGACACTTTAGGATAACAGTCGTGGCAGGAACAGAGAGGAGCTAACCCTTGTTTGAGTAATACATCCACAGGTCGTGTATCTCCCATCCTTGGGGCAAAGGAGACACTGCACATATGCAGAAAGTCTCCTTGGGGGGCACCACCCCATGATATGTGATGCCAAGCCCCCCCCACCATAGGCCTCTGAGCTGGAATCCATCTTGGAAAAATATTGTGCAGGCATGGTAGGGAGGGTCCTAGGGGAGGTCAGGTGTGGAGAAAGAAACCAGATAATTGGCCAAAGGTAAACAAAGACCTGGAAGAACTGTCCTGTAAATGACTTAACCTCCTCTTCACTGTACTCGCCCACACCCTTTCTCTCCAGGGGTGCATCTCTGCCCTGCTTCTGTCTTAACTAAACCGTTTCTCTGTGTGCTCTCCCACTTGTTGTTGTGCTGTGTCTCTAATAATAAACTTGTACCTGTTTTTACAGTTTTTGCCTCCTTGAGAAATGCATTTTTCAATGGGGGCCAGAGCCAGGGAAAAATACCTTCTAGCCTCTAGCCCCTGGTGGTCTAGTAGCTAGGATTCCCGGTTTTCATCCAGGCTACCCAGTTTCAATTCCTGGGCAAGGAATTAAGACCTTGCTTCATGCCACTGCTCACTGCTGCCTCTCCGAGATCAGTAGCATGGATTACTGATTATCTGCCCAATTCTCAGTATATTTTAAGGAACTCTCTTATGTCCCTCAAGATTCTATCCTTTGTTCACTTCTCTTTTCTCTCGATGCTCTTCCCAGACTTCCTTATTTATTTCTGATGTTTGAATACCACCTATTAACTGATTATTTCAGACGAAATAGTCCTCCTAGCTTACACCCTGTGCTTTTAGCTACATTAATAGTACTATCTATTAGGTTTCAACATTTCCTCAACTGATGTCATCTTTCCCCTCCAAACTTCACTTTTGCTTCTGTTTCCTAGGTCAGGTAATGACCCCATTGTGCAGCAGTCTACCCCAGGCTCACTTCAGCTAGTTTTCCTAAACCAGGGGTTCTTAACAGAGATTAAATTAAAATGAACCTCAGGGATGGAGCAAGGCCGTGTTGAGAGGGATGTATTGTAGATCATTGAAATCCTCCCCCAAATCTCTCAGTAAAAATGTGTGTTTGTGTGCTGATAACATTTTCCAAGTCAACATTTAATCTAATTCTCAAAAGCCCATGAACTCTAAAAAGGCAAGACTTATTATCTCAGACACTCACTTCTCCTTCAAACTCCATACCCAATAGATTACAAAGTCACTTTAAGATCTATTCAAGTTGTTCCTTCTATTGCTATTACCAATGTCCCATATTAAGTTCTCATAACTTTGCTTCATAAAAGGATTATTGGTCTCCAATGTAACCCATTCGCCACATTGCTAAAACACTCATCTTTCTAAATAACAAAACTAATAATATTTCTTCCTACTCCAAACCCTCCAAAGGCCCTCCATCACTTTCAGAGAAATTTTGGCAGGTAAACTATGTCTTGGTGATTGCACTCTGCCTGACCCTTCCTCAGGGGCCACTCCCCTCCCTCTCTTTGGTCTCCAGATAACCCCTTTCTCAGGCTGTCTTCCACCTCCTGCCCACACCCCCCATGCTTCCCACATCCCACCCATGCAAAACCACTTGCCATTGCTTCTAGTCAACCAACACAATGATATTCCAAACCTCAAGGAATGATCGTATCTAAGTAATTTCACTGGGTTAAACTTCACTCCTTAGTCCCTGGCAAAATCCTCTTCATCCCCCAAAACTCACTTCTATAAAAACTGTCTGACTATCAGCCTCTAGAGGACTCACATTTTTTAATAACCTTTTCCTACATTTATTTTCTAGTTCCTGTCACACAGACCAGCTCATTTATTCTTTCGACAAAAAAATTATTTACTGTGTTCGCTTCTCTACTACATTTTGTTCCCTTACGTCTTTACATTAATATTTTATGGAGCATTTATTCTTCTGAAATATTTGACCTGATAGAAACTGCATCCATTCATTCATTAAGAAATTGTTGAATCAGCATGAGCGATCTAACAAGCTAGAGCTAAGGAAACGACCATAGAGGGGATAGACAGAGTCTGGTTCTCACATAGTTTGTAGTCTGGTAGAGCCATAGACTGTAGACCAATAATTACATAAATAATTATTCAAGTATAATTGTCATCAGTAATAGGAAGAGAAAGAACAAAATATTTTACGGTATATCATTTTTTGTCTTTAGTCAAAAAAGTCAGACATATTTTATTTTTGCCTTGTTCAGTTTTCCAGGTAAAGAATGTGTGTGTGCATTATATATATACATATTCCTCAGGATCAATAAACTGTTTGTAGCTTCATTTACTTATCTCCAAGATTTAAAAATATGCACTCTTGGGCTTCCCTGGTGGCGCAGTGGTTGAAAGTCCGCCTGCCGAGGCAGGGGACACGGGTTCGTGCCCTGGTCCGGGAAGATCCCGCATGCCGCGGAGCGGCTGGGCCCGTGAGCCATGGCCGTTGAGCCTGCGCGTCTGGAGCCTGTGCTCCGCCGCAACAGAAAAGGCCGCAGCAGTGAGAGGCCCGCGTACCGCAAAGAAAAAAAAAAAAAAGCACTCTTCAGCTAACACCTTCCCCACACAGACATACACATCCCTTTCCTGACTATTGTTTCTCTCTTTACAACTTCTTAATATGTCTTCTCCTTCCATTATTTTCAACTTTCTGTTGACTTCTGTATTAATTCATTCACTGCCTATATTTAACCTAACCTTCTTTTTAAGCGGCAATGAAAGTAGGACCCTGAAAGATTCAGCTGCAAGGCATCCCTCTCCTTTCTCGCTTGCCTGGGAATCTTCCTCATTAGTGTGGTCCACATTAGAGTGAGATTTTGCAGAAATCAGGTTCTACTCATCGTGGTGTGAGTAGCATGTGTCAGGTGCATCCCTCCAGCACATCCCCCCAAGCCCCTGTTTTACTCACGTTGACCTTGATGAGCTGACTGTACATTTCCCGGCATCTTTATCAGTGTGTGCTGTGCGACTCAACATTTTCGCTACCACTAATAAATCATTACATAAAACAAATGTTAAATCTGTGGAATGCATTTGGGGCTGAAAACTTCATAAGCTGCCCAGATATTACTGCTTTCCATGTATTTTGCTTCATTCATGATGGATAAAGAAGTAGGAGGATTCAGACGGCATCTTCCCAGTGGTTTTTCAGGCACCTCTGGTTTGTGGCTCCAAAACCTTGTTTTAGTCTAGAAGATTGTTTTTTTGTCTTTGCTTATTTGGTTGATTGATTTTGTTTTAGTGTGAAGGTGTTGTATCATTTTTACTGGAAATGTTTTTCTCTTTTCCTGGTATAAATAATAATCATGCATCTTACAATAGTTGGAGTATTAGATAACAATGAAATACTGTAAATGCCAGGCTTTTAAAATTATTATTATCCTGCTACCCTGACTATGTCAGCATGCTCTCTTAAGAATAAGAATATTCTCCCGTAGAAAATATTTGCAAACGAAGCAACTGACAGAGGATTAATCTCCAAAATATACAAGTAGCTCATGCAGCTCAATACCAAAAAAAACACAAACAACCCCATCCAAAAATGGACAGAAGACCTAAATAGACATTCCTCCAAAGAAGATATACAGGTTGCCAACAAATACATGAAAAGATGCTCAACATCACTAATCATTAGAGAAATGCAAATCAAAACTACAGTGAGGTGTCACCTCACACTGGTCAGAATGGCCATCATCAAAAAATCTACAAACAATAAATGCTGGAGAAGGTGTGGAGAAAAGGGAACCCTCTTGCACTGTTGGTGGGAATGTAAATTGATACAGCACTATGGAGAACAGTGTGGAAGTTCCTTAAAAAACTAAAAATAGAACTACCATAGATCCAGTAATCCAACTACTGGGCATATACCCTGAGAAAACCGTAATTCAAAAAGAGTCATGTACCACAATGTTCCTTATAGCACTATTTACAATAGCCAGGGCATGGAAGCAACCTAAGTGTCCACTGACAGATGAATGGATAAAGAAGATGTGGCACATATATACAATGGAATATTATTCAGCCATAAAAAGAAATGAAATTGAGTTATTTGTAGTGAGATGGATAGACCTAGAGACTGTCATACAGAGTGAAGTAAGCCAGAAAGAGAAAAACAAATACCGTATGCTAACACATATATATGGAATCTAAAAAAAAAAATGGTTTTGATGAACCAAGGGGCAGGACAGGAATAAAGACACAGATGTAGAGAATGGACTTGAAGACATGGGAAGGGAAGGGGAAGCTGGGACGAAGTGAGAGGGTAACATTGACATATATATACTACCAAATGTAAAATAGATAGCTAGTGGGAAGCAGCTGTATAGCACAGGGAGATCAGCTCAGTGCTTTGTGACCACCTAGAGGGGTGGGATAGGGACAGTGGGAGGGAGATGCAAGAGGGAGGGGATATGGAGATATACGTATGCATATAGCTGATTCACTTTGTTATACAGCAGAAACTAACACAACATTGTAAAGCAATTACTCCAATAAAGATGTTTTAAAAAATAAAAGAATATTCTCCCATAAAATTAGGGTATAATGATCACATCTCAGATTTTAAAAAATTAAAAATATTTCTAGGACATTCCCTGGTGGCCTAGTGGTTGGGATTCCAGGCTTTTACTGCTGTGGCCCAGGTTCAATCCCTGGTCCGGGAACTGAGATCCCGAGAGCTGCATGGTGCAGCCCCCCAAAATAAATAAATATTTCCATAATGCTATCATATCCAATCCGTATTTAAATGTCTCCAATTGTCCCAAGAATGTCTTGTATAACTGTTTTTCTTTCTTCATCAGATTCAATCAAGGTATATATACTGCATTTGGCTGTAAGTGATATTATCAACACCATGTATCAACTTAGCAGGAACAATATTTTTAAATAAAACTCTGTTTTAAGCATTGCTACTTATCTCACTTTCATCTTAGTTTTATCTGTTGTACCTCTTTATTTTTTAACAACTGTATTGAAGTATATTTTACATATCATAAGATTCACCCATTTCAAATGATTTTTATTAACTTTACTGAGTGATACAACCATCACCACAAATCAGTTTTAGAACATTTCCATCTCCCCAGTAAAATCTCTTATGCCCATTTCCAGGTAATTCCCATTCCCTTTTCCAACAGCAGGCAATCACTGGTCCACCCTCTGTCTCCATAAATTTGCCTTTTCAGGACAAATCATACAAATGGAATCCTGCAATATGTGGTTACTCTGTCACTTAGTGGAATGCTTTTGAGGAGGGCTTTGTTTAAAAATCTTACTTCAAGGCCTTTTGAATTCAACTGGCAACCTCACCGTGTCTGTCACATTCTCAGAGAGGAGCCCAACGCCCCAGTTCCTATGAACCAGCGATTCCCACGTCAATTGTTTTGCATCGGGGAAGGCAAATAAGCACCTGGCTCTAAGTGATTTTCTCTCTGCCTTGACATCATTTTTCCTCTGCCAGATGATGACTTTTTGACTGTTTTCTACAGCTTTTATTGTCATGATTTTGGAAGATTCTTTCTTCAGTGCACTATCCACTCCCTGCTCCCCACCCCAACTTGAGAACACACTGTGTTCACTGGGATGCTTTATTTGGGAGAGACCAAAACACAACTTAAAGTGTGGTCTAAATTTGCAGGGAGGCCCAGTACAGCTAGATTCCAGGCAACAAGCCATGTTATCTGAATTTGGTCGATAGATAATAGATAGACATGTATACATACAGATATAGTTCGTTATAATTTTATTTCTGTCCCTATCTTTTCCTCTTCTGTGCTGGACCAGCTGTACTTTGGTTAGCCTCATTCTGAGGCAGATTCTCTCAACACGGAAATTGAGTTATCTCCCATAAATTTAGCAAATTTTTAGGAATAAAAAAGCCCTCTTGCCTAACAGAAAATGCCTTTATCAAAGGTTCTGAGTTGGCCCAAAGCACATAAAGCACGCTTCCTTGAACTGATCACCCTGACTTTGGTTGGCCAAGGATGGGCCAGGTGCCCCTTCCTGGAGTTGGAGCAGGATTGGACCCATCAAAGAATAAGGGTCGAAAGTATAGGAGGTCAGTTCCCCAAAGGGAAATCATGAACTGCTACCAGAAAATGGAAACTTGGGTACTGAACAGGGCAAAATAGTAAATTTCTACCACACCTCCTCTATGTCAGAGAAGCAAACTTTCTGTTAAGGGCCAGAGAGTAAAAGGTTTTGTGGACCGTGAGGCAGCTGTCACAATGACTCAATTCTGCCACTACAGTGAAAAAGCCGTCACAGACAATGTGTAAACAGATGAGCATGGCTGTGTTCCAAAACACCTTTATTTACAAAAATCGGCAGCAGGCCCAATTGGTCTGCAGGCTGTAGTTTGCTAACCGCTTTTCTACGTCATCAACAGGAACCACACCCAGGGACAATGGGCATGGCTGTCACTGTCTGCTCACAGACTGCCAAATGCTTTTTAGTGATATGTCATTCATATGTTGTTTTAAAGGCCAATTCAAAGTTCTCCTGCAAACGTTATCAGTGAACAGGATGCCCACTAATGAACAATTACTATAGAAAATAGTGATAAACCCCAAACTGAAAGGGCTATCAAACTGAGGAAAATTCCTTTCAACACAATTTTATGTTCACAATGATTTAAACAAAGATAGCAAAAATATGAAGATACTGAAAGAACCTAAAATTTTCTTCATATGTGTAAACTTCCTTGTATCTATTTAAAATCTTGGTCCTTGCTGGAATTTTTAAGCATTAATATCCCTTTTACCCAGGAAAACTACATTATTTCTGCATTACTAATGAGAAAGCTAATAATTTTTAGAAAGTAAAGACAATTTCATACCTCCCACCTAAAATTTAAAAATATAATTTTATAAGTATTATTCATAAAACTTTCAAATCAAAATATAAAAGTAGATGAAAGTGTTATTAAAGTTTATAAAACTCTATAATTCAAAATACCTATTCTTACCTCAGTAAATACAAAATTTTTCATAGTCTGTTACTACTTTTTACAGCCTTAATCCATTTGTAAATATAATCCTTTCTTTTTCTTGAATTTATGTACTGCCCCTACTTAATTATAGTATTTCTATATTAATTTTGCCACCTCCTGCCATATGTTTGGATTTAATTTTTATTGTATTTTTATCATCATTTGCCAAATGTGAATTATGAGTACCACTCCCAATCCACATTCTTCAGTTCACGCCCTTCCAATACCTGTGTATAATTTCATCAACATTTCTGACTTCTTTCTAGGACAGAAAACTTGATTCTTCTTAAAAATAAGGGGCATTCCTTATTTGGGTGCCTTTAAAAAGTGCAAGTGGTGATTCAGGTAAGTGTGGTCGTGTTTTCATGGCAACAGAGACAAAATAAACGCCTTGACTTGCATACAGCGTACTGGGTTCTACCTGGTGCATGAAGGTCCCGGTAAAGATGGCAACTTGCCCCCAAATCACACAACTTATAGTTGGCAAAGGTCTGTTTGTCTAATTGCTCATCACACCACGTCGAACTTGTTAGTTGTGCAAAGTTATGCAAAGTGGTGTGAAGCTTTTTTTTTTTTTTAATTTTTTTTTTATTTTGCGGTACGTGGGCCTCTCACTGTTGTGGCCTCTCCCGTTGCGGAGCACAGGCTCCAGATGCGCAGGCTCAGCGGCCATGGCTCCCGGGCCCAGCTGCTCCGCGACATGTGGGATCTTCCCGGACCGGGGCACGAACCCGTGTCCCCTGCATCGGCAGGCGGACTCCCAACCACTGCGCCACCAGGGAAGCCCGGTGTGAAGCTTTTTGCAAGCCTGTTGCCCTCTATGATCTACCCTCCAGCAAACGCCAATGTTGTAGTTATTAGTGTTATGTGTGTTTGGGGTAACTTCCTGACCCCCTACAGTGAACACTCTCGCAGGACTCCCTGATGCTGTGGACAGCTTCCTGCATGCAAAGCAGAGGCACTGGCACCCAGGGCTGCTCTGGTCCTTAATGAAGAATCACTCCAGTTGGTGAACTTTTCTGGAACTCAGTTTACTCACTAAGTGGGAAGAGTAAAACTTATCCAACATCATGGGATTGTTGAAAAGCTCAAATAAAACACTTCCTTTAAAAGTACAAGGTAAATTCTAGAGTGTCAAACAGGCAAAATGTTAATTATGAAAGCAAGGAAGTGCAGGATGAGTCACAGCTTCACAGTCCCCATGATGCACTGCCCAGGCCTTGCAGATGATAAATTCTTGATTAGCAGTAGTTTGTTTTTTGTTTGAAGTTGTCCCTTGTGTAAAGCAGACAAGCCACAGTGTGCCACGTTTTGTGAGGTACAAAGAAGCATAAAGCACTGTCTTCAAAAATTTGAAACTGTCGATTTAATTGCAGAAATGGACTTATAAACCTAATATAAACAAATGCTTTAAAGTATGGTGAATGGATGATATAAGGTTTTTTTCCAAGGTGTGTTTTGTGGAACACAAGTCCCATTTGTCGTTCCTCGAAATCAGGTTTGTACTCAAATATAAAAGTCAACTGTACACACCGTGTAACCCCTACTTGAGGATTCCAAATGCAGATTAGGGAATTCAAAGCTCTGAGAAATACTGTGGCAAAGAAACTCGATTAACTTCATTTAAATCAGCAACTCCCAAAGGTGTTGGACCACATAACCCTGTTTTAATGAAGAAAAAAAAAAGATCAGAGGTCCAAAGAAATAGTGTTTTTCAGGCCATGTTCAGGAAATGCTGCTCTGGAGGCTCAAGGTAAAGCAAAGGTCCTGTGATGAGGACCCTGGAGGGTTCCCGAGGTGGAGTGATGGAAAGATCAGAGAAGAGGAGGAAAGGGGCTTTCCAAGTGTGGGATCACGAGTAGGTGGAATGTTGAAGCAGAGGCTATGGACTCTGGGAAGGTGGAAGTAAGCCAAGCAGGCACCCTCGGGTTAGTCACATCCTATCCTGGTGTCTTCACTAGAGCAGACGCTCGATATATGTTTGGTTAACTTAATTCACAGAATTAGGAAACTGGAATTCGTAATCAGAGGGCAGTGAGTAGACGAAGTAAGTACCACTGAGAAGTAGAATGTGAGGCTGGGAAGGGAAAGGAAGATCCTGAGAGGGAGGAGAGTGAACACACAATGGAGCATCACGGGTGGCTACCCCACACCTGGTCTCATTTAATCCTGACGGTGTCCTATGGCAGGGGAGTGAATGATCTCACCTAAGGAGCAAGACAGAGGTCAATAAGAGAGGAAAAAAGGCCTGAGCAACCAAGATTCAAAGGAATAGAAATTGTGAATCAGGAAGTGGGAATGGAAAGATAGTCCAGTGTGGGCAAAAGAGCACAACCCAATGAGAAAGGGAAACAGAACTTCCTCCAAAAGAATTATCATTAACCTTTCCAAACTGATGAACCTTATTTTTTTATTTTTTAAAGAAGATGTTGGGAGTAGGAGTTTATTAATTAATTTATTTATTTTTGCTGTGTTGGGTCTTCATTTCTGTGCGAGGGCTTTCTCTAGCCGCGGCAAGCAGGGGCCACTCTTCATCGTGGTGCGTGGGCCTCTCACTATCATGGCCTCTCTTGTTGCGGACCACAGGCTCCAGATGTGCAGGCTCAGTAGTTGTGGCTCACGGGCCTAGTTACTCCACGGCATGTGGGATCCTCCCAGACCAGGGCTCGAACCCGTGTCCCCTGCATTAGCAGACAGATTCTCAACCACTGCACCACCAGGGAAGCCCATGAACCTTATTTTTAATAACGCCGTTAGACTCCGGATTTCTGAGCTATTTTATCTTACTATTTCCTATAAAATTAATAAGAATTATACATTTAGGATAATTACCACACTTATTCTTTCTCTTTTTAAAAGACGTATCCTACTTCCTATCTTCTGATCTTCTGATACCTTCCCGGGTCTCTATTTTTGTACTCTAAAAATACTCTTTAGTACTTGAATTTGTTTCTTAGTTAGTTCAGCTGCAGCACTGCATTCAGTGCCATCTGGAACCACTAATTTTATTTTGTTTAAATTATCCAAGTGTGCCCTTACCTGAATTTCAACAGCAGCTATTTTTACAAAGTCTTCATTATTTTCTAATTTTCTGGAACATGTTTCTTCTTTTTCCAGGATTTTTAAAAGAATGATTAAAGATACTAAAAGAACTGAGGTCTCTGAAATGTGCTACTTTGAGATGTCTCATTTTAACAACAAACACCAGTAAGATTTGGTTGAAACACTAGATTTTCACTTGTTTGTTCTCTACGACATGCTTAATTAAAAACCTCTTCAAAGATTATTTTAAAAACCTTCATTTTTGAATCAGCAGGATACTGACTCAATCTGCTTTGAAAAGTATTTAATAAAACTGAGTCACAAACAATTATTTCAATAACTACTGGAGTACAGGTGAGATTTTAAGACTGGAAAGGGAAATAACAAATGACTTCATTGGTAAAGGAGTAGGTGCTTTCATGAAACATCTATACTTGTCAACATAACCTGATGCTCTCAGGCCACTCCCTGCTCTATCAGACTCCAGGCATTGGTCCTGCATAGAAGGATCAAGACAGCTCAGTCTCTACACCATCCCTGACTCAGAGAAATTTAAGGAGCTTAACAGTCCAGCATCAGCACCAAATCATGCTCACCTCTAAATCCTGCTCAGATCTGGTAGCACTTGAGCTACCTGAGCTTCTGCCTTTTTCCTTACGCCTAAATCCTTATTCAGTACTCCAGCCTCCCAGTACATGTGGTCCTGTGGGACCAGGATTCCACCTTGCTTTGAGCATCTACACCCACAGCTCTTCCTGCATCTAGCTGGTATCCACCTGTCCGTGGCCCCTGCCCTGAGATAGAGCTCCAGTGTTTGAGGACAGACATTGCCAGGCCATCTGTCTACCTACCTAAACTTCTACTTACCACTCAGCTGAGATTCCTTACTGCCTCACGCTGCCTGCAGGTAGACCTCCCCCTACCTCACATTAGACCACCACACTAGCTTTCTGGCTGAATTTTCCACCATCACTTGTCAGATTCTTTGATTTACATGCCTTTGTTTTGGAATGGACTTCAATAGTCCCTTCAGATGGCCATAGTAGGGATCAAATTTCTCTTGGTATGAATCTTTCTCAGTCTAATTTATGTTAATAACAACCAGACCAGGTTCAATGTAACATCAGCTTTACAAAAATTTTGACGTCTAAATACAAATTCAACTGGCAAACAGCAGCAAATTACGGCAAGTAATTACTCAAATTGCAATTGTGTTTTAAAAATTAATATAATAAGTAATCGTGTGTGAAGAGAAGTTTCTACAAGACAGTAAAGAGGACATTCCAGGACAAAATAATTACAGACTCAAGGGCCCAGAGGCATAAAGCTCAGGGCAGATGTGGTGGATGGAGATGAAGTTGGCCAAGTACAGAAACTTAGTCATAGGGCTTTTCTACCATGATAGAGAGAATGCATTTTCTACTGAGAAATGTTCTCTATGAAAAACACTGAGGGAAGGAGTAAAAGAATCAGATTTATAAGTGATGGAGACCATTCTGTCAGTGGTGTGGAACGGGTGAGGCTGGAATCAGGGAGACCAATGGGAACTCTGCTCTTACCAAGGAAAATGGACATGAGCACAGGAGTTAAGAATATGGCTTAGACCACAGCGTAGAAATGAAAAATACTTCAGACAGATCATGGAGAATAGGGAGTGACTGACTATTTGGGGAAGAAATGAGACAGAATGACTGTCCAGGTTTCTGAGTTGGGTAGGTTTGTGGAGAAGCCGATGAGCCCATGATCCAAGAACTAATACATTCATTCATTCATCCCTTCTCTTGCCAAATACTTGGTAATTCCTATGGGTCTACATGATGAAAGTCACATTTGGAAAATGCAGATAGAGATATATGTCTCTGGAAATCAGGGGAGATGTATTGACTGGGAACTCATTGCCACAAAGGCAGAAGCTGAATGCCATGAAAATCAACAGAAAAAGCAAAAGAGAGTTCATAAAGTTGGAGGGGAAAAGAGCCAGAGAAGGCAAATTTTAAAAATTAAACCTTTGAGGACTTCCCTGGTGGCATAGTGGTTAAGAATCAGCCTGCCAATGCAGGGGACACGGGTTCGAGCACTGGTCTGAGAAGATCCCACATGCTGCGGAGCGGCTGGGCCCGTGAGCCACAACTACTGAGCCTGCCTTCTAGAGCCTGTGAGCCACAACTACTGAGCCCACATGCCTAGAGCCCGTGCTCCGCAACAAGAGAAGCCACTGCAATGAGAAGCCCACGCACCACAAGGAAGAGTAGCCCCCACTTGCCACAACTAGAGAAAGCCTGTATGCAGCAATGAAGACCCAACGCAGCCAAAGGTAAATAAATAAATTAAATTAAATAAACCTTTTAAGAATGTCTTGTTTATATTCCTTGAAAAATTCCTCAAGGAATAAAAGTTGAAGACATTATTGGGACAATTGAGAAAATTGCAATCTAACCCATGAATTACATAGTAGTATTACATCAATGTTAAGTATCCTGATTATAATAATTGTACTATGGTTATTTAAGAGAATGTCCTTTTCCTTAAGAGATACATTCTAACGTATTTAAAGGGGCATTAAGTTTGCCATTTACTCTCTAATGGTTCAGAAAAATAAGATAAAGATATACATATATATAATATATTTAACATGTAATTATAACTTTATTATTATATATATAATTTCTCTCTCTCCCTCTCTTGCTCCCTCTCTTTGAAGGAGAGAGAGTGGACACTGAAACAAATGGGGCAAAATGTAAACAATTAGTAAATCAGGATAAAGGATAAAGAATATACAGATTTTATTTACCTATTCTTACAACTATTCTGTAGGTTTTGAATTATTTTACACTGCGAATTCATATCAAAATAAAATGTTTATATTAAAACTTGAGGAAAGGGGGTCATGTTGGAAAAATTGAAAGGAAGGGAGAAATTTTTGTGGAATAAAAATTTTAATGACTATGTAATATGAACAAAGTAAAAAAAAGTTTTAATATAAGACTTATGGAGTCTGACTCATTGTTTAATGACCAGTCCTCAGTCCAAAACAAAGCTTGTATAATCAAAAGGATGGAAATGGGTTATAAAAATTCTGGACAAAATCAGCAGGTGGAGGGGTTGCCTGGGAATCAAGGATTCCTGGCAACTCCACATCAAATGTCTGTGACAAGTGCCAGTTCTGATCAAGGTATGTCCACTGTCAGTAAGAGTCTAGGAGCCCCTGTCTGAGAGCATAGGGATTAGTTTGCTCAGAGGGAGTCTGCATGGCCTCATAAGAGCACTTCTAGCCTTAACATTGTTGGCATATTATGTTTTGGCCATTCTTCCTTTCTAATATTCATGTAACTGTATATAAATATCTCCGCAAGGTAGGATTAAATAACAGTAATTCCAACATAGTTATCTTTTCATTTTTCTTGAGTACAATGAAAGAATTGATTCTTCTTGATTAGACTCATTAATTCTACATAAAAGGAAATCTTGTTAGTTGCAAGTTAAGTGGAACTTATGATAAGGATAGATGTGTGACCAGGAAGTCCAGGGCAGGAGGAGCATTGTACCTCAGGGAGAGACTGGAAGCAGAAACTGGTGAGTGACAGGCACTCTGCATCTCTTACATCTTTCTTTTGTATTTTTGTCTCAATCTCTTCTCACACCAGACTAGCTTCCTCCTCATGCTCCAGAATTAGGATATTGTTTACTCAGAGCCCCTGGGTTTAATGTAAAAGATAAATAGATTTTAATCACACCCTGAGTGTATCAAAAATATACAATTTTCCTGCCAATCGATTTTACACAAGGTGCCAAGATTATTCAACTGGGGAAGAATAGTCTTTTCATTAAGTGATGTCAGAACAACTGAATTTCTACATTCGAAAGAATGAGGTTGGACACTTCATACCATATACAATAATTAACATAAAATGGATCAACAACCTAAATATAATAACTGAAACCATTAAATTCTTAGAAGAAAACATAGGAGTGAATCAGTAATGGATTCTTTGATATGACACCAAAAGCATGAGCAACAAAAGGAAAAATAGATGAGCTGAATTCCACTGGTCAAAAACTTTCATGCATCAAAGGACATTATCAATAAAACAAAAGAGCACCTACAGAATGGGAGAAAATATTTACAAATCTTCTACTTGATAAGGGTCTCATGTCCAGAATATATAAAGAACTCTTACAACTAAAGTACAAAAGGACAAACAACTCAATTTAAACATGAGCAAAGGACTTGAATAGACATCCCATCAAAGGAAAGATACAAATGGCTAACGCACACATGAAAAGATGTTCAAAATCATTAGGCATAAGGTAATGTAAATCAAACATACAAAGAAGTACCATTTCACACCCACGATAATGGCTATAATTTAGAAAATGGAAAATAACAAATGTTGGTGAGGATGTGGAAAAAGTAGAACCCTCATATATTGCTGCTGACAATGGAAAATGGTTCAGCAATGTGGAATACAGTTTGGTGGTTCCTCAAAAGATTAAACATAGACTTACCCTATGACCTAGAAATTCTACTCCATGGGAAGTATCCCCCAAAATTGAAAACAGGTACTTAAACAAATCGATGTATATGCATGTTCATGGCAGCACTATTACAGTAACCAAAAGGTGGAAAAACCCAAATACCCATCAATGGATGAATAAATAAAAAATAGTGCTAAATATATACCATGAAATATTAGCCATAAAAAGGAAAGAAGTTCTGATACAGGGTACAATGCGGATGAAATTTCAAAATATTATTTTAAGGACAAGTAACACAGAATTCACATATTGTATGAATAGGTTTATTTGAAATATCCAGAATAGATAAATCCACAGAGAGAATGCAGGTGGATGGTGAACAGGGCTAGGGGAAGGGAGAAGTGAAGAGCAACTGATTCACGGGTACAGGGTTTCCTTGTGAGGTGATGAAAATCAAGTCAGTTTTGGAGCTAGATAGAGGTGGTGGTTGTATTGCATTGTAAATGTACTAAATGGCACTGAACCAGTCACTTTAAAATGATTAGTTTTAGGTTATGTCATTTCATGCCAATAAAGAAAGAAAGAAAATAACATACAATTTTCCTCATTTCTACTACTGATCAGAGTCTCCATTTCCACTTGACAGTGAAAATATTACATACACTCAACAGACATTTCTGATTTAAAACTCAGTGTAGATTGGCAAATAAGCTTTTCAAGATTTCAAGTTACTCTTAATCTAAACCCTAATCCTTCAGTGAGCGACCCCCTTTCGCCTTCTTTGGAATAATCCTCATGATACAATATGGAAGGCAGGGGGCTGGGAGGACAGTGGGGATAGGTTTGCTCTTCCCCCCTCCCCCTCGCCGGGAATCTCCTGATATTGTGTGTTGTTGAAATCATGAGTTACATGTTCTCCCAGCTTGGACAATGCTTGGATATTCCTTTGGACGGTGGTGATGGGCCAGGTTTGCATTTTCATTACCCATCTCTGTGAGGTTCCAGAGAACGTGTACCTCCATTTTTATGCTGGGAGGAGCCCCTTACTTCACAGACTGTGAGGGACACCTGGCTATTTTATGTGCCACTCTCCAGCTGGGAGAAAGGGTCAGCAGCATAGCTGTGCCCCTCCCAACCTTGGAGGCACCATTCCATTACCATATGTCTGCCTTCACCCCCAGTGGTGCAGGAGAGGTTTTCACATCAGCTGCTCTCAATAGTGGATTAGCATCTAAGGAATTGGCTCATGCCATTGTGGGGTTGGCAAGTCCAACATCCATAGTAGTGCAAGTTGGCAGTCTAGAGAATCGGGTAAGTGTTGATGGTGCAGTGTTGAGTCTGAAGGCTGGAAATTCAGGCAGAATTTCTATGTTGCAGAAGAATTCCTTCTTCTTTGGCAAACCTCAGTCTTTGCTCCTAAGGCCTTCATCTGACAGGATGAGTCCTAATCACATTATGGAGGGTGATAATTGACTTACAGTTTACTTAAAGTTAACTGATTGAAAACATCAATCACATCTAAAAAAATACCTTCACAGCAACATCTACCTGGTGTTTGACCAAACAGCTGGTTCCCATAGCCCAGCCAAGTGGACAAATGAAATTAAGCATCACAGCCACATAGAGGAAGCCTGGATTCTGACACTATAAACCTGCCCAACTAACCCCAGGCAGTCTACCTCCAGACTTTTTATATGAAAGAAAATAAAGTTCTGCTCGATTTAATTCACTATTATCTTTTCCTGTTACTTTTTGCCAAACCTAATCCTGACTGATATGCCTCCTCTCTTATTCTCACTAAATTAATGGATGCTGTATCTTGCCTCCTTTTCTCTGGGAAATCTAAGGGACTTAGGTAGGTGGAGTGATTCCCAGTTCTCCTTTCTTCTCCAAACTCTGTCCTCCAAAGCTGTTTTCTTTCCACAGCCTGGAGTTTGTTTACTACCCAGGGTGTAGAGGGAAAATCCTCTTCTCCTTTGTGCACAGTTTCCACAGCAACTCTCCACCCACACCCCCCGGTCTCCCGTTGTCAAGAATGTGCCATTTCTCCTTGGCTGATGTGACAGCCAGTGGTTGTGGGGAAGGAGGACAAAACACTGCATTTGGTGGCTCTTAGGCAGCCACAATTTAATGCTCTGGCAGAAAGAGTCAGAGGCAGGACTGTGACACCCTCAGCCCTGGAAACACCATGCCATCACCATTTAGCCACACTCCTTTCAATTTCAGCCACACTCAGAGACAGAGCAAATGGTCCTGGGTCACAATTCTAAATCCCCAGAGAGAAAAGTTATGATCCCAGATGGAGTTCTTGTCCACACCTGGTCCACGCAGCTGGGACAAGGGAGGAGAGTCATGTACGGACCGCCGTCCGTAGTAGGGGATGCAATTCTAGATACCTCTGCAACCGGCAGATGCCTTAGCAGTGCTTTATCACATTTCCTTTCTAAACTTAGACACAGATGTGGGTGTGAGAGGAAAGGTGCAAACGTGTATGTAACAATATCCAGACAAGTTCTTGAAAGTTTCTGAAGATGAAAAAATGACTTATTGAGAAGAGTTGAAAACGAAATTAGCAATGTGAGCTGCCAGGGGCTTCCCTGGTGGCGCAGTGATTAAGAATCCTCCCGCCAATGCAGGGGACACAGGTTTGAGCCCTGGTCTGGGAAGATCTCACATGCCAGGGAGCAACTAACCCTGTGAGCCACAAGTACTCAGCTCACGTGCCACAACTACTGAGCCCACGTGCCACAACTACTGCAGCCCACGCATCTAGAGCCCATGCTCCACAGCAAGAGAAGCCACCACAACGAGAAGCCCACGCACGGCAACGAAGAGTAGCCCCCGCTTGCCGAAACTAGAGAAAGCCCTCGCGCAGCTATGAAGACCCAACGCTGCCAAAAATAAATTTTAAAAAAAATGAAATGTGAACTGCAGGCTTGTACTCATGTAAAGTCGTATACTGTACAGGGATTTCTTGTGAGCATTTTCACTAATCCTTGACCAGTTTTTCCAAGAGAACAGAGATGTGAACAACTCTTCTTTCCTTGCTAGGATATTCGCTCTATGCACTCTTTACACTGGCATGTCTGTTCCTTACTTAAGGGTTCTTATTACTTATTGCCCCAAGCTGTTAACCTCACTTTATCTATGTACTCAAAGAACAGTTGTTAAAGACTCTGCTTCCCACCATCAAGGTTTGCAGAGTTCTGGCTGCCTGCTTTGCTTAACAGAAATGATTGTGTGCAGATGTAGTTCTCTGCCTTGTGCCAGTGTTTTCTGCCAAGCTAGCAGCTTTTCTCTGCCAGTATCAGTCTCCTGTACTCCACAGTGATGGGAGAAGCACTTTAAACCTCTTTTTTGTGGAGAGACTTACTTCCTATTGCAGAGGTAATAGAAAAAAATTGGCCTGGACACACCCATTTGAACTGTTACATCATCCTTTCAAATTTCATTGAACATGGAAAAGTTAATTTCAAACTGAACATAGAATAGTGGACTTCTGGGTTTTTCTAACAGTCACACGGTTAGATTTTTAACTCCTGATTTATCAGAGGGTCTTCAATAGGCTTCATAGAGAGTCAAAATCAAGGGCTCTCTCTAGTTGCAAAAACTTTATTAACATGATTTTTCTCCTAATTTAAAATTTAGTGGATTATCAATTATATATCACCTTTTCCTAATGAATGCAGAAATGAGACCAACTAACAAACATACAATGGAATACTATTCAGCCATAAAAAAGAATGAAATTTGCAGCAATGTGGATGGGTTTGAAAGTTATTATGCTAAGTGAAATAAGTCAGGCAGAGAAAGTCAAGTACCGTATGATATCACTTGTATGTGGAATCTAAAAAATACAACACACTAGTGAATATAACAAAAAAGAAGCAGACTCACAGATATAGAGAACAAATTAGTGGTTGCCAGTGAGGGGGAGGGGCAATATATAGGTGGGAGAGTGGGATGTACAAACTATTAGCCTCAAGGATACATTGTATAACACAGGGAATGTAGCCAATATTTTGTAATAAGTGTAAATGGAGAGTAACCTTTAAAAGTTGTATAAAAATTTAAACATTTTTTTAAAATGAAAGAAAGAAAGAAGAAAAGAAAAAGAAATGCAACCAACTAGAGCCTGCATCCAAACTCCGCCCCAAGCCTCTGCCTCTGTAATGCCCTGGAGACTACACAGGACCCCCTCATTAGCCAGTGCCACACTGGGTGTGTCTCATCACTCTTGGTTTGTTGCTGGTTTGTTGCTGAATCCACCATTATGTATCAGTCAGGGCCAGGTAGGAGACAGAGGGTCTATCCAAGCAGGATAACTGAGAAAAGTTCCAGAATGGGACAATTTATAAAACTGTGTGGAGTTTTAAGAAATCAACAAGAGATGGTGAGGCATCCTGGGGCTGACACAGCTGGACCTGAAGGGAGGAAGTGGCTACCAAAACCTGGAGAGAGCCAACGCAGCTGTACGACACAGCTGTCCAGACAGACAGTGATGCAGCCAACAGCGGGGGAGTCCAGGGGCTGAGCTCCAGTCTCCTCCTGGTGAGTCTCAACAGCCAGAGGGCCCAGCCAAGGCGCCATTGACTCAGCCCATGCAGGACAGCCTCCTGAGGCACAAGCTGGTTAGAGAAGGAGCAGACGTGCCTAACAGGAGCAAACAGAAATTTTGCTAGGGCAGCCATTGCATGAAAGGCTCTGATTCTTCCTGCCCTGCTCTGCCAAGCTGGAAGGTTCATTGGCTCACTTACAACCTTTCACAATGGACCCTGGCTTCCATACTAAATGACCATGCTCAGATGTCCTCCTCAGATGGAAGAACCGGTGGGGACAAAAGGTCCAGGTCAGCAGAGTCTCCTGATTCTCATTGCTCCTTTAAGAGTCACTGTGAGCTTCTAGAGACTGGTTCTTGTTCATGGCTTCATTCCCAACTCCTTTTTCTGGTGTTTGGTGACAATTAAATGGCATAAAATGCTTCTTTTTAAAAAAAATTTATTTTTTAATACAGCAGGTTCTTATTAGTTATCCATTTTATACATATTAGTGTGTATATGTCAATCCCAATCTCCCAATTCATCAGACCACCACCACCCACCTGCCAATTTCCCCCCATGGTGTCCATAAGTTTGTTCTCTACATCTGTGTCTCTATTTCTTCCCTGCAAACTGGTTCATCTGTACCATTTTTCTAGGTTCCACGTATATGCGTTAATATACGATATTTGTTTTTCTCTTTCTGACTTACTTCACTCTGTATGACAGCCTCTAGATCCACCCACGCCTCTACAGATGACCCAGTTTGGTTCCCTTTTATGGCTGAGTAATATTCCATTGTATATATGTACCACATCTTCTTTATCCATTCGTCTGTCGATGGGCACTTAGGTTGCTTCCATGGCCTGGCTATTGTAAATAATGCTGTAATGAACATTGTGGTACATGACTCTTTGAATTATGGTTTTCTCTGAGTGTATGTCCACTAGTGGGATTGCTGGGTAAAAATGCTTCTTGAGTTAATAAACAGTGAGTGAATGAACACGTTTTTTTCTCCTTAAAACAGGCTTTAGCTAGAGTAACTCTATGTCCTAGAACTTCTGGAGCATCCGTATTTCAAATATTCTCACTCAATGTTCCCATGTAAGTACACTGACATTTGACAGACCCAGTGTCCTGACCTTCAGCTCTGAGCACAGGCGTACCAGCTGCTGAGACCTAGTTTTATTATGCTAAATGTAAGCACCGAGGGCAAAAATGGCAATGGATAGCTTGCTGAGTTCATAGACTATAGTTATCAATATTCTTGCTCTCTGGCACATGGTAACATGCCAGCCCTGGAACCAGTTTTGTGCTTTCAAAAGAAAGTACAGCAATCAATTACCAAAGAAGGATTATTTTTGTATTGCAACTGCTTGCCTTCCAGAATAATTCAAAAATCATTATAGACCACCACATTCACAGAAGAACACTCTTCTACCCTTTCCCAAGAGATTTTGCCTTACAAAAAAAGAACCTGACAACCTGTTTATTGAAATGTAAGAAACGTCTTTGTTTTACTGTTACTTCCTTTTGAATCCACAGCGCTTCTCTGTTTCGATCTTTACAAACTAAGTTGTCAAATTTAGTCAGTCTATAAGTTAAGGAGAAGCTAGGATCCTCACATGACCTGTTATAAAGCCATTTTTCTATTTTATTAGCCACATTAGCATTCTATTGCCCTTTAAATGTCACATGTTCAAGAGTACCACTGCATGCATGCTGGATATATTCCTTCTCATTGTAATAAAACTTTAGGATATAAATTCCTAGAACATAGATAAGACGACAGAGAAACAACAGAATTAGAATCAAATGTGTTGCGTACTGTTAAACAGATAAGAAACTAGGTTATTTTTCAGTCAAAGTTTTGTCATTGTTCTAAAACTGAGCCAGTCAGGAAAGTGTTTCATTTGTTCTTTGATACATGCTATTGTTTTTTCTTTTATCATCTGAGCCATGACTAGAAAAATGAAATTTGTTCATTCTGAGATGTGCAGAAATATGAGGTGCTACCTCTTTCTAAATAGAGGAAGGAAAATCACATCATGAGGAACAGTATTATTTCAGAAGTGCTTGCAACCCACTAACAATCTGAGTATCCATTGTAGTTACAGATAAGCTTGGGACAATAACATTCCCCATATCTCAAAACCTATAGTGAAATAAAGCAATACAGTAGACTGATCAAACAATGAGAATGGGGAGAGAGTAAAGAATAAGTGAATTCTGGTTTTTCTGATGTCTTAAGTCCATATTTAGATCTTGTAAAAATAGGGTGAAATGTGATTTTCACCAATATTTTCAATGACTGATCCCCAAGAAAACACATGCAAAAGATTTCTTCCTTTATCTTACTCTTCCTATCATAATTCTTAGCATTTTCTAAAATTTGAATTCTATTTTTCTTTTTTCATCTGTATACAGGTCCTTTCAGCTCTCTTTCCAAAATTCTGCCGAGGTAGGGGACGTGGGTTCGTGCCCCGGTCCGGGAAGATTCCATATGCTGCAGAGCGGCTGGGCCCGTGAGCCATGGCCGCTGAGCCTGCGCGTCCGGAGCCTGTGCTCCACAATGGGAGAGGCCACAACAGTGAGAGGCCCGCGTACCGCAAAAAAAAAAAAAAACAAAAAAAAAACCTCTGTCGCCATTACCAGCAACTCTGCAATTCTTTTCCTGCCCCAGTCCCTGGAAACCACCAATTTATTTTCTCTCTCTATGTATTTGCTTTTTCTAGACATTTCACATAAGTGGAATCATGAGATAGGTTGTCTTTTGTGACTGGGCTTCTTTCACAACACCTACTAATGGAATTTCAGGGTCATATGGTAACTCTATATGTATCCTTTTGAAAAGTTGCTTTCCAAAGTGCTACACTGTTTCACATTCCCACCAGCAATGTATGAGGGCTTGAATTTCTTTCCATCCTAGCCAACAGGTGCTATTGTTTCACTTTTTTTTACTGTAGTCATCCTAGTGTGTATGAAGTGGTAACAATCACATCGTGATTTTAACTTGCATTCTCCCATTGACTAATGGTATAGTCTAATGATCTGTTCATTTCTTTATTAATAATTTGCATATCTCCTTTGAAGAAATATTTATTGAAATCATTTTTAATTGCTTTGCATATTGCTGAATTCATTAGTTCTAATAATTTTATTGTAGAACCTTTAGAATTTTCCATATACAAGATTATATAGTCAGCAAATAGAGATAGTCATACATCTTCCTTTCCAAACTTGATGCCTCCTATTTCTTTTTCTTGCCTAATTGCACCAGATAGAACCTTCAATGCAATGTTGAATAGAAGTGGTGATAGCAGGCACACTTGTCTTGTTCCTGATCTTAGGGGGAAAGCATTCAGTTTTTCTCAATGGAGTATATTAGCTTTGGGACTGGCCCCGATGTCCTTTACCAGGTTAAGGAAGTTTCCTCTATTCCCAGTTCGTTGAGTGCTTTTATCATAAAAATAGATTAGGTTCTTGTCAAATGATTTTCTTGTATCTATTGAGTTGTTCATGTGGTTTTGTCCATTGTTCTAGTAAAATGGTGCATTACATTGATCTTCAGATGTGGAAAAAACCTTCTTATCCAATGATAAGTCCCACTTGGCCATGATGTATAATCATTTTATATGCTGCTTGATTTTGTTTGCATTATATTGCTCAGGAATGTTGTATCTATATTTATAGGTGATATTGATCTGTTGTTTTCTTTTATTGTATTATCTGTCTGGATTTGACATCAGGATAATACTAGCCTCACAGAATGAGATGGGAAGTGTTCTCTCTTTGTTTACTTTTTTGGTAAAGTTTGTGAAAGATAGGCATTAAGTCTTTAAATGTTTGGTGAAATCACCAATGAAGTTGTCTGGGCTTGGTTTTTTTGTTGTTGTAGATTTTTACTTACTAACTCAATCTCTTTGTTTGTAATCAGTCTCTTTCAATTATCTCTTTCTTTTGACCAGTTTCAGTAATCTTTGCCTTTCTAAGAATCTATACATTTCACCTAAGTTACCTAATTTGTCAGCATGCTTTGTTCATGCTATTTTCTTATAATCCTTTTTATTTCTCTGAGGTCAGTGGTGATGTCCCATCTTTTATTAGTGATTTTAGTCATTTGAATTTTCTCTCTTATTTTCTTGATAAGTCTAGCTCAAGGTTGTCAGTCTTACTGGAGAAGAAATATTTTAAAACAAAAAATCATGTTTACAGTCTTTTATGTATATACCTTTATATATACCTATGTATGTGTATGTACCTTTACTGGTGTTGTTTATCACTTCATGTGGATTTGAGTTATTGTCTGTAATTTCAAACTAAAGAACTCACTTTAGCATGTCTTATAGGGAAACCTTGCTAGCAATAAATTTTCTCAGTTTTTGTTTATCTGAAATTGTCTTAATTTCTTATTGTTTCACTGGATATAGAATTCTTGACTGATAATCTTTTTTCTTTCAGCATGTTGAATGCCTCATCCCACTCCTCAAGAAGGTTATACAGACTTCATGAAATCCTAACAAAATCCCTAGAAAATTAACGTTTTGGTAGAAATTCAGAAGACATTTCTAAAATTTGTACAGAAGGGAAGAGCCAAGATTATTTCAAGACAAGCTACTGGATGTTGAGAATTACATAAAGCCACAGTAATTAAAGGAGTGTGTTATTGACATAAGGATCCATAAATAGAAATAAAATAGTAAGAGTCTACCAACAGAACCTCCCATAACTGGACGTTTTGTTATGACAAAGTTTGTACCACAGAGCAGTGGAGAAAGAACCGTCTTTTCAAAAAAATTGTACTGGGTCAATTGGATACCAATATGGCAAAAAAGTAAAATGACATCTGCCTCATACCACAGCGAAAAAATTATACCTTATTGATTGGAGTTCTAAACGTGAAAGGTAAAACAACAGCACTCCTTGACGTGTGTCATCCAATAGAACTTTCTGTGCTGATGGACATGCTTTACTATCTGCACCGTTCAACATGGTAGCCACTAGCCACTTTTGAGCACCTGAAATGTGACTCTTGTAACTGGATCACTTAATTTTTATTTTTACTTTATTTTACGTAATTTAAATTTAAATATGGAGTAGGCAGCTACTTCTTAATAGAACACAAAAAGTTCCCCATAATGAAAAAGACTGATAAGTGAGACTACATTTTAATTAAGAACTTATATTCATCAAACAACATCTACCAGAGGGTACAACGGTAAGCTGGAAAATTGGAGAAACTGTTGTAGCCCACGTAGTAACAAGTCTCCAGAATCTGAAAACACTTCCCATAAATCAATGAGAAAATTACACCCCCAAAATAGAAATCATACTTATGTCATGAGTCATTAAGGAATTTTGGTTAAAATCACAATGGGGTTTTTCTGTAAACTCGCCAGAATAGCTAAAATTAAAGACTCACAGGACAAGAGGCAACAATTTGGAGCAACGGGAACATTCACAAGCGGTAAATTGGAACCCACTTTGGAAAACAGTTAAGGCATTATCTTCTAAATTTGAATGCATATGTACTGTAGAAAGAGCAACTCCACTCTAATGGGTATGCCCAACATAAATGCATATAGATGGGCACCAAAAGTCTTGGAAAAGACATGTGGAATGTTCTTCAATCTGGGTTTATGTGGTATTTTCTCATGATAAATAAATTGTGAGATGTGGTAAGAAATTGTGAAATACAATGGAGTATTACAAAGCAATGAAAACGAACAAACTACCTGGACACACAACAACCAGACTGAAACCTATAAGCATCATAGTAAGGAAAAGAAATGAGATACAAAGAATACATGTATGTGATTCCTTTTGTGTTAGATTAAACAAAAAGTAGTACTAGTCCATCATGTTAGAAGTCAATGTCATCGTTGTCATGGTTACCCATGTCATGGCTACCCATGTCATGGTTGTCATGGTTACCCATGGGGAAGAAAAGAATGGGAGGTAGTGAGTACTATACAACGTGAAGGGGTCTGAGGCATGTATAATGTTCACTTTCAAGCTCTGGATAATGAACACCTAGGTTTGTTCCCATGTGGTCAGACATTCTGTATGCTTATGATTTGTCACTATTTCAGGGTTTGGTTATCTGGTAGTGAAAAATTATAACAAATTTTATAACAAAACAAAAATTATAACATTATTACTTTAAATTCATAGTCTTAGACATTTATCCCATTAACTCTTTGTGTAATTTCTTCCCATAGGCCAGCAGTTCCAAGCCTGGTTTTATGACATTGCTACTCCTGTCAGGTGTTTCAAGAGCATGTTTGTGCATTTCAAAGATCCTCAAAATTAAATTAAATTAATTTCTTTGAAATTCAAAAAATAAACAATATTATAGTTTGAAGAGACAATGAGAATATCACAAAAGTCCACAAAGAATTTGACTTCCATCTCCTAAAACAGTGGAATGCCCTGCTTTAAATGATTGGAATCCTTGTCCTAGCAAATATTGATGGAATCTAACTTTCCAAGGTGAATCTTATGGTGCTAACAACTTTTGTAAATGATTTCTGGGCTAAAATATTGAATTAGTATTATTATCCTTTGGTGTGTCATTAGATGTTTAATAAATGTTTTTTTACACAGATAACAATGGACATTGTTATCCTGGTAGACATATAAAAGAAACCATTATCTCACCACTTTTATATCCTTCTTTGCTTTAGTTCTCTTAAAATCCGTCCAAAGAAAAATGTGTACACCTCTTTTCATTCTTTATGCCTCTCCAGGGCTTACATTAGTTGCTAATTGCAGTATCCTGTTTTATCTGCTTTGGTCCACAGAGGTCAAAGACTTTTTGTGACTTCCTTTCCATAATGCCAGGCATAAATTGCTCTTTATTAGCCACATATATAATGAGCCAGCATTGTCAAGGGGAAATTTCTCTTAGATGAGAAAATTTGCATAAAAATAGGTGTTTGCATTTTAATTCCAGGGGATATGGCTACTCTTATCTATGCCAGAATTAAAATACAAAAACAGCAAAATAATAATGTGTTGGGAAAAGGCTAACCTATAAGCCAAATACACAATCTACCCCGGTCTAACCCTCAATAAACTACAACAGCATCAGATATTAGTAGTGAGTTAGATAAAAATAATACTGTTCTAACGTTAACAGGTCAGTGTAGCCTTCTTGTAGAATCCAAAGACTTGAGGGTTTTCTGAATTATCATATTCTGGAAAACATTGCCTTAAATTTCATTTTGAGGCATTTTGAAATATACTCCAATGAAACTTGTGAAGACATGTTTTCCACATGTGTTTATGCCTCACTCCCTCTCACTCTACAATTCCCTTTTCCATTGTAAAATGGAATATTTCCTGAAAAATTGAGGTCTCTCTGGTCTGTCAGGATAACTGACAAAAAAGCTGAAAAGGTATTTCCACTAAACAGTGTATGACAAGCTAGTCTAATGAAGTATAGCGATTTTCGTCATACATCAGTGACCCTGCAAAAGAAGTACCCATTCCTCTTATAGGAACAAATTACATTCCACTTGATATACTTTCTACTTTCTGAAATAGCAACAAAAAACACAAATCACTCACTGGCCGAGTTGTTCCCACCTTGCGCCATCTGGTACAATCCATTACTGCCATATGAGAGCTGTTGCAACCAGCACTTGTTTGGTGATCTGTGTGTGTGCTATGTGCATGTGCATGCATACACGTGTACTCATGTGGATGTGTGTGCATGTATGTGCACGTCTCTGATGTTATGTGCGTGTGTGTGTGTGCTTAATTATATTTTAGAGGAAGAAGAGAAAATGAATCTTTCCTCTTTTAATCTGGAAAAAACAAACTATATACGTACATTTTTTTTTAACATTCTTAATACCTTGTTCTACCTTTGGAACTGAAGAGAAAGAAGAAATGTAGGATATTTCTTGTGGCATTTTCTGATGGACACACCAGAATCATTGTGATTTCTATAGCCTGCTGATCCATGGCTGTTTTCTCACCACTTTCCATAGAAACTTTATATTTTTTGCTTTTCTTCTCTGTTGTGTCTTTACTTCTGTGAATTTTCATACTTGGTAAAGTTATAAAAGGAAAGAAAAATTGCACCTGAAAATAGTTTACCTCTTTGTTGAATTTATTTAGTTATTATTTCAGCTATCGGTGCTTCAAATAGGAGTCTCCCACCCACGTAAAATGGCTTCTCCATCTGCTTGATCTTCTGGACATAAAAAGTGAATGCCCTGCCATAGATTTAATATCAGAACTTCAGTGTGGGGTCCATATGGCTCACGTGTTTCCTAGGCTGGGAAATAATGAAGCTGCTTTTGTTTTATTTTGTTTTTGTTGTTGTTGTTTTAGCATAGTTGGATCCAAATAGAAACTAGGGGGCAAAAAAGGAAATGCAAGTCAAAGATGACTGGAAGTTCATTTTATGTGATGACATTTTTAAGCCCTTTTTCCAAGCTGGCATTATTGTTGGTTTGTTTGCCTGTTTCATTAAAAGGAAAAAAATAGCTGAAATCATAAGAATAAAGTGGCATTGATATAAATCCTGGGCTCCTCAGCTGAAACTTCAGAAACAATCCCCGGGATTCTTTCTTTACTAAGGATTCTTAAAATTCCAATAGGTTGCCTATCAATACAAGTTATTTTATGAATTAATCTTTCTAGAATATGACACTTCTTAGCCATGCTAGATTTTCCAGGCTACCACCAAAGAAATAAAACAAGAGTCAAAACAGAGTAAGCACAGACAACATGAAAAGAGGAAAACTTGCATCACAATAAAGAATCTCCAAAAGCCAAAGGGTCTGTCTTCCAGCTGGGACTTAAGTTTGTAACCTGAATTTTATCAGAAAGCTCAACAATATTTAGGCTGCCAACAGAGAGATTCTGGAAGCAGAAGAAAACCAAATCTGCAGGGGAAGGAACCCAAACTCCAAAGTGAAATCGTAAACTATATCAAGACATTTTAGCCTCTAGGTTTGCTCCTTTCTTTTGTGTGCGAGCAGGGTCAAACAAGCAGGACCACGCATTCTGCCCTTAAGTGGATGAAGTATTCCGTTGCTGACTTCGGTGGGTGGCTGCTGTGAGCCTCTTACCCTATGGCTGCAGGTGCCAGGCACCTGTAGGCAAGGCAGTTTGCTGTCATCTGGCAGATGATAGGGATGAAAAGAACATTTCTGAATTAAAAGCCAGACCAATGTGCCAACATTTGAGCAATTGTCACCAGCACCTGCTTCTGAGGTTCCAAGCCTCCTGCCTGTGACTAGATTTAAAGACAGAGAGGGAAAGACAGAGATCGAGAGACAAAGAGAGACAGAGAGAGACCCAAGCATTTCACTGGCTTTCAGTCTGTAGGAAATTTAAAGCTTTGGATTGTTAACTTCTATAAAGTCAACTAGGGGGACTAGTTAATACTTCGTCTTCCAATGCAGGGTGTGTGGGTTTGATTCCTGGTCGGGGAGCTAAGAGACCACATGCCTCAGGGCCAAAAAAACCAAAAACATTAAAAAAAAAAAAACAGAAGCAATATTGTAACAAATTCTATAAAGACTTTAAAAATGATCTACATCAAAAAAAAAATTTTTTTTAATAGGTCAAGTGGGGAAGGCCCTTTTTAAAGTACAGACCTTGAGTAGATGTTAATTCAACCTGTAAATATTTATGAGCCCTTCACACACTGGTCATCAACCAGTGTGGAGATCACAACTGTTTATAATAATAAAGATTTTTAGAGTATTCAGAAGGAATTTCTATTGTCATTTGTGCCACCTTTTTTCCTATGCCTGTTAAATTTGTATGACAGCTATACTAAATCTATTTAATATCTATATTGACAAATATGAGAAATTTAGAAGTCAAAATTATTCGGAAAAAAAATATCCTGGGGAAAGTATCCAAATTAAGTGAGACAAAAAACATTAGGTGCAAAAAAAATATTTTAATGTATAACATTTAACAGGAACTAAAATAATAAGAAGAAGCAGCAGAAGAAGAAGAACCTAACATTTTAATTTGTAGCTAATTCACATATTTATTGAGCATTTACTTTATGCAAGAGCCTGTGAAAATATTGTAGATATAAAAGATAAACAAAACATGCTCCCTGCCTTCAGAGAACCCCCTTTTTAATAGGGAAGACAGAGCAAATATATTGATAACCCTAACACATGGGAGAATATAGTGAGAGAAAGGAGTATGGCCAGCATGTGGTGAGTGCAAGTGGGAAGCTGAGTTAGAAGCAGAGTCTGAAGAATATTTACAATCAAGACTTGGAATGCCATGGGCAGGCCTGATACAGGTCCAATAGTGGCAAAAAGAAAACCCAAGGGTATATAACTGCTGCCCTGAAGGAGTGTCCTGACAGCATACATGGGTGAGGATCCTGTTTAGCAGAGTAACAGAAAACCTTACTGACCTAAACGTGCAAGGAATAAGTCTCTTTCATGGAACAATTTGAACATGATTTTTAATTTATTTTTAATTAACATTTTAATGAACATTTTTAAATGCAAAAAAATAGAAAAAATGGTATAATGATCCCTTAATCACCCAGTTTCAAAAATGTCAAAATGTTTACCTTTATTCTTTCATTAATACACCTTCAGCCTTTCTTTTGGGGAGGGAGCACATCCAGACTATTTTAAAGCAAATCCCAGACAGCGTATCATTTCACCCACATATGCTCAGTAACTGTTTTCATATAAGAACGTTTTTATAAAACCAAAACCACCATTAGTGAACTTAACAAAATTAAAAATTATTTATTGATATCTTTTAATACCCAGTCTGAATATGATTTTCCCTAATTCACTCAAAAATGTCTTTTTATTGTTGATTTATTTGAATTAGATTCCAGGAAAACCCATATCCTACTTTTTGTTGATGTCTTTTAATCTATAACAAGTTCTCTTTCCCCCTTCTTTTTTGGACTATTTGAAGAGATTAGGTTATTTGTCCTGATGAATTTTCCACTGTTTGAACTGAATTGTGTTCCCCCAAAATTCATGTATTAAAGCTCTAATCCCCTATACCTCACAATGTCACTGTATTTGGAGATAAAACCTTTAAAGAGGTAGTTAAGTTAAAAGGAGGTCCTTGTGGGAAGGGGGGTCCTAAACCAATCTGACTGGTGTCTTTATAAGAAGAGGAGATTGGGACACAGGTGCATAGAAGGAAGATCACATGAGGACACAGGAAGAAGACAGCCATCTACAACCTAGGAGAGAGGCCATGGAAGAAACCAAGTTGGCTGATACCTCACCTTGATCTCAGACTTTCAGGCTCCAAAACGGTGAGGAAATAAAATTCTGTGGTTTAAGCTGCCCTGGGGTATTTGTGATGTAGCCCTAACAAATTAATACACCCACATTCTGGATTTAACACATTTCTCTCTCTGTCCCATACTTTTGGTTACCTGGTTGTGGATGATGCTGTGCTGGCCTGCCCTGGTCACCGTTACTGGTCCAGCAAACATCCCCCAGGAACTGTGGGTGAAGGATGCTGACGGCTTATAGCTGTTCCCCTTCTCTGGACAACTACCTACAACTGACAGAGCCACCTTGCCTGGGAAATTGCTCCCACCATCTCACACCTGATGGCCTAAAGCCAATGACCGAGCTACATAGGGACATGAAAGCCTGGCTCACTAGCCTAAGGTGGGCAGAAGGAAGCAACTCCCTGGTGTGGATTATACTCCTTTTGTGGGTCAGGCCAACACTAGGCTTGACCTGAGACCAGCTTGCTCAGTTTTTCCCCCTGCTCTCTCTTGCTTCACAACCTACAGATTTTTCCCAAAGAGCATTCACTCAATACTGTAAATCACATGCTCTGAACACTGGATTGGGGACGGCTTTTAGAGAACTCAGTTTAAGTTGGTTGGTGACAGTCAACTTCTCTAGAAACAGAATCTTGGTATGGGGTTCTGGAATCGGATCCCTGGCAGACCTGAAAGCAATGAGGTTTTTATGATTGGTGACGGGTGCAGTATTGCTAGAACTTAGTAAGTAGATGTGTGATTGCTAAGGCATCTACCTCTGATAAACGGGATCTGGATAAACATAGAAGGAAACACACTAGCTCTTGCAATACCTCTGTCATTTGAAAAACATGGGGAACTCGGTAATTTTAAGGTCTATAGACTTGGATGAACATGGCTAAGGGCCATAGATTCCTTGAAGAGAGAAAATGGCAGCCACAGATCTATTAAGCACAATTTAGAGCATAATATGAAGGTCAGTGAACTCCTTTGAAAATATTTGAATGAATTTCCACATTTTGCAATCCAAAGGCAAATGGAGCTAAAGATCAAGCATGGAGCCTAATTCTAACAATGGAAAAACTTCAAAGAAGACTCCTCTAGTCGTCATTGATGATTTACTTGCTTTCTGAAATGACAAAATGTCCAAAATTTATACTGCTCCCCAGACCTAGAAGCAGGCATTTATTTACGTGGTCCTTCTTCTTTTCAGTGTGGAATGGTATTTAAGTTCCTGAATCTGGAGGTAAGGGTGCTCTGAATATGGATGGAAGTGTCAAACCCAATAAAGTCAGATTAAAATCTGTCATTTTTTTAATTTTATGAATGTCAATGTAGAATTAAATCTACAGATCATTTGAAGATTTGCACATTCAATATTTCAATTTTTCCAAAACACAATTTTCAGAGTCAAGTAGTTTAATATGATGTCAAATGACTTTCAGTAACTAGATAAATTTTAAAACATAATTAAATTGGAAAACCCTAAGAAACCTATCCCTGATTAATTTATAAAATACTCAAAACTCTGTGTACCCATGGAAAATGAATTTCAAGAATGTAATAATAAAAGGTGTAAGAGAGCATGATATAAACTAAAGTAACAGTAAAAACAGAGACAATCTTACTTACAATTGAAATGTGGTAAAATAAAATTCTTAATTCAACTCTTTCTTCATTAATCAAGTACAACTTCTAGTTTATTTCTTTAGAAATTTGTGCATAAAAACCATGGTGTTCAATACACTAAGATCTAACCTCCCTAGGGAAGAGGGAGATTAAAATCATTAAAATATCCAAGTTAACAGAAAGCTTAGAATCAACTATCACCATTAGTGTGCTGTCCATGGTCCTGATTATATATGGGGGATAGAATGAGGGAAACACCAAAGACACAGTATTATCTCCAATCCCCAACTTTCCACCATAACAAGTTAAAATCCCAATACATGTGGAAAAATTATGAGCATTTATTAAAAATATGACAGAACATAAAATATGACATTATAATTAATTAAGTTGTGAGATGTATTAAGTAAGTTGTGAGATGCATTTGCTTTATAAAAGCATAAAATTTGCAAATATCATCAAGATAGAAAACATCGATAAAGTAAATTGACAGTGTGAACCTATGGACTAATTTCTCACTAGCAGGTCAGATTGTGTTCTCAATGCCAATTCCTTATAAACCCACTCTCCAGTCAAAGCACATTCTATATAACAAAGTATTTATAGTTTATCTCCCAGTGGTCACCCATCCTTTGCTTCAGTATTTGTGGAACGGTTTATTTTTCAGCTCATTTGGTGCTTTCTTCTAGTTAGCTTCTTCAGTGCAACCCACAAAACCCCCGGGTCCTCACCACATTCCCACCAACAACAACTTAATACTGTGGATTTAACAAAGTATCATTTTAAGGCATAGGAATTGTTTTCCTTAACAAAATGGATTTCTAGTCAAACATTCAAATTTTACTCAAGATTTAATTTGTCCCTTTTCATAAGAAAATGAATGTATTAAATTATTTTAATTGTTGGTAATAAATGGATCATTTCTTTGGTATAGCTCTACTCAGCACTATCTTTTTTCTTGTTTCTTTTAACTATAAGTTACATCACTCAATACGCTCTTGGGCCGTGGGAAGTCTAATTCTTAGATGTCTTAACTAATGCTTAAATCTAAAAGACTGGCAACAAAATCCTAGTCCTAGATTAAAGTCCAGTAACATAAAACATGAGGAACGCCTGGAGAAATTAACTCCAGTTAAAGCTTTTGTAAAAAAAAAAAAAAAACAAACCCTAAATATCTTTAAAGAAAAGTAATGACACTCAACATAAAGACACAACATAGATACATTTGGGTGAATTGGCTGTGTGTGTGTGCATGTGTGAGTGTGTGTACACATGTAGCTATAAGGCCAAAATACTCTAAATGTACAAAGATATGTATGCAACCGAATTTATGTTACAGACAATAACCAAATATTGTGTAGGAAAGACCTATTAAGAAATTTTGATTTATATGTCATTTGTGGGTTTATCTCAAGGTGAATTTCCTTAAGATTTTATTTCCTAATAAGAGGCATTAGCACATTTAAACAGTAGTTGAGTTTTACATGTAATAAGAAATGTAATATATGTAAAATGTGTAAAGAAATATATTCTTTCTACTGATAGATGCGAATGAGAGAAGGATGAAGATGAGACCTATTGTTTAAGCAAACTATATACATTAGGAAATGTACAACTTTGAACCATCTACGCAAAGTGAGTGAGAGTACAGTAACAGGAAAATTCACATAATTTTTATTATTCTTGGTTCATCACGCTGTTCTGAAATCTTGATGCTTTGTTTATCCTATCTTAAGTCTACTCATCAAAGATTTGATAAAGATCTGCTCCATGCTTTACTGTACTAAGGGCTTCAAGAAAAATTCATATAAAAATTAGATCCCTTCTCTCAGGGAGATTTTTACAAATTACTACAGTATACAGCAAATGTAATGTGTGTGATAGTGGAAGTACATGAAAATTCTAAGAGTACAAAGGCAGAGAGAATTATATCCTAGGCACTCTGTAAGGGTTAATCCAGGCAGATTCGCTGTGACAAGGGAATTAAAAAAGGTTTCCTGGAGGATTTTACAAGTGAGCTAGATCTTCAAGCTCAGGTAGAAAGAAGAAATGGAAATTACAGATAAAAAGTCAGAAAAAGCAAAACTTCAGGTCATGTTTTATCTACTCTCTATAATTTTTGCCATGAAATATTCCATCTTCTGAAAGTGTTCAGAAACTAGGGTCTGTGAATGAGGGTTTTAATAAGGAATGAAACAGCAGATGCCAGATTGTAAAAGACAGTGAAAGAAATCCAGATAAGAGAATTATATTTTATCACATAAGAAGATAGCATGGAAGATTTTAGAGCTGGAAATAGTAAAACCAAGTCTGTTCAGAGGAAGGGAGCAGAGATTGGAGTCACGGAAGCTGTTTAGATACCATCACAGGAAAACAAAATTGCTGAAACAGTTTGAACATTTAACCTGGTACCAGGCACTAGGCTAAGCACTTAGCAAGAACCACTCTTTTAATCCTCAAAATAGTCCTATTATGAGGATACTGCTATGACCTTCAACCTGGCTTTACAGCTGAGGAAACAAGTTGAGATGATACTGAAACCTAGAGAGAACAGGTAACTTGTCCATCCTGTAGCTAATAACACAGTTCATGGTGCTTCCGAGGGGATCAAAATGAATCGGGCCCAAACACATCGTTAACATTATGATCTATTCAAGGCTTTGGCCTTATTATAATATCTTGGATTCCTCTAACTTCCCTTAGAGTACAATTCCATTAGCAACCTCCAGTTAGCCCTCATTACAAGAATATTTATCTCAACCCCTTGAGAGTGTATTGTTCTCCCCGCAAACTTCCCAGTGGGAGGTGGTGTCCATCACCCCATTGTTGGTGTCACAGATCCTCACCCCTCAGTCTTTTCCCGTGCCACCAGTCAGATCCATTTCCATCAATCTCTGTGAACATGAACCTCCCACTCTCTATAAAAGTCTACAACAATCGTCAATGTCTTCCACTTATCAATCAAGAGTTATTTACTCAGTACAACTGAATGCTCAAAGCTATGCTTAAACGGTAAAAAAGAGAAAAATGGGTTAAGACCCAGGGCCCGAACTGCTAATAGTTTTGATCTAGCTAGAAAGATGAGATTGATATGCTTGTAAAACAAATGCAAGATAAGAGGCAAGTCAATTTCAGAATGTGTTCCTTCTTCCATATCTAAGTTTTAAAGTGCCCACCACTTTCTCTTCATTCATGAATGTGTAAACATTAATGGGATGGATGTGGTAGGCAAATGTACATGTGTATCCCTGAATAAAAGATTGTCAACGGGTAAAATAAATTCCAGATAGTAGATTCTACCTAAACCCTAGGGCCAAAATTACTAGGTGTTGTGAAACTTTAAAGTGAGAATAGGGGATGCTAGATTTGAATTGTCTGGGTAAGAGATGAAACGTGGAATAATCTAAGAGCTGGAGAAACCAAGAGACAGGTGCTTCATGGTGTTTTCTGAAAACAAAGAAGGAATTAAGAGCTGTACGATGTATACGTCCTCTGCAAAAGCCATCATAATTTCCTGCCTGTTTTTAACTAGTTAATTTTAGCCTAAAATTTCATCTCTCCAAAAAGAATTAGTTTTTTTCTAAAGTAAAAATGAAATTAAGGATGTGAAAAAAATCTAAAGATTATTTTTCTAAGCTTTTATGTGGGTTTAACTAGCTTCAAATCCACTTCAGGGGGCAGACACCAGATTTCCTCTGATTCACAAGTGGGTATCTCATCTCTTACATTTGGTAGAACTGAACAGTGACTCATGAGGCTCACTCAACAGGGAAGTAAGCCACTTGACTAAGGACAATCAAAAGACTGTCCTGCCTTGCTGCTGAATAAGCAACTCCAAAAATCGTGTAGCGTGGAAAAAAGAAAATTCCTTTCCTATAACCAGCTTTATCATTAAGCATCTCTAATATCTCAAGAGTTATATATTGTCATACGGACTTTTCAAAAACCAAAATGAATACTTTTCTCAGAGCAAAATTTTATAATTAAGTTAGATGGAAGTGTACCTCCTAGTCATCATTCTTAGTTGCACACAGCATAATTCACACAGCTGATTTTAGGAGGAGCTTTTACACGATACAGAGGTGGCCATGCAAGCTAACAACACAGAATAGAGAGTCCAGAAACAGGTTGTACATGTACAGTCAATAAATATTTTACAATGTTGCCAAGGTAATTCAATGGGTAAAAGAAGAACTTTACAACAGCTGGTGTTGAAACATCTAGATACATAGATGCAAAAACAGAAAAAGGAAGGAAGGAAAGAAGGAAGGGAGGGAAGGAGAGAGGGAGGAAGGAAAAGGGGAAGATATAAACTTAAATTCTCACCTTACACTGCAAACAAAAGTAAATTTCAAACACTAAATGTCAGAGCTAAATCTATAATATTCTGAGAGCTAAACAGATGAAAATAATTTATTACTGTGGGTTAAAAATACATTTCTAGGGCTTCCCTGGTGGCGCAGTGGTTGAGAGTCCGCTTGCCGATGCAGGGGACACAGGTTCGTTTCCCAGTCCAGGAAGATCCCACATGCCGCGGAGCGGCTGGGCCCGTGAGCCATGGCCACTGAGCCTGCGCGTCCGGGACCTGTGCTCTGCAACAGGAGAGGCCACAACGGTGAGAGGCCAGCGTACCGCAAAAAAAATACATTTCTAAAGCACAGAGAACTATATTCAATTATAATGGAAAAGAATCTGAAAAAGAATACATAAATATAACTGAATCACTTTGCTATACACCTGAAACTAACACAACATTGTAAATTAACTATACTTCAATTTAGAGAAATGGTTAAAACCATGAAATAATTTTTTTAAGTTATAAACCTTTATAGGTTTACTTGGAAGTTCTCTTGTTTAATGAATACAGATTTATGATTCCTATAAATCTTTGTCAATTTCTCCATATTTAATGTGTATATTTAATAAAACTTTAAAATTTTTAAAAAAAATTCTAAGATAATACACAAATTCACAAACCACAAAACAAAAATTGAACTTCCTCAAAATTAAATTTTTTTCTCTTTCAGAGGTGCTTAAAAATTTATAAGTCAATCCACTTGCTGGAGGCAAATAGTTTTTAAAAGTATATCCAGGGCTTCCCTGGTGGCACAGTGGTTGAGAGTCCGCCTGCCGATGCAGGGGACACGGGCTCGAGACCCGGTCCGGGAGGATCCCACATGCAGCAGAGCGGCTGGGCCCGTGAGCCATGGCCGCTGAGCCTGCGCGTCCGGAGCCTGTGCTCCACAACAGGAGAGGCCACAACAGTGAGAGGCCCGTGTACCGCAAAAAAAAAAAAAAAAAGTAAGAATTCCTCAGTTGCACTAACAACATGTCACGTGTTCAATGGTCACGGCAGATAGTTCTACTGGACAGCATTATCTAAAATTACTCACAAGGAAAACACTATTTTTCAGATTGAAATGGAAAAAAGATATTAATTCTTCATTCTTTCCAGACCTCTTTTGAATACAGTAGACGTATTTAGAAACAGCATGTGTGGAGGCTAGGTGATGGAAACTTAGAGCTTTCAACATTTTATTTTTTAGTGAGAGAAATGATTATTTCAGAAGGTTCTTGGTGAGAACACAAGGCAGATTACCATGGGAAATAAGTGTTTCTGTCATGCCATCCAACTAGAGCTTGCAAATGAAGGTCTGTGAAGCTGTGAGCTGATTAAATATTGAAGAAGACATGTGAAAGCTGATGTAAAAGCAAGTTTTGAAGGAACTGCAAACATCAACATTTACTGTCCACATAGGCAAAAGATTAATTCCTCTCAACCATTATTTTCTCTTTTTAAATATATAACTAAGAGGTTTGGTACGCTCCCACCAGAAAGAATGTGTCCTGACTGATTCTCAATTTCATTAAGTTTACAGGTAGGAATGTTAATAGCATAAAAATAATATTTCATAAGGACCTTCCATGGCTTAAACATAGAATCAGGCTTAGTTAATTGATAATAATCTCTGTTTTGGGGTCTTCTACTAACTACTGCCATGTATATCATAAGCAAACTTAATATGCAGTGATATTTTCATGTTAATGTCATTTTTTCATAAGATCTGTTTTCCAAAGTTATGACAAAAAGACTAGCCAAGCCCATATTTTCCATTTCTATATATTAGAGCTTTTACTAAAAATTGTTAAACAGTTTTAATGCAGTTGCTTTGCTTCAAAGTGACACGGAAGATTATTATTGTGGAGAAATTCTGTGAAACAATAATATGTGATTGGGAAGAACTTAAATTAAATATTTTATGCATTTTCTTTCCCATTAATTCGCACTTATGGAGTGGTCCTTATCGTTAGGGCTCCCATCATTTATGAGATGAAGCTGCCCCTAGGAAGGCTGGCATTTCTCAACAGGTATTTATCGAGCTGTGGGATGAGTTTCCCATGTTTACTGCTGATCATGCGCTGTGTTTATAGAAGGGACAATGACATTGAAATTGGACTGGTCCTATCTCTCCATGCCCGCTGAGACCTGGCAGGCAGGAAACTGTGGTGTGTAGCTCTCATTTTTTTAAAGCAAAGACTGAAGATAGCTGTAAGGAAATGTTTCTTAACGTCTGGGAAAAGACAGACTCCACCACCAAATCCGCATATGTTAGAAGGACCAAACCACCTTCTTAGCACACCATTGAAGGCTTTCTGACAACTGACTTCAGCATAACTTTCTTAATTCATCTCCCACCATGGAACCTGCATTTCCCCAACATCCCCTTTTGTATCTCCCACTTCTCTGCCTCGATGCCATTCTTCATGCCATGCTTTGACACTTTCCTCCTCCAGGTCTGCTCTGCCCACTGAATTCCTTCAAGGAATGTCTCTAATAGATTTACATCTAATGAATCTATTCAATAAATTATCATAAACTGCCATCCAGGTAGCATTCCCTAGTGAACCTACACTTAGTCACATACAATAGGGATTATCAATCAACTAACGCTTTTCAAAAATGATTCATTAAACAAGTGTTCTATGCCATAAGCCAGGCTGCACTTGCATTCAGTTATTAGTAATGGCAACAAAAATAACAGACATCAAACGATGATTTTAAAAATAAGGGATTTTTTCCTCTTCCACAAATGGAATCCCAGTGCAGGATTGATTCAATGGTTCGACAACATGAAAGGCTTAGACCCCGTTTATCTTCCTGCTCTGCTATCCTTACTGTGGGACAGTTGTGTTCATAATAACAAGATTCTGTTCACCCCCAGACATGTCTTCCATGTTCCTGGTGAGAAGAATAAGGAGAGGGGTATACAACACCCAGAATAATAGAGTAAGGACCACTTATAATAGTAAGGACCACTTTATGAAAATGTGTTCCTCCACAACATCAACGACAACACTAGCAAAAATGGCAAATCAACTTTTTCAGAACTATGGAAATTAAACAAAGGCTTGCAAAAATCCAGTTTATTCAAGGAAAATGACAGAACTTCAGTAAAAACAGTGAGGTTTTTGGTGTTTTAGCTTGCTCTGTTGCCATCTTCCTCACCCCATCTTCGTGAGACCTTGAGAACCAACAGTCTCGACTGCAGGAGATCTGAAGACCAGCAGCGTAGGCACCTCTGGATGGGAGAGAACTGGGTTGGAACTCCCAAAGCTCCATCCTCAGTGAATTGTCACAATCTGACCTGTCTGGAAGCTCCCTGGAAACCCCCCACTTTCAGGACTTCTTTTTATTGAACCTCACTCAGAAGTCACAGGCTCTGAACTCTTTTCCTCCAGACATATTTTGAAAATAACCAATGGTGACTGTTTAACATCATAGCTGCCTGAGGAAGGGATAATATCTGGATAAAACAAGAGGTTCACAAAAAAATTAAAAAGAAAATCTGAGGGATGAAATATCCATAGAAGCTGTGAAAAATGCCAACATATTCCTGGAAATCTAGAAGTCAACATGCATATGCAAGGCTGTATGCTTTCCCGGCAAAGACCTTAGAAGATCATAAACACTTATCTCGGTGAAACTTGAAATTTTGTGCGAGTATGTAGTGAAGACAGAGGCAGAGTTGTAAACTCTAGACCCATTGTAGACAGATCCCCAACACAAACACAGAGCTCATTAGCAAACACTGGAGTATTATGTCATAGTATTTAAATAAACCTCTGTACAACCATTACCTGACCTCTAAGATAAGCAGGTCAGGAGCTTCAGTGGCTGTACATGAGAAAGAATACAGACTTTACAGAATTAGTTCAAGAAAGTAATTAAAGAAATAAAAAGCAACAAACAGGAAAAGAAAATCAACAATAACAAACTCTGAAAAAGGCAGGTGGAGAATATGATTTCCAGAGTTACTACATTACATTGTGTTATTTAAAATTCCAGTTTTCAATAACAAAAAAAAAATTACAAGACATTTAAAGAAGCTATAAGGTATGGCCCCTGTGCAGGAAAAAATAAGTCAATAAAAATTCTCAGGTAGCCCACCTGTTGGGCTTACTAGACGAAGACGTTAAATGAACTATTATAAATATGTTCAAAAATGAAAGAAGCCATGTCTAAAGAATTAGAGTAAATATGAAAACAAGTAGAAAATATCAAAAAAGAGATACAAATTAGAAAAAGCTACCAAATCTAAATAGGAGTTGAAAAATGAAATAACTGAAATGTTCATTGGAGGGGCTTAACAGTAGATTTGAGCTGGCAGAAGAAATAATCAGTACACTTTAAGATAAGTCAATGAATACGGTCCAAACCAAATCACAGAAATTAAAAATGAATTAAAAATATGAACAGGGTCTCACAGACTTACGGGACTTTGATGGTACCGACATACACATAATGAGAATCCCAGAAAGAGAAGAGAGAAAGAAAGGGGCAGATAGAATATTTTTTAAAAGTCTGAAAACTTCCCAAACTTGATTTTTAAAATATTAATCTACACTTCAAAATAAATTCTGTTGTTGATTTTTTTAATTTAAAAATATTGTAAATTTGTTAAGTACCACATTTTAAACATATAATTTTTAAAAAATATTCACTCAAAATATTTGCCTATTTTTTACTATTAAAAGAGTAGACAGAAATGTTGGGCAAACTTAAGTTCTCTATGATACTTTTGTCTCTTTTTTTTTTTTTGTGGTACACGGGCCTCTCACTGTTGTGGCCTCTCCCGTTGCGGAGCACAGGCTCCGGACACGCAGGCTCAGCGGCCATGGCTCACGGGCCCAGCTGCTGCGCGGCATGTGGGATCTTCCCGGACCGGGGCACGAACCCGCGTCCCCTGCATCAGCAGGCGGACTCTCAACCACTGCGCCACCAGGGAAGCCCTATGATACTTTTGAATCTATATCTTGCTCAAAATCTTGCATCACAGGTTCAAAATATCAATTTTTTTTTCTTTTTAAAGTATGGAAGCTATTTTAAAATTGTATTTTTATAACTTTTATTTTATCAATAAAACAATTGTTTTCTTCCAAATTAAAAATTCAGGACAACTAAGTGAATTTGAAACACACAGGGCAGAAGAAAAGAAGGAACACCTCTAGGGCTTTAAATAGATAATTACTTCTAATATTTCCTTCCAGAATTTTTGTCAGGAATGCTTGTTTAAATATATTTAGAGTGATAGCATTGCTGTAGGCACAGGTTACAGACAGAAAAGAAACAGAAGACAACTTGGAAACAAATAATATCTATTAATAAGTAGTTTATTTGTATTTCCTAACTTTAACATATGCAGTGTATAAGTCAATCAAAAGGAGGTTTAAAAAAAATAAAATTACCAAATTCTTTTATAAATGGCAATTTTGTTGCCTTTCACAACATTGTTTGAATAGGAGTTAAGATTAGATTTTTTTAAATAAGTAATTTTCCAATCTCAGAGTTCAAATTAGAGAAATATTTTACCAAAATTGGTAAGTAGTAAAGGAGAAAAAGGAGTAATCATAGGAAGTGGACACAAAGTTGAGCGTTAGATTCTGTTTCCATGTATGGGGGTAAGAACATGGCTGAGAAAAGGGATCATCGTGAGAAGAGTAGTCAGGTGTGTAACCAGTGAGGAAAATCCAGCTTGGGCCCACCTGCTGTACCTGTCAGAATACACAGCTCAGCTAAATTCCTGAGTCTCTGGTGAAATCCAGGAAGGGAAGACTTGCAAGCCCTTTTGAGCCATGAATATGTTACTTTTTTTTTTTTTAATAAATTTATTTATTTATTTTGGCTGTGTTGGGTCTCCGTTGCTGCGCGCGGGCCCGTTCTAGTTGCAGCGAGTGGGGGCTGCTCCTTGTTGGGGTGCATGGGCTTCTCATTGTGGTGGCTTCTCCTGCCACAGAGCACGGGCTCTAGGCACACAGGCCCCAGTAGTTGTGTTTCGTGGGCTCTAGAGCGCAGGCTCAGTAGTTTTGGCACACGGGTGTACTTGCTCTGCGGCCTGTGGGATCCTCCTGGCCCGGGGCTCGAACCCATGTCCCCTGCATTGGCAGGCGGATTCCTAACCACTGCGCCACCAGGGAAGCCCCAAATATGCTACTTTTAAAGTCATAGCTTCAATGCATCTTGGTATGTTTCCAAGGTTTCTTTTTACCATAAAAATAACAAATTTACAGTGTATTTTCCTAGTTCTTATACGTCTGTAACTGTCTTTAATGCCTTCCTGCCTAAAAAACAACTTCTTTGGTCATGTGCTTCTTGGGTAGCAGGCATTTATCTCATAAATGTTGACTACGGCACAGTTTTCTTCTGAAACTAGGTGCAGAGGAAAAGAAGGAAGCCAACTTAAGCTTTTGCACCTTTGAATGTAAAAGATTCATACTTCTTCAATACTTCCAGAATCTTTCTAAGTTCTCATAACTAAAAAGAAAAACACCATACAGGGAAGGCTGTGCGTGTGTGGTGGAAGGAAGCATATGGGACCTCTCTGTACTTTCTCTTCAATTTTTCTATGAACCTAAAACTGGTCTAAGAAATAAAGTCTATTTTTTAAAAAAAAAAAAGGAAAAGAAAAATACCTAGTGAATTTAGGAATGAATCTCTTCTCAAAGAGATTGAGAAGAGATTACTCCAAAATACAGTTATCATTTTGTAAATGAACCCTTCGTATTGATTTAAAGGTACTATTACATTTTTAAAAATTTCACTGCAGTCCTTTCTTAACTCATGCATCTCCATGTTTATTCACCCCTGTTCAGTTTTTATCCTCTTTCTTCTCTTCCAATGTATAGCAGCCCCTGTGTCTTGAGAGTTCATTCTATCGTACAACCTATTAAGAATGTTTAGCAGTTTTCTACATTTTTCTTCTTATCCATGTAACAAAACAATTGAAAAGAATGCTAAGTTCCCTCTATGACTCAAGATGTTATTCACTTGCCCCTTTGGTCTTCCATAGAACCCTTGTTTATTTGTGTTAAAGTAAGGCAGGTTCTCAACAGAACCATTCTGTACCAACAGGAGAGGCATGTGCATTGCTTTTGACTCCTTCCCCATCCACTTGGATGACAATCAAAATTCCTCGTAGGATATTCAGGTGCAGAATAAGTTGATGGACATAGTTTCTTTCCCTCTATCCTCATGTTCAGTAGACATTCATCGAGGTGGGTTCTGCTGGACCAGAGCGGGACCTCCCAATACTCCCAACCAATGAAACACAGAGCTCACCATGAATCCCAGCATGCACTGCTCCAGAGCTCTCCCCCTCACCCCACTCCTCCTGGCCCCTGACTTTTGACCAATGTTCTGCTGACAGTCCCCCCCTTCACCCCACCTACTTTCTACTTTTTGTTTTCTATAAGTATGATATTTCAAAAGAGATGATAGAGAAGAGAACACAATAGGGAAGGGAGGAAGATCACTCTAATTGTGCCAATAATCAACACATGAAAATAATGGAACAGTCCTATTTTCTTGATGCTATTAATCTAATCTCTCTGAGATCCATAATATGCAGTGGGCAAAGGCCAAGTAAAGACAGTTCATGAAAGAAATACAAATGCCTGATAAAAATATGGGGAAAATTCCATCTTATGAGTAATTACAGAAATACAAGTTGAAACACTGATGTATTACATTCGCCTCCAATCTTAGTAAATACCTAGTATAAAGAGTTATTTTGTGAATATGTATTATTGGTGAGAGTGCGAGACAGTGCAGACATTTTTTAAAGATTGTACCCTTTATATCAGTAATGTTACTTCCTAGCATTTGTTATAAAGAAACTATAATAATAAATATCATTCACAGCACTATTTATAACAGAAAACCAAAGCACCAATAACAGAAAATGATTAAATTGTAAATCTAAAGTGTAATTCTATTAGAAAATGTTTTAAAATTACTTAATAACATTTAAGAGTGCTCATTATGTCATGTTAAGTCAAAAAAAGATTCATGACCCTATTATGAACAATACATCATGTACAGAGTTATTCCAATTTTGCCCTCCACATATACATTTGTATAAGCAAATTTTTTCACCATATAAGCATAAGTTTATATATGTGTGTTTACATGGAAGAAAACAACTAGAAATATAAAATGTATTAATAATTGTTTTATGTAACAATTTATAAATTTTTCCTTATTTGTTCTATTTCTAATAGACAGTACTATGAAATCAATCTTCTTTTAAAATTAGGATAGAAACAAGTAACATCATAAAAATATTACTGAGAAAGAAGCTAATGAATTAATGCCCTGATATGCAATTGGTATTTTGGGCTCACTTTTAATTGTGACTTAGACCTCAAAACATTATTGAGTGCATAGTACAGAATTAGACATAACCATATTACCCGTTAACATAAGGGCAGCCTGAATAATGATAGGAAAGGGGTACAACAATTGCTTTACTCCAACAGTGAATCATATTTAGAAACTGCCCTAAGCAAATGTACTCAATATGAAATGAATAAATGTACAGAAGACATTCTGGGACCATTTATATACTGAAAGAAGTACTTTATCAAGCAATCTCCAATGTATGGGTTAGAAATGATTAATGTTTCCCAACAGTTACTAAAATAAAAGATACATAGATGGTGAATAGATGATGATGATAGATAGATAGATAGGATGTAGACATTTTTAAAATAGCACAAGAAAGGGAACAAAATACAGTTCAAGGTGGAAGCCTTATTTACTCATTTTATTTGTTCACTTATCACTATTATTCTCTCTCTTCTGTGAAGAGAGCCAGGAATCAGAATTTCTGAAAATTCATTCTCTGCTAGTCTTCTATGGGCACATGTCACAAAAGGCACTCCACAAAAATTCACACATTGGTGATTACTAGAAATTCAGCCACATATCTCTGTAAATTCTCCTCATGTGGTAACATGAGTCAGATTAAGAAATCTTGATTTTACCTCCAGGTTGAAGCCCAGACAAAATGTGACCTTAAGAGGTTTCTCTCATGCTTATTGTCTCCTGGGTCCCACTGGGTTGCAACTACCTGGCTTTATAACTCAGAGTTAGTAGAAAGAGGGATGAGAGAAGTATTTTCTCCCAGGTTGGAGGAAATCCTGGATCACATTTCATCACTACTCCCATGGAAAAGGAATACAATAAAAGATGAAAATCTAAATGGTAAAGAAATCAAAAAGGGACATGGAAAAGACCTCTTTGAACCACTTGGATTTTCCACTCAAAAGCTCTATTTACTTTACTTATGAAAGTATAAAAGTCCTAGTCATAGTAGGGTTAACTTTTCCACCATATTCCTTTACATGCCACTTCCTTATGGGAGAAGGAAGGTGGGAAATTTTGCAACCCCCTAGAGGCTGTGCTCCAGCTACAATCACCCACTGCTTGGACCCTTTCTTTAAAAATGAATAAAATGACCATTATTGTATATTTTGTTTTGTTCTAGGAACTATGCTTATTGATTTCCATTTATTATTTTAACCAATCCCATCAAAGCCTGTACAAAATAAGCACTATGGTTGCTACTCCCATTTTAAAGATGAGAGGCTGAGGCTCCCAGGGGGCCTCACAGCTGGAATTCTAGTCCAAATCTGTCTGAACCCAGAGCCTTTGTTCTTCACATCTCCACCACATAGCCTGGTGAACTGGTCAATTTAACTAAATCAACTTGTTTTGAAACCAGTGTGGACATAATTTTAATATGAGTATGCTTTATTTCACCTGATATTTCCAATGTAGTTTTAAGATCAAAGATGGTCTAGGTATGTGTAACTAGCAATCTGATCTATAATTTACTGCATAAACCCAACATTTAATCTCAACCCATTTCTAAATATACATACATACACATATGTAATGTGCATAGTGTATTTTTCTGAAGATATAAGTGGTGACAAGGGAGATTTACAGACTTAAACACAAAACCTGACCCTCAGTCCTTAGAATTATCACTTTCCTTGTTTCTTTTTGTTTTGTTTATGTATGTATGTATGTATGTATGTATTTGTCACTGGATTCTGTTGCGTCTCATCCCACTCTAAGAACTTCATCTTCAATTTCATCTTTTCTTTCTTCTGATAATTATTCCTTAAGTGAGAGTATTTTACAAGATTCCATATCTGTGTCAGAGACTGCTAGCTGACCATCAATCCTATTTTCTTGTACTTTAAGCCACAGTCAGGCTACATTTCCCAGCTTCACACACGGCCAGTGGGAATGACCTATCTATGTCCCAAGTCAGACCCATAAAAATATTCTCTGCATAATCTCCCATCTTCTTTACATGTGTGCTGGCTGAACATTGGAGGGCAATGTCAAGATGGTGATGCTTTGGCAGCCTGAGTCCCTAGGTAAAATGTAAGGAACAGAATCCCCTACATCTAGAAACTCTGAAGTTGACCCATATGCTCTGGTTAGATAAGCAGGAAATAAATAAAGCGGAGTCAGAGCGTCATGTGTTGCACTGCTTTGGGCTGCCCTTAGCAACACATGAAATAAGCTTAGGCAAAACATCGATGGTTTTCAAGCTGAAATTAAAGGAAATACAGAACTTCTGAAAATAAAGAAAAGCCAAGTGCTTCTGGCCCAAATAGAAGAGAATAAGATTGATTAGCACTTTGGGCAACAAAGGCTAGTAGGACTCCTCAGTTGGACAGAGTGACCTGGAGCTGCGGTAAATACCAGGCTCCACCCCTAAGCCTGTTATTTAAGATGCTTATATGGTGAAAGAAGCGTGGAAGGAGGAAGAAAAGATGAAAGGCACATCCAGGAATGAACTTGGGTACGGTTCTCCCACACACAACTGACCAGAAACAGGCCAGAAGCATGATGGTTTCTAAGGGGAGGGTGTTGCCCAGGAAACCATGATTCTGGTATGAAGAAAAAAACCATGATTGTTAGGTGAGCCTTGAAAAAGCCTTGAGGAGCTAGACGTTGCACAAGCCAGTCATTAAGGAGAGCATACTCCCCATAACCTGCCTTAGGTGTAGCCATGGGGAAGGGAAAAGAAAAACCCTTCCCAATGAGAATCCATTTTGTTTCAGTGTGTAAAAGTCATTTTGCAAAGTTAGCAGCTCAAAAAACAAGCATTTATAAGCTCCAACAATTACCGTGGGTCAGGAATCTGCAGTCAGCTTCGCCAGGTGGTCTGTCTCAGGCTCCCTTGGGAGGCTGCGGGCAAGATGCTGGCTGGGCTGCAATCGTCTGAAGGCTTGACTGGGCTGGGGTATCTCTTCCAGTGTGGCCCGACATCTGACCCAGCAAGTCAGTGCTGGTGGCTGTCCAAGGCTGCGGTTCCTCACCCCAAGACCTCTCCACTGGGCTGCTTATGTGTCCTCAGACACAGCAGCCGGCTCCCCCGAGAGGGCACTCCAAGAGACGGCAAGGTGGAAGCCACACGTAGTCATGCCAGCAATATCCCATGGGTCAGGCAGCCCAGCCCTGTCCAATGCGAGAGAGGACAGCACAGGACCTTGTATTAGTTCCTGGGGCTGCTGCAGCGAAGTACCACAAACCAGGTGGCTTAAACTAGCATTCTCTCACAGCTCTGGAGGCAAGAAGTCCAAAATCGAGGTGTCATCAGAGCTGCTTCTTTCTGGAAGGGAGAATCTCTTCCTTGTCTCTCTCCTAGCTTCTGGTGGTTGCTGACAATCCTTGGCTGTCATTGGCTTACAGATATATCACCCAGTCTCTGTGTGCCGCTTCCCATGGGATTCTACACTCTGTGTCTACAGATCTCCCTTTTCTTATAGGGACACCAGTCATTGGATTTATAGACCCACCCAAGTCAGTATGACCTCACCTTAACCTGATTACATCTGCAAAAACCTTATTTCTAGAAAATATCACATTCTGAGGTTCCGGGGGACAGGATTTGGGGGGGACATTATTTGACCAAAACAGACATGACACCAGGAGCTGAGAATCATTCAGGGCCGTCTGGGAAGTTCACTGCCACAGCCGTTGATGTAGGGATTTAGCTGCTGCTGTGGCTGTCTTCATTGTTATAGCTGTTACCTACCTTAATATTCATTCTCTTTCCTTTTCACTCCACAGATTCTCCTTTGGCAATATGTTCTACTCTGATGGCTTCCACTAGCAATACTAAGCTGATGGAATACAAAATCCTGTCTCCAGCTTTGATCTATCTTATGAGCTCCAAAACCACTTTTTTTTGTTTGTTTGTTTTTGCGGTACGCGGGCCTCTCACTGCTGTGGCCTCTCCCGTTGCGGAGCGCAGGCTCCGGACGCGCAGGCTCAGCGGCCATGGCTCACGGGCCCAGCCGCTCCACGGTATGTGGGATCCTCCCGGACCAGGGCACGAACCTGCTTGCCCTGCATCGGCAGGCGGACTCTCAACCACTGCGCCACCAGGGAAGCGCCCAAAACACATTTTGATTTGCCTGATTAACATCTTGATACGAGATTCCCAAACCTTTGAAACAACATTTTCTAAACAGAATTTATCACAGAATCCCCACAGACGCATGGCAAACTACTCCTACTCAGATATATCATCAATGCCTCTCTAATTCTACTCTGAACAATCATTAAATCCACTTCCTCGCATCCACCTTTATCTTATTGCAGCCACTGCCCAGGTTCATAACTGGAATTGATAGCTCTCCTCCTACCATCTTGCTTCTTCCAAATCTGTGCTCTTTACAGCTACCATCATCAGGTTTGTTTCCATAAATACAGAGCAGAGAATGCCACCCCTTTGTTATAAAATAGTCAGTTGCTTTCTACTTCAAACTTTTCATTCTGGTATTTAAGAGCCCCCTAAATTGATGAAGTTCTATTCCCCCTAATATAATCAGTCCTTTGTCTTTCTTCAAGTTGTTTCCTCTGCATGAATTGCCCTTCTGAATTCCAGGCATCTTTTAAATGACCTCTCCAGTTCTAGATTCTTTAAGAAGCTATTACACAGATTTTTTTTTAAGTATTCACAGATAAAACTGACCTCTCCCTTCCTTTACCCTCAGTATTATATTGTGTCTTACTTATTGTATATCTGCATTGGAATAAAATCATTTACAGACACGCTTGGCTCCCTGATTGGATATTAAGATGCTAAAGAAAAAGGACAGATTCTTGGTCATCTTATTAACCGCTAGGGCCTGACAGAGGACACCTCCCCCACGGTAAGAATTTGATAAGCGCTGACTGAATATGTATTGAATAAATTATTACTGAATTATTTTAGATCCTCAAGTTACATGTATTGAAAGCAAATATTCAATTACACACAGTTTTGCCTTCAAAGTCCAGCTATGGCATATTTGTCTATCTCTTCCATCATAAGGAATTTGAATCATCACCACCTAAGTTTAAAATGTCATCAGTCAATTCCATGATGTTAGAGAGAGAAAAATAGAAAAGGATGGGGAGACAAAGGGATACACTACTTATTGTCTTGTAATCAGAGGAAGATTTTGATTCTGATTTTTTTAATTGCTTCTGAAAAGAAGTTCAGAACAAATGAGCATGAGTTGAATCTAGTTACTTTTCTTCCCCAAATAATAGTTGATGGAAGATGTTCTGGCCAGGATGGGCACTGGAAGTTTTGTTTTGTTTTGTTTTGTTTTTTTGCGGTACACGGGCCTCTCACTGTTGTGGCCTCTCCCATTGCGGAGCACAGGCTCCGGATGCGCAGGCTCAGCGGCCATGGCTCACGGGCCCAGCCGCTCCGCGGCATGTGGGATCCTCCCCGACCGGGGCACGAACCCGTGTCCCCTGCATCGGCAGGTGGACTCTCAACCACTGCGCCACCAGGGAAGCCCCTGGAAGTATTTTCATTAGGTTTCTCGGAGATTTCCCCGCTTTCAGACAGTCCTCCCTGTATTTCACAGTGTAAGACGTGGCCTTTAGTTCAGCCCACAAGAGCATTGTGGGCAACCCAGCTTGAATGTGTGTCAGACACTTGCCCAGAGTGGGATCAGACAGGTTTGACCCAGTTTCCCTGTTACATTTTTCCAGAAGAATACATTTTCGCCAGGGCCAGAAACCAGATTTGGACCATGGATTAGAAAGGTCCGTATTTGTAATCCACCTGACACCTTATGCTCTGAAATATTATATACACACTTTACATTTGCTGAAGCCATAAGAAACATTAACAATTCACTAATTCACCCTCTTTTTTGGAGAACTCATAAAGTACAAAGTGACTCTAAGCAACAAGGGAAAAGAAAGCTCCAAGCATTGGATAAGGGCTTCCGACAGACACTGAGAGGCTCCTCTGGAGAAAGGCTCATGGTTTCCTCGTCCACAATTGACTTCTGGCCTCACCCTCCTGTGAGTGATTCTGGTCCTTACTCCTGGTTCATGTGACACCAAAGGAGCCCTGGGCAGGACAGGCACAGCAATGACAGCCCCTGCTCTCCACCAGGACTTGCTGGTCCCTCGCCCCTTTCCTTCCTTTGATTTCTCATCCAAATCAGCTTCTCCAGACTCTGCTCCACACATGGGATGCTTTGGTCCCACTTTAAAATGAACCTCCATCAGGGTAGGGATCACTGTCTATTTCTTCACTGATGCATCATCCCAAGACTTTGCAGGGTTTCCAGGCCACAGCAGGTGCATAAACAAATACTTGCCGCATGAATGAATGACAGGTCAGGAGCCCAAAACACCAGGGTGTGACACAAACTGAGGGGAAGAGGTTCCCTTGCGGCCTTGCCTTGTGTAACAAGAGGTGGCAGCAGGTCCTGTAGAAGGAAGTGGGAGTCCCCAGTGCCAGGTGCAGAAACACCGCATCACTGGCCTTAGCAGGTCCTACAGCACAGGGAGGCCGGGCAGCAGACATCACTCCGACTGGCATCCTCTGTGCTGCTTCATGGCTACTGGTAGCCTTTGCAGTCTGTGGAAGGCATTCAGGACCAGAGAAAATATCGAAACTCTTATCTATGTGCTTTTCTAAAATAGAAAGGACCAAAGATCCTATCTGTATGAAAAGCACTTAGTCATTCTTTAAAGGAAGGCCAGCTCAATTTTTATCAATAATGAGTCCAGAAGATTCACTGTGAATGAATGAAAACATGTTGTAATCTGCCAAGGTATAGCCTTTCCTCTTCTAAAAGTTGTCACGTGAGAGTGGCATTTTAGATACTGAAAAGTCAGGGATCCATCTATAAGAGAAAAGCTCAGACAGCTTTCTGACCACTATCTTCCTCCCCTCAGCATTTCAAGAGAGGGATGTCTTTGCTCTGGGAGATTTGCTTTCTCCCTCTTAAAAAAATGTGGAGAATATTTTTCTTCTTACAAAAACAAAAGCATTGAGACCGATATCATAAGTAAAGAGAACACACCACAGAGTGGCATTTTAGTGCTCGGATGCCATCAGAAGGTACATTTAGCCACATGACATCAGCATTAGGGCGACTGCTATGGTGAAATTATAACATACCGGACAGAAGTCCCAATGGTTCCAGTGTGTGCCATGAGATGGGAGGCCGAACACTGGTCAGAACAGCACAAGGAGAAATTCTTAAAGGGATCGTCGCCCTTAATATCTGGAATTCAAACTATGACGGAGACCTGGAAGATAAGTGCTTAAGAAAGTCAATGACCTTCTCAGCACCTCTGAAAAGTATCTACTGAAGATCCTCCAAGAAAAATCCGTATGTGCTGGATAAGCTCAGTGGTGAACTCATTCAGGATGCATAGAAATCAAGGCCTTTTCCAAGAACTGTATGGCTTCTCATCTTCAGATAGGCCATCATGTAAATCAACAGTGGAAAATATTTTCTGAAGAATCGCTAGATCACGTGCTCCTTGAGGGCATAACCCGCCGCATATCCAGAGCAATCTCCATACCTAGTACAGCGGTTGGCTTATTTGACTGCTTATTTATTGAATTAAATAGATTCCCAGTTGATTTGGAAATTTGAAATCTACACCACTGGTCTGTGAATTAAGTAGATGATTTTTTTTATAAAATATCTATTTTAAATAAAATTTTGAAGTATATTGGATTAGATTCCGCTAGACCCTAACTGCTATCTAATCCCACTTCTCAGCTGATAGGAGAATATCTGTTACAGCCGGGGCCAGCCGCTGTGGAGTAGAAGCTCCAGGAACAACTACTCTGGGCCCTGGGCTGCCAGTTGCCTGCCATTAGACAGCAAAACTTCCTGCTAAATCCAAAAGCTGCATTTCAGCTCTGGTCAAATATTCCAGTAGAGATGTATGATAAATTTCTATAAAGCAGGGCTGAGGATTTTCTTCTTATTTCTCTCTCCTCCCCACCTCCTTTTTGCCTCCTAATTGCTGATGTGGACCTAAAAAAAAATGCAAGGTGTAAAAGCTTCGCTTTTTCTTTTTCTTTATTATCCTAAGTGTGAACCTTACACGGTGAACTTGGGATGTCAACCCAAGAATTTGGGTTGAAAATATAATTTGAGTTTGAAAATATACCATAGCTGCCTAGCTACAGGAAAACCTGAACAGTTGTACCTGTTAGTCAGCTGTGCCAGATCTGCCCACACTAGGCTGCAACTACGTTCTTTGCTTTGGAATCTCTTGTACTCTTTTATGTAATCTTCTTTGCTAAAATACGAGGGGAACGATCAAACGACAATATGAGAAAACTCATGGAGTGGCAATCCAGTCAATCCATCAGTCCTTACCGAGTGTGCGTCTCTCGTGAGGCACTGTGCTCTGTATGATGTGGAAATGTATGGGTGGTATTGCTTATCCTCAAGAAAAAAATCATCTGTAAAGGAGACAGGAGAAAACACTTGAAAGCGTCATTTACGATACAGGACATGGAGAAAACAAGAAAACTTCAGAGCAGGGAAGAAAAACAATGTCCACTGCACTGTCCCTGAGGTGTCTTACCCCACTGTGGGTCCAGCCAGGAGTTTAGTTTAGGATTGCCTTTGGCAGCCTCCAAACCCATCCCAAGGCCGGCTGTGCTTTCAGCTCCTTGGGGACCACTGTCAGGCTTGATTACCTGTGGGGATAATTTCAAGTCTTGTGGTTAGCTGGGACTTGAAGGCAGTGTGGAAATTCCAGAAACCTCCCCATGATGAGGTGCCTGCTTTATTGGCCAACCTGGGGAACTCAGAGCAGGAGAATCCCAAGAATGTGAGCCCCTTGAGCCACCCTGCATTCTAGGGGAGTGTCCCCAGCTGCGTCTCTGAGCCTCTTCAAAAAGAAGCTGGGCGTGGAACAGAGAAAGACAAATATCATAAGATACTACTTATATGTGGAATCTGATAAAAATTGATACGGTTGAACCTCTTTACAAAACAGAAACTGAGTCACAGATCTCGAAATCAGACTTACGGTTACCAAGGGGGAAATGCAGGGGGAAGTGATGAATTGGGAGATTGGGATTGATATATACACACGACTACATATAAAATGGATAACTAATAAGGACCTACTGTAGAGCACAGGGAAGCCTGAGGTTAGGTGAATAAGGGACATGATTTTTATATCTTCTTGAGGAAATATTGCTTTTATTATTAAGAAATCTCCTTCTTTATTCTCCTTAATTCTTTTCCCCATAGCTTTTTTTCTCATATAGCTAATCTAGCTTTCTTTAAGATAATAACTCCATGGTTTATCTTTTTCCCTTTCTACATTTTCGACCCTTCTATATCCTTGTATTTTAGGTACATATATAACTCTTCTAAACAGCATGTACCTAGACTTTCTTTAATCCATTCTGAGAATACTTGTCTTTTAATAGATGGATTTAATACATTTAAATTATTAAATTTATTCCTAAGTATGTTATCTTTCTTGTTGCTGTTATAAATGGGGTTTTCTCCTCTATTATACTCTAATTGGTTATTTTTTTCTGTATATGGAGACTATTGATTTTTGTGTGCAAAGTTTATATTCTACTACCCTGATAAATCCTTTTATGGTTTGAGTTAGTTTTGTTATTGTTTCTCTAGGGCTTTCCAAGCATGCTTTCATATCAGTTATTAATAGTGCTTTTACTCTTCTTCTAAGTCTTGTGTCCCTAATTGTTCTCTCTTTCTTAATTGCGTTGGCTTCCCATGACCTGCTAAATATTCTTGCTTTGTTCCTGACCACGAAGGGAATGCCTCTTTCCTCCCCGTTAATAGTCTGATGTTAAGACTGAGGTATTTATATCTTATGATGTTAAGAAAGTACCTATCTGTACTTATTTTCTTGAAAGTCTTTAATAGGACAGGTGTTTAATTGTGCCAAATTCAAAGTTTTTAAACCACGTTTGGATATAATTACATGATTTTTCCTCTTAGACTCATTAGTATGGGGAGTTATATTAATAGATTTCCTGGGCTTCCCTGATGGGGCAGTGGTTAGGAATCTGCTTGTCAATGCAGGGGACGTGGGTTCGAGCCCTGGTCCAGGAAGATCCCACATGCCACAGAGCAACTAGGCCCGTGTGCCACAACTACTGAGCCAGCGCTCTAGAGACAGCGAGCCACAGCTACTGAAGCCCGCGCATCTAGACCCTGTGCTCCGCAACAAGAGAAGCCACCACAATGAGAAGCCCGCACACTGCATTGAAGAGTAACCCCCGCTTGCCGCAACTAGAGAAAACCTGTGCACAGCAACAAAGACCCAACGTAGCCAAATATAAAATTAAAAAAAAAAAAAAGAAAGATTTCCTAATACTAAATCAGATTTGCATTCATAGTATACATTTCACTTAATCATGGTGTACTTACTTTTAACGTGGTTTTCAACCTGTTTACTAATATTGTAACTAGTATTTTTGCACTATATCCATAAGCAACGTTGATCTATATTTTATTTTTGGCATATCTGTGTCAATGGTAATCTTGTTTCATAAAATGAATTTCGAAGTTTTCATTCATTTTCTACAATTTTTTTTTAAATTTGAGATTATCTGGTCATGTAATGATTTGGTGGAAGTCCCCTGTGATAGCATCTGGGCCTGGTGCTTTTTGTGGCCTTGATAACTTTCCTATTTCTTCTATAGGAATGAATAGAAGCTTTTTGTCTCTACTGGGATTAACTTGGATAAATTTTATTTTCCTAAGAAACTGTTCATTTCACTGAGATTTTCAAATATATTTCCATAGTGGTGTAAAAGTGTTTTATGTTGTTTCAAATTCCTCTGTATCAATAAATATTTTGTATATATGTGCCTTCTCCCATTTTCCTTAATGAAATTGGTCAGTGGATTTTCTTCTTTTCTTTCTTTTTTTTTGATATCTGCAAAGAACCAACATTTTGGATTATGAGATTTATCCAATACTTTTCTGTTCCAAACCTCATTAATTTTTCTTTATTATTTTCTTATTGTGCTTTTGTGCTTTTGTTCTGTTTACCTTGTACTTTGAATAACTTTTTAAATTGTAAATACATTTATTTCACTCTTGCTTTCATTGCTAGAGCTATTTGAGGCTATATATTTTCCTCTAGTCACTGCTTTAAATGTATCCCATTGATTCTGACATGTAATATAAGTTCCTATTATTTTTTCCAGAAATTCTGAAATTTCAATTCATATTTCCCTTCTTCCCATAGTTGTTTAATAGAAGGCTTTAAATTTCCAAATAGAAGGAATTTGAGGAGTTTTTAATTCCTTTTCAAATTTCTAGGATTTTGGAGGGTTTTTTTTTTTTTGATTAAAGAGTTTTGTTTGAAATATATTTACTACATAGAACTTACGAATGCTTTCTTGATGATCTGATATATGATCAAAATTACATACTTTTTGTACATGATCTATGTGCAGTTGTGAAGAAGGTATATTTTCAGGATATATTTTTATATATAGTGATACATAGATAAAGATATAGACAGATATAGGTATATATACATATACATAAGAGCTACTTTATTCTAGATGTTTTTTAGATCCTTTATATTCTTACTTACCTGTGCACTTGACCTGTCTTTCACCATGTGGTATGTTAAAATTTTCTACTATTAGTGTGTTTATGTGTATCTCCCATTGCATCTCCTGTAGTTTCTGCTTTGTGCAGGTAGTGGCTGTTTGGGGCATAGATAATCATTTCTTGGTTATGAATTTTTACTCTTAGCATTTTAAAGTAACCTCATATGATGCTCTTTTGCCTGAATTTTCCTTCATCCCAAATCAGAATTGCAGCACCAATCTTCTTATTGTTTCCATGCCTGGTATACAGTCCCTCATCCCTTTATTCTTAGCTTTTTGAATCAATGTGCCTTGGGTGTGTCTTTATTTACAGCATAGAGCGGGGTTTTATTTTACCTGCCACTGTGAAGATGGTTTTGCTTTTTTGGGGGGGAAGGGGGCGCATTACATGGCTTGTGGAACTTCCCTGGTCAGGGATTGAACCCATGCCTCCTGCATTGGTTGTGTGGAGTCTTAACCACTGGACCAGACTGCCAGGGAAGTCCCACTTTAGCTTTAATAGATGAGTCAAGCCCATTCACCTTTTACTGATATGACTGATATATTGGTCTCAGATCTGTCACATAATTTTTTGCTATAATACCTGTATGTATTATGTCATATTTATTGTTTCTTTATATGGGGAGTCACTCTGTTATTACTTTTTAAATTCCTTTGGTATTTTTCAAAGGCTTAAACTTATTCTAGCTGTTAAATGTATGTTTATACCTTTTACAACGCAGAGTCCTCATTTTGTTTTCTTACATAACCACAACTATTAGGTCTGTGAGGCTTAAATTGTATTGTTTGACTCACACCTATTTTCGGTGATTTTCTATTTTCAATGATCTTACTCTAATTTCCCTTTGTCTCTTCCTCTAATTGCCATTATTTACGTGTTTCTTTCTACATTGTCAGAATATATTCTTGTTTTAATCTTAGCTCGTCAGTTAACTGGATTAAGTAATCAGCATCGATTCTTTGCTAAGGCTTCCCCACTTGATGATGGACATCTTTTCGGTGATGTTTCACGCAGCCCATGTGTCCACTCTGTCCCCTGAGTTCCCGCACCTTCAGTGCTGTTTTCCCAAAGCCTCTACTTGGAGGACTACTTGGTCTCAAGTTTGCCTAATTCGTTTAACCACATCAGTAACTTTTTTTTTTTCAGGAGGTCCAATGAATACTTTTAATAGGTTTTCTCTCAGGTTTAGTGATTTCAGTTCAATTTCCTGGGAAAACAATGGCCATTTTCAAGAAATAAACTTCAGTCTTTCCCAGAAAATTTACCTAGATTGTTATTTTAAATATTGGTTCTCTTCTTTTATTTTGTTTTACTTCTTCAGTAACTCCAATTATATCTACTTGGGGCCATTTTTCCTGCATTCAATTACAAACTCTTTCCCTCTGAACATTTCACTTTTATTACATTTTCATCTTCTTCATTGTTTTTCTGCCTTTCTTCAAAGTTTCTTAGTATATTTCAATTGATTCACTCTAAGCCACCCAATAATTTTTTTTTTCACTTCTGACATGGTTTTTGTGTTTTTATTCAGAGTTCTCCTGATTTCTATTCAGGTCATCACCATTATCCCCCTAACACTATAGCTTACGCATTTTATTGTCCTGCGATGTTCATTTCTCCTGCAGAGTAGACTTTTCAATAGTCGTTTTTGGTAGACATTCTGTCTTTTCTCTTTGATAGCTGTTTAGATATTTATTTTCATATTTGATGGCCCATAGTAGTTTTCCTACAATGTGCCTATGAATAAACGTGTTTTTATTTGTTGTTATTGAGACATTGTGCTTTTTCATACTGAAGTTTCATGTCTTTTTTTTTTCAATTCCAGAAAACTTCCTTCCCTATTACTTTATTATGTCTTTCTGGAACTTTATTTGATATATGTTGGGACTTCAATTTCTTTCCCAGTGTCTATTTTCCTTTCTTGCTAGTAATAAAATCTCTTTTTTTTTTCACTTTAAAACCACAAAATTTATTTTGTCACAAGAATCCACTGTATCAGTGATCAGTGGATGGGAAGACATCCCTAGTCTAGTTCCCCATATAAAACTACCATTTCCCTTTTCTATGGACTGTTGCTCATCTCTGAACCCATCTATTAGTTATACTGGGATAATGGCCATGTTAGTAAATACTGACCAGTGAGCGGGGAACTTGGAAAACCGTTTTATTTCTGTTATCAGTTATACTAATGTATTGTGAGAAGTTAATAATGCAGGCAGATTTAGGGAGATTTAAATGAAACGTGTTTCCAAAATAATCATTTCATAAAAGGTAATTTCAATGATCAGTGTCAGTCGTTCCATCAGCATTTCTTCAAATTGTACTACACATCACTTTCTATTTTATGTGTAAAAAACATCAGTGTAACGTTAATTAATATTGTCATAATCTAGATGTAAATATTATGCCAAGTCAGAGATTTAGGGAAACAGCTTTGTACTCAGAGACAGCAGATCAGGTCATATCTCAACTCTGCCCTTCACTGCTTGTGTGACCTTAACAAACTCAATTAAATTCTCTTAGTTTCTTCAGCTGTTAAATGGAGAGTTATTTTAGGAGAATAGCTAATGCAAGTGCCTAGCACAGTTCCTGAAGCAGACTATGATTTAATCTGAAGTATGTCATCAGACAAAATTAAACAATGGTTCTGTGTGATTCTTCACCTTTAGTTCATCAAGCTTTTAAAATCCCTATACTTTAGTGACAACACGAGGAAGTGAAAATATCAGGTAATGTTTGAACTCTGAGAGTTTTGACATCATCAGACCTAATAACCCAACACAGTCATTTTCCCAATGCAGAAAATGAGACAGTTAAAAACTTGTCAGAAAAAAAAATCACAATAAGCCCAGGTCTCCTGACTTCCTTCCCAGTGTTTTTCTGTTACCCTACACTACCTCTGATCAGGCTGGCTCAGAACAATAACTCATCTTAAAGTCTCAATATTCTTAAGTGTTTTTTCCATGTTTGTTATATTTCAAATATCACATGACTTTCCTTCTCCAGTTATCCTGTTTTGCTTTGTGAAATTAACATAGAAAACAACTATAAAACTCAATTAATATAATTAAATATACATCAATAATACTTTACATATACATGCAAAATTAAAGAGTTTTATTCATATTAGCAAGAGGTGCTTATAAGTTACCATCAAGAAAATAAGGAAGCCAACAGATCTTTCCATTAATATTTAAGACTGAATAGCTTCATTCTTTTATTTTATTATATCAAGTTCAGTGTTGCTGCCAAACTTGAACTTGACTTTGAAACATCAGCCATATTTTGTTAATATCTCAGCCGTTGCAGGAGTCTTTAGGACAGACTGTGATATAGACAAGAACATGGTGTGGAAATGAAATGAGAGTGGCTTTATTCTTGTTTGGCAGAACATTTGAAGTTTTTATCATTATCTTTCTTATTTGAGAATCCCTTGTGCCATTCTTCTCTCATCCCAAAATGGACACGTTACAAATGGAAAATTAGTGGCAACAGATAAGGACTTGGTAATTATGTGACTGCTAGGTGGTAAGATTAGGAGCCTATAATTTAAAGGAAATCACTGACGAAGCTTTCTAATTCATAAAGAGCAGAAAGAGAGCACATTTGTGCTGACGACATCTTCTCCAGTCCTCATTTGCCTTTATCCACCAAAAAAACCCACTTTTTCTGTTGCAAACGTATCTTGACTGTTGAAATATGCAAGTGTATTTGGCTGAGAACTGGCCATTAGAATACTAATAAACAGAGATAGAATGATAACATTAGAAACAAAGTTATTGTGGAATCTTAGAATTTTCTGACCAAAGAAGTAAAAAGCTGTTCATTGTAACCTTCATATGCACTGCACCCTATTCACCGTGTGGTAAGAGCTTGTCTGTGACATCTGCTGTAAAATGCTCCTTCTATTCTCAATTCTGGAGGACGAAGAGCATTTAACTAAAGCCCTAGGGAACTGATTAAAAGAACCTGGCTCCCAGAGGCCAGACCAGCAGATTGCAACACAGAATGCCAATATATTATTTTATAATAATGAGAAAATAGACAATTTTCCAATGACCAGCATATCTATGCTCGGTCTCCAAGGAACCTCCTGTCCTAGAAACAAGCTTGGAAGACAAAATTGAGTGCCTTACTCAACAAGCACAAGTAAGAGTAACAAAGGTTTTGAGGAGGATAAATACATTTAAATGTATATCTTTAAAGGACATTTTTAAGTATGCCTATCAAAACTTTGCTGTATAAAAAAGGAAACTGGAAGAATACTGGTGTTAAAGTTCATGATAAGATAGACATCTGCCTTGTATTAAAATAGAAAATATCTAGGGCTTCCCTGGTGGCGCAGTGGTTGAGAGTCTGCCTGCCGATGCAGGGGACACGGGTTCGTGCCCCGGTCCGGGAAGATCCCACATGCCGCGGAGCACCTGGGCCCGTGAGCCATGGCCGCTGAGCCTGCGCGTCCAGAGCCTCTGCTCTGCAACGGGAGAGGCCACAACAGTGAGAGGCCTGCGTGCCGCAAAAAATAAAGAAAGAAAATATCTAAAAATAAAATAAAAAGAGATTCTTTAGTAAACTTCATAGACTTCCAGTAAAAAAAATAAAACAGAAAATATGGTGTTTTTCTCTCTCGCATTTTTTTGGTCTTACTTCTCCAATACCTATGGCACCGAAGTCATGTAGGACAGCATAGTTTTGAAAATTTGACAGAGAACTTTAATAATATATTTTCCCTGAAATGTATGTATTCTTGGTATCTTACTGCAATATGACCATCAGAAGAGTCCCTGGGCTACCAGGAAGTAAAATTAAAGGTCACTTATATCATAAAATAGAAATGATGGCTCCAGAAAAACAACAAATGCCTAGAACACACTGCTATAATTTATTGACTACTTTACCCTTTCCTCACTGATTTCCTCTGATGTTGAGCTATATTTCTCAGTGGTTCATAAAGTTCATCCCATGAAGGTGAGAAGGGACCAGGGGGATGGAGGGAAAGTAGCTGCACCTGGACATTCGGAACCCCTCTGTGACCGTGACCTTCAGCAATTTCTCCTGTTTGCTGCATCCTTTGTCTTCACTTATGTGTCCTGTGTACCCTGTGGAGTCTGTGAGTCCTTTCAATCCCTCACCCTGGGTCATCAATGCAATGTCTCACCTGTATGGCAAGCAGCCCTCTTATTAATTTACAAAAATATCTTTATTTTCATGCATTTCTTCATTAGGAACTTCAGAAAAAATGCCGTCTAGTTATAAAAGGAAAGGCATTACGATTTTGGTTGGAAATTTGCTAAATATGTAGATCTACTTATTAGTCAAAATTAACAGCATTTCCAATTTCCTTTCATGCCCTTCAGATAGGGATGAACACATACACAACAGTTAAAGATAAAAGCAACACAGCAGGGCATGTATGCAAGTGAGAAAATGGAGAAGGAAAAACTTGGCTGTTATAAAATGGGTGATTTTAAGGGTGCCACTAGACAATTTTAAAAGCTAACATTCATTAAATATTTCCTATGGGCCAGGCACAGTTTGAATCACTTTGCATAAAGCAACCTGTTTAATCCTGACAGCAACCTGTGAGGTATGGATAGATGTGGATGATAGATAGAAGACTGATAGATTGATGACGGATAGATAGATGACAGTTAGATACAGAGATACAAGAGAGACAGAGGATTGATAGATGTAGTGATAGACAGTCAATAGAGATACACAGATATGAGAGAGACAGACAGAAAGATGATAGACAGAGGATACATTAGATAGATAGATAGATAGATAGATAGATAGATATCGGACGATAGATAGATAGATATCTGACGATGAGGAAACTGACATTCAGAGAAGTTAAGTAATTCACTCAAGGTCAAACATTGAGGAGAATCAAGCTTCAGACACCAGGAGCTGAAGTGAGACCCCAGAGCTGGAGTCCTTAACCACTACTCTACACTTCTAAGCAAATAAGCTAATAGTAGTCTAAGACGCAACCAAGTTGGATATAGTTAACCCTGCATCTATGGTGTGTGTGCCCACGGTGCAGACATTTGCTTGCACTAGTTGGAGGAGGGATCAGGATTTCTGGAGGGAAGTATTTACTGGGGTTACCTAGGCAGCATCACAGTGCTTCAAAACAAAGGCCCATTTTTCAGTCCATATTCCCAATCAGCACAAGAGCCCTGTCCACACCTTAGCTGCAGAGAACTCAGTGCAGAGAGGGGCCTTCGGACACATGCCTACAGGAGCTATTCTTGGGGTGATATGCAGCTCTCCTTTCTAGCACATATTCCAATACACAGAGACCAGAAACAGTTACTAAGGCTGCATATCAGAGGGATTTTGAACACGTACCTAAGCAAAAGCTGAGGATGTTCTGCAAGCGTGTGAGGGCCTGAAACACGCAGCTCTTCAGCTCATCGGGCAAAACCAAGGGATGGCGGAAATCTCAGCAGAACCCCAAAGCGACTGAACTTGATGAGAAGAGACGATTGTCTGGTGCTACGTAAGTATCACCCTCAAGGCAGGTAGAACCTGAAGAAAAGCAGGACCTCTCCACTTGTTATGGACAGCCGTGGTTTTTAGGCAAATCTAACACCTGGAAAGAAGCACCTCTGTCATTCTTAATCCAGAAAGCAGGTTTGCATCTTAATAAATGCTCTTCTTTCTTCAATATTCTAAGAGAAAGTGGGCCTTCTCGCCTTTTTTACATGGTTTGGATGGGGCGGACTCCATCTGAACAATTATAGTCCAACAATCAAAACCTTAGAGACCCCATCGGATAAATCCAAGGTTTTTGTAGACAGCTGCTCTGTTCAGGCCAGACTGAATATCCTCAGCTAAAGCCTTTACTATTTGAGGATTTAAACAAGCACCGGCCACAGGCAAATGTAAGCTGCTTTGTAATTCAGTAAAGTGGTCCAAATGTTCTCATCTCTGCTTCTGGAATCCAGATTTCTCAGGTTTAGAAGGATCCTAATTAGCTGAAGCTAATCACATTTATGCAGATCTCCACAGCTGTGTAAGCCTCTTACAGCCTCAGGATGGAACATAACCTTACATAATCACTAACCTTATCCTACGATGGGCCTCCATCTCATTAGATGCAATTGCCCTATATTGGCGACACGACAGAACCTTGCACCAGGCCTGGATGCCAGCTGGGGCTGGAATTATTTGAACAGGTGAAAAGGTGCTTTGGGAAAACAACAGAAAGAACAACCCCCATGATTTTCACCCAGTCTTATCCACACAAGTCAAAGTCAGTTTTCTGAGGAACATGATTTAGACCCACTTGCTCCTTGACTCACTTGTAAATCTCTGTCCAAGTGTCTTTCTGTCCTCACCTGCTTGGACTTCCCACTTGCTTTGCCCACCGTCTGTACTGTCCGGGACTCAGCACCACCCAGTGAGTGTCTAGTTGTTACTAGGGTTCTGATCTCCCATAGCCTCTCTGCACAGGTGTTCTGGTCCTAGCCTCCAGCTTAGAGGAATACCTCTAGTTCTACCAAGCTCCAGCATATTCAGTGGGCTATAAGGGCCATAGACTAAGAGACCAAAGTTTACAAAAGTATGTTCTATTTCATTAGGAGTATTATAAGGCATTTTTGGCATCCACCATTTATTACAGAGGAGAAGTGTATTAGAACCTTTCTTACTTTCATCTAATGGGGCCAAATAGAAAAGAGTCTCATTCTCTAAATAAATTCAAAGATCAGATAGTCGGAGGTCTAAAGGGATCTTCATTCCTATTCAGTCCATTCCCAGTCATGGTAGCTCTAAGATGGCCCCAGACCTCACATCTCCCATTGTGCTAGGGTTGGTCCATTCGACCAATAGAGATGGCAGAAGTAATGGTGAGTCACCTCTGGGATGACAGTGTAAAAGATGCTGTGCTTCCATCTTCCACTTCTTCTCTCTCTCTCTCTCTCTCTCTCTCTCTCTCTCTCTCTCTCTCTCTCTTTCTCTCTCAGATTGCTCACTCTACAGGAAGCCAGTCGCCAAGTCCTGAACAGCCCCACACAGAAACCACATGGTAACAACCGAGGCCTCCTGCCAACAGCCATGCCGGTGATCTCCCAGCCCCATCGGGTCTTCAGATGATTGAAGCCCCAGCCAACAGACTGGCTGCAACCTCACAAGAAACTACGAGCCAGAAACACCCAGCTAAGCCATTCCCAGAACCCTGACCCTCAGAAATTGTGTGAGGTAGTGACCTAGACAGCATATAGGAGTGTCCCGTTTGGGAAGGGGGTTGTTGGGTGGGGGGAGTCATCATTTTTTCACAAGTTCTGGAGCTGTTAAATTTGAAAAACAAACCCTACGAGGTGAACCCCCATGGTGTGATGGAAGAAAATACATTTTCTGCATATTATGACATTATCTAAATGTTTAAACACATGGAGTAGAGAAAGTAACAAGAGATCTACACCTCTTATTCTGATCTTGGGTGTAGAGCCCATTCATACCTTATTCACTTTCATAGTCCCCATAGCTCCTGACAGAGCTTCTTGTAATGGCAGGTGTGCAAGAAACGTGATGAATGGGTTAATGAGCCCATGTATTTGAGGGTGAGGGAATATTTTTCTTGTTGAAGTCCTGCCCTGTTACTCTCAAAACTATAATACTGGGCTTCCCTGGTGGCGCAGTGGTTGAGCGTCCGCCTGCCAATGCAGGGGACACGGGTTCGTGCCCCGGTCTGGGAAGATCCCACATGCCGCAGAGCGTCTGGGCCTGTCAGCCATGGCCGCTGAGCCTGTGCGTCCGGAGCCTGTGCAACGGGAGAGGCCCCAGCAGTGAGAGGCCCACGTACCACAAAAAAAAAAAAAAAAAAAAAGCTATAATACTGATGATTTAATGCATGATTCAAAAGGTAAATACCAAAGGTCTATGAAGGAAAAAATACTTTCCCTCTGAAAATATCACAAAAAAGTCATCATCCCACTTGCTACCTGGAGAGGTAACTGTGCTACATTCTACCTCACCTCAGGTGCAGCACCAACGTGTACCTGCTCTGACACTGAGATATATAAACATCCCCTTTCCCGCCAATTTGTAACCAAGGGCTAACACTGAATGTTTGAGGATCATAAGTTTTATTCAAATTCTGTCCCAAACCAATATCCTATTTCTTCCTCCATGAGTGAAAACACATGAAATGTGAATTGTAAGATGGTAACATGACCTGTTTCACTGTGGCCAATTTCAACCCATTTAACCTCCTTAAGAGAAAAAAAGAGTAACAAGAACATGTATTTCTGGGCACTACTGTTTTCTATAATGACTACTAATTTGAACTCCAGAGCCTCCATCTTTAATTAGCAATGTCTAACTAATATGTTGGAACCTTACTATGTATTACCTATTTTGAAACAACTAAATATTGTGCTACTTGTTGTACACAGCAAGTTTTCCAGACTCAATCTCAATCAGCATTTCACAGTCTTTTTTCTCTAATGTTCCCTGTTTAAAAGTGGATAATCCCAGTTTCCTTCCAGAAATGCGTATTTGAATGATCTATGGGCTGCTCCTTAATATTATGACTTTTCTTGTCTTTGAGTCCCTTGCGGTTACATGTCACCAATCTTTGCTCTGTCTCTGAAACCCACTGAGTCAATGGCATGAGTATCACTTTTGATAAGTCGCTGGGGAAAAAATTTACAAGAAGGTAATGCATTTGTTGCTTAAATTATGAAACCATCAGATAATATATACGTCTGATATGACAACTGAGAAATGAAAAAATAGTACTTCCACAAAGAGAGTCAGAAATTGACAGGAAGAATACATCTCGTTACTATTTTCACAAGGTAAATGATCCTATACTTTTGGATCTATTATCAATCAGTTGTGTTATTTTGGAAAAATCACTTCACATCTCTAAAGACCATATTCCTCATTTTTGCAGTGAAGAGATTTGACTAGATAAACTGTCCAATTCATTTCCTCTCTAAATCATGTGTGATTCAAACAGTACCTTGTGGAGGGGTCTGAAAGCTGACAACAAACGATTAATAATCTATCTCTTGTCCTTTTATAGACAAAAAAAAAAAAAAAACAGTGAATCCCTTTTCTTCTATCTTTGTAGTGCTCCCCACCTTGTACCCTGCCATTTCCATAAGATCTGCCTCATTGGTTTAGAAATAAGCTTGGCACCCTGCGACATTATTAATATCCTAACAGATCTCTGTGGATTAGCACAGCACACTGACAAAGCGTACGTGGGGCTGCTCCAAGGCATCACATCACAAATCCTGTTTATGCAAATTTGCAAACTGCAGACTGACAAGATATTCTGCCTAAAAGATTCCTTATTCATGTCTAGGAGCACCCGGCTGACAGGATGCGTTGTTGGAGTTCCACTGGGTGGCCCCAGGCTCCGAGCTGAGGACAGCATTTGTTCCTTCATGAAGCACCAGGCACAGATGAGTAATGAGTGACCTGAAGGGAACCAAGGGGGGCCCCGTTCACAGCAACCAGGTCCTGTCAACTAGCCACTAAAACCATGGGTTGTGCATCACTCCCAGCACCACTCAAAACGGACGAGTCTCCCGGCCCTGCTTCCTCTGGAGTCTTCAGATTCGGGGTGATGGTAAGAACACGATGCCACACTCCGCTGTAAGAAGCCTGCTACAGGTACCATATCACCACTCAATTGAGAATGTATTTTACATAAAAACGTACATGTGAAGATGATGTTGGGAATGGTGTGACTGGTGACATACTAAGGATGAGACAGAAAATGTCATCCATCAGTTGGAAAGTTCAGGGAATCAGGGATTCTCAGAGTGGGAAAAACCTCTCTTCCTGAGCTGCTGATCAAATCCAGATTCAAGTAGTGTACACAAGAATTTATGGCCCAGAGTCTTCGGGCCACAACGCAGGATAAGCTCTCAAGAAAGCGTGATGAACTGCAGGTTTGGGAAGCAGAGCCTTAGAGAATCAGAAGCATGAGTTCCCAAGACGTCATTTGACTTGCCAAAACCGTTAATCCAGAAGCAGAGGTAAAACTGCAATAAAGGTCTCCCGATTCCCAAACAAGTGGCTCTTCTGACTATTTTCCAGCAAACAAAGCAAACTCAAGGTCATGCAGACCATCTACTGTTTTCTAGATATTCTACAATACATTTCAAGATCTAGAAAATCCAGCAAAATACGGTACCAACGTCAAATTTGCACACTTGTGGAATCACTTACTAAGTTGCATTTTCTTTTTATGATGTCAGCTTACATTGATTATCTTTAAAATAAATAACTGTGAAAATTATTGCATTTCTAAGGGTTTCAGTAAGTAAACAAACATTTCTTCCCCGTGTGACAGCTGAGCCAATTGAGAAATAGAAAATAAGCAAACAGGTGGAAATCCAACATACTATTTTTTGACTGATAAACGAATATTAAAGAATTTTCAGTCAGTGGGATTACTCAGATTTATTCACAGATCCAGTCATAGGCAGTAGCGGGCTGGCATCATTTCCCATTATTTTTGATGGCTGGAGGGATTCCCCTGTAATAGGTGATAACTCAAAGTAGAGGGAAGTCTGTATCCCAGCAGACACCTTACTCCCAAGGAGAGGGAGAAGCCACTGTGCTCTTCATGCCAAGGTTTGCTTTGCACCAGCTCACAAAGGGAATGAGAGGATGGAGAGAGGCCAGACGTGCTTCTATAATGAAGCATTCTCCACTTGGAGGGAAACATCACGAGTGAGGGACAAGCATCCCCCAGTAATAAAACTCAGTAACTACCATAAAGACATTACTGAGGACTTTGTATGTTGTGTTACATAGAGTGTAATTCTTTACCACACTCTCTGAATTCTCACCTGACATTAGTCCCAGAGCAGTTCCAATTCTAAGTATAGAATACATACAAATAGTCTTGGCCACATGCACTACCAGAATGCCTTAGGACTCAATCAGAGAATACATGCAGGCCTTAGTAACACGTGTTTAACGTGATCCTTGTCTGCAGTTTGTTCTCATCATCCTTCCCTCCCTCCTCCTCCTTCCTCTTCGTGTTGTAATCGAGCCACTTAATATTGTCACATATCATCCACCCTTGAAAGCCACTTGAAATTCTTTTAGTAACAAGGCAAGGTACAAAATAAATAAATATTGGATTTGCCTCAAAAAGCAGCTCTACCCTGACAAATGATTCATCCAAAGAGCATTTTCTACATACCATAAGATGAATTTCACCTTAGGAGTGCTGATTTTCTGTCAAAATCAAAGCAAAACACTGAACTTTTCTTTCCTTATTGGAATCATCATTCCACAAAAGCAATCACTCTCTCTCTCTCCATTCCCAAGGTGCATACGTTTTAAATATATCTATTGGGGTACCAAATACCTACAAGGCTTTTGCACCTGGGCATCTCAAAGACAGCACCTCCTCAACTGAAGTGACAGCCTTTCTTACAAGAATCTCCCTGTAAAATTCCCTTTTCAATGATCACGGAAGTACCCTGCCGTGTACCACCCAAAAAATGTGGGCATCATTCCAGAATCTTCATGATCCCCACCTCTAAATGCCATAAATAAGCATAAGTAAACATGGTTTTATCAACATAACCTGGGACTATAGAATGCTTCCCCAGCCCCAAACCTCAACACCACATTACTAAAGGCCTATTTACCCTGTGCATCATATCCAGCTATGAAGGAAAAATTACAAGACAGAAAATACAGTTGGAAGAGACAGAGAAAGTATCAGAACCAGGCATGACAAAGATAAAGGAATTATCAGATACGGAATTCCAAACAACTGTCATCAACATGCCAAGAACTCTACTGGAATATACACACAGAGATGGAAACCCTAAGACAGAGCCCAAAAGAAATGCTAGAGATGAAAACACTGTCACAGAAATAAAAAATGCCTTTCATGGGCTTATTAGCAGACTGGACACAGTGGAGAAAAGAATCTCTGAGCTAGATTATATATCAAGAGAATCCTCGAAAACTGAAGAGTGAAGAGGGCAAAGACTGAAAAAAAATAAAACAGAATATCCAAGGACTGCGGGATGACTAAAAAATATGCAACATATGCATAATGGGAATAGCATGAGAAGAAAGAGAAAGGAACAGAAAAAAATATTTGAAACAGTAGTGACTGAGAATTTCCCCAAAATTAATGTCAGATACCACACCACAGAGCCAGGAAGCTCAGAGAACACCAAGCAGAACAAATGTTCCAAAAAATTCTACCTAGGCATATTATATTCAAAGTACAGAAAATCAAAGGTAAAGAAAAAAAAAATCCTGAAAGAAGCCAGAGGGGATAAAAACCAATTTACCTAAAGGGGAAAAAAGATAAGAATTATATCAGCTTTTCACAGAAACCATGCAAGCTAGGAGTGGAGTGAAATATTTAAAGTGCTAAGAGAAAAAAATCACCAGCCTAAAATTCTGTACCCTTCAAAATTATCCTTCAAAAGTGAAAGAAAGGGACTTCCCTGATGGTGCAGTGGTTAAGAAGCTACCTGCCTATGCAGGGGACAGGGGTTCAATCCCTGCTCCAGGAAGATCCCACATGCCATGGAGCAACTATGTCCACGTGCCACAACTACCGAGCCTCTGTGCCTAGAGCCCATGCTCGGCAACAAGAGAAGCCACCGCAATGGGAAGCCCACGCACCACAACGAAAAGTAGCTCCCGCTCACCGCAACTAGAGAAAGCCCACATGCGGCAACGAAGACCCAATGCAGCCATAAATAAATAAAAATTTTTTAAAAGTGAAGGTGAAATGAAGACTTTCTCAGAAACAGAAACTGAAAGGATGTTAAAATAAGTTCTTTAAAGAGAGGGAATATAATACAGCTTAGAAACTCTGATCTACATAAAGAGAGGAAGAATATCAATGAAGGAGTAAATGGGGGTAAAATAAAATTTTTATTTTTCTTATTAATTGATCTAACCAGTAACCATTTGTTCAAAATAATAACACTGTATTCCATTATGTATGCTTATGTATATATCTTATGTATAATTGAAATGAATGAAAGCAATGATACGAGGGACAGTACAGAGAAATTACAATTATTTTGTTATTATAAGATACTCAAAATAACAAAAAGAATTAAAAAAAAGAAAAAAAATAAGATACTCACATTACCTGTAAGGCCATATAGTTTTATTTGCAAGTGAACTTGAATTAGTTATAAATGTATTTTACCAACACTAGAGTAACCACTAAAAATAAATAAATAAATAAAAGTATAACAGATATGCTAAGAAAGGAGAGAAAATGGAACCATATATAAAATGTTTATTAAAACCTCAAAAGGCATAAAAAGTGGAAGACAAAAATAGGAACAAATAACAAGACAACAAATAGAAAACAGTAACAAGTATGGTAGGTATTAATTCAACTATATCAGTAATCAACTTAACATCAAATATCTAAATGTACCAATTAAAAGCTTATCTGAATGAATCAAAAAAATAAAACCCAAATATATGTTGCCTATGAAAATAATATAATTAAATATTAGACATATATAGATTAAAAGTAAATGGTTGAAAAAAATTATGCCATGATAACACTGATCCAAAGGAAGCAGGAGTAGCTAAATTAATTTCAGACAGAGCAGACTTCAAAGCAAGGAAATTTATCAGGAACAAGGAAGCACATTACACAATGATAAAGGGATCAATTTTCCCAGAAGACATAACAATAAACACTTTTAAGAAAATAAACAGAGAAGCTGGGAGAAAATATTTCCAAAGCATGTATCCAATAAAGAACTTACAACCAAAATATTTTTGTCTTTCAATTCTATAATAAAAAATTTTAAAACCCAGTTAAAAAGATAAGCTAGGGCTTCCCTGGTGGTGCAGTGGTTGAGAGTCTGCCTGCCGATGCAGGGGACACGGGTTCGTGCCCCGGTCCGGGAAGATCCCACATGCCGCGGAGCGGCTAGGCCCGTGAGCCATGGCCGCTGAGCCTGCGCGTCCGGAGCCTATGCTCCGCAACGGGAGAGGCCACAATAGTGAGAGGCCCACATACCGCAAAAAAAAAAAAAAAAAAAAAAAAGATAAGCTAAAGATTTGAACAGACACTTCACCAAAGAAGAGCTATATAAAGACAGCAAATAGCACATGAAAAGATGCTCAACATCATTAGCTATTATGTAAATCTAACTTAAAACTACAATTTAACACTACTCTAAACTTGCAAGAATGACTCAAAGTTTTAAAACAATACAGAGAGTTAAGATGTGGAGCAATAGGAAAATTGATCCACTCCTTCCAAGAATGCAATATGGTACAGTCACTTTGGAAAACAATGTCACTCTTGGGTATTTAACATGTGTCTGCACAAAGAATGTTCATAAGAGCTTTATTTGAATTAACCAAAAATCAAAACAACTCAAATGTCCATCAAGTGAATGTATAAACAAATTGTGACACGTTGTTACCATGGAATACAATTTAGGAATAAAAAGGAATGAACTGTTACTACAAGGTATATCATGAATAAACCTCAAATTTATAGTGATGAGTAAAAGAATGCAGACATAAAAGTGTACATACTATATAACTCCATGTACTTAAAACTCTAGAAAAGAAAAACCTGTAGAGACAGAAAACAGATGAGTGGCTGCCTGGGGTCACTGCTGGGGAGTTGCCTGGGAAGAGGCACAGGGACTATTTTGTTGTGACAGAAATGCTCTACCTACTGATTGCATTGGTAGATATACATGTGCATCAATTGTCAAAAGATGCACCGAAAATGGGTGCTTTTATTGTAAGAAAATTATACATTAATAACGTTAATTTTAAAAACCATACATGAGGATGACTTCTGGTTTGGTAGCATAAGCAAGGACCCACTCTCTTGTGAAATGAGCATGATTGGTGAAACTTTTCTTTAAAAAAAAATTTTAAGTCTCTAGAAATTGTCCTAAGTGTATATAGCAAACAAATAAACATTTGATCAAGAAAATCTATGAAATCTAAATAAGAATAGAAACAGTCTGTAGTATTTGAGCCATGATCCCCTCCTTCCCTCCTCTTTCCTTCGCCCATAGTGACAGAAGCACCACATGTATGGGGACAGAAGAGGACACACAGCTTCCTCTCCCCCCAGCTCCCAGTGGATGACTATGGTATCTCCCCAGGAGGGGAAAGCTACCAGTGTTTTTTCACCAAAGCCCCAGGTCCATGTTGTAGAGGCTTTTCTTCCAGACAATGGCGACAGAGGGATCTGAGACTCTTTTATCTACCCAATTCTCATTCATAAAGCAGAAGCTCGGCCTTAAGCACAGCAGGTGGAAAATACCAGGGCCCCAGTTGCTCTCCCCTGAGCCCAGCACCATGCTTGTGAAGCAGGGTGTTTCAGAGAAGTGTGGTACTGTGCTTGGCCCAGCTCCAGAGCAGTCGTACAGAGATTGTTGCCCAGAGGAAGAGGAAAGGCGTAATTACAGATAGCGCCCAAAGCTCTCCCCAGTTGAACTAACTTTATTTAGAACAAAACATGGGGAAATTCAATCCTAAAGGTGTTCTTGAAAACAATGGAGATTGTGGTGGTAAGCAAACAAGATATGAAGGTACTGAGTCAAAATTCTTATGTGCAGTAAGAACAGTTCAGGGTGAGGAGAGCTTTGTAGCAGGTGAAAGTTGCAGCTGCTTGAGTCAGCACATGTGATAGAAAATTCTTTTGGAGAGCTCCTAAAACACTTTCATAAGATAGGGAGCATTTGTCCTCATGATCAGGTCAATTTTCAGTTCAAGTAATTCTATTCTGTGGCCCTAATATTCTTGATGCCATTTCAATTTTAGCATTCACCCTTGGCATCTTCCGCTTGAGGAAAAGTCTTAACAGACAGCTGTGTCACACCGCCGACATCAACTGGCTTTCACACTCCCTACCTTGACATGACGACCTTTGTAACTGCAGCTGGCAAACAATGACAGTTTAGTCAAGACACATTAGCTGCTTTTTCTGCAAGTCATACACATGGGAAATATTAATACTTGCCCCATAAAAGTTCAGTTCTGTCTTATTCCTAAACCTAAACAATTTCCTGTGCCTTTATCTTTCAGTGTTACTGTATTAGTGTGCATTTAATGTTTATGTTATTATAGCAGATGAGACAATGGCGTGGAAAAAAATTAATTAATAGAGATTTCAGCTTGGCTTCAAGTATCCTTAAATCTTAATTCATATAGGCATTTCATTTTTCTAAACTGAATATTCTGCAGAGATAAATGAAGACTGATCGCATTACCCAGAAGCTGGTTATCTTGATGAAAGATCTCAGGGAATCACAGCTGTAAGCAAATGTGACCCTTTGACATCTTACATGTAGACAGGTTTTGGAAGAGAGGGGCGGCAGTGTGTTAGCACAGCTGCTTCTCCGATAGGAATGCTGACAGTGCTGCTGTGATTATTTTTTGTTTAAATTCTGCATCCCATTAGTTCGGATACGAAAGGCTGAACATTTGATTCTAATGTATTCACATTTCTCCCATCAGGAAAAGTCTCAGTCTGGTTCAGCAGTGCTAGAATCCAACACCACTCAGTCAAAATTATCTGAAACCTAAACCCTTATCATGTCTTGTCATATATTTTAAGAACACAGTCAAGTTTGTTATGTCAAGTGATATATGATCAACAAACAGTAAATGTAATAAAAATGAGGATATCGTTCAAAATAAAAGCTATTTGGGCACCTGTGTCTGGCAGGCTATTAAAGTAGAAAATAGATGTTTGGGTTGTTTTCCTGACACTGGATAAACATTCCAATGGGCAATGATAAATTGGAAGGTGAGAAAAAAGTGTCTTATCTCTTACATAGACAAAAAAGGACTTGACAACTATTTTTACACTCTCTGTATGTGTCCAGATAAAGAGTGCATGACTGGTTTCCCTTGGAATCTTACACTGAGTGTTTTTGCCTCAGTCTGAATGAATATTTGTTCAGAGTCTAGATACCACAGATTAACACCATAGAAATAGATGAATACAGAAGATAGTAGAGTTGGCAAGAGTGGGGTCATTTTAGAAGAACCTGGGGGAGGATTGGGACAAAAAGAGAGCAAATTCGTATGTTCCTAGGCATTCTTATTTTAAATGGCCCAGACTGGTAAAATTTTTAACTACATCAGCATGGGAATTAACTCGAGTGGTCAATTCCTGTCAATACTGAAAACTGTCACCTGGTAGATGAGAATTCAATGTGAGATGAAACATGAAAGTTAAAGGAAGCAACGTATGGAACATTAAAGTTAACGATCATTTTACTCAGTAGAGTGCAGTAATGGACAAAGCAGTGTAATTAAAATTATTTATCAAACTGAACACAGAAAGCAAAATACCTATTTACTGGGTGATAATATTTTCATCGGTTACCAATCTAAGTATTTATTCTCTCCTTTGTCTAGAAAACAGTAAAAATAATATAACTAGCGTTAAGTTTCTTCATCTGTAAAATGAGAATAATGATATTGCAGGACATTGTCGTGAAGACTAGACTAATGGTCTTTATTCTGGGCATGCACTTGGTGCCCTGTGAGAAGCTTTCTTTGCCTTGCCTCCACCAGCACACAGTCTTCTTCCCACATACTGGGAACTTACTGGGAACATACCGGGTCCTTCATTAGGACCCTGCCTAACCCTGCCATGTTCAGCCCATTCTGTCAAACTCTCCTAACACTGATTTGCTCAGTGATCAGATCTAAGCTACCTTTTAGGGAACCAAGTTATTAAACATGTTAAATTAGGCTTTTCCAGTCAGAATTGCTGCTAAGGACTCTAGGTTTCAAGTATCCCCATGTTCGAAAGAGATACACCAGCCAGTACAAACAAGTCACACACAAGACGATGAAAGCTCTTTGGAGCTCTCCCCCAGGCCAGGTACTTACAGGAGACTGATCAGTAAGGGAGAAGACTGACCAGGAGGATTTCCTTGAAAAATGTTTGAAGAGTACTGTGTGTCCTATACCCCCATCCAGGAAAGGGTATATTTCCTCGAATTCAAGTCAGGTAAAAGGAAGCATTACATCCACCATATAAAGTTTGAGGCATAGAGACTGAGTAATTGACCTTTATCTAGAAAAATCCAAAAGCAAGAGTTTGGCTGTAGGTATCTGCGATAGATGAGTGAGAAATTGTAGCTACATGGAGAGTGACCTGCCAAGTGCTTTCCACGGGCCAAAGTAGTCACCATGGAAAGTAGCCCATGAACTTCCATGAAAGAGCCCGTCCCAAAAATGGCTTGTCAGGGAGAAGCGACACCAATGGAAAGAAGCTGTGTGAGCTTTACCCCAAGACTGAAGTGTCTACATTTTCACAGCAGAAACATCAGTACTATACCAGATTGCAATGACACCAGTCAAGCAAGACCTTTACATTCCTACAACTCCTCTCTCTGCTCACCCTGGAGGCGCCAGAAGAACCAGGGCTAAGAGAAGAAAAGGAGGAAAGAGGAAAACGCAAACCACACCTTCTTCCTACATAAGCTTCTGGGTTAGGCCAGAAGACCTGTGGAAAAGAGAGTTTAAATTGAATGAGAAACCGAAGCTTCGATTTAGGTCTTTTCTGTGCATGAAACTTTATCAGTATCTGAAATTGACTGAGCGTTTGCCAGAGTCTTTGTTCTTAGGGAGAGGGCCCTCTGACATGAGTCAGAAAAAGTTGCTGTGGGGAGTTCCCTGGTGGCCTAGAGGTTAGGATTCCGGGCTTTCACTGCTGCAGCCAGGGTTCAATCCCTGGTCAGGGTACTGAGATCCTGCAAGCCTTGCAGTGCAGCCAAAGAAGAATTTGCTTCTTTATTCAGTACTCAGAGCTCAGATCATTCAATAAACCTATTATGATTATTAATGTTCAACGTTTCCTTAATATAGTTTCCCTCCCTTTATGTTTAAATACTAAAAATGTATGATTGGAAAAGTTCTTAAGAAACATTTTGTCCCCCAGCACAGTCTCCAAAAGAAGGTTGCTACTCTTGTGTTTCTGCCACACATTTGCCTTATGCATTCACTTACACATATTTTTTATTTAACAAATATTTATTAGTATCTTACTGTGTATGCATAAAGGGAGAATAAATGGCATGGGCTCTTGGAATCATAATTCTCCTGACTTGAGTCCCAGTTCCCCAACTGGTTCACTGAGAAAACTAACAGGCTACTTGTGGTACTTCAGTCTTCTTATTGGGAAACATGTAAATAATAATGTCATCAGCATTAAATAAGATAACCCATGCAGAATTTTTAAATAGTTTCTTCCTGATCACAAAGACTCAGAAGAACTATGACTAAAATGAGCTAAGAGAAGAGTATTCCAGGCAGAAGGAACAGCAAGTGCAGAGCCATCCAGGTGAGGGAACCGGTTTTTCTGGTTAGAGGAACAGAATGAAAGCTGGTGTTGCTCTATATCGAATTACCCAAAAAAACTTTAATGCTTTAAAACTGCAACTATTAATGTGGCTCACTTTTCCATGAGTCAGCAATTTGGGCAAGTTGAGATAGACTGTGTTTCTGGTCTCAGTGGGGCTCACTCATGCTGGATCTGTGGCCAGTTGTTGGGTCTGTTGCGGGCTTCTTGATCTTGGACTGCCTCAAAGGCAATAGCAAGTCTCTGCTCCACGTGGTCTCTCATCCTCCAGCAGGCAGCTGTCACGGTGTCTGGATAGTGACTCGAGATGCTAGCAGAAGCACAGTAGGCCTTCTGATGCCAGGACTCAGAGCGGATGCACCATCACTTCTGCTGCACTCATTTAATCAAGGCAATCACAAGGCCAACACAGATTCATGGGGGAGAGAAATAGACTTCATCTTTTGATGGGATAAGCTTCAGTAAGTCATGAGTCTGGGGAGGGTAATATTTGGGCTGTTTTGCCATCTATACCATGACTGCTGATGCAATTAGTGCAATGAGAGAGATGGGCAGCAGTCAAATGATTCAGGACATGTGGGCCAAGTAAGGAGATGTAGTCTTTTTACTAAATACAGTATAACTCACTAGAAGCTAGGTGATTTATGGTTTTGAAATATTACTTAGGGACCCTACATAAGTAATAAGTTGCAAGAGCAGAAGCAGAGTGATCATTCAGAAGTAATTGAAGAAATACAGGCAATATTTAATGATGTCTTAGATGAGATGCTGGAAAAAATTCAATTAAATCAGGAAATATAAATAAAGCTGATATGACTTGCTAATGTACAAACTATAGAGGGCTATGGAAAGAGAGGAACCAAGCATGATCGCTAGAGCTTTATGTACTGGGTAAGTTATGGGACTCTTTACAGAGAAGTGGAAAAGTGGAGAAGAAACAGGTTTGGTGAAGCAATTCAAATTATATTTTGTACATATGAAGTTTGTGATCCCATTATTCATTCAAATGGCAATGTCAAGTAAGCAATTAGACATGTGAGTCTAGAGGCCATCGGGTGTTTAAAGCTTGAACAATCAGCATACCAATAGTATTTTAAAAGAGGAAAATGTATTCGATTACCCATGGAGAGAACATAAATGGAAAATGAAGTACAGGACCAAATCTTATAAAATTCTAACATTTAGAGGTTATCTGGAAGATGATAAGAGCAAATGAGACAGGAGCATCCCTTGAAACCATCAGACAGTTACAAATAAAAGATAACCTCAGCACCTTGGCACTTCATATTGACATGCTGGGCTTGATAATTCTTTGTTGTGAGGGCTTCCTGTTCTCTCCCCACTAGATGTCAGTAGTACGTCTCCATCAGGACAACAAAACATGTCTCTAGACATTCCCAACTAACAAATGGGGTATAAAAATCACCCCCCGTTGAGAACCTCTGATCTAGGGGGGAAAAAATGATGTCAATTGCATCAGATAATACTAAGTAGTCAAATGTACTGTGAAAAGAGAAGTGACCGCAGGGTTTGTCACTATGGAGTTCCTGGTAATCCTGATGACGTAGTTCGAGTCCAGGGGCTGGCAGAGTCAACACCCGGAAAAACCCCATGTTTCCGTTTGTGAGATAATAGAAAAAACATATATATTAATCTCTGCCCCTCAGTCCCTGACACGGGGCTTATAAAAATCTTTGTAAGTTCCTCAATGGTAAGAAAACTAGGAGCATCTTTTGTACTAATGGGGTGAGCCTGGGTAGGCTCCTAGATCGGGGCTGGTCACCAGAAAGACCAAGTCCGAATTAGGAGCTTGGCATTTTCAGCTCCAACCCCACCTCCATCCTCCATAGAGGGAAAAGGGGCTAGAAATGAAGATAATAATTCACCATGCCTGCATTAGAAAGCCTCTATTACACCCCAATAGTATGGGCTTGGGTGAGCCTCCAGGCTGGCAAATACATCCACGCATTGGGAGGTGATGTACCCCAACTCCATGAAGACAGAAGTTCTTGTGCTCAGGGCCCTCCCAGACCTCACCCTATTTATTTCTTCATCTGGCAGTTCATTTGTACCCTTTATTATATCCTTTAATAAATGGGTAAATGTAAATAAGTGTTTCCCTGAATTCTGTGAGCTGCTCTAGCAAATTAATCAAACCCAGGCAGGGGAATCATTGGAACCTCTGATCTGTAGCCAATTGGTCAGAACCACAGGTGATAACCTAGGCTGGCGACAAGCATCTGAAGGGTGTGGAGGAGGGGAGGCAGTCCTGTGGGACTGAGCCCTTAACCTTGGGGATCTGATGCTCTGTCCAAGTCAGTAGTGTCAGAATTGAGTTAAATTATAGGATACAGAGCTGGTGTCGCAGAGAATTGCTTGGTGTGGGGAAAACCTCCATACATTTTGTAACCAGAAGTGTCAGAAGTGAAGTGTTTTCTGGAGACACACGGTAGGGAAGAACTGGGTTATTCCCTACATGGGAAGGAAAAAACTGAGGTGTTTTTTTTTTTCCCCATCATACAGTTCAAGTCTAAAGGCAAGGAAAAAACAATGTTCCAGCTTGAAGACAGTCAGGCAGGAGGAATTCCATCTTACTGGCTGGACAGTTAGTGCTTTGCTCTATTCAGGTATTCAGCTAATTGCATGAAGCTGTCCACATAAGGGATGTTGATTTGCTTTGCTCAGTCTACAGATTCAAATGTTAATCTCATCCAGAAAGGTCCTCACAGACACCACTGGAATAATGTTTGACAAAATATCCTAGCACTTCATGGCCCAGTCAAGTTAACTCATAAGATTAGCCATCACAGGTGTCATGGGAGAAAAAGAGAAAACTGGAAAAGAACAAGCCCAGGAGCCTTGCCTTGTAGAATAATCTCTCTCTCTCGTACTTAGCCTTTCATACAGCTGGCTGAGAGCTCCACCATGTAGGATCCAGAGACAGGACAATGTCAGAGCAAAGTCACTGCTTAGGACCCATCCAACCTCCATTCTTGATTACTGCTCCATCCCAAATATTGAGGTCGTATTATAATTACACAAGCCTCTTCACCTACCTGTAACATCAGAAACACATGCTTCTACTCAGGTAAATGTGCCAGTTCATAGCTATTACATGGACAATGGTATCTAAAAATATACCTTCCAGAATAAATCAGAGAAGGCTATAGACTCCCCTTCGGGTCTACGCTACCTGAAGCTTTTACGATTATACCATCATAATCTGAGCATGCACTCTGTCTTTGAGGTTAACAAGGTTTCCCTTCTGTCCACCTGTTTCTCTTGCTCTCGTCACGCCTGTGAGAGTTCTTGGCTTTCTACCCTCAAGTTTCACTGCTGAGGCTCAGACTCAGCTTGCTTGACAATCCATTTGGAAATAGGCCCCCAAGTGATTAATGTCAGCAAACATTAAGCTTGACCCAAATTAAACATCCCTCAGGTCATAAATATAAGGCTGAGAGTCAAAGGTGTTTCCTCCTACCCATCCAGGTCCCCTGGGACATTTAACCACCAGGACAACTTTGCCAGGCTTCCCACCAGGGAGAGGAACTTGGAGAATCAATAATATACTTATTTCCATCTGAAGATGGTGTTTGCCACTTAATCCATACTCCTCGCCCACTTCCTTTTGTACTCAACTCATGGTTTCACTAGATGGATTTAGGCTATAGAGTTTTTCCTCCATATTAGATGCCCATATTAGCTGCAGACTGATAATCAGGCTAACGTTAGCCCATGTTCCATGCCAAACTAGTTGACACCCTGAAAAGGAAAAACAGTGAGAAAAATACATTAGTTTCACATGCACATTTTGCTGAGTTGTTCATAACAAAAACACTCATCACCCTGACTCCTATCTCATTTCCCACGTCAAATCCACCTGACCCTACTTTGTATGTATTTTTTCTTTTTAAAAACTGTTTTATTTATTTATTTATTTATTGGTGGCACCCTGCAACTTGAGGGATCTCAGTTCCCTCACCAGGGATCGAACCTGCGCCCCCTGCAGTGGAAGCGCAAAGTCTTAACCTCTGTACCACCAGGGAAGCCCCCATATGTGTCTTCTCTCATAGCACTCATCTTCTAACAAGTTACAAATTAAATATTCAAATATGTCTTTGTTACTTTCTGTCTTCACATTCCCACCACCTCCATTAGAATATAAACTCCAGAAGGACAATAATCTTTTTTTTTGTTCACTGATGAATCTCAACCACCAGGAACCCAGCTGGTGCTCTAGACAGTCTCTATCAAGTGAATGAATTGGATTTCTCCCAGTAGGCAAACAGTTTTGTCAGAGAGCAACAAAACAGTCCAATCCAATCTCCTATATTCTCTTTTCTTTTAGAGAGAAGCAAGTGGCCCAGGAACTTCTCCTACATGCTTCCTTGCCTTGTTCTTTCTTCTGAGTTCTTTTTTTAAAAACATCTTTATTGGAGTATAACTGCTTTACAATGGTGTGTTAGTTTCTGCTTTATAACAAAGTGAATCAGCTATACATTCACACATACGTATATCCCCATATCTCCTCCCTCTTGCATCTCCCTCCTACCCTCCCTATCCCTCCCCTCTAGGTGGACACAAAACACCAAGCTGATCTCCCTGTGCTATGCAGCTGCTTCCCACTAGCTATCTATTTTACCTTTGGTAGTATATATAGGTCAATGTTACTCCCTCACTTCGTCCCAGCTTACCCTTCCCCTTCCCCGTGTCCTCAAGTCCATTCTCTACGTCTGTGTCTTTATTCCTGTCCTGCCCCTAGGTTCTTCAGAACCTTTTTATTTTTCTTAGATTCCATATATATGTGTTAGCATATGGTATTTGTTTTTCTCTCTCTGACTTACTTCACTCTGTATGACAGTCTCTAGGTCCATCCACCTCACTACAAATAATTCAATTTCATTTCTTTTTATAGCTGAGTAATACTCCATTGTATATATGTGCCACATCTTCTTTATCCATTCATCTGTCGATGAACACTTAGGTTGCTTCCATGTCCTGGCAATTGTAAATAGAGCTGCAATGAACATTGTGGTACATGACTCTTTTTGAATTATGGTTTTCTCAGGGTATATGCCCAGTAGTGGGATTGCTAGGTCATACGGTAGTTCTATTTTTAGTTTTTTAAGGAAGCTCCATACTGTTCTCCACAGTGGTTGTATCAATTTACATTCCCACCAACAGCACAAGAGGGTTCCCTTTTCTCCACACCTTCTCCAGAATTTATTGTTTGTAGATTTTTTGATGATGGCCATTCTGACCAGAGTGGGGTGATACCTCATTGTAGTTTTGATTTGCATTTCTCTAATGATTAGTGATGTTGAGCCTCCGTTCATGTGTTTGTTGGCAAGCTGTATATCTTCTTTGGAGAAATGTCTATTTAGGTCTTCTGCCCATTTTTGGATTGGGTTGTTTGTTTTTTGGTTACTGAGCTGCATGAGCTTCTTGTATATTTTGGAGATTAATCCTTTGTCAGTTGTTTCATTTGCAAATATTTTCTCCCATTCTGAGGGTTGTCTTTTCATCTTGTTTATGGTTTCCTTTGCTGTGCAAAAGCTTTGAAGTTTCATTAGGTCCCATTTGTTTATTTTTGGTTTTATTTCCATTTCTCTAGGAGGTGGGTCCAAAAGGATCTTGCTGTGATGGATGTCACAGAGTGTTCTGCCTATGTTTTCCTCTAAGAGTTTTATAGTGCCTGGTGTTACAGTTAGGTCTTTAATCCATTTTGAGTTTATTTTTGTGTATGGTGTCAGGGAGTGTTCTAATTTCATTCTTTTACATGTAGCTGTCCAGTTTTCCTAGCGCCACTTGTTGAAGAGGCTGTCTTTTCTCCATTGTATATTCTTGCCTCCTTTATCAAAGATAAGGTGACTATATGTCTGTGGGTTTTTCTCTGGGCTTTCTATCTTGTTCCATTGATCTATATTTCTGTTTTTGTGCCAGTACCATACTGTTTTGATTACTGTAGCTTTGTCGTATAGTCTGAAGTCTGGGAGCCTGATTCCTCCAGCTCTGTTTTGCTTTCTCAAGATTGCTTTGGTTATTTGGGGTCTTTTGTGTTTCCTAACAAATAGTGAATTTTTTTGTTCTAGTTCTGTGAAAAATGCCATTGGTAGTTTCATAGGGATTGCATTGAATCTGTAGATTGCTTTGGGTAGTATAGTCATTTTCACAATGTTGATTCTTCCAATCCAAGAACATGGTATATGTCTCCATCTATTTGTATCATCTTTAATTTATTTCACAGTGTCTTATAGTTTTCTGCATATAGGTCTTTTTTCTCCTTAGGTAGGTTTATTCCTAGGTATTTTATTATTTTTGTTGCAATGGTAAATGGGAGTGTTTCCTTAATTTCTCTTTCAGATTTTTCATCATTAGTGTATAGGAATGCCAGAGATTTCTGTGCATTAATTTTGTATCCTGCTACTTTACCAAATACATTGTTTAGCTCTAGTAGTTTTCTGGTAGCATCTTTAAGATTGTCTACGTATAGTATCATTTCATCTGCAAACAGTGACAGTTTTACTTCTGCTTTTCTGATTTGAATTCCTTTTATTTCTTTTTCTTCTCTGATTGCTGTGGCTAAAATTTCCAAAACGATGTTGAATAGTAGTGGTGAGAGGGGGCAACCTTGTCTTGTTCCTGATCTTAGAGGAAATTGTTTCAGTTTTTCACCATAGAGAATAATGTTGGCTGTTGGTTTATCAAATATGGCCTTTATTAGGTTGAGGTAAGTTCCCTTTATGCCTACTTTCTGGAGGGTTTTTAATCATAAATCGGTGTTGAATTTTGTTGATAGCTTTTTCTGCATCTATTGAAATGATCATATGGCTTTTTTCCTTCAATTTGTTAATATGGTTTATCACATTGATTGATTTGCATATATTGAAGAATCCTTGCATTCCTGGGATAAACCCCACTTGATCACGGTGTATGATCCTTTTAATGTGCTGTTGGATTCTGCCTGCTAGTATTTCTTTTGAGGATTTTTGCATCTATGTTCATCAGGGATATTGGCCTGCTGTTTTCTTTTTTTGTGACATCTTTGTCTGGTTTTGGTATCAAGGTGATGATGGCCTTGTAGAATGAGTTTGGGAGTGTTCCTCCCTCTGCTATATTTTGGAAGAGTTTGAGAAAGGTAGGTATTAGCTCTTCTCTAAATGTTTGATAGAATTTGTCTGTGAATCCATCTGGTCCTGGGCTTTTGTTTGTTGGAAGATTTTTACTCAGAGCTTCAATTTCAGTGCTTATGATTAGTCTGTTTATATTTTCTATTTTTTCCTGGTTCAGTCTCAGAAAGTTGTGCTTTTCTAAGACTTTGTCCATTTCTTACAGGTTTTCCATTTTATTGGCATATAGTTGCTTGTAGTATTCTCTCATGATCCTTTGTATTTCTGCAGTATCTGTTGTTACTTATCCTTTTTCATTTCTAATTATATTGATTTTAGTCTTCTCCCTTTTATTCTTGATGAGTCTGTCTAATGTTTTATCAATTTTGTTTATCTTCTCAAAGAACCAGCTTTTAGTTTTATTGATCTTTGCTATCATTTCCTTCATTTCTTTTTCATTTATTTCTGATCTAACCTTTATGCTTTCTTTCTTTTTGCTAACTTTGTGGGGGGGATGTTTGTTTTTCTTCTTCTTCTTTCTCTAATTGCTTTAGGTGTCAGGTTAGCTTGTTTATTTGAGATGCTTCTTGTTTCCTGAGGTAGGATTGTATTGCTATAAACTTCCCTCTTAGAACTGCTTTTGCTGCATCCCATAGGTTTTGGGTCATCATGTTTTCATTGTCATTTGTTTGAGGTATTTTTTGATTTCCTCTTTGATTTCTTCAGTGATCTCTTTGTTATTTACTAGTGTGTTGTTTTGCCTCCATGTGTTTGTATTTTTTACAGATTATTTTTCCTATAATTGATATCTAGTCTCTTAGCATTGTGGTCAGAAAAGATACTTGATACCACTTCAATTTTCTTAAATTTACCAAGACTTGATTTGTGACCCAATATATGATCTATCCTGGAGAATGTTCCATGAGCACTTGAGACTTTCCTCTGACTTCTGATTTAATCTTTGCTTCCAACTCTAATTTGATTAATTGGCTTTAACCCAACTCTTTCCCGGGAATCTGTTTGCTATTTTTTTATATCTGAGTGACAATCAATCATGTGGCATTTTTCAAGTAGGGTTTCTATACTTATCCTTCAATTTCTAACTTGTCCCAAATGTCTCCTTCTGTATTACCTTTTAATCCTCAATTTATGGCACTGGCCTTTGATACCTTGTTCAAGTACATATTGTTTAGAAGACATTGTACAGCCTCCTGGGTACTAGAGTGGTAACAAGTGGTTTAGATCACTCTACCCCATTGAATCAGAGCCAAACCACAAAGCTGTTTGAATCAATTTCAGAATTTTTTTTCTCCAACAGTGGGTGACACTGAACTGATTTTAAGCACGTCTCACCAAATCCACATCATTACATGAGTGCAATATGATGAACTCATTTTGTAGCAGCATTGCTATATTCACACAAACAAGCACCCCAGCCACCGTGTGTAGACCATGCTCTACCTTGCTGTCTGAAAACACTTGAAAACCTCTTCTGATGCAAAACTGGCAGCAGTCTGGCTCCCAAATGACTTCCCTCCATTGATTTTCTTGGGTAAGTAGTTTCCTACCCTACCTGAGAGATTAAAAGAAAAGGGGAAGAATTTCTCCTCAAAAGATAAGGCACAAGGATTGCTGACATTATATTTTCATCTGCTACATTGAGCCATATTTGTCATATCCACTGAAGTATATTACAGATTATTTAGTATTTTTTAAATATTCTATTATTTTTCATCACAGTGGAAGGAAATCTCGGAGCAAAGGATATAAAGATTAGGAAAGTCACTCTTATATGACTTATTCCATCTTGATGAAAGCTTAAACATTCAGTAAGTGTCTTTCATCATCCTCCTTTTCAAGTCTAGCAGTCAGTCATTATAGTGCTAAAGAACTCTAGGAAATTGAAAAGATATTAAACACGTTTTTTGTTGTCAAGGCCCATAATCCAGTTAAAAGAACAAAGCATGTTTTCATGAAAAAAATTACCTTTTTGTAAATAGTACAAGGTAATATACTATGACTCAGAGAATAGGGAAAGATGAGCTTAGGCTAAGCTGATTAAGAGTGGAATAATTTGAGTAGGTGAAATGAGGTCTGCATCTTCAGAATTAGCTCTCATTAAATCAATGGCATGGAGAAGCATGAGTATTCACAGAACAGCAGCAGAGGTAATAGGGCTCAGTGGACAAATGTCCACATGGCAGATGGCTGGTTGAGGTCACAGGGTTAATTACTTCAGCCATCCCTTTGTTAATTCCCTAGATCAATAAATTGTTTACTGAGTGTGTTTAATATACCAGAGGCCCTGCTGAGTGGGTGCAGGGAATACAAGAGTGAACCAAACAGAAATTATCCCTGCCCTCATGGGGCTTAACATTTTACTAGAAGAGACAGAAGCTAAACAAGTTCACTAATTAAATATTATGTTAAGTGCCAGGAAAGAAAGGAGCAGGTTTCTATAAGATTGAGGAGAGTTGGGGGAGAACATTCCAGGAGAGGGAACAGCAAATGGGAAACCTCTGTGGTGTGAAGAACTCAATGCATTGTGACAGTAGAAGCAGACTGGGGTGACCCGGGGGTACAGACAAGATGAAGCAACACAAAGTGAGGTCACAGTGCTTGTCACAACCCAAGCCTTCCATGGCAAGTGGGTCCAGGGCAATGCGGTAAGGAGCTTCGCGTTTATTCTAAGAGTAACTGGAACACTCTGGAGTATGTTAAGCCATTAATTGGCAAAATGAATTTATACTTAAAAGAAATCACGCATGCCAATGTGTGGAATGGAATGGAGGGGACGTAAGCAGAATTCAGGATACCAGTTATGTGACTCCAGAGGTAGGATGCTGACTCCTGGAGGTGGTTTCCAGAGAAAAGGCCATGATTTGGGTATGAGAGGGGATCCTTGACAGTATTCCAGGGAAATGTTTACCCATTTTTATTCTTGTGGGAAATACCCATGTCTGCAGGCACAGAGGAGATGCAGTGGGGAGGGAGGACATTGAGGTAAAAGAGGGACAAAAGGGAACATTAAAAGAATACAATCCTGAAGGACAGAGAGATGCCAACTGGCAGGGTTAGCCTTGGAAATGAGATCCTTCTTACTCTAAGATGGTTGGAAAGGAAGACAGATAGCTGGCTGCGGAGAGAAAGCATGAGTGTGTGGTACCTCCACAAGCAGAACGTCACAACTGCCGTGTTCCAGGGCATCCACCCGTTTTTTAACCAACACTTGACTGGCCCTGTGACTAAAACTGGTAGAACGCATCTCGGTACTTAGTAGAGCATAGGTTCTTCTGTCTCGATGCAGAAAGAATCCAGTAAGAGGCAGAGTGACAGGTAAGGAAGGAGTTTATTAGAATAGGAGGCTTGTGAGAAATACTAGCTGTCAGGCAAGAGAGTGCCACATTGAGAACTTAGTGGGCTACAGTTTTATAATCAAAAGGAAAGTGGGGAGGGGGAGAAGACCACCCTCTTCCTCATTCTTGAGTAGACGTCGAGCTTCCATCATCAGCCCGTGCCCCTCCTCCACGTTGGGCGGGGGAGTTTTCTTGTCCCTACATGGTCAAACTGGGACTGTCATGGTGCCATGGAAATGAGCAAGAAGTTGGTAACATATGGTAAATCTTCTCAGATTTCAGTATAAAGTCACCTTTTCCTTATATTTTTGTTTTTAGTGTGCCCAGAAGAGCATGTCCTAGGAATCATTAGCTTACTGAGCTCACTGGGCAGGATGTGGGTCTCAGGCCACCATTGTTGTATTGTCTGGGGGCCTGTCTCATGCTTCTGTTGCATGGTCTCGTTGCTAAAACAAGCCTGCTTGGTTTTGTGGTTAAGCAAACCTGCTTTCTTGAGTGATCATCAAGTTACAGGGGTCTCCCATACTGTTTCCTTTACTTAGGATCCGTTAGTGGGATTAACTATTTAATCACCTACTTTGTCCCTTTACTCTGTCCCCACCATGACAAGGTAGAGAGCCTCGCTGTGGCTCCAAAGAAGGTGTCCGGATAGGCTAAATGTCAGTGGACCAGGACCAATGAGGGTCTGAAAAGGACAATGTAATCAGATGGTGACAATTGAAAAAAGGAAGCATTTGTTAGGGAATCATGATAGGATAACCCTCTCGAAGCACAGAGGAGAGCAGAGAGCCTGACAACCCCTCTCCTTCCCAGTGTGTCCAGAAATATGGGAAGGACGGTCCTGACGTGAATCATCATGGCCTGGCCAGGTCTGGATCAGAAGTGGAGCCCAAACTAGCAAATTATAGACCTGGAATGAAGTCAGAGATTGTAACTCCAAATCCAGACTCTTTTCACAAGGAGAACATTAGGGTAAAAGATTTGCCTGGAGCAGTAATTGTATGCATTGGGATTGAGTGAATTTGGAGGTCTGCAATAAAGCAGCATTCATCTGAGAGGCCAAATGAGTAATAATGAAGAATTTAGCTACCGGAGTTTATGAAATTGACCAAGCCTAAATTCCATTTGGAAAATTGCCATAGTTGCCTCTGCAGGACTCTGACTTGGTTCGTATCAATAGTTGTTCACTCTGGCAAGAAAAAAATAAGCCGAACAAAATACGGGGCTCCCGAAATCGGGCTGCCCAGTGCAGAACTGTTTCACTTGACCACACTTGGATTCTTCCAAGCTCTCTCTCCCACCAATTTTTCAGCCCTATTTCTTACATTTCTGCCCATAACTTTACTGTTCCCTAATAAAATGGCACAAGCACATGTCTCTGGAAGGAAGCGCGATCCCCAAGTCCTCATGGCTGGACCACTGTTTTAGAAAACAGCACACCTCTGACTTGATTCCATTTCATTGCCCAGAAATGCTAGCGATTTGGGGGGAAAGGGGTTTTAGTACAGCTTTAGCTGATGATCGCTTTCAGTAAGGGGGAAATAAATTGGCTCAATAAAGGTTTTTGAGCAAAACAAACAAACAGAAATCTTGCTAGGACAGTCCGGTCTCAACATTAAGGAAATAGCAGCTTAGGATGACAGCTCACCAATCGGGACATCACCTCACCTCCCTCAGGTAAGGTTTTATAGGGTCAGAGTACCATTTCAGGCTAGTTTATACTGTGTTTAAATCTTCTGCAGTCTCTTTGGAACTTAGTTATTCTTGTAACGTTCCTATTTCATGTTCATTCAATCTAAAAATGTGGCTTTTCTGAAGTGTTACAAGATAGGCACAAATCAGAATGCTACACAGCAGTGGTGGTGTTGGCCGTGTGTGGTTCTATTAGGTTGAGTCAGTTTAGTGCTGGATAAAGAGAAGGACTAAATTAGAATTTTGGATGGCAGAAATAGTCTCCCATCTGGCACTGTAATTACATACTACCTTGACCTTGCTGTTCTAGCACTAGGGTTCCTGAGGGGCACACACAAGATTTAGGAGATATATATTATTTAGAATATCTTCTTTATCTTTCTGAAAAAATAAGCTGTATAAAAATTATTTTAATATGCCTCTCGCTTTTAAAATGAAATAACTTCCAGACGCCTAAGAAATGTGACCACTTTATGGTCGAAATCAACAGCCGAGATCTGTCTATTTTCACGCATGACATCAGACGTTATTTCAACTAGGACACTGTTTCAGTACACTCTTCGGTGAGCCGGTCCCTGGGCTTTTCTTTCAAAGGGTCGGTCTTGGTTGCTGCTGACACGCGGCATTTTCAAAGACTCAAAGTGGTCTTTATTACAACCCTTGACTTCACCTTCTATGCTAACGGGAAATTTTATACAGCTCTAATCTCCCTGTCGCAGCCCAGCAGGAAGTTGTGCTCTGCCTGGTTCGATACTGCCACCTACTGGCAAAATATATTCCCCCCCCCCCTTCGCATTTTATTGATTTTTTTTCTGGGCTGACACTTAGTGCTTCCTGGAATCCATGTGGAATTAGCTTTTAACTTTCTACCTAAAGCCACAGGCTGGACTTATAACCAAATAAAATCACCATCTGAATCTCTTCTATTGCAAAATAGGGCTGAAATCACCCAGGCAAAGTGTAAGCCCATTTTTACTGTCAAACACAAGCGTGTGTCACCATCCTGCATTTTCTCAGGCCCTGCCCACAGGGTGACCCGAAGCAGCCAATAGCCAGGGCCTTCTCTCTGCCCTCTGGTCTCTCCCCACGCATTGTCCTACGGGGTCTAAGTCTCTAAGTCCCTCCAAATGGCTACTGCACTCACAGGCGACCAAATAAATGGATTGCTTTTAAACAGAAAAATGGCCCTGATTGTCATTAAATATAACTAGTGCCTTATGTACATTTCATTGGAAGCACCAGCTCGAATTAGCCTGTCAGAATTTCACTACTCCTGATGCCAGTGTGTCAAGGGGCACAAACAATCAGCTCAAGAGAGTAAAGAAAAGGCTCGTCACAGCCTTTACAGCATCCTCTTCTCTGAGTTCCATCCCTTTGCATGGTGCCTGATTTATTTCAAATTCTTTTCATGTTTGAAGTGCACGTGTGTGTGTGTGCACGCGCGCGCGTGTTACCCTTCAAACTTCAAAACCATCGCACGGTAAAACCTTATTTGTTATAAGGGTCCAAGTGCTTTTTTTTCTCCTTTGACTCCCCTTCTGCAGATGAGAATTTATCAAAGGCTGAATCCTAACCCTTTGTGAGAAAAACAAAGTATGCTGAAAAGAGGATGTAAAATTCACGTTGAAACTGGAAAGATCAAACTTGAGGAATATTGACCCAGCACGACTAAATACCAGCAAATCTGAAGGCTTCAGGACTACCAAGAGTAGCTCTTTCCAGGCGGTGAGAAAACAGAAATAAGTCTGTATTTAATGTGGAATCAGAAGAAGAGTCCCTTTGGTGCCATGTCCTGCCTCCAGGAAAAGTCAGTATGATATTGGATCTTTTTGAGAAAAGCTTCAACACACACTCCTCCAAAACAAACGCTTGGAACAGACCCCGCCAGCCGACGGGGGGAATGTTTCCCAAAAGATGCAAATCCACTCCTGCAGTGAGAGCTGGGATTGCTGCAGATCCTAATCCCAAGGATTGTGAGGAAAGCTCTTTAAATATTGGAGGAATGTGCCCCAAAGACACATGTGTTGCGGGATCACGTGCCACGGTTCACCAGCCTTGGGGCCATGACAGGGGAGTCCACGAGTTCCAGAAAAAACAGGCAATCCCACACAAGCCGCTCAGAGGCTGGCAAGAGGGGCGGTGGAGACCCAACCTGGGTCTCTTCCCCTGGAGTCAGCATAAAGGATGCAAGTGTCTCTTCATGCTCAAAAAGCCAATTTTCTACCAGCAAATTATGAAAACATCCTCTTTTGTCTTCAAACCCTTTTTCTCCCATGCCGTATCAGTCAGGTATCTCTAGAGAAACAGAACCAATGAGAGAGAGAGAGAGGGAGAGAGACTTATTTTAAGGAATTGGCATGGGAGATTGTGGAGGCTGGCAGGTCCAGAATCTACAGGGCAGGAGGGCAGGCTGGACACGCAGGCAGAGCTGACGTTGGGATCCTGAGGCTAAATTCCTTCTTCTCCAGGAGACCTCTTCAGGCCTTCAACTGATTGGATGAGGCCCACCCACATGATGGAGGGTAATGGGCTTTACCTAAACCAAGCGCAGAGTGATTGCAAATGTTCATCACATCTACGGAGTAACCTCAGAGCACCGCCTAGATGGTATGTGATGTAACAACCAGCATCACAGCCCAGCCAAGCTGACATAAAACTCCCACCACATCCAGGTCCTCTCCATCTAGGTACCCAAGAGGCTACACACTGAATATAAATCTATGTCACTTTCATATCACTTAAGATTCTGAAACATTTAGACCCCGGTTTAAAATATAACTGGATCCATCCTGTCACTTTCTCTCCTCTACCTTTCAACCTTTCTGCTCCATCTGCCTTTCTTGCCTAAAATCTGGCTTGGGGAGAGCTGGTCTCCTTCCGAGGGGTCAGCTGGCTTTCTAGTGAGGCCACAGGCTGGAGTCCTGTCCCCTGGAAGCCGCCGGAAGGGCACAGCGTGGAGGATCTCCAGTGATCTCTGCCTTGGTCAGGTACCGCCAGGTGTTCACGGCCTGTCTGTCGCAGGGCCTGGCTCTCCTCCACAGGTACGAACAGGCCAGCCAGGGTGGCAAGTTAAATACTAGTGTCTGAATATAGAATCTGAATAGAAGTCAGCAAGTATAACAGGATCTGCTTGGTTATTTTGTTTTAATTCCCAAGAGAAAATAAATGTGTTCATTCCCCCTAGGTATCTCCCACCAGCACTGCAGACAGAGCCCCTCTGTGTCCGGTACCCCAGGCTCTGTGTCGGCAGGCGGCCCAGGTGGCAGCCTCGCGGGGCCCTGAGGCAGAGGTCGGGAGCCCCCTGTGCTTCAGGGATCGTGTCTTGCCCTCCACGCGATTTCAGCCCGACTCGGTGCGCAGACCACGGGCAGAGGCTGCACTGCGGACCCCAGGCTTCCCCGGGCTGCCACGCCCCCAGCCCCCCACAGGGGAGCGCAAAGCGACAGAGTAGCTCACGTTGGTGCACGGATTCAGAGCCCAGGGCAGCCCCGGCCCTAGAGGGACAGGCAGTGCAGCCCACGCCGCTCACACCTGACAGGTGCCAGCAGCGGACCTTATCCCCAAGGCTTCTCGGAGCCCACGGGACGCAGACCGGAGCACGCGTCGCCATCAGACCTGCTCCAGGGGATTTTGGCCGCCGAGACAGGACGCTGCTCCCTCGCCCCCAGTGGGACGGACTGCAGAGCGAGCGGTCACTCCCATACCCGATATCCCTGCCCACACAAAGTGCTGTTTTTTTTATTTTTGAGATTAAGTATTTTTTTAAATTGAAGTAGAGTTGATTTACAAAGTTGTGTTAGTTTTAGGTGCACAGTTAAGTGAATCAGTTATATATATATTTATTTATTTATACATACGTAAATGAATCATATAATATTTGTCTTTCTCTGTCTGGCTTTCTTAGCATGATAACCTCCAGGTCCATCCAGGTTGCTGCGAATGGCATCATTTCCTTCTCCTTTATGGCCAAGTAATATTCCATTATATATGTAAGGATTTACGGGGTGTGGCACCATGAGACCACAGCCTAGGAGGCGTGGTTAGTGCTGGTCTGGAATCACACGGCAGGTAAGAGGCTGTCATCCTCCGGCTCAGGAGACTGCCGGCGGCCTGCTGGCTGCTCTGGACACGGTGTGGCAGAGGAAGAACATTGCCCTGAGTGACCAACGCTGCTCAGAGCATTAATACAAAACGTAATCGCTGAGATTCACTATAAACAAATTAGCTGTGCGTACCGGATAAAGAAAATAGAAGATCCATGAAGGTCACGCGCACACACAGGGAGGAGCAAAGAATTCGGAATTACTGACTTGGTTCTAGGAACAAAGTAATACAAGCAGTCAACCAGGGCATACACTGTCCATGAGCAATCGCTGGTCAGGACAATACATCACAAACAACAGGCAGGCAACAGAGCCACTGGAGCCTAAGACTGAACAGGCTGTGGATCTAACTTCCAGGAAGCAAATCACTTTAGGTTAACAAAATCAGGCATCATGCCATAAACTTTCTAAAGTAGTTGTTATTTGATTTGGGGGTGGTTAGAACATATTCTCTAGTAGATTACTTCTTTATTATTATTATTTTTTATATTTCTAAGAGCTTTGTTGATATCTATCTGAGTACACTGTGCATATTTAGAGGGTACAATTTAAGAATTTTGACAAGTTTATATCCTGTAATCAATGTTATGAAATAAAAACCATGTGCAAAGTTTCTTTCTGCACCTTTGAAATCCTTCCCTCCTGCCCCTTTCATTTCACCTCCATCCCCAAGAACCAGTAACCCACTTTCAGTCATTATAGGTGAGTTTGCATCTCACAGAATCTTATATAAGTGAAACCATGCAATATATCCTTTCTGCTTCTTTCATTCAGCATCGTGTTTTGGGATTCATCCATTTGTGGCCCGTATCAATAGTGTATTCCTTTTTATTGTTGGATAATATTCCATTGTATGGATATATCTATCCAGCCATCTATGGATAGACATTTAGGTTTTCTTCAGTTTGAGGCTCTTGCAAATAAAGCTGCTATGAATGTGTGTACAAATGTTTGCAAGGACGTGTTCTTTCATTTCTCTGAATACCTAAGAGTAGGATGCCCTGGTTATGTGAGAGGTGTATGTTCAAGTTTTTGAGAAACTGCTGAATCCTTTTCCATTTTACAGTCACACCAGTGCTGTGTGAGAGTTTCAGGCCCTCCACAACCTTGTCAGCACTTGCATGGTCATTCATTTTCATGTAAGATAGTCTATAAGGTATGTCTCACAGTGGTTTTAATTTTCAGTTCCCTTAAACCTAGTGGTTTTAATTTTCAGTTCCCTTAAACCTAGTAGTAAACCTAGTAGCATGTCTTCATGAGCTTCTTTCCAATGGTTTCATTGACTTCTCTCATCGATTGATCTTATAGTCAACCACTAATTACTTTTTGGCTTTACTATCACAATTTGTCGTTTATTTTGCATAGATGCTCAAGGTGTAGTTTTCTTCCAACCTCTATTATTTACTGTGGAACACACAGCATAATATCAATTGTCAATCAGTTGCAAGACAACTCTTTTAGGTAAAAATGAACCAAAATAAAATTTTAGAGTTTTATATTCAAATTCATTTGAGAAATAAACTTTCCATATATTGCTTTATCAGAGAGAAAAATGTGCTCTCACTTAAGAAATATATTTTCTCATTAAAGTCAATCTAAATGCAATAAACATTAGTTTTAACTCATTTGGAAGAAGGCTTGAACAACTCTTACACTGCACCTAAATTTATACCTAATTTTCTTGGGTATAATTTCTAAGTTCAAAGGTTTTTCATAAAGATTTTTAAAATACTTTTCTGCCGAGATTTATGCTTTGTCTTACCATAGCTACTACCTTTACAACATTTAAATGCTCCATTCTTATTCTTAGTCATTTCTAAGTTTTCCAAGGCTGATTTTATCAGTGTGAGGATAAATAAGTTTCATTGGCTGAATAATTGAACACATATCCCCCATGTGTACATGTGTTTGAATATGTGAGAGAAAGAGAAGTAAAGAACAAGCTATATTTCCTTTCAAAAATATTATTGTAAACATGTAAATCCAGTGAGACTTTACACATTTGGTATCCTCTACTAGTAAACTACATCAAAATAATAATAATAAATATATTTTCCCAGCCATATAAAAGGTCAAATAAACATTCATAATTGCAAAACATCCCAGTTACAACAATAATATAGCAAGCAATAAAGAGTCACCTTTCTGCAATATGCCTTTTGTATGCTCATCAATCAGCTGTTATTTCTCTCATCTGATGATACTGTTTAAATATGTGAGTGTATTGTGAAGTCCTTAAGATTCTTCACTGACTATAGCTAAATACTTTCATTGCAGTAATGTAAAGTTTTACGGCAAAATAGAGAAATGAATTGTTCAAAAATGAAAAAAAAAGAAGTCTTTCCAGGAAAGCACTGAGGCAGGGAACAGGAGGGGATAGGTAAAGAGGGGAATCAGAGAAAATGATGAAAAGTAAATAAGGTGTCAGAAAGCCAAGAAAGCGTTTAATGAGGTGGAAATGAAGAGTCTATGGGAGGATAAAAGAAGAAAAGTGTCCAAGTATATTTTGAAAATTAGGCCAAAGATTAAATTAGTCCAAAGAGTTCAAAATTAGGCTGAAGATTAAAGAGAAATTCTCTCACCCAGGTCTTAAGTTAGAGGCCATCCCCGCCCATAGCTCGCCCAGCACCTGGGCAGCAGGGGCCAACAGAAGACAGAGTCTGCACAGACCTGGAGAGCAGACTTGTGGTTGCCAAGGAAGGGGGGGTGGGGGAGGGATGGATTGGGAGGTTGGGGTCGGCAGATGCAAACTATTGTATCTAGAATGGATAAACAACAAGGTCCTCCTGTAGAGCACAGGGAACTCTATTCAATATCCAGGGATAAACCATAATGGGAAAATATATATATGTATATATGTATAACTGAGTCACTTTGCCGTACAGCAGAAATTACCGCAACCTTGTAAGTCAGCCATACTTCGATAAAATTAAAAAAGAAGAAGAAGACAGGGTCTATTCCTGTGCCCACCAAGGAGTAATGTGCTTCTGTGGTCGTCCTCCTTCCCTCCCCTGCCCCTCCTCCCCCTACACGGTGGCAGCAGGTGTGAAAGAAAGCGCTCTGGACACAGCAAGCCAGTGACGGAAGCATTCCAAGACAGAGTTTCAATAATATTGCAGCCTCTTGACCCGGCTGCTGAAGACCTTGTAATAACAGTGTGTATTGAATCAAATTATTATGACATGCATCTCAAGACCTCTGACGTCACAAACAAGCAGAAGTGCCTGCTAAGTGGTGCATGGCCATGATAAGGTTTGCCTGTCTCTACACTGGCACTCCCTGAGCATTGGAGGGGAATAGAAATGTAAGGGTAACGGAAGCTGTCTGTGCACAGCTCTTCAAATGCACCAGGTATGGCTGGGAGTCCCTGGTTGAAAGGATCGCCCTCTCTCTCAGCCTCGGAGGGACGTTTGCCATCCCAAATGCCAAATAATTGTTGTTAGGATCATAACAACAAGCCAAACGTAATTGAATTTGGATGGAGCATTTTAAAATGTTGTAAAGCAGGCTGCCCTGCCATCTTGTGGTTGATATTATACAAAGAAAATCTCCTGTTCAAAATTGACACAACAAAACTTGATCTTTATTTCTTGAGAGGATGGTGTCCGTATTTCAAGATGGAATGTTCCAGAGAACTAAACTAAGAAGAGGGGGTGGCAGGGGTCTTCAACTCAGCCCAACTTCAACCATCCCCATGCCACTTTTCAACACGTACTTGGAACTCTCAATAAAAATTCATGAGAAACATGTTACTAATCAAATTTATTGATTCACTTATTTTGAGTGTACAGTTCAATGGATTTTGACAAATGCAAACAAAACTGTCGCTACCACCACCACAAATAAAATTTTCCATTACCCCCCAAATTTCCCTCATGCCTGTTTGCCACACTGCCCCCCCATACCAGCCCTAACCACGGATCTGCTTTCTTTTATATTACGCCAGGTTTCGAATTTTTGATAAATTGAATCATACAGTATATTTGCTTTGCTTCCTGACTTCTTTCACTCACCATGATCTGGAGGTTTACCCATGTTGCATGTACCATGAACTTAATCTTTTTTCTTGCTGAGCAGTATTCCATTGTAGGGATATACCATATTTTGTTTATTCATTCATTACCTGGTGGATGTCTAAGTAGTTTCAGTTCGGGCTAATTATAACTAAGTCAGTCAACATTTGTACACAAGTCTTTTCATTTCTCTTGAAGTGCCTTGGAGTAAATTCACAAGGTCATATCGTGAGTATATAATAACTTTGTAAGAAGCTGCCTGAACTTGCTCCAAGGTGGTTATATCATTTTATTTTCCAACCAGCAGTGTATGACAGTGGACACCTCACTTTAGCTGACAGAGCAAGTATGCCGGAATATCTCACTACGGTTTCAGGATGCGTTGTCCTGTTTACTAATGATATGCATCACACCTGTGAAATAAGATTCATATTTTATGGCAAGACAAGAAACATTTAAACATAAAAATTCTTCTCTGCCCTTTGGCCTCCCCTCTCCCTCCACTGCACGTTGTGTATCTGCATTATGCATCAACCAGACCTCCCCCATCAGCAGGAGCACCTGCTCAGCCATAAAGAGCAGCGTTCTCCCAGCATCAACAAGACGACTCCTTAAAAGTAACCTTCCTTCTTGATCTCGTAAGGGGCCATGTGGCGCTTAGCTCTGGATTGTGTGAGCTGTCAATAATACGTACATCAGTTGATGCACAGCTCTCTGTCTCAAAAAACTTATATAAACCGTGTCTTGACTTCTAACGGGTGGAACAGTTCTCAGAGCTTTCTGAGATGCTCTTCCCAGATTACAATCCTCAAATTTGGTTTGAATAAAATTTTCCAATGGTTTCTTAGATCAACTGATTGATTTTTCATCAACACACTACAAGTGTACAATACACATGAGCAGGTACAGATGTTCAGATAAGTACTTAACAAAGATTCAAAGAGTCACATAAGCAGACTTCTGGAATCTTTTCTCTGCACAGCTCACAACTCTTCTGTCCACTGTCCTGCACATTCCAGCCTCTTTGTCTCTCCAACTACCAACACTCACTGGTGACCTCCCTCCTGCTCTAAGGCCCCCTCATTTGTTCTCTTCTCTCAGGGAACACAGTACTACATTGCCTGTTGCCCAATGTCTGTAAGCAGTTCTTTCATTATTTTACCCAGTTTCTAGATTTTTAGAGTAGGAAGGCAAATCTAATCCCAGATAATCCATCAAGTGATAAAAGTGAAAATTCCCAGGAAGTTATCTTTTGATATTCAGTGAAAATTGAATGTGTGTATTAGCTCCCTGTGGCTTCCATAACAAATTATCACAGACTTGGTAGTTTAAAATGACGGAAAGTTATCCTCTCACAGTTCTGGAAGCCAGCATCTGAAATCAAGGTATTGGTAAGGCTACATTCCCCACAGGGGCTTTAGGAGAAGATCCATTCTTTGTCTCTTCTAGCTTCTGGGGGCTGTCAGCGTTCCTTGACTTGTGCCTGCATCCCACGGGAAAGGTCTTCAAAACCACATTCCAGTCTAATCCCCTGATTTAAAACTCTGGAAAATGAGGCCCCCCAAAATGAAGAAGACATTTTCACTCAAGAAGCAGAGGAAATATACAGATTCCCAGACGTCACCCTTAGAGGCTCTGAGTTGGAATAGGAGCAGGGAATCCAAATTTTCCAAAATCGGAGAAGATTCTGATGCAGGTGGTCATTGGACCACACTGAGAAAGAGCATTCAAAGGGCCCTCACCTGGCCAGGAAACAAGGTGTATAAGAATGTCCACAAGCCAAAGGAGCAGAATACACCATCAGAGTGGACAAATGATTAAGCCTACAATTTCAGCATCAGTGCTCCTAGCGTCTGCTACTTTCATTAGACTCAAAGAGTCATGACCCTTGTAATATTATCACCTGATTTATTCGCTGAAATGGATCCTTCTCTTCTCTAAATCTTGACCTCTAGCAAGCTGATCATAATAGAAAGCCACTGGCCACATCTGAAGGTTTTTGCACTTATAAATTCACTTATGCCTTATGAATGAGGTAGCACTAGGATCAAAGTCCTCTTGGACTCTCCTGGTGCCAAGTTCCATCTTTAGGCTACAGGTGTTCCCTAAAAGTGAACATGGTCCTACCTTCCCTACTGATGAAACTCTAAACTTGCCCCTCAAACATATCCTGATCAGAGACTTCACAGCAAATATTTTCAGATTTTTCTAATGGCTTTAAAAAGAGGACACAAATGAAATGCATAACGTACTTAATTTCGTAAATTGACCTTGAAACTATTTCAGTATCCCATGGATCAATAGGAAATAGGGGGAAGAAAATTTAAGTGGTCTATAATGATATTTTAAAAAGCTAGAGAATAATAACTACATGGAAGTTTACATGACTGACATTTTTAGCTAAAGATCAGCTAGAAAATGATTTTTGTCTATGTGTTCTCAGAGCCAAAACCACCAGTCAATTCAATCAATCCAAATGAATTCAAAAGTCAAACTGGTTAGAAGAAAAATCCTAGTGACTCCTAAAGTTTCCATTTGAACAGGTAAAATATTATAAAAACACAAAGACATTTATAAGACTTAATACACAGTGCCATAAGAACTCTCTTTTATCCACTGAAGGAAATGAAAAGTGTGTATAAATCTAGCTTGGACCCTTGTCAGTTACATGAGAAATGTAAACCACTTGATGACATGGGCTAAGCTTTATTCATCACAGTGTGTAACATATAGAAGGGGTTGAATAAATATTTGAACAACTCCATAGGAATAGACTTATGTTTTCCTGGAATAGAAAAGAAAGCTTTTAATAAAAGTATTTTATTATTATTACAAAATAAATAATGTAAAGAACCCATGAATTTTGAAATGAGTTGCTGAGTGAAATCTGTTATTTCTTTCTGCTGAATTCTCTAAGTCCTAACCTGACAAAATTAGATAGCAGTAAATTTCCTTATTCCTTCATATGTCTACATACTATATTTCATTTACCCTTGAGACTCAAGCCAATTTAAATAAAATAGCATTGCTTTTCAAAAGTAAGCAATTACTTCAGGGAAAACTTTGATAAAATATTTCATGTAGCTCAAAAACATTTCAATAACACCTCCAGATACCCAATTTTTTAGAAATCCTCTATTCTATTCTCTCCTGCATAGTTACCCCTATTACCCATTCATTCCACTGGTGGCACTCCAGCTGGCAATCACAAACGTATCCCATACACTCCTGGAGAGAAAGTGAGATCTGAAATGAATATTTCATCCTTTCACTATAAACGTTTCTTTATGTTTTCAAGTGTCTCCATAGAAAGTCTTGGGTAAAAATGATAAGTGTAAATGGAATGCAAAATGGAAAATACTTTTAACTATTTTAAATGACTTGGTTTGAGAATAAAAATATCAAGCTGGAAGTGGGGAGTAGGCAGCGTGGGACAGGGTGGGAGTGGGATGGGTATGATAATGACCTGGTAACAGACAAATAAGCCCCAAAATGTCACTGCAGCAGCAACTCCAAGCTAGAGTTCTCAACAGTGATGATTTTCAGGAGCAGATCAGTGCAATCTGTTACCTGGGACCCCTTGCCTGACTGCTTCCATGGTAACATCTCCCTCCCTCTCAATTCCCAAGGGCTGTTACACAAAGCTGAGAAGTGGGTCTGGAGTCTTGATGTTCATTGAGGCTACATCCTGCAAGTACAACCAAGTTTCAACAAATTAGATATCTAAGTAAATAGGATCCCAAAGCAGTGCTAGATAATCATTAGACTCTCACATGACTCAAAAGGCCTGTCAAGATTTTCTAACACATGAGGATTATGTTTGTAAAAACAAATTACTCTATTGACAAAATATGTCCAAAGCTATTAGTAGAGATTTGCAATTGGAAACACAACCGAAGGAAGGTGTTCTCCTTGTGCCTGGGAATCAGAAAGCTGGGAAGAACATTCCTTCTACTCCAGCCACAAGAAAAAGCTGGATAATTTCAAAAACATAATAATGGTATCCCAACAGAGAGCTAAGGTCACAGAGCAAATAACCTAAAATCTACAGAAAGGCATAACCATCCAAGGAAAGAGGTAATGGACCCTGGCTCACTTGTAGTAGAGCATGGGAAGAAACAGTAGGCACCAAGAATTGATCCAAAAATTGTAGAAATTCCTAAAGGCTTGTGTGGGCAAGCCTGAGAATACAGAACTTCTGGAAGCCAGAGACACAAGAGGAGGTCACACCCTCTCGCTGTATCCTTACATACTTCTGCTGGGTGCTCCCAGAAAGGCAGGGCAGAGAAAGCTATGGGCTCTGGTGCAGCCTGGGGGAGGTGATGGTTTACTAGTGCAGAAAAGGCACAAGATAAAAGGACTCCTCCCCTCTGAAAATTAAGCTTTAAGCCACTACTAGAACCCAGCCAATCCCAGCGCTCACGTGATGACACATTGCAGCTGGGGAAAGAGTAAAAGGAACAAAAGCCTTCTGTCCTGGGGAAGGTGAAGGAAAACTCCTGGACCCAGGATCCTAAATCAATTCAGTGAGGTCTTTTACCACTGTGGGAAGAAAAGAAAGACCTCCCAGAATCACTGAAAAAAAAAAAAAAAATCATGACTCAGGTACATAGAGCCTAAGACTGAGGCTACACTGGGAAACAGAGAAACGCTCCCTCCCAGTGCCCCCCACCAGGCTATCAAGCACCGAGGAACAAGTGACAACAATCTACCACTGGGAGGGGGGTGAGAGCATTGGGTTGAATTGTGTCCCCCCAAACTATATGTCAGTCCAAACACCTAGTACCTGTGAATGTGACCTCATTTGGAAATGGAATCTTTGGATTTGTTATCAAGTTAAAATGAGGTTATTGGATCAGGTTGGCTCTAATCCAATGACTGGCATCTTTATAAAAGGAACTTGAACACAGACATACAGAGTGGAAAAGGCCTTGTGAGGCAGAGACATTCACAGACAGAAGATGGCCATACGAAGACAGAGGTGTAACGGGGAAGAACAAATCTGGCTCCATATTGGATCTGTTTTTTTTACTTTAACCTTCATAGTCTATTGATTTTGCTACAAGTTAATCACTAAAGGGATGTTGCCTATAACTTAAATTATACATAATGGCCCATCACCAGGAACCCTGCCACCTATGCTTGAAGTTAAGCTAAAATACCCTTGTTTAGCTGCAAGAAACATCCTGACCAGGCCCACCTATGAATGGCTGCAGGAAGGAAGAAATTAACCCATCCCCTCCAGAGTCTGGCTGGAACCAGGAAATATTTGTAACAACTTATCACCTTTATTACTTTACCTCCTCACCTACCCCTCTTTGTTCTATATAAGAAATGAACACCCAAACCCAGGCAAGATGGTTCTTTAGGACACGAGTCCACCATCTTCTCAGTCTGCTGGCCTTCTGAATAAAGTCGCTATTCCTTGCCCCAGCAATTCGTCTCTCAATTTATTGGCCTGTCGTGCAGTGAGCAGTATGAGCTTGAACTCGGCAACAGAGGCAGCGATCGCAGCGATGCTGCCACAAGCTAATGAACACCTGGGGCCACCAGAAGCTGCAAGAGGCAAGGAAGGATCCTCCCCTGGAAGACTGCAAGGAACATGGCCCTGCTGGCACCTTGATTTCAGCCCTCTGGCCTCAAGAACTGTGAGAGAATACATTCCTGTTGCTGAAAGCCATCAAGTTTGTGGTAATTTGTTACAGCAGGCCTGGGAAACTAATACCCAGCCCCCCAGGCATAGGAGCACAGCAAAGATTAAGAGCTGAAGATGGAGGATGAACCTGAGAAAAGCCCTCAGGATACCAGCCACCACCTTCAACACAAAGCAATACTAACAGAATTTGAAGCTAGGGCTGCAGTGAGTGGAACGAGGGCAACAATAAAACCTAAATCCAGCTCAGATATTGACTGGACTGACTTCACGTGCCATACTCAAAGCATTATAGATGAAACATGGACCCATATACGAGCTCAGTCTCTACAAGTCTACAATACTCAGCACTCAAAAATTATTAGACACGCAGAAACTCTGACATATCATCTTCAAGCTGCTAAAAGTCAAAAGTAAAAATAAATTCTTGAAGGCTACCAGAGATAAAAATACCTGACACACAGAGTAACAATACAGGAGATTACAGAAGACCTCTTGTCAGAAAATATGCAACGTTAAATATGATAGAGGGTTTTTATTTTGCCATATTACCCTTATTTCAATTACCTGTAATTGTCATTGTTGCTCCCAGATTATCTTCCAAGTATCTGTAAATTCCTTAAACCATTGAATATTGAGAATTGAATTTATGCTCTTTCTCTCTTGGCCCTTTCAAATAAGATGTGTTTGCCGCTTCAACCCCCAAGATTCAAGCGGCGTAAAGAAAAGACTATCTCGTTCTGCCTTATGTTCTCCATAGGCACTAAAACGGTGCTTCTCACATAAGAGGCATCAGTCAATCAGTTTGGAAGTGAAATTGAAATTGTTCTTGTATTATTTCATTGTCTTGTATTTTATATCATACTTTTCCCTTCTTTATTCAATCTTTTCATAGTTATCTAATCATATCCTCTATGTGTTCATTTTCACTTGCAGAAAGAAGTGATCTAAAAAATTCTGCAGTGAGTTTGCAAATATTATACAATGTTTTAATCAGTAAAAACTTTTGCTTTGATTGATAGCTTTACTAGGAAAAATCAAGTTGCACACTTCAGTATATTTTATTCAATTATGGTGTTTTGCAAGAAGAGTTTATAATTAAGTTATGCTAGGTTAAAAAAATGATAATAACAAGCCCTTTCAGAAAATCTTATGCGAAGCTTCTGCATTTTGACACAGTCTTGAGTCCGTGTGTTAGAGGAACAGTGGTTGATAAGTCAGAGTCTATATCTTTTCGGTTTGGTCAAGGTTAAGAAAAGGACTTTAATTTAAATTAAAATGTTATGATAAAAAAAGATCGAGCACCCTTTAACAACGAATTCAATCATTCATCAAATGTTTATTAATTTCTTACTACATGCCAGGTACTCTTCAAGGCATTTAAGATACACTGGTGAACAAAACAAAACAAGACAAAAATACCCATGCCTTCAAGGAGCTTAAATTTTGCCAAGGGAGGATGAAAGATAAGTAAGTAAATAATGTAGCATGTTGGAAGGTGATAAATACTCTGGGGGGAAAAAGTGAAGCAGGAACAAAGGAAGGTAGCAGAAGTGGGTCACATTGTATGAGGCACATGGAAGAATAAGGTAGAGAAAAAGTGTGGAATTTGTTGGAGAAACACAATCAACAGATCAAATTAATAATCCATAGTTAGAAATCTTGCTATAAAATATGACTATTTCATCTATTTGATGTTTTCTAATGATTATCCACTATACTCATAATGTATGCTTACTTTATGCCTCAACTATCGTATTCAATATCTATCCACAACCAAATATGTGCACTTATGCAAGATTCTAGCATGCATACATTTATTCATGAATATCTTCCCAACAGCGGCACGGATTACAACTCTAGGATAGATGGAATTCCACTGTCTCCCCCTGGGGATAATTAGAAAAAGAGAAAAGTGGGGTTTGGGTACAGAAATGGGACAAAAAGCAGATGGCAAAGCAGAAGTCAAGTTTTCTTACAATGAAGTCTTCTGAGAAGTAAAGGACATGAAGAGGATATGAGAGCAGGACTTAGAGCTTCTTAGAGTCTCCTGTTAAAAAGGGAGTTAAGAAATGTGTAGATAAAATAAATCTTATTTTAAATATCTCTAAATATCTGTGTGCCTGGAGCAAACCAACCACTGCCCACCAATGGAGATGCCGAAACACACCCAAAGCAATGAACTGAGCCCAGGCCGGGGCCCCAGCTCTGAAGGGAAAACACTCAACTTGAGGAGGTGTGGACCGCCCTGGCTCCTGAGTGGTGATAAAAGACTTAAGAACATGTATATGTATCACCGAATCACTTTGCTGTATACCTGAAACTGAAACAACATTGTTAATCAACTATACTCCAATATAAAATAAAAAGTTAAAAAAATTTAAAAAAGAACACATACTCTGGAGCCAGGACACCTCCCCTGCTTACAAACCCCACGATCTCAGTCAGTTGTTAGGCCCTGCAGGGCTTGCTTCAGCTTCTTCTTTATAAAGTGAGAATAATGACAGGGTACCTACTCTTACGGGTGGAAGGAGGATTAGATTAACTGATGTACACAAGACACATAAAGCATCAGAAAAAGTGTCACAAATTCGCTGTGCCCATCACTGTTCTAGGCTCGGAGGACAGAGTGGACAAAACCAACTTAAATCTACAACTTTTGGAGCTGACATTCAAGCTGGGAGGAAGCAGGCAATAAACAGAGTCAATAAGTAAATTAATTGGGGTGTTACATGATATATATGTCTGGGGGAAGAATTAAGCAGGTATGAAGGATGGGAGATGGAGGGCTGTAATTTTGAGTAAGGTAGTCATGGATGGCCCCACCAGGGCACCCTGAGCAGAGACTCAGTCCACAGGGAGAGGCCAGAGTGTTCTGGTTGGAACCAACTGGGAGGAGGGGTCGCAGAACAATGGTGGGCGGAGCCATGAGAGCCAGACAGGCACCTAAGCACTTGGGAATTTACTCTTCAGGACTGGGTGCCAGGGAGCCTGTGAGCAGAGTAAGTGCTTGCCTCACGTTTCAGAAGCATCCCTCTGGGTGTTGAGCTGGGGGCACCAAGGAGAGAAACAGGGGGACCAGTAGGAGGCAATCACTATAATCCCAGAAAAATATAACCCGGGTCAAGTGCAAAGTGGTGCCCAGGTGGTATTGGCAAGTGATAGCAGTGTGACTCTGGATCTACTCTGAGGGTAAAACAAGCGGAGCTATTTTCAACAGGGCCCGTGACATTCGGTGTCTGTCACTGCTCTCTTGATGAGTTCTTGTCACAGCAGATGAGGAAAGGTGGTGGGACACAGAGAGCTAGAAATGGAAATGTTTGTTATCCCTGTCTTTACAATATTTTGCCAACCCAGATGTTCGATCTCTGATTCTGCAGAGGTGGACGATCTGCATGTCTGCGCTCCACAACATTACATCTACAATATATAAGTAAAGTTCAGTCAAAATTTAATTAGCATATTTATATAGATTGCAAAGTATTCCTATTTTCTGAGAGTAGAGGGGCTTAGGAATGTGCACCAAGTCTGAAGATAAAAGTTCTTCCTGGATGAGCAGGCTGAAAACACCAGCAGACGTGAGCGTGAGTCTGTAAGGGTCAGCCCTGAATCCTTGTCAGCAAGCACCCATAACTAAAGCAAAATCTACCCAGAAACTGCAATGTGTGATTTGTAGGACTGTGTCATTAGTCACAGTTTCATTTTGTTTCCTGTTCAGGGCTTCATATTTTCTGTGAAATGTACAGAAATGGGAGCGGCTTCAAAGTTAGCGATAGTATCAAAATTGCTAACTCTCCCTGCTGCCTGCAGCAAAAATTCACTTAAACTGCAGTAAATATGCTTTAGGTTAGACATATGGAACAATGTTTCTTTAGAGAGGTAATCATATCTGCAAAAAAGAGTCATCTTTCTTGGAGAAATTTAAGAATTTCTAGAGGTGTCTACGGGGGGAATAAAAATTCCAAAAGCAGAAGGATCCTCTTGCATAGTTTCAAGGCTAACCCCTCCCCCCCCCCGGGATACAGAAAGATAACTTTGCTGACAGAGGGAGGAGGACATGTCACCAAGAACCCTCCATATAGGGTGACCGAGGCAGCGCAGAATCTCCAGCCCATGAAAAGCAGGTGACAAGGTCAGGCCGAGCCACACCAGATCCAGACAATACTCTTTTCTCTAGGGGTGCTCCTTTCCAAGGACGCTAATATATAAACCTGAATTCCAAACATATGTTAAAACATGTCTTTGCATATTAACATCTCCTCATCCTTTTATCAAGAATCATGACTGGTTTTAGTTTAAACAGCTCTACACAATGGAAGCAATTCCAGACAATTCCCGTATTTCGTAAATATTTGTTTCTGCAGAGGTGGCCACACAGCACTCTCAATCAAGTCGTATGAATCAATGCTTGAATTTGTGAAATCATAAAGGTGCTCTGATCAGGCTATTGGGTGCAAGTGACAGAAATCTATTCGAACTGCCAAAGGAGAGGTTTTATGAGGACCCTACAGGCCAGAGCTCAGACACACAAGTCTGGCGTTGAAGCGTCTCTCAGTCCCCAGGGGCTACCCGGCATGTCTCACCTCAGCGTGTCTGCAGATACGCACCGTGTCCTCTCTGTCCAGCTTCCCCTGGCCTTTCTCCCTTCCCTGTAGCATGATGTATGGTCCCTGCCCTCCCAGAGCCCTTCACCCCACCCTGGATGTCACCTGCAGCTTGGCGGGAAGTTCCCACGCACCCCTGGGCCCCTCTCCTGAGATCTTTCTCTGTCCACAGAGGCCTGCTGGCTCCTTCAGGAGCACCAGGGTCATGATGCACCCCCAGAAGCAACTCTCAACCCACGCAAGATGGAAGTTGAAGATAAATACCCCAGCTTCCGCCCTCCTGGGTGGGATCATTCAGGACTAGGTACAGGCTCCCTGAGCATCCCAGCTGCCCACAGCAGACATGTAATATGCTTTCAGTTAGGCATTCCTGGGGCTCAGGTGTCCATCCTGTGACACTGAGGACTGGTGCCCAGTAACCTGCTGCCCACTCAGGGGCGGGTGTGGGATTCCCTCTGAAGGGGATCTCACCACAATTACTGATATTGCCAAAGCAATTATCTGAGACTTGACCTTCATAGTAGTTATGTGAGTTATTATTATCACCTCCCGTTTTGAAAGAGGGAAACTGGAAGATATTAAGGCAATAACACAAGAGTAACCTTCCACCTGGCCTCCCCGGCCCTGCCAGGGCAGAGACGGAAAGGTCACCTGTATAGCCTCTGTTTGGGATAGGAAGGTCCCATCAAATACTTGGGGTTCTTCTTTGTAATATTCTGGATAACATGCCAATGAGAGTTAACTTAGCTCCAAAAGCCATTGTTCTGCACAAGCCAAGGAAACTTGAAAGTATGTGATTTAGACTAGGGGAAATGAGCATTCATGCCCTAAACCTTACAGGTGAAAAGGAAATACAGTAGCCAAATAGGCTTATTATTGTACAAATGTGAAGAGTAATGTTCTCAGAAAGAATAAGCTAATACTTGCATTTCTGAAAAAACTAGATAATAACTGTTCAGCCATTTTACAAGAGTGTAAATCAACTTTATTTGTGTGTAAATTCCTTGAGATTTGAAAAATCAAATAGGTCAGTTTCACTTTACTACCTGAAGAGAAGTTCACCACTATTTTCTCATTTCTGCCAAGGACTCTGAGTTCAGTATGTTTTGAAAGTGTAGGAAAATGTCTAGCAAAGCATTGTCTGGAGAGAGGGAAAACCTGAATTACTTTCAATGAACCGAGAGAATTTGAAATAGAAGATACAGTGAAGCAAATAATTACCTGGAAATAAATTTTAAATATGCAATTGCTTATACGATGCTTGCATTTCAGAAAAGTCTAACGTAAATTCTTAAAAGACCAGAGAATAAGAAATCTAGACAAAATTTAGGTTAAAAGATAATTTTCTTAACTAAAAATGAGGAGTGTGAGTTCACAAGTAAAAAGTCACATCCAATATTTACACCATTTTGAGCAGGGCCCATCTAGGTTTGAGCCCCAGAACATAGCCCTGTGCTAAGCATGCCTCCCCCACCCTTTGGCTCTGTAATAGGGAAGAACAAATCTGACTCCATATTAGATCTGTCTCTTACTTTAAACTTTGTATTCTATTGCTTTCGCTTTGCTTTAAGAATGTTGCCTATAGCCTGAAATATACAGAATAGCTCATTCTCAAGGCTCTGATCTTTAAGGATAACACACTTTTCACTCATACAGAGATAAAAAGTTGCAGAACAGAGAACATTTGTCTTCTTGGAGGTTTACAGGAACGCGTGACCTGACCTGCATGGACAGCTACAAGAACAAAGGATTCCTACTCAAGAAGTTTGCAGCTACCAACCACTCCCCTCCCTCACCTGGCCTTTAAAGATGCTTTGCTGAAACCTGTTGGAGAGTTAGGGGTTTGGAGGGGGGGGATGGGCCCCCTGTTCTTGAATGGTCCTGCAATAAACCTTTCTCTGCTCCAAACTCCACACTTCGGTTTGTTTGACCTCACTGTGCGTCAGGTATAAGAACTCTTGTTCAGTAAAAGCTCTACCTGCGTTGGGGGTCAGAGCTTCGCTCCTGTGGTCAAGGTTAGCTTCCCTGTTCACTCGTTCACTCAGTCACCCAGCAGACACGCAGGGATTCCTCTCTGTCTTTGCTTCCTGTGACTGCTGTCACAAAGTGCCACAGACTGAGTGGCTTAAACACCAGAAGTGTAAACACCAGAAGTGTATGCTCTCACAGCTCTGGAGGCCAGAAGCCAAAATCAGGGTGTCGGCAGAGCCAGGCTCTGTTCCAGGCCGCTCTCCTAGCTCCTGGTGGTTTCTTGGCTTGCTCTCCCTGTGTGTGGGTCTGGGGCCAATATTCCCCTTTGCATAAGGACACAGTCATACTGGATTAGGGCCCACCCTATGGCCTCATCTAAACTTAATAACCTGCAAAGACCCTAGTTCCAAATAAGTTCACATTCTGAGGGACAGGGGATTAAGAATTCAACATCTTTGGGGAGAACGCAGTTCAACCCATAATGTCACCAAAACACATTACGTGTTATGAGGATACTGAAGGCAACAGGTATGACTTGTGGCTCTTGCCTCAAGGAGCCACCCCTCTTGTGGGGGGACACAGACCCACAAACAGAAAATCACCACATCTGTGACAATGTGTACACAGAAGAGGCTTTGTGCCCCTAGGACGGTTTCCTAGACAAGGTGAACATCTGATTCTTAAAGACGGATCCTACTTACTGTAGCAGGAAGGTTGGGAAGGCTGTTCTAGGCTGAGAAACCTTCCCTGTGACATTAAAGCAGAGATGGTGTGATGCTCTGTGGGGCCAGGAATGGGTGCTTGTGACAGAGAGCGTGAAACGGGATGAACAGGAAACCAATGAAAAGGACCAAGAACAGTGTCAGGTGTCCTGGACCAACGCCTGATGCCAGCCCTTCAACTGGATGTGAGGAGGTCAGAAGGCAGCAGCTCTAAACCCTTTGGAGAGGAAAGCAATGACGTGAAGAAGGCCCCAAGAAGTAGAGCCTGAGTCAATGTGGCTCAAATAAGAAAACTCACTGAGAAGGCAGAGGTGGGTGGCCTTCGGGAGACTGTGGTCAGATCAGTTCACAGTCCGCATGCCCCTCTCCTCCCTGTGCCCATCTCTGTGTGTCTATGCTGCTCTCTTGATGTCCTTCTTCATCATTGCCAGACAGTTGTCAGCAGCAACTGAGCAACTTGCCTCCTTGTTGACCTTCGGGGGCCAGAGGACACTGCTCCCGACAGCACCGTAGCATCCTTGGCTTTCATCTGATTGGTCCAATGTAGGTCTTGGACCCCTAGACAGTAAGAGTCCCCTATACCAGGCTTCAGCCTGAGTTCCTGCCCAGATACTGGGGAGGGATAAAGTCAAACGCACCAGCTTGTATAAGGGGAACTTATACAAATTTCTAATACCCAAGTCTCACCAATCTCTCAATTTAATTAGTCCAGGTTGAAGCTCAGGCATCTATTTTTTCTTAATTTCCCTTGGAGGAGTCTAATGTTCAGATAAAATTGAGACCCATTGGCACGGTCGAATTTGGGATCCACTCTTGAATGTAGAAGGAAGGTCTGGTCTGCCACATTACAAGGGCTATGGTGGAGGAGGTGTGGGTACGGTGGAAAAAAATTAAAAGTATAAAACAATTGAAAAACACGGATTCTTTTAGGAAGGCAGAGCGGGTAACAGATGCTAGGTAGGCAGCCCACACTACAGCAGAGTAAAATCAAGGGAAGTTTGTTCTTTTTCCTTGCTGTATGTTTGTTTGTAACATGGATAACTTGGCCATGTTTACAAGTTAAGGGAAAAGACCCAGGAAAGGAGCGATTAAAGATAAAGGACAGAGAGTCTGATTGATGGGGCAAGGTTATTGAAGAGTCAGAAATGGGTATCTCCAGAGGCTTAGAGCGTACACAAGTTAAATGCTCAGAGAAGCGCTGTTAACACACCGATGAGTCCCTTGCAAATAAGAGTAGACTCTGAGATCCAAAAAGAGCCGCTGCTTAGCAACTGGAAGTTACAAGTAAAGAGGGAGTGAGTCTTGGAGAGTGCTCTATGAGGACACTCTTAAAATCAATAGTTATTTCCTCCCTTCCTGAAAGGCAGTGCTCTTTCACTTTCTGTTTGCAGCTCAGAACAGTTTTGCATCCTTAGGACCTTGGAAAACCCTTCAGAGTGCCCTGACTCTTACTATTCCAGGCAAGAAAGGTACAAGAACAAATCCACAACACACACCGATAGCAGAATTTAAAAACTCATCTTGGAATTAAAATGCTGTTAAGCGTTGCAAGAAGAAAACATGGGAGAAATGGCACATCCATAGACCAAATTAAATAGTTCTTAAGATCATAAATTTTGAATCAATTAGATCCAAGGGATTTTGTATATATTTAACATAAAACATAATATCCATTTAAATATTATAACTAGAAGGCTCAGCTGAGAGCCAAAGCTAAGCAAATTCGGATGATAAAGTAATAATTTTAGATCAAGTCTCCACGGTAACAATCAATGGAGACTGAAAAATCATAGTTTACTCTTGCAAAAATGTTCCTCTTAACAATCTATTTTTACATTTATGAATGGACCTAGAGCAAATTAAAATATGGGACCAAATTCAAGTTAGGATGTTCAGCATTCTGAACAGAATGTTTTATTCAACATTATAAAGATAAAGACATATTAGAAATCAGTTTTACATGAGCTCACTAACTGCAAGTGCAAATTAATGAAGTTTATAAAAATAGTTCACAAAAAAAAAAGACTATGGTGTTTGATTAAAGTTATTGCTATTTCACTCATTCTGCTAATTTGGTCAATGTTTTTAATTCAAGTTTTAAGACTATTATTCAAAATATGCAAAGAACTTTTAAAACTAAACAATAAGAAGATGAACAATCCAAATAAAAAAATGGGCAAAAGATCTTAATAGACACCTCATCAAAGAAGATATAGAGATGGGAAGTAGCATATGAACAGATGCTCTACACCATTTGTCATCAGGGAAATGCAAATTAAAATGACAATGAGGTACCACTACACACATGTGAGAATGGCCAAAATCCAGAACACTGACAACACCAAATGCTGATGAGGATGTGTAGCAACAGGAACTCTCATTTCTTGCTGGTGGGAATGCAAAATTGTGCAACAACTTTGGAAGGAGTCTTGCAGTTTCTGACAAAACTAAACGTACTCTTCCCAAATGACCCAAATGTGCCTATGAATGTTTATAACAACTTGATTCATAATTTCCAAAAGTTGGAAGCAACCAAGATTTCCTTCACTAGGTGATGGATAAATAATCTGTGATACCTCCAGGTAATGGAATGGTATTCAGCATTAAAAAGAAATGAGCTGGACTTCCCTGGTGTCACAGTGGTTAAGAATCCGCCTGCCACTGCAGGTTCGATCCCTGGTCTGGGAAGGTCCCACATGCTGTGGAACAACTAAGCCCGTACGCCACAACTACTGAGCCTGCTCTCTAGAGCCCGTGAGCCATAACTACTGAGCTCACATGCCACAGCTACTGAAGCCCGTGTGTCCTAGAGCCCGTGCTCTGCAACAAGAGAAGCCACCGCAATGAGAAGCCTGTGCACTACAGCGAAGAGTAGCCCTTGCTCGCTGCAACTAGAGAAAGCCTGCGCACAGCAAAGAAGACCCAACGCAGCCAAAAAATAAATAAATAAAAGTAAATAAAAAATTTAAAAAAATAAAACCAGAAGAAAAATATGCACTACCTAAAAAATTTTCCAAAAAAAAAAAGAAAGAAAGAAATGAGCTATCAAGCCATGAAAAGACATAGAGGAAACGTAAATGCATACAACTAAGTGAAACAAGCCAAGCTGAAGAAGCTGCACGCTGTATGATTCCCGCTATATGACGTTTTGGAAAAGGCAAAACTATGGAGCAGTAGAAAGGTCAGTGGTTGCCAGGGGTTAGCGAGTGGATGAATAGGCAGAGTACAGAGGATTTGGGGGACAGTGAGTTAAACTTCTCTGCATGATACTATAATGGTAGATGCATGTCATTGTACCCATGGAATGAACAACACCAAGAGTGAACCCCTAAGGTGATGATGTGTCAACATAGGTCCATCGATTATCCTAAATACAACATAGGTCCATTAGATTACCCTCTAATCAGGAGGATTTTCCTCCTGATACAAAAGCGAGGAATAACACGAAATGCCCCTCTTCTTCGGCAAATTTACCATGAGGGAAGAAATCTAAATATTAAACCAAAATACTAGGACAGCAGAACCATGGACAGAACCTGGATACCGAGGACCCTGGAGCCACTGGATCAGCTCTAAACTGCCTGCCTCTGGGCTCTCTGACATTTAAAATAATACATTCTTAGATTTACTTAAAAGGTATAAAAATGTGCAGAGAGTTCCTAAGAACCTTCACCCAGATTCCCCTAATGTTAATATCTTACGTGACTACAGTGCATTTGTGAAAACTATGAAATTAACACTGGTCCACAACTGGTATCTAAACTACCAGCTTTGATTGGGTTTCACCAGTTTTTCCACTACTGTCTTTGTCCTGTTCCGGGATCCAATCCAGAATTCCACATTGCCTTTTACTTTTTTTTTTTCCACGCTCCCTGTGCCCTCACTTAAAAAGAATGTCTTTGCTGCCCAAGCTCATGAAAATATTCTCTTGTGTTCCCTCTGGTGGCTTATTGTTTAGCATTATTGCCAAGTGTAGGCCCATCTCTAACTGATTTTCCTGGATGGTGTGAAGTAGAACTTGAGAAAGCACTTTCCCCTTACGTATACTCAGTTATTCTAACACCATTTGTTGAAGATATTTTTCCTTCGCCGTGGGATTGCTCTAGCATCCTTTTCAAAAACACTGACCATATATGAGCGAGTCTATTTCTGGTCTCTACTTTTTGTCATTTTACCAATACCATACTCTCTTGATCAACTTTATAGTAAGTTTTGATGTCAGGTAAACTATGTCCTTGATTCTTGGTCCTTCACTTTTCCAAATAAATTTTTAAATTGTCTTTTCAATGTTTAGAAAAGAAATTACCCCCAAGATTTTTATACCCACCAAAGAGTAGCTGGAGAGAGGAACTCTAATAATTGATATGAGCTATCTTTCTACCAGGTGGATAAGGGTTTCAGAGCCAAATTTAATTCGACTTAGAAATAAAGCAACTTGGCATTCCATATGTGTTATGGAGCAAATTGCACGTTCGTGCTCACCTGCCACCTTGTCGTGCCACGCAGACCCTCAGGCTCCGTGGGCTCAGGCAGTGACCCTCTGTGTGACTCATGTGTGTGTAGCCAACTGCAGTCCCTGGCACACAGGGCAGGATGTCTGCTCACAAGCCCACAAAGTGCAGGCAAGCGGTCCGTTAAGAAGCTCGACTCCGACACAAAGATTTTCCCCTAAGAAGACTATCGAGTAAAGAAGTTCTGGTTCTTTTAGTTTTTAATAGGAGAGATTTAGACATTTTCACCCTGATGCGAAAGAACCGATGGAAAAGGGCTATCTGACAATATAAGGAAATAAGACACCACTGAGTCGAGGGACCAGGGAAGGAAAGAGCAGGATGAGGATGTGGGCAGAAAAGTCTCCCACGTGGAATGAGCTTGGACTCTAGAGGCTACACAGCAGCACTTAGGAGCAGGGCCCCGGGGCCAGACACCACGGCTTGGCCGCAAGGTTCTGTGAACTTGGGTGAGTCCTTCACCTCCTGTGCCGCGGGTTCCTCATCTGCGGGGCTGGGATAATAACAGCCCCTTCCTCTGTTTAGAACAGCAAGCCCGGCACTGGGCTCTTACTGTGATCACGACACTTGGTAAATTCCAGGAAGGCGGCGACGATGGTTGTGAATATGGATGATTCTGTCATCAAAGAGCAGGACATAAAGATGGCTCTGATCAGATGGCTTCCAGTCTTGGTTGTTTTCTTTGTTTTTTTTAAATTTTATTGGAGTATAGCTGATTTACAACGTTGTTTCAGTTTCAGGAGTACAGCAAAGTGATTCAGTTAGACATATATTTACATATATCCATTCTTTTTCAGATGATTTTCCCATATAGGTTATTACGAGATATTGAGTAGAGTTTTCTGTGCTCTGCAGTAGGTCCTTGTTGGTTATCTATTTTATATATAGTAGTGTGTATATGTTAATCCCAAACCCCTGTTATATCCCCCCCCACACTTTTCCCCTTTGGTAACTGTAAGTCTGTTTTCAATATCTGTAAGTCTGCTTTTGTTTTTTAAATAAGTTCATTTGTATCATTTTTTAAAATTGTTTTCTGCCAAGTGGGAATGAAGGCCAGTAGCAGAAATTGAAGCTGCATGGAAGAAGTGGGGGCTATGGAGGTGTCCTGTGGCTCAGGACAGAGGGAAAGGTCTCTGAGTCGCTGGCCCAAGCCGAGATCTGTTGTCCATGAAAGGCAGTGTGGACCTCCACGGTGATACATCTGACCTGATTTCCACAAGCAGGTAAGGACGTGGATTCACCTAGATGGACGGTCTTGATGCCTGGGCCCCCAGTCACCTACAGCTGAGACTCAGAATTGTCATCTGCAAAATGGGAACAAAATGTGATTTTCCTGAAAGAAGGGCTCTCTCCAGATGCTTTCAAGAGGTTCTAATCAGCTCTGAGAACCATGAGAACTTTGCACGTTGCCCCCTCCTCCTTCAGAATGCTGTTACCTATTTACAGGTTGGCCCCCAAAATTCCAGATGGAGCTGGCTGTGCTCCAACCAGCCATGTGGGGCAACCAGCCTGACCCCTTACAGTGAAAACATACACATCCACACCCTTCAGAACCCCACTCAAGCAGGCACACGCCTTAAAAAAATAATTTCAACTTTCTTGCGGTTTTAATTAAATAAAGTAGTACTAATAGAATACACTCTGGGGCTTTCCTGGTGGCGCAGTGGTTGAGAGTCCGCCTGCCGATGCAGGGGACGCCGGTTCGTGCCCCGGTCCGGGAAGATCCCACGTGCCGCGGAGCGGCTGGGCCTGTGAGCCATGGCCTCTGAGCCTGCGCGTCCAGAGCCTGTGCTCAGCAACAGGAGAGGCCACAACAGTGAGAGGCCCGCCTACCGCAAAAAAAAAAAAAAAAAAAAAAGGTAGAATACACTCTGTGTACAATTGACAGGTGAATAAATTCATGATTACTTAAAAACTGAAGTTCAATTGTCTCAATTGCTGTTATTCCAAACAGAAATCAATGCTTTGTACTTGCTGAATGCTACACAAGATCCGTGTGCCAAGTCACACAGAATTCAGATGAAAACCCCATAAAACAATTGGGCACGACATAAATGAGTAGCCAATAAGCAATGAAAAATAGTTATTGAGTATCTACCACATGCGAAAAATATAGAGAAGGGGGAAAAGGGTAGCTAACATGCATATTTTAAGATGCTTGATCTTGTTAATAAGAAGACATTAAATGGCCAGATAAAATTTATTTTTAAAAGCTCAAGTAAGAATCTTAGATTAACTAAAAACTCATAATTCCCTCCCACTGCACTCTCTCCATTTCCCCAAAACCCATGCTTCCCACAGTCAGCTCCTGCCTGTTGCTCAGACAAAAAGCCTTAAAGTCGCCTTAGATTCCATGCTCTCCCTCCAGCGTTAGATCCAAACCATCAGCAAATCCTGCCATTTCCCCTTCAAATCTGCTTTCCTCTACCCCCAGTTTCTAGCACATCTGACCACTTCTCGCCACTCCTAAGTTTCCTGGCTGGCTCAGCATCACCTCCTGCCTGTATTCCTGGAAAATTCTCCTCATGGGGTCCCTGTGTAGAAGGTTTTTGCCCTGGGGCCTGTATCAGCCATGGTTCTCCAGGGAAAGGTACCCGTAGGCTATACATGTTAAAATGAATCTTTAAAGGAATTGGCTCATGCCATGTGGAGGCTGGCAAGCTTGAAATCTATAGGACAGGCCAGCAGATTGGAAACAGGTGGGAATAGATGCTGCCATCTTGAGGCAGAACTTTTTTACAGGGAATCCTCAGTTTTTGCCCTTAAGGCCTTCAACTGATTGGGTGAGGCCCACCAGCATTAGGGAAGGTGATCACCTGTACTTAAAGCCAACTGATGGTAGATGTTAACCCCACCTCCCACATAGCTTTATACCAACACCGCAACAGTCTTTGATTAAATCCCTGGGCACTGTGGCCCGCACAGTCTGACCCATAAAACTCACCATCCAAGCCCCTTACGCAGGAGACAGACTGGTCCTCTCTCCTCTATTCTCACCCCCAGTGACTGCCTGTCACCCTCACTGTAGAAGCCCTGCCCTAAATCCAGTCATCTCTCCCTGCTCGTTCTCCCTTGCTCCCTCCTTTCTGCTGCATTTCCCTCCTTGCTAAGCCTATTCTTGGGATGATAGCACAAGCAGTACTGGATGGACACCCCTGCTGTGCCTTGAAGTCCCAAGTCCTTCTGTTTCCAGGGCCTTTGCACGTGCTCTCTTTCTGCCTGTTTCCAGGGCCTTTGCATGTGCTCTCTTTCACCAGACCCTTGTATGATTTCACCTCTCTTCTTTAGGGTGTCTGCTCCAATATAATGATAGGAGGGAGAGCTTCCCTCACCGCTCTATGTGGAATGGCATCGTCCTCACTCGCCTCCACACACCCTGTCTCCTTTCCTCTGCTTTACTTTCACTCATAGCACTAATTGCCATCTGACTTATTCACTAATTTACTGGTGAGGAACTGGTCAGGAACTGGGGTTCCTGAGCCCAGGACTCCTGGAGCTTTGTATTTGGCATCTACAGCTGTGTCTCCATCAAGTAGGATAATGCCCAGCACACAGTATGTCCTCAATAAATAATTGTGAGTAATGACTGAATTAGAAATAATAACTCCAATAGCTGCTAGTTACAAAGAGGTGAAATGGGTGTTCTATGGCTGATGAGGGTTTAATTTTGGTACAACCAAATTACAGTTTCACAATTTGGACCAATTTTAACAAAGCTAGAAAAAAATTAATGCATGTACCATTTTACATGGAAATCCTACTTTGAATAGTTTATCTTAAAAAACTACCGTCTCAAATAAAGGTTGTTCGTGGCAGTTGCAAACGTCCATTTCACTGCAAAAAGATTTTGAGAACAAGCTAAGAGTCAGTAATCCATGAGAGAATGGTTAAATCAATTAAAATATAGCCACACCATAGAATACGATGTAGCCATTCGACAAACAAGCAGATTTTCATGTTCTTATTTTAAAAGATGATGCTAGTATAATGTCAAATAAGGACAAATTTCAGAGCTATTATAAGTTGATCCAGTTTTGTTAAAATATGTACGCACTTATTAATTTATAGTTACAATTGATTTATCATTAATTATTAATATAAGTGCACAAGCCTATTATGGAGATATGTATAGGCACCAAATACATAGAAGGCCATCCAGAAGGTTGTCCCTTGAGTCAATATCATGAGTATCTTTGGGAGATAGATCCCTGGGATGATAGCATGTGTAGTATTATCTCTACAATCAAGATAAAGGTTTAAAACTACACAGACAAGATTAAAAGCCAAGATTCATGTCAATTCCAATATGCAAGTTAGACCCATGAGCAGACTGTGGTCTAGAATTTTGCCTTTCATGGAAAAGTAAATAGTGAATATGTTTTGCCTAGAAGGTTTTACCACCTCACGTGGTGAAGGCATGAAAGCAATCCTGTGTGGATATTTCTATTGCATGGGACATAAAGCATGCTGGAGATGTGCTTCCTAGCTCCCTTCGGCCATGCAAACTCGCGCAAACTCACGTTGCATGAGGGCTGTAGTGTGCTGGCTGCGGGGGAAAGGAGAGCTCAGTGGGAGACACAGCGCCTGGTGAAGTGCCTACCAGAAGGGAACCCTCTCAGAAACAGATGTGAGACACCTTCTCCTGCGCCCAGAAACACGTGGGGGGTGCCACAGGCCACACGCAGGAATTTGAAGCCACACGCAGAATTTGAAGCTTGCCTGTTGGGTGACCTGTAGGAGACAGAGGACTGGGGAACGTGGCTTTCGTGTGTAGAAGAGAAAGCGTGGCCCATGGTCTCTATTCACGAATGCCAGCATGCCCTGCTCACCCTTGGGATACCCCCCACCCACTCCCTTGGACTCCAGTGGCCACTTTCATCACAGAAAGCAACTGATTCTCCTGTTCCTTCCTCACTGCAAACTTAATGCTTAAGACATCTGTGTTATGACTCCGGCTTCTCTCTACTATGATTCTCATTCCCTTTCAAAGCCAAGCATTCCTGCAGCATCTCTGATGGACCCTCCTGGCACCACCAAGTCCCTGGAGACCTTGCACTTGCTTCCTATATCCTAACAGTTGGGACTTGGACAGTTAAAGGTTTATCTGAATAAATCTATGTCATAAATACACTACTGTTCGTAAAACAGATAGCTAGTGGGAACCTGCTGTATAGCACAGGGAGCTCAGCTCGGTGCTCTGTGATGGCCTAGATGGGTGGGATGGGGGCGGGGAGGGAGGTCTAAGAGGGAGGGGATGTGTGTATGCGTAGGGCTGATTCCCTTCACTATGCAGCAGAAACTTATACAACATTGTAAAGCAATTATTCTCCAATAAAAAATTTAAAAATAAATAAATCTATGTCACCCAATAGACGCTTTCCAAAATGCTGTGAGATCTGCGATACAACCCAGTCTTCAGGGAGTGATGTCGACAACATTGTAAAGCAATTATTCTCCAATAAAAAATTTTAAAATAAATAAATCTATGTCACCCAATAGACGCTTTCCAAAATGCTGTGAGATCTGCGATACAACCCAGTCTTCAGGGAGTGATGTCGACAACATTGTAAAGCAATTATTCTCCAATAAAAAATTTAAAAATAAATAAATCTATGTCACCCAATAGACGCTTTCCAAAATGCTGTGAGATCTGCGATACAACCCAGTCTTCAGGGAGTGATGTCGACATCATTGTTTAATAATATGTCCCTCATTCTCCCCCGCCCCCGACTACACAACAACAATTCACGGTCCATCCACAGACAAAGGTGCCTCTGTGGAAGCTGTGGGATCCAGCACCATATGTCAAGGGACCCAGGGACAGCCTTGCCCACGCATGCAGCTGGTGATAGGCAGGCAGACCTTGGTCCCAGGTGTTCACCCTGCTGGGGCCCACGAACCAGCACCAGCCCCTCTCAGCCATGGGAGCCCATGGAAAACGCTGTCTTAGACAATCACCTACAGTCAAGGGAGCCTGTGAAGTCCAGGTTTCCAGAGGAGAAGGTCCCGTACAACTTTGGAGCAAAAAATACAAGTTTGGATGCACTCCCGTGGGTAAGAGGAGAACTTTGGCTTTACCACATCATCCTTCTCCCAGGGCAGCCCAGCTGAAGGCCAAGACAGCTCACGATCTTCCACGGGGGAAGGTGTGAGCCTGTGAGGGCCACTTCTCTCTCACTCCATCCCGAGTACCAGATCGTGGCTGCAGGACTGGGCGCAGGAAGAGGCTGGGAGGGCGGTACTGTTCCTGGTAACTTCATGGTAACAAAGGGCTCAAAAAGGCCATCAGGCCTTTCTGACCCCTCTCTCCCAGTGCTCATGAATCCTTTGGGTCCGTCTTTTTACTCTCCTTATACCATTTACAAATACTTACACCACAGCCCCATAACGGGGCTATTCCACTCATCGTTTTATAAAATATATTTAAATTGTGAAACATTTTAAATAAGCAATTCCCCATCTATAAAATGAGAATGATAACTGTAATCTACCACACGGGGTCATGTGAGAATTAAATGAACACACGTAAAGCGCATAGACCAGCGTCTAGTATACGGTGAGTGTTGAATACATGCTAGGTGCTAGCATAATAGTTGTACAGCAATATACAGAAAATAATATAACCAATCCTTGTGAATCCACTATCAATATTAAACATACATTAGGAATGTATCTAGGAATATCTGCTTCAAATTTTTCTTTTTTAAAAGAAATGAAACATTACAGATATACTAAGCCATTAAAGCTAGCTATGCCTTCTCTTTTCTTCCCCACAGCTAATCGGCATCCTAGGATTAGTGAGCTTCATACCAATGTGTGTTTAATTATATGTTTGTTTAATTTTATTTAATAATTGTTTATTTGTTTAATTTTATATTCAATTAATGATACCACGATATATGTAACCTCTTGAAACTTGCTTTTTTCACCTAACATTATATTTTTGATATTTATCAATGTTAACATATGTAGCTCTATTTCTTTTAACTGCTCTATAGAGTTCCATTGAAAGATTTCATCACCAGGACCATTACTACCCTACTCAGGAACCATTAAGTTGCTTCCATTTTCCACTATCACAGTTATACAGTGACCATTGATAGATAGGTATTCAGATGATAGACAGATAGATAGAGATAGATGATAGATAGATAGATAGATCGGTGATAGATAGATAATAGACCAAATGAGAGAGAGAAATCTCCTTGGGTACATGTACATGAGTTTCTTCTTTAGGGTCAGACTTTTTTTTTTTTTTTTGGCCAGCCAGTGCCCTGACCAGGGATCGAACCTGGGCTCTCAGCAGTGAAAGTGTGGAGTACTAACCACTGGACCGCCAGGGACTTCCCTAGGGTCAACCTTTATGGTAGATCAGGATAGGTTATGCTGCAGTAACAAGTTGATCCTAATACCTATTGACATGTATAATATATATAGCTGTAATAAAGCTTACATCTTACTGATGTTGCAACAGGGAAATGTTTACGTCACAATCCACACTCTGAGTAACAGCATCTTTGTGCTCACTTCCTTCCTGGCATGGAGCGACTCCCAAACTCTCTAAGGGAGACAACTTCCCATCCAGTCACTGCATTCAGCTCAAAGTCCACGATCACTGCGGGATACCCTGTAGTCTCTCCATCCACTAATAACCAGAAATAATTGCAATAAATGTACAAGTGTGTTTTCATACAGAAAAGGTGAGAATAGGGCTTCCCTGGTGACGCAGTGGTTAAGAATCCGCCTGCCAGCGCAGGTGACACGGGTTCGAGCCCTGGTCACGGAAGATACCACATGCCGCGGAGCAACTAAGCCCGTGTGCCACAACTACTGAGCCTGCGAGCCACAACTTCTGAAGCCCACATGCCTAGAGCCCGTGCTCCACAACAAGAGAAGCCACTGCAATGAGAAGCCTGCGCACCACAACGAAGCGTAGCCCCCGCTCGTCGCAACCAGAGAAAGCCCGAGTGCAGCAACAAAGACAAAACGCAGCCAAAAATAAATAAATAAAATACATAACTTTTTTTGAAAAAAGGTGAGAATAGAACATACACATAGCGGCCCTTGCTGTGCAGCGTTTTGAAGGCCTGCAGAGAGACACTGTAAGGGTCCCTAGGAAGCATGGGGTGAAGTGCTTGGTTTAAGTACTGATTCTGCCTCTGAATGGAGCCCTCTTGTTCATTGTCCTTGTCACTGGCTTGGCCCTCCTTTGTTCCCCACTTGGACACGTTTGAAGTGGGCTTCCCGGAACATGCTTCCTTGGGAGATACACGTTTTCTCAGCTTCCTTCCTTCACCTCTTCATTGAAGTTCAGGGGTCCAAGGATGGTTCAAGATTTTGAAAAGCAATGGACTTTCTTGCCTTAGGTTTCCAATTTCCTTGGCAGTAAAAGTCCCCTCAAAACTCATTAGATGTCCACTCCGTTTGCTTCCAGTCACTCCCGGTGACCACTGTTTGCTTAGAGATGTTCTCAGATCATTTTCTTTGCTTTCTCATTCCCACTGCCCAGCTCTAATCTGCAATACAAGGACAGTTTCCTGGAGGCAATGGGGCTTTGGTGGAAAGGCCACACCTGTAATTTACTCTTTATTTTCACATGGTCAATCAAGTTACAGAGATTTTATAATCTCATCTCTTACATCTTTGGACTCAAAGCAGTCATTTTTTTTCATAGTTAGAAGTCCAAATTTCTGACTCTTTTGTATTATTCCTTTTTATTTATTTTTACAAATAAGTTGATCTTTCCGGTGCTCATCTTTCTTGTAATATGTTATCATAACCCTCCCACATTGGCCCAAACATGTTACCTGGTCTTCCTGCAAGGGGGGGGGGTGGTTGGGACACATTAGGAACACAGATATTCGCTGACCAGCACAACTTGTGGCCTAATTACATTCTAACCTGTTCGTATCGATTTACACTCACTTCAGCAGTGGGTAAGACTTAGTTTACCCATGTCCTTGTGTGCACTTAGGTCTAGCAGACTTTCTTTTTTGTGGTTATTCTGTTCAGAAATCTGTGCAGCAAACGGTAAACTCCCTAAGGATTGGGACTGTGTCTTCTTTCCCATACTTCCAGCAACTAGCATATTGTCTGAAATGTACCTGAATGTTGATGTAATGAACGTTGCTTGAATAAATGAATGAATAATAGGATGACAAGCAATGAATGTTGTTTGAATAAATGAATGAATAGTAGGATGAATAGTAGGATGACTTTTTTAAAAGAAAAATTAACCAGTCCCAAGGATATACATACCAAAGTGACTGCTACAAGACTCTGATCTTGACAAAGATTTTTTATAGTTTATCTCATATCTCTTCAAAAACAGTGTTTCTGTGGCATTAGCCAGAATAATGGCCAATTAAAAGAAGGATTTTCCTGCCCCTCCACTCCTCCCCCACAAATCCATTTGATCTCTAAAGCCAGTAGCCCTCATAACACATCCCTTGGCCTCTACATCCAGCTTCTCTGCCTCCAAAGTAGATCCTCCCTGACCCCGTCTCTTGAGTGACTAACTCTCCCTTTCTTGACAAGCAAATAAACGCAGCTTTGTGTGTTGGTCTGTTTTTAGTTCTAGTGGTCTTTACGTCACTCTTTGACATTGCAGAAATTCATTTCCCTATATCTTGACTGGTGATGTGTCAAAATGACATGGCACGCTACAGTGATAAGAGTTTAGGAACTGAGCAAAAGCCACACCTGGGTTTGGATCCCAGTTCTATTATTTAAGTGAACTTTAAGCAAATCAACTCACCATTTTACATTTTCATTCTCTCCCCTGTGTAATGGGATATCAGGTGCCTACTCAATGAGATTCCAAAGAACATAAATAACCCATAGAAAGCAACTTGTACATAGAGAACTCAACAAACATTAATAAAGTCTAATTTATTTCTATACATGGTAAAATGTTTCTGTTTCAGTTGCCACCCGTGTGTCTCTGAAAGCAGAGGGGATCAGGTCCTAGGAAGAGATGGACATCTTAAGGAGACCTGTGATGAACACACCTTCCAGTCCATAGAAAGTAAACCTTGCTTATCTCTTTCTCTCTCTCTAACCTCAAACCCCACAGTTCCAAGTTAGGGTTAAAACCCTCATGTTTATACCTATCACTGACATTTGATCTTCACTGCAGCCCTATATACAGTTGTCCAAAGTAACTGGACTTGCATTTACTCTGAGTATTCAGACCGTGTTATAGGCAAAGTGCGGATACAAAGGCTGTCATGAAGATTACCATCAACCAAGAAATGTGCAGTGCAAAGCACTGTGCTAGTTTTGTAACAGTGGTAGAGCACTGTGTCATTTCATTAAATGGATATTTATTCAACGACTACTACATTTTATTAAATGCTTATACATAAACTTGCATTGGCAAATAAGAAATAAGTTTAATCTGTATTGCAGCAGTGCTGAATTTCCTATCCCTATCAAACAATTGAAAGTACTTTTTCCTGGAGAAAGTTATTGAATGGAAGCAGAAAATACTCTAAGAACTACTATTTTTATGAATATGTATACAAAGTGAAACTAATCACATGAATATATGTACTTATTTCAATATCTTGAGTAGGATACATATACCACATTAATTTTATTGGAGATTAAAACTGACAAAATGAAATGTATCTTCATTAATTTATACCTCTGCAAACATCCACACTATGTAGATGGTGGCTGTGAGTTTTCCTGGGTCATTCTTCCAGTCACTTAAGAGTTATCTGTCTGTTTTAATTTTGCAAATTCATTAATAAATTCCCAAAGGTTCCTTAAAATACAAAACAAATGAGTACAATGGGTTAGAAAAAAGTACATGAAGCATAAAAGAAAATTTCAAAATAAACATCTATTTAGGACACATTTACTCAAAAACTTAGAGTAAGACTTTGCAACCCTCCACTTTCTTTCAGAGGATATTTGTAATAGACTTTTGGCCTTGAATGTAGCAAAGTTTCTCTCTCTACATAGGGGCACAGTCCCCTGCAACATTTTCCAGGCTAAGTAGGGTGTGGCAGCAGAGGTAGATTTACCTTGACGATAATGATGTTTAAACGTCAGGTCAGTTCATTCTCACTGCCAAGACTATGGAAGGAATCTTCCCTCTTTTGTATTTGTACTTCTATATTCTTTTCCTTTGAGGATAATACAAGGCTTCACAGAGCCTGGATCTACCTGTGTGGCTCAGTCAACACCCATACTAACACCTTTTCTCCTCTCTCTGCCATGTAAACTGGCAAGTGGAACGATTCTATTTTCTGACTCCTTTGCAGCTAAAGGTGGCCTTGGGATGCAGTGCTGGCCAGTGAGATACGGTGGAAGTCCCTGGGAGGGGATTTCCTTCCTAAATACAACAGAATAAGCTCATAATGAGAAGCTCTTTGCCATCTGTCCTGTACTTTCCCCTTTCTTCCCACATGGGACACGGACCCAGTGCCTGAAGACAGCCACGCTGAGGCCCTGAGGAGGAAAACCATCCTTAAGGAAAGCAGGGAAGGAAGAGAGAAGAACCCTGGTTCCTTGATGATTTCATTGAACCTACGCCACCAACAACTAAACGTCTTTTTACTTGTTGATACAATAAGCTCTTTCCATATTTAAACCATCAAAGGTTTTCCCAGCCTTTCCAAATCCTGAGATTTAAACTATGGTACCAACTCAAACGAAAATTAACTCTATAAAATCTAAACGTGTGTAACAGATAATACAAATCAGCGTTTTATTTTTAAATTAAAAATTTCAGAATCATACCTGCATAGGTTGTTTCAAAGATTTAGTATCACTGAAAGCCATATAATTTGAGAAAAGAAGCCATTCGGAGCCACACGTCTCCCCACCTTCCTGATCCCTGTCCATGAGGATTCACCCTCAATTCGTCAGCTTTGTCCAAAGAATTTATTTCTAGATTGCTGAATAATATATACAGTGGAGCTTGAAATCTTGGACTAAGCATTCTTAAGCACTGGAAAGGATGTGTGGCATGCATGTGTGAAGTTAACACTCAGGAATGCAAACACTTCAAAAGTACCGTCCAGTGTAACCTAGTTGTAAATGGACGATCTTGATAGTTTCAACATCAGATTATAATGACAGTTCCTTTACCAGGGCATCAGTACTCACTGTTGTTCCCCCTCACTCAGCTTGCTCTTCCCCATGATCCGCTTCACGTGGTTTTCAACAAACTACCAAGAATCAGAAATCACTTGGTCACGTATAATGCATGATACTGCTCATTGGTAATGGCGGTGACGTTGGAGATTACATCCACATGCATTACCACTTCTAGAATCAGGCATAGATACTACTTCGTACTGTATATAATACATATGTTAATCAAGGCAGCACTACCATCTACGAAACAACAGGTTGTTACCGTGTATTTCGGAGGGCTATCCTGGAAAGTCATTAAGGGAGCCGGTTCATTACATTCCTTATCACCAAATAAACTTATTACAATTAATTTTTATGTGCAGAGGGGTTAGAGAAATGGTCAATTCTGATTGACACATTCAACTATTAAAAAAAGAATGCTTTTCTTTTCATTAATACATTAGTTTACACCTGTCCAGTTTTAAGCTAATGTCCGCATAGCGAGAAATTCCTGGCATGAGAGAAAGTTATCATTTAGAAAGATTATGCATATACTTTCATATTTGGTTTAAGACATAGTATGAGAAGGCACTAGGGGGAATATTTTTATTGAAAAACATAGATTCGCACAAACTTACTTGTATTTTCTTCTTTAAAATTTTATTTGCTGTCTCCAACTTTATAGTTTCAGTCTGAAGGAACAATGGTTTGAAAAGAAAGATACTTGGTTAAGAATATTTGTTAAATATTTTTCCCCATTTATGGAACAAAAAGTATTATGTGGATGCTGTTATTCTAATTTCAAAAGGATTCAACAGCACACCACTTAAAAACAATGAATAAACAAAGCATGACTTGAAGGACATTTATTAAGACAGAAAGATCCTGGCCCTCTGGGTCAAAAACCTGAGAAGGTGGAAGCTGGTGTTGCAAAAAACTGGAGAAGCTTAGGGAAGTTCCAGAGTAGAAGAGTTACTCATTTATCAGAGCTAATAATGGAATTTTTAAGATAGCCAGATACAATATAAAAGTACAAACGGCAATAAGTCACATAATATCAGTGTTAACTGATTATAAACTGTAATGTTAAGAAAGAAAATTTTGAGTTGCCATTCACAATAGTAACAGATACCAAAACGTCGCAAGAACGAAAGTAACAAAACATATTTAAGACCAATGCATTAAAATAAACAAATACAGAATGATCCTAGATGGAGTGCTCACATTGTAAAGCTGCCACTTCTTCCCTAATGAATTTCTAATTCATTAGAAGCACAATAAAAACACCAAGAGTATTATTTCTGAAACTGAAAAATCAGTTAATACTGTAAATGACGATATCCAAGATAACTGTGAACAAAATAACGATGAAGAAAGGATATCTGCTCTTCCAGATATCCACCATATTGAAAAGGATTCGCAATTGCATCTTGAGGCTGGATAATGTGTAATTAAGACGTCGGGCTGACTTTAAATCCTAACTCTACTACTTGATGCCGTGAGCTTAATCAAGTTACTTAGTATACCTGTGCCTTGGTTTCCCTATCTGAAAAAGAGGGTTACTAACAGCATCTATCTCTTAGGGTTGTTGGGAATTAAATGAAATAGTGTTTTTGTATTGTTTACAGCAATATCTGTGCATTGTAAATCCGTGATATGTTTAGTTATTTTTTCTTCTGGTTAGAAATAACATTTCGAATCCAGATCCAGATACCAGTTACTTAATAGGATAATAAATGCAATTCTATTGTACCCTCCAGTATTTGAATTAAGGAGCCAAATATAAATAATAAATATTTAAAGTATTATAAGTTACTGATATGGAATCATTATAGGGAATCTTCTATTTCCTAGGTTCAATCCATTTAAAAGGGGTCTTAATTATGAAAGAAAAGTTTACATGATTTTGCATTATAACATGCTCACAATACATAAAGCTACAACTCGTTTTCACTGTTTAAAAATTCAACTATAAATGAGTGTTTCTTCTCAAGACAGTTTTAGTTTAAAAAGGAAGGGGCAGACTCTAAATGAAAACACAGAAGGAAATCTGAACAGATTATTTTAAAATAGAGAGAGAGAAATCAAAACAGGTTTAGACCACCCCCACCTTCCTATACACTTTATAATTTGACTTAAAAAGAAAAAAAGGTAGTACTGGGAAAATATATGTAACTCTATAACCAGGAGAAAAAGAATATTCAAATATCACTTATAAATTCTTTAAGTAGAAGTTGTATTGAGTTAGATTCTGCATAAATAAAATTTAGGTCATAACATTAAAAATTTGGGCATCAGAGCATTTCAAAACATAGATCATAATTTATATTTTATTGTTTATCAAGAAAATGGTTAGCAACAATTGATAAAGTCTAATATAGTAGACCCTCAATGGCAGTAACTAATCCTATCTTCCAGCATAACTGTACAACTTGTATGGAGTCTACGTGGCTCCATAGTAAGTGTAAGGACTTTGGGGCCCAGAAGAATTAAACTGAATCCCAGCTTTGCCACCTGTATTCTGTGTCAAGTTGGGCAGGTCACTTAGCCTCTTTGGGCTTCAGATTAAACTACATAGCATATATTAGACACTGAATGATGGGAGTAATTTTTATGATAAACATTTTCTATACAAAATTGTTAATTTTAAGAGATGTCAACTGACCTGAAAGAGATCCAATTTGACCCTGAACAGAGCTGTACAGAATTTTTATCACCTTCATTTTTGTTGTTTTAGCTGTATGTCTTAATTATTCTAATCATTTGCTATAAGTGTTTTGAAATGAAAATATGTTTGGACCAAATGTTATGTTATTTATTTTTCCCTATTGCAAAATCAAAACACTTCATGTGTTTGCCAAGGTCTTCCAGCAAAAGAACAATGTAAACATTCAAATAAACAATTTGCATACCTCTAAGCTTTTAATCTTATTCTCGGTGATATGCAAAATTCCAGTATGAACCAAAGTTGTTTTAATTTCTCTTTCAAGAGCTTGAATTTCATCCCATTTATTAAGCACTTCACACCTCTTTTTTTCAACCTTCTCAATAAGAGTAAGGCGCTCCTCCTTCATTACATTTTTCTCAGGTGATTCTGGAATATTTTATAAAAGCAAAGTATTCTATGTTTAATACCTTAGTCCTTATTAATAACATTATGTATTAACAATATTATGTATGTTGCATATAGTTATAAACTATAATGTAACTGAAACTTCAAGCACATCCATAAAAATTATCTGATCCAAGTTAAGTATATGTATTTCATTGCCTTGGTATCTATATATTTTTCTATGTTGTGAATCTTTTCCTATTAAAAATACAAAGAGTAAAGGCATAGCAACTGAGATAAAAGGAAAAAATTATCTGATCCAAGAATGGGGGGATTACTCCTTTAATTCATTTATGTAATTGATGACTATTTATTGAGTGCCTAACACAGTGTGGGGAAGATGCGTGGATGGATGACTTTACCAGAGACGTATGACTCAGCTGAGACCAGGATGATGAACAGCAGTCAGACAAGCGGGCGGGTGTGGGGAGGAGGCGGAGGGCAGAATTTGGCACATTCAGTAAAAGGAAAGTTACACAGTAGGCTGGGGGCACTGCAGGACCGGTGAGAGACGCGAAGAAATGACACTAGAAAGGAACAGCGGGCAGATCGGAAAAGGTCTTCTCACCTGTGTGAAGAAATCAGTCAAACCTGACTTGAAGGCTTTTAGGCTGGGAGGAAGCACTGTCAACCATGGTCACTCTGTCTACGGTATCAAAAGTGACAAAGGCAAGACTCCAATCTGGACAGCCAGTTAGGAAGCTACTGCGGTCATTCGAACCATCGGATCATGATAGAACCTGGGGCATAAAGAGAAGTGGAGGGGGACGACTTAGGAAATACAACTGGTAGTTGCCATGATCAGGATGTAGAGGAGTAGATACCAAAATAACCCCTAGGTTTCAGCTTGGCCATAGCTAAGAGCAGATGTGGTGGGAAGGGAATAATGAGCTCAGTACAGCAGAGAGGTAAGAAAGAGCTGGGTTTAAACCCAACTTGGCCACGGCCACAGGGAGGAGAGTGAAGACGCCTGCCAGTGGTGTTCTGACTTGAGCTGCCATGCGTTTGGAGATGCCACTCATTGAAATTTCCAAGGACCTGCAGATTCAGAGAGAGAGCGAACCCAACCTTGGACTTGTTGAGCTGACACTCATGGGCCATGTCCAGTAGGCAGTGGCATATATAGATCTTAAGCCTAAAAATGTATTTCAGCAGGGAAGAGATTTAGAATCAAAGACATGTGGATTGAACCAAAAACATGCTGGGCTCCAATCAATATCAGTATTCAAGGGGTACAGAGAGGCGGTGGAGACAGAGAGTAACTCACTGCTAAGGCTGCTTTGTTTTCAAGCAGCACAGCTAGATTCTGATGAGAGGGAGGTTTTAATTTTTTGAGAAAGAATGACTACTCCTTTTTGACAGGAAAAAAGGCAGAAAGAGCGATCATGCCTACTTATACATAGGTAAGCAGGACCCAAGTCATTGCCGTCATTCAAACTTGCCAAATTTGGAAGAAGGGAAAAGTGGGAAGGTAAGTTTTGATACATGATGAGCTAACAGAGCAGAAACAGTCATTAAACCCCTACACGAACTCTGAGAGATACTACAGAATAAAGTCTTTGATCCCCACCTTGATCTAACCTGAGGGTTTCACCTGAAACAATTAACTGTCAGCAAAGAAGCCAAAAGGAGTGTGACCCAACTGTTCCTCTTTTTTACCTAAAGAGGAAGACTGTCGTATCAAAATGGGGGGAATTCCACAGAAAATGTGTATGGTTGGAGAAGGCTTGCGAATGAAAAAACTTTAGAAAAAGAATAAAGGAGGAAGAATACAGGACACCAGATTTCTTCTCAAAACCAGTCTCAAAACAGGTTAGACTTGTGAGAACAACCTCAGAGATGCTGAGAGGAGAAAAGTGATTCCAGGATGAGTTAGTGTGGAACAAACCTGGAGGAAAAATGACATTTGAGTGAATCGTAAACGTAAACAGTAAAGATTAATGAGCGGCATACTTAACTGAACTTATTTTGGTTATTTAATCAAACTCTAAGTTGCGTATCTAATTTTGAGACAATTTTTAATATCTTTAAAATATTTTATGTTTAAATATCTTAAAAAAATTTTAATATCTTTAAAGTATTTTATCTTACTTCCTAAATGTTCACAAAATGTAATTAATTTCCCGTGACCTGCGTGTTCCTGTTCACATGTAATAATGGTACGAGAAGGAGCTGACAGGCAGAGCAACTCCGCTGTGCCAGGCCCTGGCCCTGTGCTCTTGCCTCATACGGGTCATCAGGCTGAATCCTCCTAACGACTGAGGGAAGCACTGTCACTGTCCCCAGTGAACAGGCAGCAGCTGAGATGAAACCAGTTCAAATGACAGCCATGTGAGTGGGTCGCTGTGATGGGCAGGTTGAGGACCGTCTGCAAGAGAGGGCACCCCAGACCTGGACAGACACTCATTGTTGTCTGGAAAAGCTGACTCCTCTGATCCAGGAATAAAGATGTAAAGGTTGTGAAAACCAGGCTGAGCTGTCTTCCTTGCTGTTACCCTGGAAACCACAGGCCACGGCCCCGCTTCCTCTATTTCCATCTCACTTGGTTGCGCTGAAGTGTTCACTGTCTGCCCCCCGCCCCTACAAACGATTATATATTTCAAGACACTTTCTCTAAAATCAACAGCGTTTAGTCCTTCAGCACTTCCTCGAGGGAGCTGACCCTCATATTTATATCATTTGGTCAATTTTCCTAGAATCTATTCCAAATATCTTGGTCAAAGCTTGACCTAATTCTTGCTACATAAGGTCCTGAATTCATGCCATGTTCCACTAAAACCCACAAAGATCCTGGAGGAAAATGAAATGCACACAAGTCGTCTCTTGTTACAGAGAAACTCAATAACCAAAAGTGCCCAAAACAGCAGAAACTGGGATAATGATCTTGGCCGTGACATAATCTCTTAAGGAAATCAACTGCTTCCTTGTGTCTTTAAAGTATTTCATTTAAACCACTTCAGATAAAATGAAAACTTACTGAATTTCTAAAGAACTTGATGGGGAAAAAAAGGAATAAAACGTAATAATCTCTCTGAAAAACCCTTTCAAACAACTAACAGAAGAGACCATGAACAGTGGACAAGGTTTGAAGATTCCTCACCCGAAGGTCACAGCAAAAGTCACGTCAGAAGATCAATCACACGGTCACTCACCTGATCTCTTCTTAGTGGATTGCAGCAACATGCACTCCAGCTCCAATTCACTTCTGAGTCTACGGTTTGGTGAGAAAACATAGTGATGTATTAGAACGCTGTTTGTACCATTTTCCTTTTGTCTATTTTATACAACAGTCCTAAAATTGAGAAATAAGAACAGATCTTCTTAGTTTCTAACAAAAAAGGTGATTTGAAGATGTATGAGAGCCTGGATCAGTCAAGTTCAAGAAACAGAAGAATACTTTCTTACCAAGATTGCCTAAGCCACTGGTAAAGGAGCTGGTCTTACAGCATTTATTGATATTACTTTGTGACTTGAATTTTTAAGAAGCAAGGGGGTAAAAAGCCTAGCATTTTACACTCTGAAGCCAATAATGAAACAATGAGTCCAATAATGGAAAAATCCTACCGATATTGGAATACATGTTGCATTTTCCCTGTTAATTATGATTGTATCCCATAGATACAATTTACAAATTCCACTATATTTAAACTAAAAATAAAACACAAGAAATTTTAAAAGGAGGAAATAAAACCTTTGTTATCTCTTTGTATCTTCTTTCTCGTTCAAAATAAACTACACTGACTATCTCTAATAGATTTAGAGAGAAAAAGGAATCAAATAAGTCTTGCATATACTGAGGGAAACGCTGTGATTTGGTGAAAAACATCAGCACCACAAATGTTTTAACACTGCCTTTTCTACAAGGGGCTTTTGATGGTTTAAGATTTTCGTACGCATTAACTCATTTTATGACAGACTAAAAGAAATAGAAAAGTATTATGACTCCAAGTTTAAGAAATTAAGGTTAAGTGGGTTAATAATAATGGTGAAAACCTTTTCAATATGTATTTCAGAGGGCTCAGTCTCCACAAACTTTTGATGTGTTGTGTTATATGAGACTTCCCTGGTGATGCAGTGTTTAAGAATCTGCCTGCCAATGCAGGGGACACAGGTTCGATCCCTGGTCCAGGAAGATCCCACATGCTGCAGAGCAGCTAAGCCCATGCACCACAACTACTGAGCCCATGTGCTCTAGGGCCCACGTGCTGCAACTACTGAGCCTGCGTGCCACAACTACTAAAGCCCACATGCCTAGACCCAGTGCTCCACAACAAGAGAAGCCACCGCAATGAGAAGCCCATGCACTGCAATGAAGAGTAGCCCCCGCTCACCACAACTAGAGAAAGCGTGCACACAGCAACGAAGACAAAATGCAGCCAAAAATAAATTAAAAAAAAAACTTTTAATGTGTTACAGTTCTAAATTTACTTATGTTTCTATTTCACTGCTTTGTTTTTCTTCCTGGGGACTTCCATTACATATAAGTTGGATCTTCTTTGCCTGTCTTTTATTTCAACCACTTTTTCTCCGACTCTTTTACTTTATTTATCACGTTTTAATTCTCTTGATTGTTTCTTGCTTTTGTCTAATGCCCCTTGTTACATTTTCATTCAAAAAAATTCCTCCCTGGACATGTCCTAGTTTAGTCTTGACCTATAATATAATTTTGACTTTTTCACTATCTTTCCTCAGTTGTCAAATCTTGTTTCATGGCCTCCTTTTTTGCTGCTGTTGATTTCTGTGTTTAGGTTTTAAATTTATGACGCAAGGTTGTTTTTATACCCTGAAATGCTCTTTTGAGAGTATGTGGTTTAGTTTGCAGGGCTGTGGCACAGTTTTCTTCTCCAGCTGTTTGTTGTTGTTGTCAGATGCTAGGGATTTTCATCAGCTAAATCATATGGGTCCTTATTTTCTGTTTTCTTTTTAGAGTCAGCTGTGTGGACACAGACTCTGCATTTTGATGGTTAGGGCTCCTAGTTTGTGAGATTCTTAATTCAAGAAGACACTTTTCTGTCTGAGCAAATTATACTGTTGTTGGGGTTTTATTTTGTTTTGTTTCCTTTTTTTTTTTTTTTTTGAAGAGACGGAAAAACAGTAGTGGGAGGGGTTGTGTGCCCTTTGATTTTCTTCTCTTAAGGGGTTCTAAATTTCTCTCCCTTGCTAATTTTTCTCTTCCAAGTATGCTGATCACTTCCTCTTAACCCTCTTCTCACCCATATCATCATCTCAGAATTGTTTCCTTGCTTCCACACCCACTTTTATGTCCCCTTCTTTTGAGTCAGTGCTCTGGTGGACCTCCCAGTAACCTGTGCAGTATTCTCACTTTGGGTGGTTCACTCTCTCTCACACAGTGCTTTTAAGACAATTTTAGGATTTCTACTAACTCCATTCTTCTCTCTGCCCCAGACTGACCTTGCTTTCACCAAGTTTTGCAGAAAGAGAGTAGATAATGTTTCACTGGCACAGAATGTTTATTTTCTATTTTCAGGTATTTTGAAATTAGGACACTTTCTGTCTTTTATTTGCACTGAAGGAAGAGTTTTGATTTTTGGTTTTTGTTTCTTGTTTTGTTTGCTTGAGCATATTATGAGTGTGTCAGATTTACTTTCATCTTTTTTTTAATTCTTTAAAAAAATTATACCCTATCAGATTGTGGTTTCACCCTGAAAGACTAATCACAGAGGTTAAAAGATTTTCTAAGTTAAAAAAATAACTAGGGCGTTCTTAAAAGCTATCTTGAATTTGCAGCATACTCAGCCAACAATAAATCCTCAGGGGACAACTGAAGATGGCCTGAGATTCCTTCAGAAACCTCCCCAAACTCCTCATAGAAACACCAGATTTAGTAGAACATCCTAGTCACGTGTGTGACGGTTTGTGCAAGACACCCGGCGACCAGGTTGGTGTTGATAAAGGCAGGGTACCACACCCAACAAGGCAGGAAAAAGTGTAAAATATGCTTGTCATGTGGTTTTAAGACATTGTAAAATAAGTGTAATCCCAGCATAGATCAACCCTCACTTGTCATTACGGTCCAGGGCTGCTTTGATGGCCATCACGAGCGCCCTCAGCTCCTCCCTGGCCTGGTCGACATCTGCGGTCCTCACCCTCCTCGTCTCCAGCCCCTGGATGTGAGTCAGCAAAGTCTGGGCAGAATGAGGCCGTAACAGGTGAGACAAACACAAAGCAAGGGTGAGCATTTTCCTTTTTCTGTTAATACAGTGTGTTCAAGATGTCCTGAGTCAAAATACAAATTCTAGTCAAAATAGGTAAATAGGGAGGACGGAAGGGAGGGAGGAATATCAGAGGAGGGATAGATAGCTACGTGAAGATCTGGGTAAGGTATATATTTTTTTGGTTTGTGTGGGGGAAGGAAGGTGATGAATAAAGTGCTTCCAGGGCATTATTATCAGGACTGCAATTGTTTTTCTAATTAGTGAGAAACGATAGGAACTCGATGGCTATATCTGGATATAAAGTGATGCTTCTCAAATGTGGTGAAACAAAGGTCTCTGCCTTCTTAAGTGACGGGCTGCCAAGTTTCCAGAAGCAGAAGGAAGGATCTAGTGCCCTGATGCCCTGGGGGATTCTTCATTCTGGTGTTTGATTGGGATATGGGCATATATATGTTCCTTTGTGACTTAACCTCAATAAGTAAAGAACAGGGTAGACCCCCAGCTGGAGCCATTGCTGATTCCTGCCAAACAAAAGCTTTTTTTCTGAAGCACGAAAAGCTCAAAACAAAGAACACCATGCAAACATGTGATTTTCGATTAAGAGCTAAGTTAGAACGGACTTCCTTATGAGGCTGTGATTTTTTTTTTTTCATAGACAAAGTAAGACATTCTTCTTCCCAATTTATAAGATAGAATTTTTAAACTTGATTGAAAATGTCAAAAGTCATCCTAGCTACAGTGCTATACTCTCTTAGTTTTGTAAGTGATAACATCATTCCTGTAGTCCATCTTCCTTATTAAGCATCCACAGGTGTGGCTTAAGCCTAGAGGGAACCCCTGGAAGTTGGCACAGTGAGAGGAGGTAGCCACAGTTTATGTGGGCTGCTCGCTCTCCCCTGAGGGTAACAACTGTACATGCTTTCCAGTAATTACTAACGTAGCACCCTCTGTATTCCCAAACCATTAACATCTATAGCTACTCCACGGTTTGGGACTCCAGAGAGTCCCATCTCTGCTTCCAACTTGCGTGCTGTGTCTGTGTCCAAACTTCCCTCTTCCTCTGAGAACACCTGTCATTGGATTAGGACCCACCCTAATGACCGCATCTGAACTTGATTACACCTGCACAAACCTTATTTGCCAAGAGGTCACCCAGCTTCCAGGTAGACACTATCTCACCTCATTGGGAAAATGCAGAATGTGCATTTTGGAAGGAGCTGGTGAGGCATCAGGAGACAAGGACCACACACGAACTATGGCAGTAAATATTCAGTAGCGAGCAGCTTAACAACAGTGTCGGAAACTGGAGATGTTTGTGGGACATTTTCTTACTTTCATTTTGCTGTCATAACAAATTACCACAAACTTAGTGTCATAACACAAATTTATTATCTCTGTTCTGTAGGGCAGAAATCTGAGTGGCGTTTGGACTCTGCTCAGGGTCTCACTGGGCTGAAATCAAGGTGCAGGCTGCACTTGCCTTCCCTTCTGGAGCTCCAGAGCACAAACTCTTTCCATGATCATCCAGGTCATTGGCAGAATCCGGTGCCTCGAGGTTGTAGGACTGAAGTCCCATTCCCTTGCCGGCTGTCAGCAGGGTCCACTCTCAGCTCCTAGGGGCCTCTCTCTAGTCCCTGCATCTGGACCCTCCACCTCACAGCTCCCAGTGGTCCTGAATTCTTCTCAGGCTTAGAATCACAGAACTCTGACTTCCCCTTCTGCCACCTCTCCCTTCTGACTTCAGCCAGGGAAAGTTCTCTGCTTTTAAGGGCTCGTGTGATTAGATTGGGCCCACCCAGTTAATTCAAGATAATCTCCCCATTTTAAGGTCTGTAACCTGCCGACTCAGACACGTAAGTGTCAGCCTCCAGGGGACACTGGCTGGATACACTGTAATCTGGAACTCACAGGAAAGATTGGGGTGATGCATACAAAGCCAGGAGCCATCAGTGTAAGGGACCTCATCTACCAGCAGAGAGTGAGGAGAGAGAGAGGGCCGATTCTGAGAGAAGCAGACACGCGAGGACTGGGTTACAGAAGGACAGGCCTGCAGAGATCATGGAGAACTGGTGGCCAGAGATACTGCAAAAAACAAGAAACGTGTGTGCCTACCCCGCCCATCCCTCACTGTTGCCTTTACCTGGAGTGTCCTTCATGAGTATAAAGCCAATTCCTATTAAAAGCATCAGCTGTTCTAAATTATGGAGGCACAAATGGGGCTTCTTTGATTCAGACAAGTTTCCAGGGCTCAGGAAATATGAAGAAATAGGTTCTACTTAAGACTTGCATGATTGATTGTTACCTTATACTGTTCTGTGGGCTGGGTCTTCAGAAGTAATAACATGTAGAGTTCATATTCATCCTATAGAAAGCAAAAAAGAGAAGAAAAGAAAGAAGGAAGAAAGGAAGCAAGGGAGAAAGGAGAGAAGAAAGATCCATTGGAAACGTGTTATGAGATTACAGTACAATGTAATATTCTTTGCATATGTAGATAAAATGGAGGCTAAGGATGCCAGTTCAGATCATTTTAAAAAATGTAAGAATGCCCCCGCAATATATTAAATAGTATACATACTAAAATGTACAAAATCTCACCATCTTTAAAGCATATTTGAATATTAACTATTGAGGACTTCAGGATAGAATCACAAAATACCTTGACACATGTACAACATATGACCTCCTGCCACTAGGATGCTCCGTGGATTGGGGTCCTACTGACCTTCCAGAGATGGAGATGTTCTCTGGAGGGCAGACCACCACACCCTGCTTTTAAGCCTTGCCTGTTTTGGGGACTTGGACAATAGCAGATTCCACAAGCAACCTAATTCCAACTCAGCTATGATATGATGGTCACTTTCACCATGAAATCACAACAAACTTAAAACTCCTTAAAGATTCATATAAAATTATATATGCATAACCATAGAAGTTTCTGTGTTACATATGTGCCTTTTATAAGAGTTTATCTACAATTAGGAAGCTTTAGTATATATATATGGGCTTCAGGAGTGAGCTAGCTGGGTGTTTATCTCACGTGACCCATTTATGACTCATGTGTCTGTAGGCATATTCCTTCAAGTCTCCGTGAATGATTTTCCTCATGTGTAGAATGGACACCATGATACTAGGCAGAATTTCTGTGAGGCTTGAGCTCATGTGTGCAAAAAATCATGCATGGCTCTCAATTGTTATCTGGGAAAAGCATGTTTCTCTTACCTTAATTTCTTTCAAGATATCACCAAATATCAAAGAACTATTGCAAATATCTTCAAAGACTTCTCCAAAGACCTGTAGTCTGTTGAACTCTTCAGGGTCACAGACACATATTTTCTGGAGCTTCTGGAGGAAAAAGAGAACCAGCCCGTTTCAGGATGACTTCGTTTTCCTTTCTGATTACTTTCTCAGGTTGAGGAATCAGACACCCCACGGGGCTTTCTATCAGGGGGCACAGGTCCCGCCCCCCAGCGTTGGGTCTCAGCAGAGCTGAGTGCCAAACCACCTGGGGCTGAGAACCTATGTTTGCCTGATTTTTCTTGATTTATTGCCTTGCCTCCTGTGAATCAGGGATTCACTCTCTGCCTCTGCAGTGTCCTCAAGCTCCTTCTCTTTCTCTCAGTCCCCTCAGCCAAACATCCCATCACTGGTTACTTCATATGTAGACTCTTCCCTGCATCCTCACCCTTCCCATCACTAAGTTCCACTCTCAGCCCTCGGTCGCTCACGGCAGCATGTCCCACGACGCCAAACCACCTTCTAAAGACCGCTTGGCTCCTACGTGGATTTCACCTGCATCCTCAACTCTCTCCTCGCCCTCTCTTCACACTCTTCCATGGTGAGTTAGGCCAACCTCTTCCTCAGGTGCTTCTGCTGTCCCAGGGGCACTTGCTTGACTGTAGCTGCTCTGCAGCATCCATTGCTATCCATTATGACATCACCTCCAAGGCACCACCTTCCAAACTTAACCTTCTTTGATTTCACCCTGTCACCATCTACATCGCGTGGGATATTCTCAGCCTTTTTCCATCCTACCTGGGAAAGTAAGTGAGGTGTCAGAGAGCCAGCCTCCACCCACAATCTTTATTTATTTATTTATGGCTGTGTTGGGTCTTCGCTTCTGTGCGAGGGCTTTCTCTAGTTGCGGCGAGAGGGGGCCCCTCTTCATCGCGGTGCGCGGGCCTCTCACGGTCGCGACCTTCTCTTGTTGCGGAGCACAGGCTCCAGACGCGCAGGCTCAGTAGCTGTGGCTCATGGGCTTAGTTGCTCCGCGGCATGTGGGATCCTCCCAGACCAGGGCTCGAACCCGTGTCCCCTGCATCGGCAGGCGGACTCTCAACCACTGCGCCACCAGGGAAGCCCCGCCCACACTCTTTAGACTCCCAGGACTGACACCGGTACCGATAGCATCGCAGAACTGCCCTCCTCACCTGCTCCAACTTCTTTTCATGGCACGTCACCACCTTGCTCCCAGTGAAGTCACTCTTCAACACATCTTGCTTTGCAAGAACTTGTTTCTGGAAAATCAAGAACTTCCTGTACTTGTCTGCTTTTGTTATGCCAGCCAAGTGTGAGCTGAGGTACTGGAACTCGTCCCTGCCTGGGGGGCACATCGCACACTCACGGCTGGACTTCACTTCTTTGTACTTCAGAACCTTCATCTTGGGCCATCTTAGCTCTTCTCTCTCTGGCCGTTCGGGGGAACCTTCCTCTCTCAAACCCTTCTTTGGAATCAAATCCTCCTCCGAAGTGTGGGAACCGTGTGTCAGAGGGTTCAAATACCTGAAGAGTGGTGTGTTCTCGGCATCATTTGGGCCCACAGCTGTGTTGATGGTAAAATAAGCTAAAGCACCTTTCGTCTTTTTAGTCTTCTTGTCAGATGGCTTTTCTCCTCCAAAGACGTTTGCCTCCTTGGGCCTGTTGGCATTGGGCCAGTGATACAGGATTGTCTCCAGAGGCCTGTAGAGCTTGCTGGGGTTCAGGTGTCCGGAGGTGTACATGTAGACGTCATCTCTGTGGTCTTTCTGGAGTTTGTTCAGAAGTGTCCTTAGATTGCACAGAGTCTTAATACCTGGTGTCTCACAGTGTTTCCACCTTAGGTAAACTGGTCAGGAAAGACAAGAAGAACGTTAGATACCACTCTAGCTCCACAAAGAGGCTGTAAGAGGGCTGTGTGTATTGGCTGAGCCAGCATATGCCTCTCCCAGAGCAGGACCCACACATACAGAGAGGAGAGAGTACAGGCCAGTCTGACTGCAGACGAAGGGTGAACCAGGGCACGTGATGGGCAATTGCCATCAGAAAGCCCAGGACCCGCAAAACCAGGAAGAAGGAAAAGGGGATTTTGATCCAACGGGGAATTTCTTACTCTCTCAGCAAAGGCTCTAGAAGAGAAATCTAAAGGCATGATCATAATTCTTAATGACGCTTCAAGAGAGCTATGCTAGGGAATAAATAAAGGTGGTTTTCTTTCTCCCTTAAAACTAAACATCTCAGGAGTCCCCGAGCAAACCGATCCATGACTGATGAGACGTTCACACATCCCCGGCCCCGTGTAGGAAGGAAATGAAACACAGAGTGAAACCTGTGGCTGTGTTGACAGGGGCCCCAGCTCCCTCCACAAAGGGTCCCGGAGGTAGGAGTCCGTTTGGGCACTGGGAAACGCCGGCCTTCTGAATCAGTTCCTAACTGTGTGAGTGCAAAGACCTTATATAACCTCTCTGAAGCAGCCCCGTCCTCTGCACGATGAGGAGAGCCGTCCTACTCTGAAGGGCCGACTGCCAACCAAATGGAGCTGCTTTTGGCAAACAAGCACGTGGATGGAGTAGCTACTCCATAAAGGCCACCTAGCTTTATCAAAGGACTGCAGTCCAGGGAACACCTTCTCAACGCTTCTGGTAGGACAGGAGTAGGCCCAGACTCCAACAAGACACGGGGGAGGGGCTTTCTTCCTGGGCTGTCGCTGAGATGCTCACGGAGCGGCAGGCCTGGTGCATGACCTTCCCAGACAACGCTGGAGGAATCAACCAGCAGACGTCGTATCACTGCCTTGTTACCCGAGCTGGGAGGGGCCCTGGGAGCAAGGCAGTGAACCAGGCCCATCGGGGCCCTCGAGGCCTGGCCTGAGCTCTCAGAGGCCCAGGATTCACCTATATCCACACCTGCCACACCCCCTCAATCCACACGACAGGCCCACCTGTAACTAGGCCCCTTTGGTGACAGGGAAGCCGAGGGGAGTTTTGTGATCAAGTCCCGGCACCTGACAAGTGGCAGCGTTGATTTCTGAATGCAGCAACTTTACCCTAACTGTTGGGTTCTTCCCTCATTCCACAAGGGCTCGAGCAAAGGGGGCCAGGGCAGGGCTTTCTGGGACCCACACCAAACCCCTTCCTCCGGCCAATCCATGTCTGAAAGCAGGACCATAAATCAGGACATGTCATTGTCTGCATTGCCACCTGAGAGAAGAAATGAGGGCCCAGAGGGTATGAGGAGGGGTAACAGCGTCTCGTGCTGTGTGACGAAGCCCCCTACGTCCAGAAGCTTCACACCCCCAGACTAGCTCACTACTCCATGGTCGGCACTTCAGCCCGCGGGCTGAGCTTTCCACTCCAGGATCACAACGAGGATATCAGGGTGTGGGCCTAGCTGGGTCCTTGGAGGCTTTGAGGGGGAATCTGACCCTGGGCTCAGTCCTGTTGTGACAGAAGCCAGTTTCTTGCAGGTGTTGGACTGAGGTCCCCACCTCCTAGTTGGCCTTCGGCGGGGGTCACTCTTGGCTCCTGGGGCCACCCACCTTCCTGGCCACACGGGCCACCTTCATCCCTGAGCCAGCAAGGGCACTCTGCATACTTCCCAAGCCCTCGACCTCTGACTCCTCCCCTGTGACTGACCTCATGTGATCAGGTCAGGCCCACCCTGCACTCTCCCTGCCGTGAGGTCACTGGTGCCATGGGACACAGTGCAACCAGAGCGCTCATCTCATGTTCGGTCCTGGGATCTGTGCTGGGCACGTACAGCAGGGGGCAGGGAACTTGGGCCACCCCAGGGCTCTGCCCACCCCAAGCCCAGAGCCCAGGCTCCCTCTGCACTGTCCCAGGTGGAAAAGAATCATCCTTTCCCTCCTGTGCGGTTGGATCCTGGAGCAAACACTTCTAGCAATGGGATCCTTGAGAATTTCCTTGCTGAGTAGTTTAGTACTTCAAAGAAACCAATTAAGAAATGTTAAAAAAATTTTTTTCAGCCAGAATTTCTTTTTAACCTTTTATTTTATATTGGAATATAGTTGATTAACAATATTGTGATAGTTTCAGGTGTACAGCAAAGTGCTTCAGGTATACATATACATACACATGTATCTATTCTTTTTCAAATTCTTTTCCCATTTAGGTTACATAATATTGAGCCGAGTTCCCTGAGCTATACAGTTATCCACTTTAAATATAGCAGTGTGTACATGTCAATCCAAGCCTGTTTCTGTTTTGTAAATAAGTTCATTTGTATCAAGGAAATGTTAAAACATTAATAGAACAAGTTTTCAAGACAGATAATCATAATTCATCAAACGCACCAACACGTAAAGAAAGCACTAAAAACACATCGCATAAGTTGGGCTTCTCCAGAGAAACAGAACCAGCAGGATGAATATATAGAGACAGAGATTTATTGTAAGGAATTGGCTCACACAGTTATGCAGTCTGCAGAGTCCAAAATCTGCAGGGTAGGTAGCAGGCTGGAGACAGAGTACATGTCCAAATACCTCCTGCTGGAGGATTTTCTCTTGCTTGCGGGAGGTCAGTTTTTAGTCTATTAAGATCTTCAACTGATTAGATGAGGCCCACCCACACTATGGAGGGGAATTTGTTTTATTCAAAGGCTCCTTACTTAAACGTTCATCTCATCCAAAAACACCCTCAACAGAAACATCCAGCATGTTTGACCAAATATCCAGCACTGTAGCCCCACCTAAGCTGACACATAAAATTCACCGTCACACACATTAGACCCACTCTTTCTGGAAAATGGGAGGACTTAATTGTTGTGTTTTCCTTTGTTTATTCTATTTCCAAAAATGAGTTAGAGCCACCAGCAAATTAATTAGTAAAATCAGTTTCCTACTTAGAATTTCTTTTCCTCAGTTTGCAGGAAGACTTGTGTCACTAGACTTGGAGAATCCAGATTCCGTTTCTCTCTGCCAAGATCTTATGATAAGTACCAAGGGTCCCATCTCAGCAATGACTATTTTAATGATTTTTCTAACCGTAAACATTGTGATTTGCGTATCCCGCCATCTCAAGCTGACACCCGGGGAAAAAAAATTGAAAGGGCTCATGGAAAATGTGATTCGCTACAAAATGATCAAGGAATAAATTTGCTTTAAGTAAAACCAAACCAACTTTTTGACTAGATACTGATAAGGCAGATACAGTAATAGGTTTGGGGGACTAGATTTGAATTAACAGATATTTCAACCATTATTAGCATTTGATATTTTTAAACACGGGGTGTTGTTTTTCAGTGACTCACCTTTTTCAGAATAGAAGCAACAGGTCTTTAACATCAAAATTATTAGAAATCACTGTCCTGTGTTATCTGAACTCTGGGAACCCTGGCATCCCATGGAAATCCCGTTGGTCTCTTTCCAGAACATCCTACACCACCTGTGTTTTCTGTGCTCCGTCTCCCCCACTTCCATCCTGAAGTCAGCAAATATCCTGGAATGTGTTATTAGCAAGAATTCAGAGAACAGGCCAGGCCAGGTGGGGTGCCAGGCTTCAGACAACCCAGTCCCTCCCTGTGTTCTGTGGTCCCCTACCAACTCCTAACAGAGCCTACAAGGGGCATCTTTCCATCCATGTGGACCCTCTCCTTCTGGCTATTTTGCTCTGCCCCATCTTATCCACCTGGAGGATATTTTAAAACTCCTCTCAAGATTGTCATCTTTCTTTCCTGAACCCAGCAGACGGCATTGGGACTGTTTCCATACACTTCTGCTATGACTCTTAAATTTCCTCAAGGGAAAGAACTATGTTGTATTCACACTAGCATCTTTGGGGAAAGATCAGGGGTAATTGTTTAATTTAATGAATAAATGTGGAAAAGAAGTAATGTTTTCAGAATTTTAAATAATAATTTAAAATTTTACTCTGTACCACACACTGTGCTCTCTCTCTTAGGGGATAAAGCAAATGTCCCACCAGGAATCTTAAAGTCCGGTAAGGAAGAAGATATGAACACCTGTGATAGGGGAGAATACAGGTGCTGTGGAAGAAGCACACATTACAGTGTTGACTGAGAAAGGAAAAAGAGATCTTATGTCAATTATCTTTCTTAAGTTGGTTGAGAGTGGAAGGCAGAGTAATTGGTGCCTCAAAGATGCCCACCTCCTAAGCCACGCTCCTGACAAAAGGACTTTGCAGATTTAATTAAAGTTATAACCTTAAAATAAAGAGATTTTTCTGAATTATCTGGGTCCAGTCTAATAAATCCCTAAAAGCAGAGAACTTTCCCTGGCTGAAGTCAGAAAAGAGAGGTGGCAGAAGGGGAGGGTAGAATTCTGTGATTCTAAGCCTGAGAAGGATTCAGGACCATTGGGAGCTGTGAGGTGGAGGGTCCAGATGCAGAGACTAGAGAGAGGCCTCTAGGAGCTGGGAGTGGACCCAGTAGACAGCCGGCAAGGGAATGGGACTTCAGTCCTACAACCTCAAGGAGCAGGATTCTGCCAATGACCTGATGATCCTGGAAGGGGTTTGTGCCCTGGAGCCTCCAGAAAGGAAGGCAGCCCAGCCTGCACCTTGATTTCAGCCCGGTGAGACCCTGAACAGAGGCCACCTGAGCTCACCCAGATTTCTGCCCTACAGAACGGAGATAATAAATTTGTGTTGCTTTACGCTATGGTAATTCGTTATAGGAGCAGCAGAAAACCAATACATTGGGACAGTGAGTGGAATGTAGGTTTAGTTGATCTGTGATAGGAAGCGTGGGACAGTGATGACAGGGTGGCGGAAGCTAGTGGCCAGCAGAAGGGGCGGCAAAATCCCTAGACAGAACTGGCATTTCAAGGACAGCAGGCATTGCAAGAAGAGGTGACGGGTGACCACCCAGAGCCCACCATCTTCCTCCCCCAGGGACCCTAAACGGAAGAAAGCAGTGACACCTCCCAACCTTATGGAGTAGAGCGACTTCAGTTTCTTTACTTGCCTACTAAAGAAAGAATGACCTCCAGGGCTCACCGACCGTAGAATTGCCACCGCTGTCGCACGCACTTCCCACGGCTGGAATGCAGGCATCTCAGCCTCACTGGCACCGAACACAGACTCTGGCCTTCTACCCACTTTACCTGGTAGGGATTTGCCTGGTAACTAATTTTTCTTCCTACTTTTAATTTACAGATTATGTACTTATTAAGAAATACAAAAATAAGGTGAGATGCTTTTCTATGTCCAACCACCGAGTTGTACTTTTACACGTGAAATGAAGTTACTTTATGAATTTCATTTTGTAGGGCAGTTCCTGAGAGTCAGGGACATTAACACGGATGTTCCAGCAAAGTGGGCTTGGATGTTCTGTCTCAACCTCATGAGCTCTACTCTGGGCGCCCATCTCCTTCCCTCCCACCCTTCACGGGAACAACACTGACACCCTCACGGGACACAAAGAAACAGGTATTTTGTGCAAAACTGTCTGAATGATCAGTAGATGGAGGCAACACACCTGGAAGCAGACAGGAGCTTGACAAGAGCTAAAGTAGCACAATTAGAAATTCTTCTCACTCCTAGTGTTGAGAACACTTGCCCAGGGAGGGGACTGACACGATCATTTATATTCTTTATAAAGAAGAGGGTTTTTCTTAGACACAATTAGTATGTTGAGTAATTGCACGCAGAAGAAATAGTCAAAGAACTTACAAAATCACGTTTTAAGCAGCGAACATTTCCAAGACTCTTTTGCACTCACACCAGCTGCTGTTCGCCTTTATTTGTTAAGTTGGGCCATTCCTGCAGTGCGTTGACTGGGCCATATCCCTGAGACCAATCCCAGTGTGCATGTGAGGGAAGCTCTCGTTCTGGCTGAAAGTCTCCATGAGACATTTGAAGACGTTCAGAAATATGGCCCACTTCTGAAGAACTTAGGGGCAGGACAGGAATAAAGACACAGACGTAGAGAATGGACTTGAGGATATGGGGAAGGGGAAGGGGAAGCTGGGATGAAGTGAGAGAGTGGCATGGACATATATACACTACCAAATGTGAAATAGAGAGCTAGGGGGACGCAGCCGCATAGCAAAGGGAGATCAGCTCGGTGCTTTGTAACCACCTAGAGGGGTGGGATAGGGAGGGTGGGAGGGAGACGCAAGAGGGAGGGGATATGGGGATATATGTATATGTATAGCTGATTCACTTGGTTATAAAGCAGAAACTGGCACACCATTGTAAAGCAATTATACTCCGATAAAGATGTTAAAAAATTAAAATACAAATAATGAATTAATTAAAAAAAAGAAATATGGTCCAGTCACCCTTGAACTAGACTCATTACCTTGTTGAAGAAGCAGTAATAGTAATAGCAAATTTAACGAGTACTTACATTTGGTATCCTAAGCGCTTTACATGCACTAGCTCATTTAGTCCTCACCACGGCCCCAGGAGATAGGTGCTCTTACCATCCCCTTTTGCAGATGTGGACACTGAGACACAGGTGGTTAATCAGGTGTGCACGGCTCCCGGAAAGCTGCTTCCACAGCCCATGGTCTCACCTGCCCACTAACCAATGCACAGAGACCAGTACAAACACACTTTGAAGTAATAAAATCCCATTAAAATATTTTATAATTCAGACTGCTTCAATCCAACAAGTTTCCTCTCTGTCCCAAATTCATCGGAATCAGCATTTCCATGCGCGCTGTGTGATGAGAAAGCAAGGGCTTCAGAGTCCGAAGACCCAGGGCGAAGTCTGCCCCCCATTTGTAAAATCACAATAACCCAGCCTCCAGAGAGATGAATCTAAATCAGAGATGGGGAAGCACTTTGTACGCAGCGGTGTGGAGCTCCTGTGGTTTGTGGTTGTTTAGCGAGACTGTGGAAGGGCCGTGTACTAAAAAAAATCCTGAAATGTGGTTTTTTAAAAAAGAACATACTAACAGCATCTAGAAATGTCCCCCATCCTCCCTCTTCCCAGAAGACACTCACACACACACACACACACATCCGACTTCTTTCTCTGCCTTTTATTATTGGATTTTCTGAGAAGTTTCCAATCCCCAAATCCAATCCTAAACCCTGGTGATCCAGGAGATGAGTTGCAGCCACAAAAAAGGCTTTGATTCTTCACACTGGGTTAGAGAAGCTGGGTTCCTAGGCAATCAAACATCAAACACCAAACACGAAACACTCAATGTCCACTTACATTCAGGCTTCGAATCCTCAGCCATCACCACCTTCCCACTGCAGCTGCTGAGGCTGGGAGTTGCCCTGGAGACAGACAAACGTTCCAAGTCCCTCCCCCAGGGCTCCTCTGTTGCCGGGCAACCAGGGTACACAGCCCCTTGCCAAGGGATCTCTCCTCTGACCTCCTCATATGCCTCTGGCCTTCTTGAACAGGGAGTACTAGGTTTGCTTGCCTGTTTTCCTTTTTAAAATTCCTTTTTAAAAATTCCTTTTTGTGATTTGAAAAACATCAAAATGCCCTTGCACCCTTTAATTCCTTTCCAAAGCCCAGGAAGCCAAAAGTAAGTGGCCTTTCGTTGGGCATCTGCTATGGAGATGTACAGATTGTGCAGTGCACGACCCATCCAACTGTACCTGGGGTTCTAGTGCATAGTAGGTGCCAGTCTCTAAATGATCATTTAGTCATTTTAGTGTTATTATCCCGAAGTTCCTAGAAGGGAATTGATATCATGTGAGGTGAAGTAACCTGCCGGAGATCAGTTAGCAGTGAACAAAAGCATGTAAATTCACATTTGGCTGCAAAGTCGGTGCTTTATCCTCAGGCTACCCCATATGTCAAGGGAGGAAACTCTAAAACCCTCTTAAGATTCTTATCTTTAAACACTGTATTCGATTTAAATTTCTTCCAGGCAGAGGGAATTCAGTGCAGTGGAATGCTGGCTCCTCTATTCTCAGGAGACGTCACGCTGAGCAGCCCTCACGACTCACCAGCTCCAGATGACAAAGGTGACAAATCTGACCTTACAGAATTGGGAGGATGAAGTCAGTGCCTGTGAAAGATTCAGGGCACATCGTAGTTTTCTTTTCTTTCCACTGATGCTGGCCGGACACTTTAAATGTGAGCCTTTCTGAAACCATGAAGTTGTCATGACCCTAGGAGGCTCAGACGGCTCCCTAATCAGGTGTATTTGAATTTAACCTGGAAAAAGATAACGAAAATGTTTACTGATCTTCTCTCTCCAATGTTCACAGTATTTAGGCATCTGACCATAATGAGAAATGCTGGCAGGAAATGCCCACATTACACGAGGCTAGCTAAGCATTGACCCAGGAGAGGAAAGTTCCCGCCTTCAGTTAATTATAAATTAAGAGCAAACATGTGGCAGGCAATTCAGGTTGCCATGTTACCAACTACTGGAGATGAAACAGTGAGCTCTTCTGCTCAGAACTGCTTAGTGGTTTAGTAAAATGGCCGATTATTTTTGTAGACAGAGCACCCCACCTTTTCCACCCTGTAGGGGCAGGCAGTCAGGTGGCAGAGGTGTCCCCCCTCCGCCCCACAGGCAGGCTGAAGCAACAGGGCTCCGAGGCGGTGGTAGAGACAGCTGGGGGGTGTCAGCCCCGGCTGGTGGGCGGCCTCCAGTTTCAGCCAGGGCTCATTCTTCGTGGACATGCACAGTCTTGGTTTAGATCAGAAAGAAAATGGTACATTTGTCCCCAAGACCTAAGTGTCTCCCAAGTCAAGTCTTATGGGCACACATACAGTAAATTAACCTACCCCTTACACACTACAGTTCAGGGAGTCGTTGGTCAAATCAATAGCAAGCCTTAGAAGCCCACCTGCGGCTCTCCGATTGCTAACTATTTCAACGAAGTGTCTGAAGCAGAAATGTATTTAAGTATTACGTTATGGGCGCAAAGAACGGATCTGCCAGAACCATAGGGGTCTTCCTGGAGGCCAGACGTCTGTGTAGGAATCAACAGTGGCTCACCTTGGAGTTATTTCTACTGAGATGGATGGTCTATTTTGTGTTTCAGCTCTAGGTGGCGCTGGAGCACATCTTAAAACACGACGGAACGCAGGTGAGATGCAGCCGTCCCAGCTCGTGTCCCCGCATCCTCCATCCTACTCCGCGTCCAGAAAGAAAAAGAATATTGTTTGCTCTTGTCACTTTGCCAAGACTGCAGAGATGCACGATTTATTCCCTGAAGATGCAGAGTGGAGAAGAGACAGACAACTTAGGGGACGGACGCGGTGATCTGAGCGTTGCAGAGACCAGAGGAAAAGGCGCAGAGGAGGGAGTGGTCGAGGACCCCAGACTGAAGTGCCGGGGGCGGGAGGAGAGCCTCGGGTGGGTCAGAACAGCCAATGGCTTGGAAAAAATAAACATTTTCCGTTATTAGAATTCATTGAGCAGAAATGGGCAAAGTTGAACCGACTTTTTAAACATCTTTGTGACCTCAGCTCTGGAGGCGTGAAACAGAGATGCATAGGGGGAACCTGAGGTTAGACGGAAATTACATGCCAGCCCGAGTGGGGAAGTTGCGGAAATGTAGGGATGCTGAGAGCTGCCGGGTGCACGGGGCAGCGTCATGAGGGAAATTCAGTTTGGTCCCGTAGATGGCAAGGAGTTGTTGGAAGAGTTTACACAGTAGAGAGGTGAGCACAGGTTTCCGTTTGAGAAGCATAACTCTGGTGCTGTATTGGAGACGGTGACAGGGCAGTAGTAAGAGTCAAGACGGGCATTTCCAGGTCCACACACTGAATGGAAGGCTGGCTGCAAGTCCACCCCGATCCCACCCCCTCCGGACGTGGAGGAAGGAAAGTCTCGCCCATCAAAGGCCCACAGTGGGGTTTTGCGCTGCCTTGCCTGCTTGCCTTTTCGGGGTCCGCACCACACCTGTGGGTCTTCCCCTCTGCCCCGACCCTTCTCTCCTTCTCCCTCCCTCCCTCCCTCTACCTGATGGGACATTTCCATTGGGAAAACAAATGTGCTCTCGTTTTTTCCAATCTTAAATATATATAAAAGCAAACCTTTGCTGTTACTCCACTTCTTTCTAAGGCAAAGGCGCCCTCGCATTTATTATTACTTTTTTAACCTCTTTATTGGAGTATAATTGCTTTACAATGGTGTGTTAGTTTCTGCTGTATAACAAAGTGAATCAGCTATACGTATACATATGCTCCCATATCCCCTCCCTCTTGTGTCTCCCTCCCTCCCTCCCTATCCCACCCCTCTAGGTGGTCACAAAGCACAGAGCTGATCTCCTTGTGCTATGCGGCTGCTTCCCCCTAGCTACCTATATTTTGCTTTTGGTAGTGTGTATATGTCCATGCCACTCTCTCGCTTCATCCCAGCTTACCCTTCCCCCTCCCCGTGTCCTCAAGTGCATTCTCTACGTCTGTGTCTTTATTCCTGTCCTGCCCCTAGGTTCTTCAGGACCTTTTTTTTTAGATTCTGTATATATGTGTTAGCACATGGTATTTTTCTCTTTCTGACTCACTTCACTCTGTATGACAGCCTCTATCTAGGTCCATCCACCTCACCACAGATAACTCAGATGCGCTTCTTTTCATGGCTACTGTTGACGGGACAGGTGGTAGTCAGAGAACATCGCAGGCAGCGCAGTGGGCTACCTGCTGAGGTGGGAAGATGCAGCGGGGCAGCCGCCCGGGTGACCCATAACAGTCCTGTCTCCACGCAGCTCACACCTTCTCACGTGCAGCCTTGACTCTGCCCTAACAGTGCTTTTCTGCAGCATCGCTTTATTTTTAAGTGGTATTTGAGGGCAAAGTCACTACAAGACCCCAAAAGGTTGGAAATGTGCTGTACACCTTAAACGTACACAGTGCTAAATGTCCATTATATCCCAGTATAACTGAAGGAAATTTACTTTTAAAAGTGCCTGATGGGGCGTGCCTGGTGGCGCAGTGGTTGAGAGTCCGCCTGCCGATGCAGGGGACACGGGTTCGTGCCCCGGTCCGGGAAGATCCCACGTGCCATGAAGCGGCTGGGCCCGTGAGCCATGGCCGCTGAGCCTGCGCGTCCGGAGCCTGTGCTCTGCAACGGGAGAGGCCGCAACAGTGAGAGCCTCACGTACCACAAAAAAAAAAAAAAAGTGCCTGATGGTCAAAGGTTGGTCGAGTCTTCCTCACATCACATCACAGATTCCTGCCTTCCCCCTCCCCTTTAGAAGGACCGTTGTGATCCTGGGCTCAGGGGACAGCGCAGGCCATGACCTCTGGCTAAGGTCAGCTGCCCAGCAGTCTTCCTTCCACCTGCAGCCTCACTTCCTCTTGGCCAAGGAATCTGCCCCCAGAGGAGGTGATGCTTGGCCTGAGACCCCGCCTGCCACACCCAGAGCCAGAGGAAGAAGCTTCTGGCGTCGGGAGCAGAACAGGAGGTGAGGCTCCATCCAGGTAGAGGTGAAACCCAGGCTCCCAACCCAAGTCTCTGTCGGGACAGCAGAGGGAAGGTGGGAGCCAGAGCAGGCGCTGTAGATGGTGCTGCCCTGGGGTGTGATGGGTTTTGTTTGTTTGATGTTGTACGACTGGAGAGATGTGAGCATGGCTATGGAAAGGGCCGTGGAGAAGGGAAGGTTGAGAACCTACCGACCGGGGGCATTCAATTCCACCATCCAGTACATGTCTGAAAGGTACAAGGACCCTCCCAAGGGACGCAGGCAGAGCCGGGGGAAGACAGTCCCTGTCGCTACAGGAAACAAACCATCCGGATGTTTCCCTACACAGCCTGTTTCTGACTTATCCTTTGCATCGCTGGTTTTTCATCGGGATAAAGAGTTGCTCACCTTTAAAAATAATCATGGCGGCCTGTGGGTTCCCCGAAACAAACCCAGAGACGGTGGTGATTGCACCGCTGGGAACCGGCTGCTTTTGCCCGGTTGACAAGCCTTAGGAATCTATCAGAGTCTCCTGGGTTTTGAGAGCGAGTGAGAAGGTCTCATGGGGAAGGCAGATCGGGTGCAGAAGAGGAGGGCTCTTCCTTCTGTTCGTCCAATGGGCCTTTTCCCAGCAATGTGGCAGAGAAAAGTGGGGGAACACTGTTACTCTCATAAGAAATCAAGCCAGAGTTTACATCAATATAAGAAAAATATGTCTAAGTGATATTTTAAAGTTGAGATGGAGTCTGGTTCCAGGTGCGACTCTGCAGCCAGGAATCCAGGCTGTCACCAGCCCGCCTGGCAGGGCGCAGAGCTCCCGGCTCCTGGCCAAGTGATAGGGTCCTGGACCACCCTGTGCCTGTTTCCCACCTTCTCCATCCTGCACAAGATGCACCTGACGGATAGTCTGAGCCAATGCTGAGAAGGGTTTTCGCTCAGCATCTGCGGGAGTAGGAGTGTCTTCACCCATTCTACCCTTCCAGCAGCCCCCAAAGTTATTTCATCACAGACCTTTTTTTCTTCAAGGTTCCACTCTGTGCAACAGGCTTTGAGAAATGCTGAATGAACTTCCTTCGTAAAGCATCTTTTTCCTTAAATGGAGTGGCACCCACAAATGTTTCTCTGGTTTTGGTGGTGGGATTGGGGGCCTTGCAGGGTAATTTACAGCCATAGTATCTGTGCTCTGTCCTCCAGATTTCTCAGTTCTCGGGGAGGTTTATGATGCAGGCAGAGAGCTGACCTTGTATGGAATGACTCAGTGTGTGTTTTGGAAACCTCATTTCATTGGAGGAAGCGTGCTCAGGGGAGAAGAAAAGAAAAGAGCCTTTGTGGGGTGGGGATGGAGTGGGTAGTAGAACAGAGAGAGGAGGGTCCAAGTCCTCGAGAGGAGAAGTAGGTGGGGCTCCTCCAGTGGCACTCGTCTCTCATAGCGTCCGAAGAGCAGGACATCAGAGTGGACCCCCAGATATCCAGGGTGGACCCCATCTCAGAAGGGCCTTGCACCAATCCTGCTCTCCAGCTGTCCTGGACAAGGGCACGTCCTCGGGACCCAGTGTGGAGCCCAGCAGAGAGGCACCCTGCACCCAGAGCTGGGGGCTCTCACACGATGTTGAGGAGGTTACCCGTGATAAATGGGGTGATGTTCCCACCAGCTGGAGGGAAGGGGAATGATCAGTCAGATCTGAGTTTTGAAAATTATCACTTTTATACACCTATGCTGTAAAGTAAAACTCATGCCCACTAGATGTACCATGTACTATTCTTTCAAAAAAACAACAGTAGACTAAACAACCACCCAGATTCAGATATTAACATTTTGACGTATTCACTTTATCTCTCTCTCCATCATTTTTGCTGACACTTTTGAGAATCGGTAGTAGACATCACAAGTCTTTAGCCCTAAATACTACAGCACCCGCCTTCTCCTCCATAACCACAGGACACTATCACACTGAAGAAAAGTAAGTCTTTGCTTTCTGTCTGCTGATACCTAGCCCGATATTCAGGTTTTCCTTAATCATCCACAAAATATCATTCATAGCTGTATTTTCAAACAAGAACCCATACATTTAGTTGCTACCTCTTTCTTTAAACAGCTTTGATATATAATTTACACAGTGTACAATTCACCCGTTTAATGTTTACAATTTGATGCTTTCTAATATAGTCACAGAGTTGTGCTTTTTTCACCTAAAACAGTCACACTTTTCCATTTTTTTAATGACAGTGGCCCCTTGAGAAGACCAGGCCAGTTGTCTCATGCACTGTCTACTCTGAGGTGTGCCTGGTTATTTCTTTTGTGCTGTGGTTGTTTTGTGCTGCCTGCCTTATATCACCTACAAAGTGGAAGTGAGTCTAAGGCCCAAGTATATTTAAGTCAAAACGTCTCGGTAAGTAAGAGTCCTTCACGGGTGGTGATCTGTACTTTCCACTATTAGTAATGTAAAATCTGATCACTGCCTATGGAAGGGGCGACCATAATATCTTGTTATTGTGGTGATGGGTTTTCCCTTTGTGATCAGCAGGGATGCTGGGAGGTAACGCTTTGAGGTCATGAAGCTGCCCAGTTTCCAAGAATCTTTCACATCCGTGGATATTCCTTGCCCAAATCAGTTAGCTCCAAGGGGTTGCAAAGGGTTATTTCCACTTTCATGTAATTCTGTAAAAAGGGCTTTCCCTCATCAATTTGGAATCTCATCTCCTAAAGAGGGAAGTATTTTATTCTTACCTTTAATTGCCTCTTTTCAAGAAAGGAGTTGGTGTTGTGGTCACCTCCAAAACTGCCTATTGGATTTATTCCTTCTTTTTGTTTTGAGGAGCATTCTGGACTTGTAGGTTTTTCTTTGTGATGTATCCGACGTGACATAATCAATTACACATTCTTTTTCATAAGCTTTATTGAAATATAATTAACATACCATAAGATTCACTCTTTTGAAGTGTCTATTCAGAGGTCGGTGTTACATTCGCATTTCAGTGGTTTACAGTATGTTCACAAAATCGTGCAGCCATCACCACTGTCTGTTTTGAGGACAGTTTTTTTCGTCATCACAGAAAGGAACCCTCTACACACCGGCATCATTCCTCATCTTCATGTCCCCCAGCCCCTGGTAACCACTGATCCAGTTTTCTGTCTCTATGAATTCACCTCCTCTGAACATTTTATATAAATGAAATCATACTGTGTGTGGTCTTTTATAACTGGCTTCTTTCACTTAACATAATGTTTTCAAGGTTTCACCCATGTTGTAGCAGGTCTCAGTGCTTCATTCCTTTTCATGACTCAATAATTTTCCGTTGGGTGGATGGACCACCTTTGAGTATACACTCACCAGTTAACAGACATTGGGTTTGCTTCCACTTTTTCAATATTATGAGTAATGCTGCTGTGAACATTTGTGTACAAGGTATTGTATGAATAAGTTTTTATTTTTCTTGAATATGTAACTAGGGGAGGAATAGCTGGGTTATATGGAAACTCTAAGTTGAACATGTGGAGGAAGGGCCAAACTGTTTTCCGAAGTGGCCACACCATCTTACAATCCCACAAGCAACGTGTGATAGCTGTAGTTTCTCTACATCTTTGCCCAAAACTTGTTATTGTCTGTCTTTTTGGTTTTAGCCATTGCAGTAGCAGTGACCTGCTACACTGCTGTGCTTTGGTTTGCATTTCCCGAATAACGAATGACGTAGAACAACTTTGCATGTGCTCATTGGCCATTTATATATCTTCTTTGGAGAAACATCTATTCAAATCCTTTTCTATTTTGAAATTGGATGTTGTTTTATTGTTGAAAGAGTTTTTTATATATTTTGGACACAAGTCCCTTATCGCATCTATGATGTGCAAATATTTTCTTCCATCTTAGGGGGTTGTCTTTTCACTTTTTTCACTTTTTGTCCTTTGAAGCACAAATATTTTTAATGTTAGTGAAGTCTGGTTGATCTATTTGTTTTATCACTGATAGTTTTTGTGTCATAGCCAAGCAACTGTTACCTACCCCAAGGTCACTTGATCAGGAATTTGCTAAAATGCCACCTCATTAGAGATATCCCCCCCGTCCCTCACCCCCCGCCCTGCTTTTCTTCCTCACAGCTGTCCCCATTTGACACGTTATGTACTGTCTGGCTTGCTCGCTTCTCATCCGTCTTTCCACACTTGCATGTACACTCCTTGAAAGCAGTGTTTCTCTTGTTTTCATCCGTGGCTGGATGCCCAGTGCCTGGAACAGAGCCAGACTCGCGGTCAGAATTCACCACAGCCGGGGAAATGACAGCAGAGCTGTTTGAGCGCCCGAGTGGCAGCACCACGGCCAAAGCCTCCGGAGCAGGGCAGGTGCAGCTGGATTCTGCAGTGCACATTGGAAGGAGGCCAAAGGGCCAAAACAAAAGGCAGCACACACATAAAGAGCAGAGATCCGAGGAGGACTCTGTGAGCTGGAGAACGATTTACAAGTAAGAGTAAGCACCCCGACAGAAGAAAGCACCGTCTTGCTGTGAGGGTCCATGTTACGTGTCAATGCCTGAGCTGCGGGGACCAGATATTTGGCTGAACAGAAGTCTCGGCGCATCTGGGAGGCTGTCGCTGGCTCAGGTGAGCATTGGAATCGGTATAGCATCAAGCGGATCGCCTTCCCTAGTGGGGGTGGCCCCATCCAAGCCGCTGGGGGCCGGAATAGACAGAAGGCAGGGGTGGTGGGGTTGCTCCCTCTGCCTGAGCCTGAGCCCGGACGCTGGTCTTCTCCTGCCCCTGGAATGAGACTGACACCATCGCTGCTCCTGGCTCTGAGGTCGTAGGACTCAGACTAGAATTTAGAAGCTAAGCCACCAGCTCCCCTGGGTCCCCAGCTTGCAGGCGGCAGATGGTGGGGCTTGTCAGCCTCCGTAATTGCGTGAGCCAATCCCTCGTAATAAATGCCTGTGTGTGTGTGTGTGTGTGTGTGTGTGTTAGGGTCCTACACAGAAACAGAGCCAGCGGGATATATATAGACATTCGTACGTACGTACAGACACGTGCAGGTGTATAGCCCATTGGCTCTGCTTCTCTGGGGAACCCTGACTCATGCTCCTGGGTTGACTCAGTCGGACCGTGAATGTTAATAGGCTATTGAATAAAAGTAGCACTTTTATTCTGAAAGAGAAGCGACTTTTACGAAGGGGATTTTAACACTTCCCTTAGTGAGGAGACTCCGCCCTGGTGATGGCACTGCGTTATGATTCGTCAATGCCGTGATGCGCAGACGCACGTGTTCACTCTAGTAAATTCCATGTCGCTCTCAGGCCAATGCTGGCAAAGCAGAAGTTAAATAAGTCTCTAAACTATTGGAACGAAGAATTTGAAACCCAGAATAAGCCATATCAAGATAGCAAAGACACATTGCACTGGCCCTGAATTCAGTGAAAAAAAAAATGTAACTAGTTTTCTAGAACTGTATTTAACTTGCCTTGATTTCCTAATTCGTCCAACGTGGAAACTGAATTCAGGCATGATAAACTTACTATGTCCTGAAGTCCCTTGGGTTTTAAATCAGTCAAATTAAAAGCCTGTCTCCCTGCTCCATTCCACCTGAATTCTGGGTGTGACTGCAGGGGGGCCGGGGTAACGGGGTGGGTGCTGTCATGCGGGCTCAGGAGCGGGCTGTGCTGGGTTGTTGCCTGGTTGGGGGGCGAGGGGGGAGCTATGGCTGCTCTCTCCTGCCTGGTCCTCGCCCCTCTGTGCTCAGTGATGTCCCCTGAGCCAGTCTGTGCTCCTCTGGCTGGTTTCTCGGAGGCAGTGTCCCTCCCCTTTACCCCCAACCACTCAGCACGTGCTGCCGTCACAGGAAGGAGGTCCGCAGGGCTGTGACCCCGCCCCCAGAACGGGGCTGTGACCCCCAGAGCAGGGCCGTGACCCCCAGAGCGGGGCCGTGACCCCCAGAGCGGGGCCGTGACCCCCCAGAGCGGGGCTGTGACCCCCAGAGCGAGGCTGTGACCCCCCCCAGAGCGGAGCCGTGACCCTCCCCCCAGAGTGGGGCCGTGACCCTCCCCCAAGAGCGGGGCTGTGACCTCCCCAGAGCAAGGCCGTGACCCCCAGAGCTGGGCCATGACCCCCCAGAGCGGGGCTGTGACCCCCAGAGTGCGGCTGTGACCCTCCCCCCAGAGTGGGGCCGTGACCCTCCCCCCAGAGCGGGGCTGTGACCCTCAGAGCGGGGCTGTGACCCCCCCCAGAGAGGGGCCGTGACCCCCAGAGCAGGGCATGGGCTGTATTCACCCGGCGGCCCAGGCAGCCCGCCCCGCAGGCTGATTGAGGCTTCAGCTGCGACCTGCACCCACTCTCCGAGCTCTAGGAGAAAAGTGGGCGCCAGGATCCTGTTGACCAGATTCCACAGAACAGGTCCGGGGTGAATCCCCCCCTGCACGGTTCTCACCTGGTGGAGACGGCACGCTGACACCTCGACAGCTTTCTTCTCCACAGTCTGTCCTCCCCGGGGCCATGCGACCCTCAGTACCGGGACAGAACGGTCTGGGGACAACTCTTTTCAGCCAGACTGTCAGCTTATAAACACCCATAGAAGCGTTTCTCTTAAGACTTCATCTGAGTTTCCCCGTGTGATTTTGCAGCTCGACAGCTGAGTGCGGTTTCTCCCCTTTGAGTCCCCGTTCAGGTCCTCACCGAGGGAGGGCAGGGAAGGAGGCTTGCTTATAAAGCACCAAGTGCTCTGGGGTCGGTCTTCACGGGCGCCTCCAAGGTTCCATGTGTCTACATTAGTCAAGAGGCGCCCTTTACCGGCAGGCAGTGAAGCCAGGCTCACCCAGGATGGCAGGGTGCTTGCGTGTGGGTCTCTGGCCCTGGACGAGCCCAGCCTGCTTTCTCTCTCACCAGCTACTTAACTTCCTTGGGTTTCATTTTCCTCACCTTTAAATGGCGGCAGTAGCACGCATAATTTATAGAATTGTCGAATACTCAGTTGATCCAAGTAGTACCTAGAGGGCCAGACACATAGTAAGTGCTCGATATATGTTAACCTCTGTTATTTCCGTCCGGGCTTGGGGTGCATCCCTGTCCCGAGTGAGCACAGTCAGGAGGGAGCAGATCACTGAGCGAGAGGAACAGAGATTCTTGAACAGACGAGGGAACACTCGTGCCTCTAAGGATGCACTCAGCAGAAGCCAGACGGAGGTTATCCCAAGAGAGAGACCATTACGGGGCGTGTTCGTGAAAGGACATGTGGGAAGAGCCAAGAACAGGTGCGCCTTGGGATGACAGAGCCACGGAGACGGGAGGTGTAGGAGATGCACCCAGAGTGCCAGCTGATGACCCCGACAGTTGGTTCTCTAGTAAGTACAGGCCCAGCAGAAGGCCACTGGCAAATTTCTATGGGGAGGATGTCGAGAACTGCACGGGCCCCTGAGCCAAGTTACACTGTTTTAAATGAGACTAGCTTAAGCGCAGGAGGCCAGATAGCATCCAGATAGGTAACTGAAAGGTGGTCCGATGAAAGAGGAAGTGGAGGTACCTGTGTTGCTGCAAGTACAGAACGAGCGTCTCGGAAGAAAAATCATAAAGCTACAGATTTCAGGACAACTTTAGCAAAAGCCCTCTGGCAGCCAGAGCTGTCAGGCAATGGTCTGGTTTGCATTATGGGAACGTGTTCTCCACCCCTGAAGCGGTGTCCACTTGGAGGACCATCTACCAGAGGTGGCGAATAAGTGACCTCGAGTTGCTGGTGGAAGGTCAAACCAGTGACCCTCAAGTCCAAACTCTGACAGTCATAGTTTCACAAGGACAGAATTCAGTTTACCAGGAAGGCTTAGGAAACAGGTGTTTTGATGCATGGCTTCTTTAGTTACTGCCAGGTTAAGCAGGTAGTGTTATTTTCTTAACATACATTAATATAATAATGTATCTTAGTCATTCTGTGTGTTAAAATGTTTGACTGTTTTGTTGATGACTGAGCATTTACCCTATTCTAAAAATATCTTTCTGAGCAAGAATTCTACCTAATTAATGACACGGACATCAACAAGGCCGACATTATCGAAATGTATACCGTTACCAAATAAACATTTGGACGTTGGTGTTTCAAATAAATGCCTGGTTTTATTTTCTAGTCACTTTCCTTTCTCCCCTCAACATCAATCGAGGAAAAATCTCAACCGGCTCCCTTATACGTGATGGTGGGAGAGGGCCGTGGGGAGGGTGGAGAGGGATGCAGGAACGGCTTATGGAGGTTTCTGTTTCATCAGGCTCCGTGTGTCCTCTTGCGAACCGCATCATTTGTGTATTATTTGGAAGATTTAAAAAACTGTCTTGTTAAATACGTGCGATTCTCAGGTCAAAAAATATGTAGTTTCCCTTTTGTCTCTCCCAGAACTGGGCCTCTGAAAACAGTCATCACAGGAGGGGACAAGGGCACAGCAAGTCACAGCAAGGTGACAGAAGGCCTCGGGGAAGGAAGACTTACTCCTGCCCTTGACTCCCAGCCGCCCCTCCCTGCACTTCCCGGAACATCAGGCGCCCGACACACTTGCTGAATAAATGTTTGCTTAATACTGTTGTGTTTTTAGGGTTCCTTTGGTGTGGAAACAGCTCCTGGTTATGGTAAGTCTGATGGAAAAGTCAAACCTGTGTAATAAAGATAAGGGTTCAAATTCCGATCAGCTTTACAGAGAACCAATCTGCACGCTCAATTACCAAATAAGTTTCTGGAGATATTAGCTCATGAAATTTATTTTTAACACAGTAAACATTTGCTACAGTTTCACAGGAAATGAATATTTAACAAAAGTCCTGTCTACAACATGCACAGTGCTGTGTACTCGGAGAGCAGTCCATCAGTAAGAGCTTGGTGCGCAGAATTCCATTTTAAGGTCTTTCTACGTTCGTCTAATTAACAAGGAATGAGGCCGTGGACACCCACGCTTAACAATGCAACAAGTCTTTATTCCAGGAAACATTTATTTCATTCACTCCCGAATGTAGCTCTAATACGTTTTTGGTTAGAGAGGGTCTTGGGATGCGATTCAGCTTTAACATTCTGGTCTTAAATATTTATCATTTCCCTGCCCACCTGATGGCAAGCAGAGAGTGCCAAATAAACACCATTACTTTAAGCGGAGTTTTAAAGATGAAGCCATGAGGATACTGTGAGTTGAGCTGAGAACATTCTTTTTTTCCTAGCAGAGAGAATCCCAGCGCTTAGTGTAAACACGCCCTCCCCGTGGAGTCCTTCCCACTCTTAAGCCGTGTGGGCTTGGACTGGTCCTGGGAGCCCTGCCAGTGGGGAAGCTGTTTCAGGAACCAGCCTTGGCACTGGGGCCCAGGAGTTTTGTAACATGAAGCAGTCTTTCTAAAAGACCACACTTTTCCCAAAGAGTCTTTTCACTTTTAAAATTACACAGTGGAGTTAATACAAATCATCGTGTAAAATTTAACATTTTATGTTGTCTCATCCTTTCTGCTAGAAAATGGCTGAAGCAAACATGCCACGTTGCTCCAGTGTGAACTTGGTCTCTCCTCTGCAGACAAGGCTTGGAGTGTTTGCACGTGAACTTTTATGAAGCTGCAACTCTCTCTTACCTTCCCCACACGTGAGAACAAATGATGAACGTGAAAGGTGATATTTTAAAAACTCTTGTATTCAATTATTCACACCGAAGGATAGCCATTAAAATTATGAACATCTCTACATATGTTTCATGTATCATACATATATATATACTTTAAATGTATAATTACATATCAACAAAGGTTTCTTGCTGCTCTAAGCATGTAAGTAAAACAAAGAGTTTGCGAAGTAACACCCATATATGCATATATACTGGCTGTTTGAATTATGGATTTATTTACAACTTGCCTAGGTTATAATCAGTGATTATTGTTATATTATACAAACATGACAGTAAAGGTTTCTTTTAAATACAAAGACTGCAGATGAATACATGGAAAAATTACACACATGTACAATATTTATAATTTATAAATGCAAAGTTAAGACCTCTTTAAATTATTGCACTTGTGCCTTTTACAAAGTTTTTGTGTGTCATACATATAAAATATTTTTAAATTTATAACTTAGTCACTGTAATGAAGTTGGACATTGTTAACTCAAAATTCCTTCTCCTTCCAAAAGTGAGCCCATTAAAACTTTGGATACAGATCCATCGACTCTACGAATCAGCTTATAACGAGCACTGTATTTTTGACAGCTTGTAACCTGTATTCCACTCCAGCAGCTTCTGGTCAGCAAGGAGATTATCACCAGCAAACTCTTAGTTGCCTTGGCTAGGCAGGGATAGAGGATCTCCTTTGTTCATAAGGACTTGTAAAAAAAAAAAAAAAAAAAGTCACCCCTTCTTTTCAGAAAGAGTCAAGATGCTGCATTTCTACAAATTTTGGTAACTGTTTCACAGTGTTCTGGGCACGCACACTTTTTCCGGTGGGTCACTGGGTGGGTTCCGGTGAACAGGTGGGGGGTGTGGTATAGAAACACCTTCTACAACTACGTCTACTCTCAGTGTGCACACACTAAGTGAATATAAAGGGCATCCACCATCCAACAGGTCACACGGAAGAGTGTTCCCATATGTCGCTTACACAGTATATTTGAGATACGGCACAAGACTGGGAACTAAAGAAAAAACAAAAGCTGCAATGCCCAGGAGAGGGTGATATTTTAGGTGGACTAGGGTACTGGATAACACACTTTTAAAACTTATCCTGCAATAGGAATAAAACCTTTCCACTTAAGCTTCAGTGAATGTACGGTTCCTCAAAAGTACTAGCTGAAACTTGATGTGTGGAAACCGACTACCCTAACTGGCAAGCGTGATCTGGCTGGAAGTTTTGGCCCGGGTCCTGGGGTAACGCTAACCCATGCCCAGCAGAGGTACACGCAGGGCTGCAGGCTCTCAGGGCGGTCAGCTCTGCAGGACCTTCCACTGTCAGTCAGAGAAGGGAAAAGCTCAGAGTTCGGGTGAAGGTAGTAATACTTCTTTGGATTTCAGACGTGTTTCTTGTCTTTCACTTTGTCCCATCTTTTCAATTTAGAACCAGAACAGCATCAAAACTGTTTTCTTCCTTTTTTTCTATTCTTATCATCACATAAATGTATCTAGTGCTTCAGACAACTAAAATATCCAGTAAAGAAAAAAAAAAAAAGACAAAAAACAAAAAGTGTAAGCACTGCATTGGGTATCACTAATTTAAACTTAAGTGCTTAAAGGAATTGGCAAAATGTGTATCAGGATAAATACTTAATGCAAAGGTAAAAATATACTAGCCATGCACTACAGACAAGCCTGGGGAAACCATCACTGACGGCATACTCGGCTAATTTACATTTTACAGTGATTTTAAAATCCGATTAATACTTGCAATAGAAGGGAGACACTAAGGTGACTAAATGAATATGTTTTTAAAGAATTAAATCCTGAATAAAATCAGCCAAGTGTAGAAAGCAAATACATTTGAAATCTACAAAGATAGAAGTGATCTTCAAAATCTAAATCATGCATATGTACCTGAAAAAACCGACAAAATCACATCATAATCAGTGTCACAGTTCTTGGAAGTTCTTGCAAAAAAGACTGAATCTGAACAGTTCATCGGTTATGGTCACAAGGGTGACTGTGAATGAAATAAAATAAGGGATAGAAAGCTGATAAGGAGAGAATGATCCTAACTCATTCCACTTGATAAAATTAACCATGGATGTGTCCCTTGAAATGTTTTTAATTATAGTTAAGCAAGAAGGCAAAACAATGAATATACGAATGAAGAGGTAAGATTACAGAGTTTAAAATAAAGGCACAGGCCGAGGCGTGGTGAATCACTTAGTCCTATTAAAACTCAAACCCTACTCTGGGTTAAAAGACCAGCAACATAACACTCAAAGCTAAATCTATTAAGCAATCCCGGAAGCTAAGGATTTATGCGTCTATGAGTATCATGTACAAACAGAGAAAGCAAAATTCACTGAGGTTGACTGCATAAAAGCACGCTAAAGAGAGGAAACCTACACTGAGCGGGTCTAGTTCTGAATCAGCTCTGCTTCTGCCGCTGTGAGAACAAGTCACCCCGAGCAGTACGGTGATTGTCTGCACAGATGCTTTTCCATTGAGAGAAGAGTCGGGCTGGAGGACAACGGTGTGTGACTAATTCAAAACCTGGTCTCTCTTCCAACATTGTTTTCTCACGTGCTTCTCAGAAATAACTAAAGCTGGGAAATGGATCACAATTCCTGCCCTAGTAAAAGGGTCATTTTTGGGCTTCCCTGGTGGCGCAGTGGTTGAGAGTCCGCCTGCCGATGCAGGGGACGCGGGTTCGTGCCCCGGTCCGGGAAGATCCCACATGCCACGGAGCAGCTGGGCTCGTGAGCCGTGGCCGCTGCGCCTGCGCGTCCGGAGCCTGTGCTCCGCGGCGGGAGAGGCTGCGGCAGTGAGAGGCCCGCATACCGCAAAAAAAAAAAAAAAAAGGGTCATTTTTTAGAATTCCTTTCCACATTAATTGCATTTAAGATTTTCTATTTAATTAAATCACAACTAGTAATTAATCAGATACTTGCATTTTTTAGAATTTTATTCCGCTGCCCAAGTTCAATAGTTCACGTTGTTAGCATGCATTTCCAAGAAAATTTCTAGTTAAAAAATATATTCACTATCTCTGAATGGAATAATTGCATTTGATGATAAAACTGTATCTATTATAAATCAGCAGAACCAATAAAAAATTTTGCAAATCAAATATTCTACATATACTCACAGCTGATTACCAAACTTATACTGAACAGGGAAACTTTGGCCCAATACAAAATACCACTTTAATGAGAAACTCATCAAAACTTTGGCCATAAAAACCATCCGCCCTTTAAAGAAAAAATCGGGGGAAAAGACGAAACAGAACTCAAAAGCGTGTCTGCTAGATAAATCTGCCGAGATACAAAATACTCAACTGTGTGTTTTCCAAAACAGATTGTTAACTAAATATCACTGCATCTGAGGCCCTTTCAGTTTAGGTAAATCTATGATTCCTAAGTCAATCTTACACACGGTTAAAGTAATAGTAACAGTTTACATTAGAATACAGTCCTTTGTTCGAACTTTGCTTCTATTATGACTATTTCACAAGAAATCAACCAACCGATAACTCCATAAACGTTTCTTTGGGAAACTACTGTTCAAAGTACAGGTCACATAATGCAATACACCTGGGTATGCCAAAATAAGATACTTTTCTCTAATAATCATGTCAGAACAGCAACCTTAAAAATGCAAAAATAGCCATAGCATTTCCTCCCCCGTGACTGTTGTCTATTTCAAGAAGCAGAATTCATGCACTCTTTTAAAATCCTTTTAATTAAACAATAGTCTTCAATGATATTTCCTTTCCCCTTGCAATTCAGTCTCCAGGTTCAGTTAGATGACCTAAGTAACTTTTGGGATTAAAGTTGAATCTCATGGGTCCAGTTTCATACATTTGGCTGTAGAAAGCTTGGATGTATGCAACTTTTTAGAATTCAGTTCTGTGAATACATTAACATGAGAAAGGACTCTTTCTAGTCAGCTCTATATCAAACCACATACATTTTCCAACATGAAAAATCACTTTTTGAAGAATGGGGCTGATTTTTACTTTTCAAAGATGTGTTTGCCTCTCTCTCACACATATATATGTGTGTATCTACATACATGTGTGTACCTACATGAATGTCTATGTGTACACAGCTACGTACATCCATGTGTGTGTGTACCTAGCCACAGTGGTATTCGCTCTCTTTTGTTATTTCGTTTTACCTCATATTGTATAATTATAGTAGCAAATGGAGCTCCATGTAAGGAAGATGGCAACTTTCAGAAGCCCATAAGGAAACTGAACACACAGTGTTAATTTTAAAATAAGAACTATGTTTATGTCTAGCTAACTCTGCTGCAACACAAATAAGCCATATTATAGAAACACCTGATTTCATCATTTTTGCAAAAACCAAGCTCATATGAACAACAACGTGTATAGTATTGGATATGTAGAAGAATATTTTTAAAAATTTATTTCATTGAAAGTAATATTCCAGTTTCCTGCTTCGAGGATCGTGGATAAGCCATTTGTTATGGCTCAGCCTAGCGCTTCTGAGACTCTAATTCCTTCAGGTCAGGACTTGCACAGCTTCGGAGGTTACCATGTCATTGTGCTAAAAATCTTTAAAGCATTCACTATGCACCAGAAGTGACTGGTTTATAATCCTTGTAGGAGGGGGTCCAGACTATTACTTTTGTATATTTTTTCAAAACATTTACATTGTAGAGTATATGAGCCTACCAACACTGATACAGGAGAGACTCTGCAGACGCAGGTGTCTCTGTAGATACTTGATCTTGAGCAGAGCAAAGAGAACAGAGATGGGCCCCGATGCAGCTGCCGAGGGCAGAGAGCTTACGAAAGACCGTGGAGAGCGCACGAGCATGAGGGGAGTACAAACAGGAGATGAATGAGCGGCTCGCGGTGAAGACTCCAGGGGGCTTAGATGTTATGGTTTAATCGATTTTAGGAGAAATGTATGGTCTTGTCATTAAATAATTTGTAGAATGTGAGTTTAAGATTTTGCAATGACATCGACTGAAAACGTCAAAGAATCATTGTTAAAAATTCACATTTTACATCCGTAAGACTTGTCCGTTGAAAAAAAATTGTATGCCTTGCTTTTATTTTGTTCTTTATGTAAAGGGTTTAGGAAATTTGCCAAGACTACAATAAAGAAACAAATAAAGAAAAAATATTCTCTGACATTTTTTGAATTGATACTTGGATTTCTGAGATTTAGTATGATGTATACCTGCGTCTCGTCTCAAGGGGATAGAAAATCTGCTTCCTTTAGTGTTAAATTTATTCATCTAAGCCCCGTAGTATAAGCTTACAGAGCACGCTTTAAGTCCACCTAACTTTTAATTCGTGAGGCTTTGAAGAAGGATCGATTTTCCATCACTGATTGCAGAAAGGTGCTTCTTACTCTGTAACCTCGATGCCACGTGTCTGAGGCTGTCTGCTACGATTCACGCTAATTACAAGTAGGTCACACATGAACATCCACAAGAGTAACACGTAAAAGTTCCTATTTATAACCAACAACATCAAAGCAACACTGGTGTTAAAGCCAAAGTACAATATCCTAATAGTACCGTTTTAACCCTCACTGGAAAGATACAGTGGAAAAGTACCCCCTTCCGAACAATTGTCCGTTTCCATTAAGGCCTCAGCTATATTAGCCCATTAGAAAAGGCCAGTTCACAAGGAGTCACCGGGGCTGCGGATTTCTGGTCCTGGCTGATCACCGTCTGTGACGCAGTACAGAGGAGCCTGGCAGGGAGCCGTCTGCTGGATGTGTTTGCTTGATGGTACCTTCTTGAAGAGGTCTGCATCCCAGTTACCAGGTGTAGGTTCCCCCCACAAAACTAAAAGGAAGAAAAGTCAAAGAAGCAAGATGAACATCTTCAGGTGGGAGGGCTCAGGGGCGGCCATCAGTCGTCGATCTTCACGGGCAGCTTCTCCGAGGTCCCCTGGGCCGCCGGCGGGTTCGAGATCCACACGGCACTCTCCTCCCCTCGAATCACCTTCTCCCACTGGCTCAGGTTATTCCTGGAATAAGAGACGCAGCGACAGGGGCTGTTTCAGAAAGGATTTCTGGACTCTGTCCCAACAATCATCCACACCATCCGGTGGCATAACTCAGCCTGATGGCTTTTGGGTGTCGTTTTGACTCTGGTGACCTTGACTATAACCAGCTTGCAGGCTCCCAGCCTGTCCCCCGACTTGGCACCACTGCTCAGTCTCCTCAGAGGAGCCTCAACCACCAAAGCCCTGTCCCACCAGCTCGTTTCTTAGTTGGGATTCGCTGGAAAGGGGACTGAGCCAACGGGTGACCACCGAGGACACGTGGGATGGGGGGAAAGGGTGGAAGGGGCCCGGAGCCGCAAGTTCATCCACCGACGACACCTCCGTCCAGGCCTTCCCACCCCATGGGGGGAAGCATGTGTCCCCCCGGGGCGGCTCCATCCCCTTCACACGCGAGACCGGGGAGAAGCCTTATTTTGAACACCGTGTCACGTATTAGAAAGGCACCATAAGTTACACCTGCTACAAACTTTTGAAAGTTCCTCGTTACGAGGTTGTATTTGTGCTCCGGTGGCCTCTAGTCTCAAACACAGCCTCACTCCCCCACCTCCTATCTTCCCGTCTCAGTATCTGCAGCTCGAGGGTTGCAGCATCTTCCTCTCCTCCGATGGTGTGAGAACTCCCGCTGCCTGACCACCACCCACCCTGCTGGCCCGGCTAACCTCGCAGAGGCCTCGTCAACATTCCCCACCTTGCACCTTGCTTCCTCACAGGCAAAGTCGAAATCAGAAGGGAACCTTAGCGTTAGCAAACACAAAATTCACGCAAAGAAGACCTGCTAAGATACCTTTGGACAAAAGAAACCCCTAAAATATAACCTGAAAAATGTAACAGTTTAGCTTTTGTCCTATGTCATCAGGTATCATTTTCCCAGAACCTGAAGAGATTTTTTTTGATATATTGGAAAAAAAAAAACACCCACTAACTTTGTCGTGTTTCCTTGGATACAATGACACATGATGAATTTTTCAAGTTTTAATCATATTGAAATGGGCTTTAAGGGATTATGCAATTTAGCCAAGTCCACAGTAGCAAGAAGGCATCAAAACTGCTGAGAGAGCTGAATAACAACCCCAGAGCTTGATAACAATAGCAAGCCTTCATTCTGCTGGTTCTAAATATTTAGCGCAAATACAGAGAATTTTTGGACAAAAAGAACTGAGTAATGCCTGCATCTATTTTTTTTTTTTTTTTTTTAACAACACGCTCCTTGGATTTCAATTGATACTCTTTTTGCTTTGGTGGGACATTCATTTTTCCAACCTGACTCCATCAAGAATGAATACTCACTCACACTCCAAACTGTCCATATGGCTGAGCCCTTAGGGAATAATATAATATTTTCAGAAACTAGCTACTGATTAAGGCCAGTGATGGTGCAACAAAATACACTGGGATGTTCTGTTCATCTCCACAGAAGCAGAGAAGAAAGAGAATCACTTAAATAGGAAAAAGCAGGATCTTTAAAAAATTTTCTTGCTTGTTAGTTTGTTTTCCTTAAAGAATGAGTTCGTCAGGTAAGTTTCCACAGCAGAGAATGGGAGCACACTAAATCCTCAGATTTTGTTTACAAATATCTCGTCACATGTCTGTTCTCCTCCCCTCAACGGTGCATCCACTCCAGCCCCTCAGTGTGGTTCTGGCTGAGTGGTTAGGAAAATCGTGTCGAAACCAATTCTCCTGCAGAGAATCAACTCACACAGCCAATGTTCATCACCGTTCGCCTTCCCCAAAGGAACTTCCCTTCAAAGTAAGATGAAAATCTTAAAAAATTTCCAACGTTCTTAGCTGAGTTTAGCCCTCCAAAAAGATGACGAGAGGACACAGAGAAATCTGTTCTGATCAAATGTTGATGGCTTGCATTTCTTTGGGGAAGAAAATGAAACTTAAAGAAGATGTCATTCAAGATTCCATCTCTTCCATTCAAACGATAAACCGTGTGATTTAAACTGGGTCCCTTTCCAAGCCAGCAGCCCAGAAAAGACATTACTGTCTTCTTCAAAACAACAGCATTGGGCAGGGACCTCTGAGTCATAAAAACGAACAAACAAACAAAACTTCAAAACTTTATGAATAAATACTCTTGATGAATACTTGTTACATAGGCAAACACACAGCCCATTTATTGTAAACTGTAGTGAAGACACATATATACTTGGAGATAAAATCCTATACATTCTTATCTTTTAAAAAATAGCATCACAGGTTGAACTACTGTGCATACCTGCAGGCTTTCAGGAGAGGCTCTGTGGGCGGGAAGATCTGGGTGAGCGTGGTGTAGCAGGGAATGGCCACGGCATTGTAGAATCCAAGCTGCCTCAGAGCAAAAACCACGGACAAGAAACACAATTGCATGTTAGCAATTCCAGTAGCACCATATTCCTCAAGTGAATTTTCTACTTCTCAAGCCTACCTGAGAAACGAAATGTTCTGGTTTCGCTAAGTAATCTTTGGCTCAAGGAACACTACTGCAGACTACAGTTAAAAATTCATTAAAATACATTCACAAAGTAAAACATAAAAATGGAAAACAAAAAGAAGTTAATCTAAAACCCAAGTACAATATTCAATGGGATTCTCTTTATAGATCAGTTATAATTCAGGTCCTATTTTTATCTCTGGTCAGATTTAGTACTTTAAGTGTTTAGCATTTCAAAGTCAAATCTGCTATTCTTCTACATGGGTGACTCTTCACCAACTTAATACTCAGGAATCACCCACTGCTGGGTGTCTTGTTTGTTACTCTTAGCTCTGGTACTTCATTGGGTTTACTGACATTTTCTTCATCTCCTCCCTCCCTTTTTTTTTTTTTTTTTGTGCGGTACGCGGGCCTCTCACTCTTGTGGCCTCTCCCGTTGCAGAGCACAGGCTCTGGACGCGCAGGCTCAACGGCCATGGCTCACGGGCCCAGCCGCTCCGCGGCACGTGGGATCCTCCCGGACCGGGGCACAAACTCACGTCCCCTGCATCGGCAGGCAGACTCTCAACCACTGCGCCACTAGGGAAGCCCCTCCCTCCCTTTTTTGACCTACGACAAATCTCACTGACCTTATCATAGTCCTCTCAGGTAACAGCTCTCTCAATATGCCAGAATTTAAAGTTTTTAGTCTGTGATACTTTAAAAAATATATTAAAGATTTTATTAGGAATTATTCTGGGCCACTGTGCACATAAGTGATGAGGGCCCCAACTGGCCTTTGAAGGCCACATGGAAAAGAGCTGCTGGATGATTAACCAGAGAACACAGACTGTCTGGCTACAAATAACTGCCCTAATGGTTGACAACATGTACAGGATAAAACTGGCTCCTTAGATAGAGTGACCGGCAAACCATGGCTTACCAGTTTCTTAACTGAATTTCGGTGAGACACACCAAGGAATATAGAAGAGTCGAATCTACTTGGCTCCTTTCTGCTCTCTCCTGTTGTAAAGTCTATCATCATAGTCATCTTGCTAGAATGAACGCATTTCCATTTTTAACTTTACAGTTCATGCACAGACTTTCTTGTGTCAATATTTAGCAGACGCCACGGCGCAGAAGGTCTCGAGAGAGAGACTAATTATTGGGAAGCAGAGTCTTTTATTTTTATGGCAAAGAATAATTTCATAGTAATCTCAAGTCAGAAGCAATATATTTGGTAAAATACTAGCTGATCACAGAAATATTGTATTTAAAATTCTCTGATACTATGAATGGAGGTGGGATTTTGGCGGAAACATGCTACCCTTAATGAAGTAACCTGAGAACAAAGTTCATTCCCTGGAGACACCTTCAGTTCTCTTATGCACCCTATCGGGACGATGCTCAACTATTCACAAGGAAAAGCTAACGTCATCCACTCCCTATCTTATCCATATAACAGGATAAATTCCAAACGAATTAACAAATTAAATATAAAGTGATGAAATAAAAAAAATAACTGAAGAAAATATAGGCAAATGTTTATATAATCTCAGGGTGGGACAGGACTTTTACAACGTGACATGAAAAGCAGACACAAGACAGGAAAGGATAATCACTGTGATTACCTACACGGGAAAGTGCCACAAACAATGTTAAAATAAAACGAAACTGCAAAATCTACCTGCAACATGCATGGTAGGCATGTCAGTACACAGTCAGCAGAGACGGAAAGTGGGCCTCCTGCTAGAAGAACTGGTTAAGGATACGAACAAGTGAACGGCTCCCCAGAGGCAATGATGGCGAGAAAATCACGCCACCTCTTGCTGGGCTGTGCCCTCCAAGAGCTGTGGACAAGCTTAAACTTTTGTATTAAGAGTTAATAACTTACCTTTAAATAAATAAAGTAGGAAAATTTGAGAACTTATCCAAAACCTTCATCTTGTGAATTTTCTGAAATGTTTTCTAAACTGAATTTTATATTATTTGTCCATAACTAACATCCTTATTATGACGTTAGAAGATTGAGAGTTTAAAAGGACCATAATAAAAGGAATACATCACACCACACACGCACACATGCAAAACTAACAAGGCACGAGAGCTCTCGAAACATCAAAAATTAACATAAATTATGTAGTAAGACCTGAAAAGAGAATAATTAGTGCTAGGTTATGGTAAGACAAAACTCAAAATGTACTAAAATATATGCATTATTTGTTAGGAAAGGTGGACCTAATCAAAATCTATAATGCTATTCTCCAAAAAATATCTTTGTACGTTTGATGACAAAATATTTTCTGCTTGTTAAAAATATCAACAATTCAAATTCATCCATCCCCTCTATTTCAAGTAAGAAAAGAAAGCCTGCAATTGACTGCAATTTCATCCGTAGAAGAGGTGATGATGACAAGGCTAGCTGTGAATCCTTTAAATCCAACTAGGGTTTCCCATTCGTGGTCTTACTATGCTCCAAGTCCATCTAAATGGAGACTTCAGGTGGTTCCAGGTCCTATAAGACTGCATGTGCTTCTTATTCATATCCGCTGTTATGGCCACTGTAAACGATTGGACTTTACAACACAATTCATACCTGGCCTTGTGGGACTTCGTCCTTCTTGTCTCTGTCCATCATGGGAATAGGCTGTATTCCCAGCTTCTTCATTTCATCACCCTGGGAGAAACAGGGGAAAACGAGGCTCTCTCAATTTTATAAACTGCTATAAAACTTTGGTATTAATGAGTGGTTCCCTTTGTTCGTTAATTTTCTTCAAAATGAATAATGTTGCTGCTTAATGACCCAAACAAATGTCAGAATAATAAAAAATGTAATGTATTATTGCAGGTTTTTATCCTGATATTCCTCTCCTGTACTGAATTACCAGAAACCTAGCCATCTCTTCTGGTTTCATTTTGTAGAAGTTAGTGAAAGTTAGTAATAAGAGGAGATAAACGTGTGAGGTGGAACACAAGAACAAAATGTGAAATAACCGCAAGGTCTTTCTCTCACTTCCTCAGATGATTTTTCACATGCAATGCACCGGGTGGAGCTAGGCTTTAAAGAGGAATATTGATACATCAATAATAAACAATAGTCTACTCAAACATGTCAGTAAAGATACAGTATAACTGGCTAGACATCAGCATAGAGGTTAAAAATTATAGATGTTTATTAAAGATGTATGATATCGCAGGCTCTGGGCTAGGCAACTTGTACGATTATTTCACTTAATCTTCATGAAATACTATGAGTTAGATATTATTGTCCCCGTTTTATAGATTTTAAAAATTATCTTACTGTTTTTATTTATTTTTTAAGGTTAAAGATTGTTAAAATTCTTCCTGAATCCCTCACACTCTTCCCTCACGTTTCTTAATTATTTTATTTTAATTGTGCTTGTTTTCAGAAATCCAAAGCACAGTACAACTAAAACCACCCTGAATGTGCTAAGATAAGGTCTAGAGACAAATTACTATAACCCTTGTTAAGAATGTTTGTGTACAGGACAAAGACACTTGCCTTGACTACTAAAGGCACTTGAAGTATAGAGTTTGCTCTGGTGTTGTTGCTTTAAATATGAACAGCAGTAGTTCTCAAGCTTTTTTTCTTTTCTGTCCTAAGTGAATGAAAATAACTAGGCCCCTTGCTCAAGGATTTCACAAGCCCAACATATAAAAAGATTTAAAATAAGCAGTGATTTGAATATGTACCTGAATAAGGATTGATGCTGACGAGGAAAACAACGGGACACCATGGACCGTGTGTGCAGGAGCACAGGGGTGGCTGGGGCTCAAGGGGGAGGGGCTGCAGGGGTGAGGGAGGGAGCCCCAGGCAGATGGAACTGCACAGCACAGTCAGGGACCCAGAGGACAGAGGGGCTGAAATGTGGGCGAGCCTGGAGGGGCAGAGGGCTTGCTGCATCGAGCGCGTGATTTTCATCTTTATCATATCAGCCTGGAGAGATGGAAGACGGGAGGTGTGGTACTGACATAAACAGAATTAAAGTCGTCCTGAACCGGCAAGCGTGGCCACCGAAGCACAGAGATGAGTCAGAGAACTGGCCTGAGGGCTCCGTCTCAGTACTAAGGCAAGGATTTCATCTCAAGCAACATGACACCGGAGACTATACTCTTAATCACTCTTACACTGATTTTCAAAGATAAAGGCAAGGAACCCAGTTAGATGTTGCAGTAACCCAGGCGGGATCTGGTGAAGCTCTGAAGAAGTGGGAGAGAGTGCGGGGCTGAGGTGAGAAGCGTGGACTTTATGAACGTCTAGGAGATCAACTGGCAAGACTGGGTGATTACGTTTCTGTTTCCACCCCGGGAGCTCCCTGCAGACGTCATCTATGAGCAGACTGGCAGCTAATCGCTCCCGGTGGACTGTTTAACCAACGGGGAATAGAAAGGGAGAAAGTCTACACGTCTCTCACATTTCGATTCGTATTTTAGAATACAGATATAGTTGTTATGGTATGAAGTATGTCACAGTTAAATAAATAAAAGTATTTGCAAAACAATAAGCTAGCTTCAGACAAGTTTTCTTATGTGGTGTTTATAGAATTAATTCTAGGTTACTACTTTTAGACACACATACAAATTAAGTTGACTGTGATAATAAAGTCAAACATTACAGCTCAGACATGTACATCTAAAAACAATCTTCCTGAGTCTGATAGTAACTAGATTTTGACACACACACAATAAAATAAAGGGAAAAAAAAACATGCAAGAGGATGCTTACACAATGTATGCATTGTGTATTTGAGAAATAACACCATGAGTATATTCAACTCAAGGCCCGTGGTCCTCACCCAACAAAAATTCTTTGGGTTTACAATTATAAGACAGATCAACATTATAGACTCTTTCTACTAATCGTTAGCTGAATGATTTACTGTTTTTTACTTTTTACATCCACTCTTCTACATGGATGAGGTTCATGGTTTGAACCATCAACTACTGAACTTTTTGTCCTCCAAATTTACTTTTACTTCTTCAGAACAAGTGAGGTGCACAAACACTTTACAGGTTTTTTTTCCGTAATCTTTGAATATGCAGGGATCTAGGTATTTGTGGATTCATTTGAATAAGAGAATTATATTCTACTTACTCATGGCAAATCAAGGAGTAAACACATGTTTCTGATAATTTGGATAATTCAGTCTAGAAAAGGTATTCATGAAAGTAATTCACAGGGTTGTTTCACATGTCAGGAATTCATGGATTAACATCCCACATATCCTACAGAACTCGTAATTTCAGCTGAATTGACCATTTGGTACATTTACATACTCTCAGTTCCTATGGTACAACGTGATTAGTCTCTCGAATTTCTAGCTGCAGGCACTTAAAGCCCGTGATATCGTGGGTCCCTCTTAGTACGGTTTCCAGTGGCTGCCATAAAGGAGATGGCCTAATACAGTTTATTGGATGGATGACAAGAGATTGGCTATTAAATAAGGAAAACTGTTGCACTACTGTTCAGGGAGTCAGTTCCTGAACTATTTCAGTGGAGATCAGAGAGCTTTTACACACATGTTCAAGTCAGATGTAACAAGAATGACTGTTCTTACTTCATACCTGTATAAATGCTAAACAATAGTTTTTTTAAGTAACCAGCAACATGAGCAACTAAGATACTGTGACTAAATTATCCTTATATTTGATTTCTTCCCAATTGTTTCTCATTTCTTGATATTATCTATGTTCATATAAAAATCAAGGACGTACCTCAGCCCAGAATTCTGCGTATATGTCATTTGCCGTCAATTTTGTTACTGGCCACAGCTTCGTCACAGAACAAAGATCACAGGCAGTCATCATCAAACCAATGACACGGTCTCTAGAACACAGTAATATAAAACTGGTCACTGCAGCATTTGCAAATTTATAAGAACAACTGGAAAGACTTCTGTATTTTCAGGAGTGAGTGAGGCCTAAAGTGGGCATCGCTTCACGATGGGGGAACGATAGCGTTAGAGAGCAGATACAGCTAACAGGCAAGAAAATAAAGAATTAAAGAACAGTGTAGCTTTAACTGTAAGAACATCAGTCACTGCTGTCCCTAGTTCCACGAAGAGTATATCCTGTGCTCCTGCTGCCTGGCTGTTACTGTTGAAATAAAATATTATGTGGGCATGGCCCTGATACCATCTAAATCCCCTGCTGTATTTTACTGCCACAAACCAGATTTTGACTTCCGTGGAATTTTGGAAATTTAGAGTGAGAAGAAACCTTGAAGAAAAAAGTCCCAATCCTTTCATTTTATATAGGAAAATCTGAGGTGCAAATAAATGAAATGACTTCTTCAAGGTATAACTGGCTCAAGACAAGGCCAGAGCAGATGTAGATTCCCAGAACTCTCTCCCATCTCCCCACCAGCAGAGAAATGTGATGTCTCCAAACACTTTACAAGCTCCAACTTTCCAACTGAAAGGAGTTTTCTTTTCAATGGCTTTGCACTCACAACTATGTGTTCTAGGTCTGATTTTTTATTCTAAATATGGTTTGGCTTAATATTTCCTCTTGGAGAAAGATAAAAATTGCTTAAAAGAATTCAAACAGACATATCCCCTATAATTTTAACGCATCTGGTCTAGTGACATGAGGTCACCCTAAATGAAGTCTACACTTAATGGTGGCACTAAGTACAAGTTATTAAGCGCTTTTAATATTACTGACATTAACGTTTACAAAGCAAATTACATAACAAAAGGAAAATTATCGAGAAAGACACAAAACCACATAACAAGTGAGAAGGTGCCATAATTCCAGCTCCTACCTAAATTCTAATGCGTCTGAGGACTCCACTGCTACTCAAGGCCGCCTTATTTCCTGGAGGTGCACAGACAATCCCCATCTGTGGGCACAGTACTCCCTGGGTCCTGAGCCTGCCCACCAGGCCCACAGCATAGTAAGAGCATCTGTCTGTCACGTGGGCAGAGTCTCTGATTTAGTGGTGTTCCCTAAAGCAGGTTCCTTTGATGCCAATCACTCTTAAGGTTCTTTCACTTCCCATCAGCCAATTTCGTTTAGCCCATTAGCCTAATTAAATGGTATCTTCTACGACTTTACTTTTCATTAAGGACACATGTCAAAAGGGTATCATGTCTCTAACAGGGAAGCCTAGATAACTTTAAAAACATCCATGAGACTTACATGTACCCATCCTGTGACCCCAAAACAGATGCCATGTGAAGATGCAAATCCCTTAAAATGATCAGGAAACCCCATGGTTTCTTGATGAGGTAGTTTCCTAAGCACTTTGTGGTTTAAAAGAAGAATATTTATTTCTGGATTTGGGCTTCTAAAGCAACAAGTATATTATCTGTTTGCTCAACAGATAAATTCATTTAAACAGAAATAGAACATGAAAAAAAAAACCTATTCTTTTGTTAACAAATAATTATTTCATGAGATAGAAATAATTCAATCTCATTCAATCTACATTCACACAAAAAAATCAGCATTTATTTCTTTTGGCTAAATATTGTAATAAGCTTTATCTCAAAAAAGCTTTCTTATCTCATAAATCTATGAAAAAATGTTAATAGAACTGGGCACTGGAAAGCACGTGGAGCCAACTTTCTCACTGGATATGATTCTGTAGGCAGCATTACTACTACTAGGGTTGAAAAGTTTATAACCTAGTTATCCTTTAGATTTCACTATCAAATTACTTAGACAAAACAATTTAAGAGTATTTTACTGTTAACCAAACAAGTAAAAAATAAGACAGATAAGAAAATTTGTACTAAATGCCTTTAGTAAATAAAAATTACTCACTTTTTACTCTCCATGACAAATCAGCTAGATGGTCATGGTTTTCCTGAATGGGAATTGTTTTATTTCTTTCTCTGAGTGGAATATAGACCTAATGGTACAGAGACCTAATTTGTAATGCATTCCAATAACCAACTGTGAAAGGGATGGAGTTTATGCCAACTGTGCTGTTGGTATGATCTTGCACAGATGGTTGCTACGGGGGTAATTTCTGGGGGGGGGGGGCGGTTGACTACATCCATTTATTCCAAAAAGTTTTGAATGCCTGTATGTATCAGGCACGGCGAAAATAATAAACAAAATACGCACTGCTCTTGTAGAACTAATGTTCCAATGGGGAGAAGTAGAAAATAAGATAAAGATTTTCACTCAACAAGTCTATACAAAATATATTTTAGGGGACTTCCCTGGTGGTGCAGGGAAGATAAGACTCCACGTTCCCAATACAGGGGGCCCGGATTTGATCCCTGGTCAGGGAACTAGATTCCACATGCGTGCCGCAACTAAGAGTTCACATGCCGCATCTAAGGAGCCCACGTGCCGCAACTAAGGCCCAGTGCAAACAGACAAACAAATAAATAAATAAATATTTTAAGAGAGGCAAAAATATGAAGATGGGAGAGAGAGTCCAGTAGAGATGGCAGTGTGCATACAAGTCCTAACATGGGAATAGGTGAGGTGTGCTGGAGGAACGGCGAGAAAGCCAGTCTGGCAGAAACGCAGGAGCGAGGAGGTGCCAGGCCGCTGCTAAGTCTCCAGACAAGCCAGGACCAAGTCTGACGGTGAGATGCTGGCAGCTGAAGAGCAGAAGAGCGACATGACACGCTTTTAAAAAGATCCCTCAGCTCTGCCCAGAGGAGGATGAACTGTAGCGTTGTAGGGGGAGGGAGGCTGCTGAGAGGCCGTTTAGGAGAGCACACAGCAGTCCAGATGCGCAAGGACGGCAGCTGGAATTAAGGTGACAGTAGTGGAGACAAAGAAAGTAGGAGGGTTCTAGTTGTTAGAGGCAGAGCCAAGTTGAAATACGTTAACATCCACAGGAGTTACAATAAGAGACATCTCTCTCCCTGTCTTTCCCCCCAGCATCATCCCAGACCGGGTAGAGCAACTTAAAACACAGGACCCGTCACAGGTGAGCAGAGGTTCCGACCTGAAAGTGAGCGCCTCTTGCCAGTGCGTACATCCACCTTCCCAGTGCCAGCCTATTTTAAAATTCTCTTCCCACATCCCACGATCACAGAATCACTGAACTTTACAAAAGGGAGAGAAAAGAAACCACACAGCCTGCAGGATTTCAGGTGAGTTACTGGTGGCCAAAAAGGAAGCCCCAGCTCTCCGCCACTGCCCCCTCATCCCATGCCACAGACTCTGTAAAGTTAGTTAGCCGAGGATACGATGTCCTATTGGAAAAGAAGTAGAACCACACAGATGAAACATATAAGCAACTTTATAAAAGATTTCAGGTAGCACTGTGAAGATAAAGAATGAATTCTCATATGATTATTATTACAATTTCTCACTGTGTGAATAACTGGAATTCAAAAAGACTGAAAGGCTGGCTGGATTTCCACAGTGAGCTGGAAATGTAATACTCAGTACCTCTGATTCTCTACCCTCACTGTTTACTAGGCTCTGACCTCATTGCAACCTCCCACATACCAACTAAGTCTTTAAGTGGGAGAAAAATTTAGAAACATAGCCCAGTCGTAAAACACAGTAACTTTAATACCTACTTCAATACAAGGTTATATCAGCCAGGATCCTGACCTGAAACAGACGACATACCCAGGAGAATTGGAGGATTGACTGAAGGGACTATTCACATGGCCTGGAGGGAAACCAAGGAATAGTAAGGCACCGAGGCCAGTGATAGTGGGCAGGTTCCCACCCTGGGCCTGGAGGGACGAAGGACAGCTAGCAAGGGCCTGAGGTCTTGCCTCCAGATGCGCTGTTAAACCGGGGACCCACAAGGAAGAAGCGAGGGGAACGAACACACCAACTCTTCTCTCCTCCTGCCCTCTGATCTCTTGTCAATGCCACCCATGGCTGAATCCAGATGGAAGCTGGAGGGAGGGCAAGGGAGCTGAGTGACTTGCCCCTGGGGGTCAAAGTGGAAGACAAGCTTAGTGGATCTGGGGGCCAAAAGGAGGCCGCCCAGCACATGGGAGTAGCCCAGAGGGGGAGCTAAGAAGCCGTTGTTCACACGGAAAAATACATTTGAAATTTGAACCATTTAAATATTGAATTGCACAGAAATAGAAAAATGAATTTGAAGCCAACATTTCTACTAATCTAAGAAAACCTATGCCGTTAGGCTCTGGGGACCCAGCACAAGATTGTCACCAAAACAACAGAAAAAAAAGAAAACAAATGCACGTCCTGCTTATCTTAGAGTGTGCATATAGAAAGAGCTGATCAAAGACCAGACTTCTATCAGGAAGCGTCTTAACTGTAACTGTTAGAGCAGGTCAGTAAAGTGGCGCCAAGTGGTTAAATAAAAAGGAAACCATAAACAAGACCAAAAGACAGCCCTCAGAATGGGAGAAAATATTTGCAAATGAGGCACCTGACCAAGGATTAATCTCCAAAATTTACAAGCAGCTCATGCAGCTCAATATCAAAAAACAGACAACTCAATCCAAAAATGGGCAGAAGACCTAAATAAACATTTCTCCAAAGAAGATATACAGACTGCCAACAAACACATGAAAGGATGCTCAACTTCATTAATCATTAGAGAAATGCAACTCAAAACTACAGTGAGATATCACCTCACACAGGTCAGAATGGCCATCATCAAAAAATCTAGAAACAATAAATGCTGGAGAGGGTGTGGAGAAAAGGGAACCCTCTTGCACTGTTGGTGGGAATGTAAATTGATACAGCCACTGTGGAGAACAGTATGGAGGTTCCTTAAAAAACTACAAACAGAACTACCATATGACCCAGCAATCCCACTACTGGGCATATAACCTGAGAAAACCATAATTCAAAAAGAGTCATGTACCAAAATGTTCATTGCAGCTCTATTTACAATAGCCAGGACATGGAAGCTACCTAAGTGTCCATCATTGGATGAATGGATAAAGAAGATGTGGCACGTATATACAATGGAATATTACGCAGCCATAAAAAGAAACGAAATTGAGCTATTTGTAATGAGGTCGATAGACCTAGAGTCTGTCATACAGAGTGAGTAAGTCAGAAAGAGAAAGACAAATACCGTACGCTAACACATATATATGGAATTTAAGAAAAAAAAAATGTCATGAAGAACCTAGGAGTAAGACAGAAATAAAGACACAGACCTACTAGAGAATGGACTTGAGGATATGGGGAGGGGCAAGGGTAAGCTGTGACAAAGCGAGAGAGAGGCATGGACATATATACACTACCAAACGTAAGGTAGATAGCTAGTGGGAAGCAGCCGCATAGCACAGGGAGATCAGCTCGGTGCTTTGTGACCGCCTGGAGGGGTGGGATAGGGAGGGTGGGAGGGAGGGAGACGTAAGAGGGAAGAGATATGGGAACATATGTATATGTATAACTGATTCACTTTGTTATAAAGCAGAAACTAACACACCATTGTAAAGCAATTATACTCCAATAAAGATGTAAAAAAAAAAAAAAAAAGCAAGCGCTTGGGGGTATACAAGTGGATGTTTTCCTTAGAAACTGTCATCTAGCCTTATTTTAATCCCTTTATTTTAAAATTAGGTCATACATAGCATGTGAAAAGAGACTAGGTTAAATCCGTTTTCCCTTAAATTATCATTTTAATGATTTTTTTTTTCTTGTTTTAAAACTTAGCTTCAAGGACTTTTAATTCACTGTACTGAGTAACTGAAATCATGTCTATAAAAACTACTGCACTTCTCTCATAATATGACCTATTTTGGTGAATTTATTAGACATTAAACTGGACTAAGGATGCTGTAGATTCTGAGAATATTATTTGAACAGGTGCAGAACCAAAATCATAGATAAGATTTTAGAATCTTACTGTTTCCAAAGACACAAATAATAACTCTTTAATATAAACATCATCATGCTATAGTGATGATCTCACTCAGTAAACTTTAAGTTCTCAATTCTTATTTTTGTGGAACCCTGTGTTGCTCTTTGAAAAACACCATTAAGAAGAGAGAAAACGAAATGATCTGTCAATGCAGAATCAGTCTTGAGCAAATGTGTCTCACAGAGGGATGTGCTGTTATTAAAAACTTATTCTAACTTAAAATTTCTTTGCCTAACAGAATCCTTGTGTGAGTCCCAGAGTTGATGACTCTGACCTCCTAACACGGGCAACTCTGTATTACTTTAAATCAAGTGAAGACATCAGTGATTTCACGCTAGAACGTAGTTTCCCTACATTTCAAGTTCTTCGGCTGAAACATAAAACACATACCTAGCAGAACGAGGCCCTCGTACATTTACTACTGCAGGTAAAGACACATCACTGGCGTCACGTTGACAAAATGCTACAGGAAACTGCATTACGGTCTAAGAATAAAGGAAACCACACGAACAAAGTACAGAGCCGTAGCCGTGTGAAAGTGTACATCTTTTCTAGCTCTGTTTCTGAATTGTTTAAAGAATTGGTCAGGTGTTTAACGTACCCTTTCTTTGATGTGCACCTAAATCTAAATTAAGGAAAGACTTCGGAAGAACGGTGGCAAAGGAATGTCTTTGAAGGGTACAAATATTCCCTGAGATTAAGAGAATAAACATTTTCATTCATATATTTCCGAAAGCTTTCAAGGATAAAATTCTGCACTTAGTTGATTTTTAAAATACATGTTTGAGGAAGGCAATTCCAACATGAAATACATGGAAATAAAAATTATAAAAGCTACTACTAACTCATATATTTGTCATTTAACATTTAAAAGGATACTTTAACTTGATTTCATAACTTAAAAAACATTTGATCTTGTATAATGTTTGTTAAGTGGTCCTTAGGTAAGACTATACGTTTTCCTCCGTTAAGAAAGATGCTGTAATTCAAGAATAGTGCTCTGATTTCTATGGATGTTCTCTTCAGTTTTTGTCAAAAGGGGACAGCTAGTTGTTTCAGGGAAAAACTAAGCTACCCTTTGCCTTGAGTCCAGAGCTGGTTTCCGAATGTGACATTCATTTTAGTTGTGGTTAACTGTGGTTTGACTGTGGTTAGGGAAAGAGTATTGAAGGACATTTTCAGTGAAGGAATAAATTAGTTTACAATTTCTGTTTCTCTTTTTGGTGCACTTTATTTCTCCTCCTCTCCATCTTTTATGTCACTAGCAAGTCCCCTTTTATAAATGAGATTTAAACTGATCTAATAATTCATTTCTGGGGCCCTAAAATCACTTGGCAGGCTCTGTTATTTAAAAAGTTTAAAGAACATACTCATTACTAAATGTGAGATATTTGTGAAAATAAAACTGTATGTATGTCTAATGTAAAAGTGAGTCACTCATCTGATTTTGAAAGGCACATGGCAATGACTTTCATACATATCTGGTCTCTGGTTGCTTCATTTTCAAAATAGAAAATAAGAAAATTACCTAATATTTTCAAGCACAGTTGTGGCTACAACGTCAAGTACATACAAGACGTAATAGTCAATGTTAAGGGCATGTCAAGTTAAGGGGGAGAGGGATAAATTAGGAATTTGGGGTTAACATATATACACTACTACATATAAAATAATCAACAAGGACTTACTGTATATAGCACAGGGAGCTATACTCAATATAATACTCTGTAATAACCTATATGAGAAAAAGAATCTGAAAAAGAATGGACATGTGTGTGTGTCTAACTGAATCACTTCACTGCACACCTGAAACTAGCACAACATTGTAAATCAACTATACTCCAGTATAAAATAAAAAGTTAATTTAAAATAGTCATAAAAGTAAATGTCAAGGGCAGGTGGCAAGGACCAGTGGTAAGGACAAAAGGTAGGGAAGAAGCGTCAGAATATTAGGACTCCCAGCAATGATGAAGAGATCACGTGACATTCAGCTCCAGACCGAGTGGAACAAAGACTGAGAGAGCCATAAAATGAGAGAATGATCTGTGTAAAGTCCAGCTGACCCAAAAGTAAGAGGCCAACACGCCAAGGACGAGGGAGCAGAAAAACACAAAGAGCCTGGGTTCCTGAAAGCATCACTGGGCAGCTGAACTTAAGCCAGCAACTACCTATCTTCAGACTCTTTACAATAGGATAAAAAATAAAACCTTATATTTTGAGACACTAGTCATTAGGATTTATCTTTTGTAAACTAAACGCCTTCCTAACTGATAAAACACTTAATGCACATGCGGCCGTCTGGCTTCATTCAGAATACACTATATCTTTTGATATAAAATGATCATCTGTCATACTCTAGAGAATACTTGTGAAAAAAACCCAGAGAGTTGAGATATCTGACATGATACTGTCCTTTTTCAGAAAGGACTGGATGCCAGGAAGGGCAGATTTCCAGCTTCATCAGGACATGTAAAATATTGGCAAATTACCAGGACACAAAATGCCACTGAAGATATAATAAGAATACAAGATCACATTATGAAACCTACACTCTTCATTTTTTGTCATTTTGGATTATTTGTTTGCTCGACAAATACTGAACCCTCCTACGTGCTCAGTAGCGTCACAGTTACCCGTAGCTCTGGGCCCAACAAGTGGACAAAAGCCTGGAATGTAATTACTTCCATCACGTGACATTCTGTCCTCTGATTATGCTCTACAGGACATTATGCCATTATAATTTATGTCTGAGACAAGAGAGTTTTGAGAGTGAAAGTGAGCACTAATATTAATTATATCAGGACAACAGGTATTAATTGAGAATGATCCAGACCAACTAGGGAGTCTGGTCACCCTGATTTTAACACAAAAATATCACAAAATAAATAAAGATAATATCAGTACTTTGAGAATTGTTATGAAAAATGTTAATCTTAAATATTAATTTTTACCAAATAATTGGTAGGGAAGAAAAAATATCCATCTAAACATTTTTAGGCTTAACGTGGATAGGCACATGTAACTAAATAAAACGCTCTTGTAAGTATGACGTTAATCTCTCTGCTTATGGTTTAGAAATATAGTGATTCTTAAATTAAATAAAGGCTGCACTTCCCTAGATATTAGGTTACTTCACTCTTGGCCAAAGTCTGCCATTGATGTCCTCAGACGAACGGTAGCATCTTTTGTGTTTTAGTCTTAATTCCAGGTATAAAGGGAGAGGCCATGTCTGTCATTTATTAACTATCTATTGGAGCAATTACAATGACTATCGCTTAACAATTTTCTTCTAAGAAATATAATCATATATTTAACTACAAAAAGTCGAATACCAGATAAATAATTTATTAAAGGTATAAAACAGACTACACTAAGTTGGATATTCACGTAAGAGGAGAAGAACAACAGTGGGCTGAAGTAAACGCCTGCACCAGAAAGTGCTGCTGGAACAGGGTCCCCGAAAGAGGACAAGAATTCACAATCAAAGAAGGATACCACACTGTTAAGCAAAGATAGACAGTAAAATAACATAGTAAACTTTATTCAAAAGTATATTTCCAGCTTATAGACTGCACATTAACTAATAGACAGAAAACAGCTTTGGAGAAGCATCCTTTTTAAACCATATGCAGAGAAGCCCCGGCTACTGTGAATGTGGACCAGCCAGCCCTGGAGGCGCCTGCCCCGTGAATGCACCAGCAGAGTCAGGAGAGAGAGCCCTTGCCATGTTTCTTTCGAGCAGAAATTGCTAGAGCAAGAAAACAAGGAGCTAGATGTAAAGACTAGCCTAATTTGGAGACAATATCTGTCCACTTCGTACCATGCTCAATGGAGCTATCTCCGCAAACTGCAACTCTCACTGGAGAAACAGCTGTCAAGTTACAGACGATGCCACGTACAGAACATTTGGAGCGAACCTGTGTCTATGACAGAGGTGGTGGAATATGTACCCTAGTCACAGGGGGAATGACGTCTGTGTTAACTCAAGTGTAGTGAAGGTTCTAGAAAATAGAAAGGAGGAGATAAACATTTCCCACAGCGAGGGCAGCCCTGAGCCTTTGTAAAATCCCCCTGTGGCTGAACTCCACGTCTACCATTTCCTAGGACAACGCAGAATGGCTCAAATTATGCAATTTCTTACATACATCATTATGGAATCCTCACAAGAAAATCTATGAAAGGCCAACAAAGCCGTGTCAAATGCGTGAATACTGAATTCACTAATAATACTAAAATAGATTAAAAGCTGGCTCAGTACCATGCAGAATTCTGTGAACTGCTTCTATGAGCTCATCAACTCCTCATCACCCCACAGAAATGAGATTTCATCTCATTTGGTGAGTTAAGGACCATTCTATTTAATTTTTTTTAAAGATTTCATTTAAAGGCCTACTGATATAATTGACATACTCTACCTTGTTTAAGAACAAAACACTTGAAACAAAAGTGTGTCATATTTTATCACAGAATCATACTTCCAGATTGTACATTTTTGGTGCTCATACTTTAACTTAGGTGTAACTGACATGGAATTAAATGCATGAATTTGAAAGATATAGTTCAACGAGTATGAAAATGTATACAGTCCAACCACCAGACCAGTGATGACAGGGAACATTTTCATGACCCAGACACTCCTTCTGCCCTTTCCCGTTCAATATCCCTTATCCAACACCAACACCTGCCAGCCCGAATTCTACCGCAACCACTAACACTATCGATTTGTTTGGCCTGTTCTAGAATTTGGTAAAAATGTGTTCATAGAGTAGGCACTGTTTTGTTCAACATAATGACTGTGTGATTTCTTCATGATGTTGCATGAATCTGTAGTTTCTAATTATTTTTTGTCGCTGAATAGTACAGTATTCCACTGAGTAAGTGCCAGAAACTGTCTATCCATTCACTGTTGTTGGACCTTTGGGCTGCTTCTGGTTTAGATATATTATGAATAATGCTGCTGTGAATATCTGCGTCCAAGCCCTTGTGCGAAAGGCAGAAAACAAGTGGAAGACAAAATTGGGAACAAAGAACAAGTGCGAAGGATAGAAAACAGGAACAGGTATGGCAGATATTAATGCAACTATCTCAAAAATCACTTTAAATGTCAATGATCTAAATACACCAATTAAAAGAGATTATCAGAGTGGATCAGAAAATAAGGCCTGAATATTTGTTGTTTATAAGAAACACACTTTAACTATAAACACACATATAGACTAAAAGTAAATGGGTGGAGAATGATATACCAGGCTAACATTATTCACAAGAAAATGGGAGCAGCCAGATTAATTTCAGACAGAACAGACCTCAGAGCAAGGATAGGTACCCGCAATAAAGAGGAACATCTCATAAGAATAAAGGGATCAATTCTCCAGGAAGGTATAATTGTCCTCAACCTGTATTCCCCTAGCGACAGAGCCTCAAAATATGTGAGGCAAAAACTGATCAAAGTTCAAGGAAAAGTGTATCAGCTCCACTACTATAGTTGCAGACTTCAACACACCTCTATGAGAACTGGATAGGTCCAGCAGGCAGAAAATCAGGACATATTTGAATCCAATAATTTCATCAACGATACAACTGACATCTGTAGATGGCTTCATCCAGCAACAGCAGAAGACACATTTTTTCCAAACTCAAATGGAACATTCACCAAGACAGACCATAAAATACACTTTTTAACAAACTGAAAAGAACAGAAATCATACAATGTATGCTCTTAGATAACAATGAAATTAACTAGATATCAACAACAGAAAAATAGCTGGAAAACCCTCAAGTACTTAGAGATTAAAAAACACTTCTGAATAACACACGGGTCATAGAAGAAACCAAGAGAAATTTTAAAATATTTATAACTAAACATAAATGAGGACACAGCTTAACAAAATCTGTGGGATGTAGTGAAAGCAGTGTTTAGAAGGAAATTTACAGCATTAAATGCATATAAGAGAAAAGAAGAAAGATGTAAAATTAAAAAGTTAAGTTTCCACTTCAGGAAACTAGAAAAAGAAGAACACGTTAAATCCAAATACGCAGATGAAAAGAAACAGTAAGAATTAGAGCAGAAATCAGTGAAATTGAAAACAGCAAATCAACAGAGAAAATAAACCAAACTAAAAGCTGGCCCTTTGAAAAGATCTATAAAAGCAATAAGCCTGTTGCCAGTCTAACTAAGGAAAAAAGAGAATACAAATTACTAATATCAGCAATGAAAAAGGGGACGTCACTACAGATCTCATGGACATTCAAAGGAGAATCAAGGAGCACTATAAACAACTCTACACCCACAACTTTGGTGACCTAGATAATATGAATCAATTTCTTAAAGGATACAATCTTCCAAAACTTACACAAGAAGAAATAGACAATCCAAACAGGTCTGTATCTATTTAAGAAATTTGGTCAATAATTAATAATCTTCCAATACAGAAGTCACCAGGCCCAGATGGGTTCAGACAGCATATCCTACCAAACAAACTGAACTCACCCTGCTCCCATGGCCTGGGTGTTAGTTCACGGCAGCTGCGACTGAAAACAGAATCAAATCGTGCAGGTTTTGATTCCGGGTAATGCTGCAGTGGAAGAGCTCAACTGCTCTTCAGGATGGTCATTATGACTCTCTCAACCTCCCTTCTCCATGAAACCTCGCATTAGTCAGGGCTGGAGAATCTCACTCCACCCGTTTATCCCCAGAAGCAGAAAGTGGGATCCCTGGAGTTTCTCTTCCAGGCAGTGAACCCAGCCCTTCCTGCAGGACTGTGACAGCTGATCAGGGTTAGAATATCAGGGAGGCCAGGACCGGGCAGGGGTGAGGCAGGAGTCTCCTTACCCACTTACTCCCCACCCAGGGGGGCCGATGAGTGTCTGGGGTCGGAGGGATTGTGGGCCGGGGTGAGGAAGCAGTGGGGATGGGGGTGACAATGAAGCCAAACAGGCGCACAGCGGGGGCCACTCCACCCCCAGGAAGACCCGTGAAGTCTCTAGGCCTGGCCAGGCTCGTGCCTTTCCAAACTCAAGACTATTTGCTCCCAGGGTCAGTTGGGCTCTTTTGATTGCAGAAGACAAAAACTCACTTAAGCTTCTGTATTAGTTTGCTAGGGTTGCCGTAACAAAGTACCACAAACTGGGTGGCTTAAATGACAGAAATTTATTGTCTCACGGTTTTAGAGGCCAGAAGTCCAAATCAAGGTGTTGGCAGGGTTGGTTCCTTCTGAGGGCCATGAGGGAAGGATCTTTTCCAGGCTCCTCTTGTTGGCTGGCAGATGGCCATCTTCTCCCTGTGTCTTCACATGGTCTCCCCACTGACACATCTCTGTCCAAATTTCTTCCAAGGATATCAGTCATGTTGGGTTAGGGCCCACCCACATGGCCTCATTTTACCTTAATCACCTCTACAAAGGCCCTATCTCCAAATACTGTCGCATTCTGGGAATCTGGACTTCAACTTATGAATCTGTGGGGCGACACAATTCATCCCATAAGAGTTTTCTAGAACACAAGTTTATTTTAATGCGTTGTAGAGTTCTTTAGTTGACGCATCCATCTCCCCGTTAGACTGGAAGGACCAGGACAGCAGGGCCAGGGGCTGTCTGGCTCTTTGCTGCCCACCCAGCACTCGCCCCAGGCTTGGCACTGAAAGGTACCGAATCTGTAGCTGTGGAATTGGGTGTCTCCCTTGGGTGTCTCTGCTCCCTTCTCCCATTACTTACTGGCCGATCCCTCAAGAGCCTCTGATACAACACACTCCCATGTCAGACAGTACACTTCACATACTGTATTTCACTTGATAGCATCTGTACTAACATACTTAATCTCCTTTAAAGTAAGTCACATTTTTTTCTTAAATAAATTGAAAAGGACATTTTTTCATGTAATTTCTACTTGGATTATTTGTCTTATTATTGAGTTGTAAGAGTTATATGAGACTGCTATTAAACATAAATATTGAGAATATTTTCTCACATTCTGTGGCTTGTCTTTTCATTTCCTTAAAAGCTGTTCTGAAAATCGTAAGTTTTTAATATGACGAAGACGGTCTATCATTTGTTTGTTTCTCTGAAGGTTAGTGCTTTTCTGTTTTGTTTTCTCCAGCTTTATTGAGGCATGGCTGACCAAAAACAGCTGTATATATTTAGGTTGTACATGTGATTATTTGATATATGTATGCATTGTTAAATGATCACCACAATTGAGTTAATTAACACATTCATTACCTTACACGGTTACCTTTTGTGTGTGTGTGTGTGTGTGTGTGTGTGTGTGTGTGGTGAGAACACTTAGGATCCGCTCACTTAGCAAATTTCAAGTGTACAGTACAGCTGTACAGTACAAGTGTACAGTACACCACGCTGTACCTTAGATCCCCAGAACTTATTAATCTCATAACTGACAGTTTGTACCCTTTGATGGACATCTCTGAAGGTTAATGCTTTTTGTGTGCCAAGGAATCTTTGCCTATGCAAGGTCATGAAGACTTTCTCCTATGTTTTGTTCTAAAGATTTTATAATTTTAGCTTCTACATTTAAGTCTATCATCCATCTGAAACCTCCGTAATTAAAAAGCAATGTTGAAATGACTATCCTTTCCCTAGTTGAATTATCTTGGCCCCTTGGCTGAAAATCAACAGGCTACATAGAATGGGTCTTTTGTAATCTGTCCCAATTTGTCTACCCTAACACCAATACACCCAGTCTTGATTACTGTTATTTTATAGTAAGTCTTGAAATCAGGTAGTATAAGTCCTCCAATTTGTCTCTGCTTTGTCAAAATTGCTTTGACTATTCTGGGTCTTTTGTATTTCTAGATAAATTTGAGGTCGGTTTGTCACTTTCTACAAAAAGTAGCCTGTGGATATTCTGACTAGAATTGCAGTTTTGGAGGAATGTTTGTAGAGAATCGATAGCAATATTGAGTGTTGCAATTCATAATCATGATACATCTCTCCAGTCATTTAGTGTTCTTTATTTGTCTCAGGAAATGTTATGTATTTTATCATTTATTAAATTTATTTTTAAATGATTTTATATCATTTGTTAAATTTATTTTTTAAGAGACTTTATATCATTTGTTAAATTTATTTCTTAAATGACATTGCAAATGGAATTGCTTTAATTTGAATTTCCAATTAATATTCATATATAAACTAAGTTAATTTTTAAATGTATCATGTGAACTTGCTAAAGTCACTTATTAATTCTAGTAGATTTTTTTGGAGATTCCTGAGGAATTTTTTTAGTAGATGGCATGTGATTTAAAAATAAGGACAGATTTACTTTTTCCTTTCTAATTTTATTTGTTGATTTATTTACTTATTTTCAGCATAATGCACTGGCGATGATCATACGGTATTTCTTCTTTGTTCCATTACTGTGAATTATATTAATTAGCAAATGTTAAACCACTGTTCTATTCCTGAGATAAAATCCATTTGTTATATTGTCTCTTGAATATGTGACTGAATTTGTTATACTTTGTTATGAATTGGATCTATGTCCATGAGGAATATAGATCTTTTTTTTTTCATGGAAAGGCATTTTCTTTTAAATATAGCAGTGCATACATGTCAATCAATATAGATCTTCAATTTACTGTTTTTGTAATGTGTTCGTGAGCTTTTGGTATCAGTACTATTCAGGCTTCATAAAATAAAGTGGTAAGTAGTAGTCTCATTTTCAGTAACATTTTGTGTAAGATTGATATTATTTCTTCCATAAATGTCTGAGAGAATTCACAAGTGAAACCATGAGGTCCTGGAGAATTTTCTGTTTAAGGATAGAATTTCTTTAAGGGGATATTCAGATTTTCTGTTTCATCTTGGTTCAGTACAGTAAGTTGTAATTTTCAAGGAATTATTCCATTTTTAACTGTTTCAAATTACCATAAAATTATTTATAATAATCTCTTACTGCCTCTTTTTGCCCATATTCTGTAACAATATCCTCTCTGTTACTGTTAATATTGGTGATTGGTATTTTCTCCTTTTCCCTTACTTAGTCTTGCTGGGGGTTTACACATTTTAGTAATCTTTTCAAGGTACCGACTATTGGCATCATTGGTTTTCTCTGTTGTTTGCTGCTCTCCGTTTTATTGTTCTGCTCCTCTCTTGATTATTCATTTCAAGTTAGGGCTTAATTTGCTCTTCTTTTTCTAGCTGCTTAAGGTGTCATCTTAAAACACTGACTAACACAGGCATTTAAAAATAAACTTCTAGCTGAATCCTACAAATTGTGAGTTTGTTTTCCCTAACATTCAGTTTGAAATATTCTATTTCCCTTGTTATTTCTTCTTTGATACATGAGTTATTTAGAGGTGTGTTGTTTAATTTCCACATACGTAGGGCTTTTCTACATAGGTTATTGTGATTTTTATTTCCATCACAATAAAAAATATTCTATGAATCCGATCTTTTGAAATTTATTGAGATTTATTTTAGGTACCAGCACACAGTCTGTCTTATAAATATTCCATGTACAGCTGAAAAGAATGTGTAGTCATTTTTTAGTGTTCAGTGTATATAAAATAGGTTTTGTTGACAGTGTCGATTTTTCCTTTGCCTTAGATTTTTATGTACTTGCTCTATAAATTACTTAAAGAAAAATGTAAAACTCTTGAACTATGGCTTTGTTTAGTTTCCTTTTCTGTTCTGTGAGATTTTCCTTCATGTGTTTTGCAGCGCTGTTAATTAGGTGCACGCACACATTTGCAGTGTTATTTCTCTCTATGTGTTGACCCTTCTGTCATGGTGAATTATCCCTCTTACTGGCTCACAGTATTCTGCCTTCAAAACGACTCTGATACTACTACAGCCATGTAGCTTTTTTAAGGTGTCTGCATGGTATATCTTCTCTCATCATTTTACTTTCAACCTATCTGAGTCTTCCTATTTAGAGTGTGTATTTCTTATATAACATATAATTAAGTCTTGTTATTTTATCAAGTCTGATAATTTTTGGTTTTCAATTGAGGTATTAATCCATTTACGCTTAATTGTTAGTTTGATTGGGTTCACGTCTACTGTCTTCATATTTGCTTTCCGTTTGCTGCATTGTGGGCTGATAAAATGTACTTTTTATGATTCGTTTTTCCTTTCTTTAAAAAAAGCTATACTTTTATGTTTTCATGGTTTCTATACATTACAATATACATACTTATAACACACACACAAAGTTAATATTGTTCCACTTAGCACTTCACTCTCACCCTTCACAAACATAAGAACCTTATAACGCTATAATTCTTTGTACCCCTCATTCTTTGTGCTATTATTTTCATATATTTAATCTCTACATATGATATAAACCTCACCTTAGTACAATTACTATTTTTGCTTTAATCACTCGTTTATCTTATAAAAAAATTAGAAGATATATATGAGAATTCATACGTCATATTCTCTTTTGGATCCTTTTCTAAGGATCCAAAGTAGCATCCTTAGAAACAAAACAAAAAGTAAGCAAATACCCAAAGTATTTGGAAATTAGGAAATTCTTTTAAATTAACCTCCACATCAATGAGGAAATGGAAACAGAAATGAAAATTATCTAAAAACTAAGAAAAAGAATAATGCTTCATCAAAAACTTGCAGGGTACAGTTCAATTAGTAGTCAGATAATAATACATATACATGTCTTGTTATGAAATTTGAGAAATAAGAAAAGGAACAACTAAGGTACAAAGAAGGTATAAAAATAAAAGTTAAAATTAATGAAAGAGGGCTTCCCTGGTGGCGCAGTGGTTGGGAGTCCACCTGCCGATGCAGGGGACGCGGGTTCGTGCCCCGGTCCGGGAGGATCCCGCATGCTGCGGAGAGGCTGGGCCCGTGGGCCGTGGCCACTGGGCCTGAGCGTCCGGAGCCTGTGCTCCGTGGCGGGAGGGGCTGCAGCAGTGAGAGGCCCGCGTACCGAAAAAAAAAAAAAAAAATTAATGAAAGAGCAAACACACAAGAAAGAAATGATAAATTTTTTAAAAGTTTGTAAAAAAGGAATAATTAAAATGAAAGGACAAATTTGATTAAGAAACAAAGGGAGAAATAAAAATATTGAAAATTAGATAACTACAGATATAGTAAGATAAATACATTTTAAGTGAGAATAATTTGTGTAAATATTTTATGCGAATTTGAAAGTCTAAAGGAAAAATGATTTTCTAGCAAAATAAGTTGACCAAGAGGTGAAATAAAATGGAAAAAACAAAACAAAACAATTACCTCAAACCACAAAAGACATTAAAAAGTTTGTTAAAGACCTTCCATTAAAAAAATGTGCCAGACTGTAATGGTTTTACAAATAAATATAATTTAAGCTTCCCCAAATGGATATCTTTATTTATTTAAACCCTTCTAGACCAGAGAGAAATTTAATTTCCTAACTCTCATAATCTTAATAGCAAATTATGATACCATACAGAAAAACAACTACATGTCAATTAATGGATTCGACATAAACTTGCTAAAAAAAAAAAAAAAAAAAAGCAAAAATTGATTTCCTTAGTATATTAAAAAAGTAATTCCATGGGAAACTAGAGTACAAGGAACTCAGTGGTAGCACAAAATTAGGAAATTTAAAAATCTATTAATAAAATAAGAAATCAATAACAGAAATTAGGAAAATCATATTATCACTGACATCTGAATATGAATTTGATAAAATTCCTAATAAAAAGTAATACAAACAAGAAACGAAGAAGAAAACTCATACCAGATGAAAATAATTTACCAAAAAAATCACATAAAAAATTAAAATCTAAAATCACTACAATTAAAATCAAACACATATTAGATATACTTGCTTTATCACCATAATCCAATACTGTTTTGTAGGTTCTAATTATACAGTCAGATGAGAAAGCAAAATAGGTATCAATATCAGAAAAGTGGAACGAATGATATTTAACTGTAGATGATGTGAAAGTATGCCTAGAAAATCCAAGAGATTAATATTTTCAACTGACACAGAAAACATAATAAAATTGCTAGAAAACACATTTTTAGAGTTCTAGTAATGACGGAATAAATTCTGAACAAAATTTAAGAACAACTCATTGAAGGCAATTGAGTACCTAAAAGCAGGCAGAAACTGAAAGGAGTTCAAAACCTTTGGGCATAATCCACATTTATTAGCTTTTCTGCTAAGATTATGGCTCAGTTGGGGTATGAGACATTTAGAGGCCCCCCAAAAGTCACAGTATGGTGGAGAGGTTAGCATCTGGGCTGTCAGAGCACGTGGAATTTGAGGAGAAAAATCCTGGAAAGGAGAGAGCCACAAAGGCGATAGTCCCCAAATATGCATTCATATTCCCCTCAAATCCTTGGCTGGATCTAAGGACCAAGGCCAAAACAGAAACAGAACCACACAAAAAATGCTTAAGGCACATATCCATAAATTTAGGATAATCCATGAGAAATTTAACTGGCCACTAGAATAAAAGTCAATTATCTTCAGAGAAGGATAACAGGATCCAGAAAGATAACAGAGAATACATATTATCCACAACGTAGCATATAAATTAAAAAATTACTAGACATCTAAAGAAAAAGAAAAATGTGTTCCATGACTCAGAAAAAAAAAAAGTCAACAAAAAAAAAGACCCACAGAGGACTCAGTTGGTGGAAATGAAGACAAGCATTGTTAAGTAACTGATAGATATACTAAAGAATCTCAGGAAAATATATACTTGGATACAATGGGTGAAGAGACAGGAATTTTAAAAGAGACATAGAAGCTATAAAAATGAACCCCCAATAAATCTCAGAACTGACAAACACAATATATAAAATAAATCACTGGATGGAATGGACAACAGATTGGAGAGAACATTAGAAAGGATCATTGAAATTAAAGGCGAATCATACCAAATTACCCAGGGAGGCCCAGGGAGGAAAAATGACTGAAAAAACAGTTCAGAGCCCTAATAACCTGTAAGATAGCATTAAGTGATCTATCATATGTGTAATTAGAGTTGCAGAAGAAAAATGACGGGTTGACAGAAAAAAATATTTGAAGAAAAATGGTTAAAACTTTACTACGTTTTCCTGCAATCAGCAGCCCAGAGACCCAGAAACCTCAGAGGAATTCAAGAAGGACAAATACAAGGAGGACACTGAGGTACATGATAAACAAAGTGCTGAAAAACCAAGGATACAGAGAACATCTTAAATAAAAAGACATGCTACATATAGGAGAATAACAAGAAGCATGACTGCTGACTTCTCATCAGGGACAAAAGAAAAAGATGGAGGTCAGAAGACAACCGAATAACATTTGAAAAATGCTGAAAGAAAGCCTGTCAACTTAAAATCCTAAGTCCAGCAAAAATATCTTGGAAAAGTGAAGCCAAAATAAAGGCGATAAACTAAGGCTGAAAGAATCTGCTGTCTGGACTGAGGTAAAATAATTACCAGACGGAAATCTGGATCTACACAAACGAATGCAAAGCATTGGAAATGGTATATATATGAGAAAATATGACAGATTATCTTTTTCTTTTTAAAAAATTCTTTAATAATCTATTAACTATTTAATTTAAAGTATTAGCAACCTTGGTGGTGTATACAACATATGTAGCAGTATAATATTTAACAACAATAGCATAAAAGACAAAACTGGGCATAACTGGATTCTGTCTTTTTAAGGTTGTTACATTGTACAGAAATGGAGTAATATTAATTCAAGGTGGACTGAAAAATGCAGATTCATGTAAACTCAAGAGCAACCACTTGAAAACATACAAGCGTAACAATAAAAGCCAATAGAAGATACAGAACACAACAACAAAGGAAACATTTCATTAACTCCAATGAAGACAGGAAAGGAAGGACAAAGAACAAAGGGTTAAAGAGAAAACAAACAAGATAATGAGGCAAACATAAGTATAATTACATTAAAGGCAAACGAACTGACAGTCCCAAAGGAAGCAGCCACTGAAAGTCTCAACTACTGCTGATTACAAGACACATTTAAAATATAAGGATGCAGATAGGGTAACAGTAAAGGATTGGAAAAGAATATGACCTGCCAATAAGTAAGCATAAGAAAGCTGGTGTGGCTATTAGACACAGAAAACTTTAAGGCAAGAAGTATTACCAGAATAAAAAGAGAATTTCATAGTGACAAGAGGATAAATCATAGAGAAGACATAACAAATACACAAATGTATAAGCACCTAATAACAAAGTTTCTAAAAACATGAAGCAAAATTGAGAAATATATAAAAATTCATAACTATTTTTATACTGGAAATTGTATTTCCATTAAAAACTGGAAAAAACACATTCACAACTGATAACATGTATAACATGACCAGTACAATTTAACTAAAAAAGTGATAGGATCTGTGTAAATAAACTATATAAAATGTTATCCAAGACTAAAAAGTCATGCCAGTGCTTTTGGATGAGAAGCCAATATACTCTCATTTACAAGTGAAGAAATAAATGCGATATAACTGCAATCAAAATCCCAATGTGGATATTTTTAATGGAAAACAAACACGATAAAATATCCTTTTTCTTTTTTAAGTGTTCACTATGAAGGAAATAAAGGGTCATGATGTCTATAATCTACAAGGAAGTGGCACAGTCAAAAAATAAAGGCAAAAAATACGTTAAAATGTTAATAATTCTTGAATGTGGGTATGAGTATACATTTTAGTATAATTTCCACTTTTCTTAAGTTTGAAATTTTTCTTATAAAAATATAAAAAAATGCATTTACTAAGTAACAATTTCCATGAAATTTTCGGAAAGTAAATGAGAGATTAAGATTACTTTACCAGGTATGTATGATAAATTTCAACATAGTTACAATAATCAAAACAGTATGATCACAGTCGAGGATTAGATAATTAACAATTACATGGCTTAAGGAGTCCAAAGAAGTATTTGAGTTTATATGAAACTTCAATTCAATTCAGTGGAAGAAAATAGATTGTTAATTAAATGGTATTGATTCAACCCATCAGGAAGAAATAAAGTTATGTTCATAAAAAGTATAACTCCAGAAGCATTAATATGCAAAGAAAATTTTAAGTACAATTTATATTACTTTGAGGATAGGGGAGGTCTTCATAAGCAAGACAGGAAACCAGATTTGATAAAAACAAATGAAAGATTTGGCTTCATGAAATTAAATTTCTTTGTATTTAAAATAAAATCTAAATAAAACTTTTGAAAAGCACCTAAGAAAATGTTTGTAACATATAACAGAGAAAATGTTAACATCCTTAACAAAAATATAGAATGCAAACTGATTTATAAAAAAAGTAAAGAATTCAACAAAAATTACACAAAAGTTGTGAACAAACAGAAGTAGGAACAAAGTCAACAAACATGAAAAGATCTTTAATGCAGGGAGTTGTCAGAGAATGGCATACTTAAAGAGAAACAGCTTTCACCCTATGTGAGGAGAAGTGTGAATTTCTACCGTCCTTTTAGAAAATTTAACATGTATCTACATTTCTAGCACCGTATGCAATGTGATATATATTTTTAAAGGACAGCAGATGACTTTATGAGAGTTTATTGCAGAATTATTTATGGTGCAAAATTCTAGAAACATCTTATCAATAGGAGGAAGGTTTAAGTGAGCCTTTAGCTAGTCCTCCATACTACGTGATGTCACATAACTCTTAAAACTAGGCAAGCATCTGGTATACCGTCGGCCCTGCTCATCTGTGGGTCCTGCATCCGCAGAGTCAACCGACCTCGGATCCTGTACTATGTTGCTTGAATCTGTACAGGCGGAACCCACGGATACGAGGGCTGAGGGCCGACGAAGGGATTTAGGGACTTGAACATCCACTGATTTTGTTATGCGGGTGGTGTCCTGGAACACATTCTCTGTGGATACCGAGGAAGGCCTGTAATCACGTTTTTGTTTAAAGATGTATGTTTGTGCATATAAACAGCTTAGAATAAACAGAGGAGAATGCATGGTTCTATCGGTTCTGCAGAACAGGACCCAGCGGACCCCTGGGTCTCTCATCCGCTCTGTGCAGACGGAAGAGTGACCCTATTCATCGTCCAGGGCCATTTTATACAAGGGACGTAATACCCGTATTCTGGTACCTGCAGGGGCTCCGGGAACGAACACCCACGGACGACTCTATTATTGTTTTTCTTGTATATATACCTGCACTCTTTGAATTCTTAAAACAAATATGCAACACCTTTAAAATTATTTAATCATCATAACTATACAGTATACACCACTAACATGTACATATGCATTAAGCACCAAGTATAATATTACTTGCAATTAGATTTAAAAATTTTCTATTTTATAAGAATACTATTATCGTAATCATTTTGCTAAAATCATATGCAAGAAACTTGTTACTACTTACATGACTCTTATTTATAACTTAAAAACAATGTATACACATAGTTTCCGGCAAGCCAAAGGATACCTTAACCCAGCGCATATTTCTCCAGTCTTATCATTGCCATAAGAAAGAGAACCGCAGACAAACTCCCGTTTCTACAGACGTGAAGACTGTAAATCACACGCATCCCTTGGGCTGCAGGCAGAAGAGGGTGTGTTGTCCTGCATGACACTGACCCTTCTGCCAACCCTGGGAGGGTGCTGGCAATGTGTGCAGACTGCCCTCTGTAAAATTAAGATGTATATTTTTTTCCTCAAAGAAGGTTCCCCGTAAAAACTCTGATGACCATATTCTTGAAGAGGTCAACATTATTTATTATGTGTCTGTCTCTAGTCATTTGTAGACCTAATGTGTTGTGTTTGGGGTACCTGAGTGAACTGCTTCTTAGAACTGAAAGCAGATTTCTCTAGAAAGAAATGTTATGATCAGTACCTTAATGGATCACAGAGGAGGTACACAAAGCATCTGAGCAAAAAAGAATAGATTCAACTTCAGCAAGACTAGGATGAACAAATAAACAAGTGTTCCCAAATCTAAAGATAAAGACGGCATCGCTTAAGATGGACCTAGTCAGACATGGAAACAGCAAAAGGAAAGTCCTACAAAGAAAAGCTGGTGGTAACCACCTACACACCGGCAAGGCCAAGAGGGGTTTTAGCCAGTGGACTGAGCTCTAATGGACAGATGGGTGGACAGGTGCAAGATGAAAACACGTGACACATTTCTGAATCCAGCGGGCAAGTCACACCTTCTCAGAAAAAAAGGAATCAAACTACCTTAGCCTGGTGCATTAGAACATTTAAGGAACCTCATTCTCTCTGTTCTGACCCCACATTCCAACCAACTTTGGATTGCCACTTGGCTTCCTGAAGGATTGTGACCACGCTGAATGCCAATATTCTGATGCTTATAACTAGAATGTATGTTTGCAGATCAATAAAATGGAATGCAGGTTTTATACATCAATCACATTGGCTTGGTTAATAAGATCTGGATTCTGATGAATCCATCTTCATTTGTTTTGAGTCTGTGAGGTCAATGACCAAACGCTGGACTGTGACAAATTCAAGGAGAGGCCTCTTGGAAAATGACTTCCCTTTAAAAGTACCCATTCCTATGTGACCAGTTTAAATTCTAATTCATATTTTAGTGACCTTCACAATACATTGTCAGCAATCTTGTCAAATAACGAAATATCCAAAGTAAATATAAAGTGCACATAAAACAAACAAAAAAACACCACATAAATTCTTTTTACATTTTCTTTCTTCAAATATAAATTTATGCCAAATTACATTTTTGTTTTTAAATATAAATTTATTCCAAATAACACTTCCTGGGCTACTAAACTTTCAAAAATTATTTTTACCTATGTGATTGATTATTAAGGTTTAGCGATCCGGTCTGGTACATCTCTTCCAACTGCTTCCTGTTTCCAAAGTATAACGCAAGGTCTGTGGCAATGATGGCTTTGCGGATGATCTCAAGCACCTGTTCATATTCACTGGAGCTCAGGGTGGAGAAGATATTGTGCCCCTCCAACTAGGGAAAAAATACAAATAAACACCACCAATAACAAGCACAAGCTCCAATCTAATGACATTTTTAGTTACTTGAAACAACAGTCAGTCCATGGCATTTGGTCAGGACAGGTTTTGGGGGAACAAAAGGATAGTTTAAAATGACTAATGAAATTAATGTTTTGGTTTCTCTTCACGATACAACAATGAAGCTACCACTTAAATGAACTATTTAAACTACGTAACATTTCCCACCATAAAATCCCAGTGATTTAAATATACACCTAGTTTGGGGATATTTCTAGTAAGGAATTAAAGGACTGGTATATGTAAAATATTTAAGTAAAAGACTTTTCCTTTTAAACTAATTAAGAACTTCGGTAATTTTCACATTATACTGGAAATTAATGGGCTTAAAAAGTCATCTATACCTTTGTCCACTTCCGCAAGCCTCATGAGTAATAAACTATTTTCTCTGTATCACAGAGGAAAATGTCCCAGGACCTGAACATAAAATTTAGGCATATTAAAAACTCTCCCTACAGGCAAGAATGCTTTTACATAAAGCACAAATCCCTGAGGTGCAAAAACTGTAAGGCCATCCTGTCTTCTGTCCTCATGGGAGATGGACCCAGCAGATCGTCACCCTAAACAAGACCAAACACTGGTCATTTGAATTCTGTTTTCCCATAATTATTCTTCTGTATATGAATCTTTTTAAAACTTTTTACAATAATTTCTTCCTCAGGATTTTGTTTTATTTGTAGTTGAGGTTAAAACGGGTCATTTTTGTTCAAACAAAAAAAGGCAGAGATTCAATTTATGGGTTCATCAATTATTTCTCAGTGATTCATGAGTCAACACAGTTGTACTATAAACTGATCTTTAATTGTTTCTGCTTGTCTTAAGCTACATATATTTACTGATAAATTACATGACAAACTTGAAATTATTAAAGTATATTTCTGTACAAAATCAGACATCTCACTAAGATATTGTCTGCTTCCTATTACTCTGAAATAAGGTTGTATGTGCCACATTTATTTTCAGTTATCAGAATCTTCCTGTATTATTTACTTTTAAGGTATTATATTTATATTTAAATTATCCTATGATACATGGAGTTAGTTCTAGTTGGTTCTTCTTCAGACAATGATAATATTAAGGACATGTTTGTAGAACGCTCTAAGGTTATAAAGCACTTTCAAACACATGATTGCACTTTCAAATTATAAAATTCAAATAAATCTTTGATATCTAATTGAAATGAAGTATTTGCTGAAGCATTAACAACATTTTTATTTGACTAGAGAAAAAGTGCAGTACTTCTATAAACTGGTTATTTCAGTAATTTTTAGTAATGTAATCTCCCTTGAAGCAGCCTTCATAAATACAATAGGGCCAAAGCGGTGGACACGATAAGCACAGGACTTCAGCTCAACAGAAGGAAGAACCACCTTAATGTTCAGAATTACCAGGTGAACCATGCATGGGATGCTGCTTGTGGAAACATTCAAAACACAGGCTGGTTAGTAACTGATGGGGGACAAGGGGCGGGGATTTAGTCACTGGGAAGGTAATTAACTTCCAAGCCCCTTTCAACCTCAACTCTAAACTTGTACAAAGTTACAAGAAAGAAATCTTGACTCTAACTTGTGCTAAGAAAGCTGCTTTGCTTTGATCATAACTCAAGTAAAACAGCTGGCCTCTGCTTCAGCACTTAATGCTCTGTGACCTGGGCTCCCCCCTCATAAACATGTTCCACATTGGATGTGTTTGGCCGGTACTCATGCACACATCTGCTCTTGGCAGGTCGTCCAAAGAGGAATCACGTGTGATATATATTTATATGATTTATCCTCTCTATCACCAACAAACTATTAAATTACAGCACATAACATATTCTCACATACTGTTGGATTTTATGTTTTAACCTCTCTAAAATAGGGACTTCTTAGCCTGGGTCCTATAAATTCTCTTGGGGACCACAGAACAATGAACTCACTACAACTGTATATAGTACGTTGAGTGTGGCATCCATAAACACATATTTTCATCAGATTCTCAAAAGTGTCCATGACCTAAGACAAAGTAAGACCCATTTTAAAGGATCTGTATATTCTGCGGGCTATTTCAGATTCATTATTTCTTTTTTTACTTTACTTTTCGATATTAAAGGGAAACTAGGTGGAAAAGTTCAGCAGTGAACCTTTATAATGAACAGCTGGACTACTTCTTTCAACATTTTACAAGAGTAAAGGGAATAAGTGATAAAACAACAATAAATGGCCCCTTCCTTTCAGGAGACTATAGTATATATTTATCAACACTTTGCTCCTACCAAAACAAAAGACAATAAGGGAGATACAGCAACCAAGCACAGCAGATAAACGCTGAAAATGCTTTGAAAGCTCCAATTTCACATTAGTTAACAACCTAATAAAACCTCACAAAATAATAAGATGCCTTTATATACCAACTGATAAGTTTATTATAACTAATATTCCAGGTTACGCTGTTTAAAGTTTATATTAATTCAAGGCAGTTGATCCCATGTTGTATCAATCAAGCATAAAATAACAAGCATTTTATACCCAGCAATGTTTCTAAAGTCCCAAAATAGGTAAGGAGCATATAATTCTTACATCTGTGAAAGCTTACGAGTGGGCTCTGTTTGTAAAGGCTCAGCTGCTTAAGTAGCTGAGATCTGTGAGATATGTACGAGAGAATATAAACAACGCTGAAACGGTCCTGATGCTGAGAGACTCATCGGGGACACACTTTAAGGTCTTTAAGGTGGATGGTCTTTAAGGTCCCTCCTAACTCTCAAACATGATGGGTCTAAGGATTCTCAGCATTCGGATTCACTGTTAGAGCACTGCTTTCTTGCCATAGCTGTATCTTTCCCACCACAAAATGAGGAATGTGTGTCTCATTGAGCAGATATTCAGTCTGTAGCGTCTCACTTTGGCTAAGGATATTAGTAGCTTAGTACCTACTACATCCAAGGTCCTAAACAACATAAGTTCATTTTTTTAAGGCGTTCGCTGTTCAGTGGTACACAAAAAATAGAGTAGCATGGTCCCCACGAATGAGGTAAGTGAAGACCATGGGAGCACATGGGATGCTCTTCTTGGTGGCGACATGAATTCTGAAGGACCAGTGGAGGAACAGAGGAGGCATGAGACCCTGAGCGTTTGCTGGAAGCACAGACACTTCCGTGCGGCTGAGGCAAATTTAATACAGAAATGGTAAGAACTAAAGTAAAAGTTTTTTGAAAAGGCCGGGATGCAGGGCTTCCCTTGTGGTGCAGTGGTTGAAAGTCCGCCTGCCGATGCAGGGGACACGGGGTCGTGCCCCGGTCCGGGAAGATCCCACATGCCGCGGAGCGGCTGGGCCTGTGAGCCATGGCCGCTGAGCCTGCGCGTCCGGAGCCTGTGCTCCGCAACGGGAGAGGCCACAGCGGTGAGAGGCCCATGTACCGCAAAAGAAAAAAAAAAAAATGGGGGAAAAGTCAGTCAAACAGACAAGGTCTAATGAAGGTGGAATTTGGGATGTCACTCGGGAAAGGTCCCTGATGGACATGTAGGAGACTGTACGCTCAGAGGGGCCAGTTCAGCATCCACTACAGGCACCAAATGGGAACTCGGCCTCCCATGAATGCCCCTCACGGCCTGTACACAGCCCCTGGCCCCAGTCACCGGGAAAACAGTCCTGAGACCCAATGTTGAGACAAAGGGCAGCTCAGCAAAAGTTAAGAATCTGAACCTATCTTTCCTCTAGATGCTTTCACACTTCTCCTTACTTCATTCCTGACTTAATCTCCTCCCACTGCCCACTCGGGGCGGGGGTGGGGGGGGTGGGAACTGCCCACTGCATCTTTCTCCCTGTGACGGAAGTGAAGGCATACACCCCTCCTGCCGTGCTGTACCGTGAATAGTTCTGTGCCAGTGTGTGAAGGACTGAGGTTAGCTTTTAGATATACTTCCCTTTTCTGTTTGCTGAGGTTGCTGTGGTCACACAGGGGCCCTCTTCCCCACGCTTCCCCAGTCGCCCGGATTATCCCATAAGTAATTGTGGCAACAACACTGAAAGTCAGCATTCGGGTTAACAAGACTGTGGTCTGTAGACACACACACAGAGCCACACACACACAGCTTTGTGGAGGCCTCATGGGGAGCCATCTCTAAGCATCATGGTGAATTTTTTTATCTCCTCTTTGGCCACGTTGCCAAAGGATGAATAGTTCGGGACTGCGATCCTCTGTGCAGCCAGAGCGCTGAAGGCTGCCTGCGGAGATGAGGACGCCGAAGGAGAAGCCCTTCACTACCCTGACCACTGGGCGGACAGACCTATCAGAGGGCTCCGTGTGATGTAATGACATATTGTTCTGTCTGATAATTCAGTGACTGGATGTTGAAATTAAATTTTACTCTCAGCCAAGGATATCACCTTAATTGGTCAAGTCTGGAGGTGTCCTGACAAAACTTCAAACTGGCAGGGCTTGGTGACTGGAGCTGGCGGCAGGGTGAGGGGGAAGGACTCTAACAGGGTCACTGACCTGTGGGGTGAGTGAGGCGCCATCACGGGAGCTGTAAAATAACTCAGCACGATTTTGGCCACACTGAATGCCAAACACAGTTCAAGCGTTTGGAAACAGAACCTTACGGTACCCCAGGCTGACACACAGGCTTGAGAGCCACAGCCTGTTAGGATGGCTGGGACCCCAGGAGGCTGGCCAGGTGGCGCGGCAAGAAGACCCGCTTGAGGGCGGAGCTGTGGACACAACAGGCATTTGTGCTTTTGCTATCACTGTCCCCCTGGGCCTGAAACATGTGCTGGCAGCTGCGAGGCAGTGAATAAATATGTTCGCTATTGAAACGAATTTCAAGAGGCAGTTAGATGGATCTGAGAAGCAAAACTCAGAGGAGTTACCATGAGCACGTACAATCAGCAGATTCTAGAGATTTCCAGAAAATGAATGGGCCCTCCGCCATTCTCCTCCCATGAAGATGGGGCCATGAGTTTATGCCCCCTATGTTTCTCCCTGTCACAGCTCACACAGGAGGTGTTGGTCAAGCCAGGATACAGATTCAGATTTTAACTGGTGGGCTGAACCTGTGGCCATGATGGTTCTTCTGGCCGGCTTCCCATCCCACTCGTCTGCTGAGAACCTCACCTCTCTAAAGACACAAGAACAAAGATGCCCTTATGTTCCCCCCACCAGTGACTGAAATGCCTTCTCTAATACTCGGAATCTAACTACCCTCCAACAACTCTGTGGATGCCAGCAGCGTGCCTGGACTTAACTCACTGCCTGAGTTCCCGTGATGACGCTCTGATCACTCTAGGAACACCGCATCATGTAACACAGAGCCCCCACGTGGCTGAGGGTTTGCTGAAAATGGGACAAACTGCTCTGTGCCACCTCCACCGTCAACGGCGGCAAACGGAGGAAGTCTTCCTGCCAGAAGTCTTCCTTGGCTGGGTCAGACCCTCTCCACCCCTTCTGCTTTGTATCGCTGCTGTATCACACAGTTTATATCTTATTCCATCCAGCAGCAATGTACCTTGCAATCCTGGCCTCTGTAAATTCTCTTATATTTAAAATAGGTTTTCTGAGGGAACTTTAGGAAGGCTGTTAAAATTCATTTGCAGATTAAATTACCAGAAATGCTGTCATAGTCATATGTATGAATTCATTTAGAACACAGGATGCACATGGGACCCAGGAGTCCTAATTATTTCTAAATGAAGGCGTCCTGATGTCCTTTCTGGCATATACCCTTCTTCCTGGGCAAATAAATAGCCTAAGGGGAAAGTAGATATAAACTGTCATAAACTTTTAATAAATGTCTATTTATAAAAAGCATGTTTTAATGCATGTGTGTGCTAATATATATGTGTGTGTATATACACCTATTATATACACACATATATAGGTACACACATCTATATCATACACACATACAAACACATACACATATACATATATCCACACGCATCTTTTACCCTGCTTAAATTTCTAAGTATGTATGTATGTATCTATCTATCCAGCCAAACGTACATAACATACATCATTTAAAAAATAAAGTATTGGTGCCAAGGGAACATCGGGAATGGTGACTACCTATTGCTTTCAGGGATAGAACCAGCCCGGGAGCAAGGGGGACATTCAGCCACCTGCCGGATATAACTCCGTATCTGACAGACCTTCCACTCTACCCCGCAGGTCATCAGAAGAGCACCTGCACTTCAGTAAGGTCACCATTTACCTTCTCAGTCCTGAGGAAAAGGGGCCTGACCACGTACATGTTGCTGGGTTTTGAAAAGATCTGAGTGTGCAGTACTACCAATCACTGGGACAGCTGGGACCATGAGGCGCCACTAGGAGAAGGTACGGAGAGGAAAAGAGCCCTGGGTGGTCAGGGGAGGCCTGGGCTATACAAGAAAGGGAAAGTGCACCAAGGGGCAGACACCTTTCTGCTTTGCAAGTCGCCCACAGCCAGGCGCTGCTGAGGTCCTGCCGGGGCTTTGCGTCACAACCTTGAAAACTCCAAATCCTTCCTGTAGACACGTAATCAAAAGATCTAATAAGATTTCTCTTCCTATTATGAGGTGCTGACAGTGAGAGGAAGCAACCGGGTCCACTATTCTTAAGTCAAACAGAGATCACATTTTAAAAATTGTCTGTGAGAGGAGTCAGAGCATTACGAGGCGATAGTTACGTAGTTAAGATGACTTTGAGAAAAAGGTTTGAAGTGAAGGAGCGTACGTATCTCACAGGGAAGGGAGACCTGTCAGCATCCAGCTCAGTCACTAAGGACATCTCTTAAAAGCAAGAAAACTCAATTTAAAAACACACAAAAGAGAAAATAAAAGAACTTCAATGTACTTAAAATCGTGTTTGCCTACCGTTCAAGATTCGTTGTTCAACACATTCTGGTTCAAGAACGTGATGACCCACGTGGATTAAATTAACTACGTGAAACAAACTTTGCCTTAGGGTATAACGTACCTAAAAATCAAATGTGATTGCAAAATATATATAAATCTTTTAAAAAAGGTTTTACGATAAAATGTAGCTGCTGTTTCTAAAGAAAGCCAGAAGAATATCCCTCTTTTACGTATAAACCGTGGGTCTCTCTGACAAGACGACGCACACACGGGGCAGCGGGCAGGCACGTGGCCCTGGGCGCCTCACCTGAAGGATGGAAACGGTCTGGGAGAAGTGATGCTGTTCCATGGTCGACGTGGAGTATAGAGCTGCGAGGGGGTGGTCGAATTTCTGCAGGTAGCTGTTACTGAAGCCCCTGTGGTCCAGGTCATGGCACAGACACGCAATTAGCAGTCCCTTGCGCTTAAGGAGAAACCACAGTGCACAGATGTTCAAAACAAAGAAATGGGACATGAGGAAAGTTACCGTTAGTATTCTTACCACACTGACTTCTGTCACTGATGCAGCCAACATGCTCATGAATGCCTGAAATAACAGATAATCTAACTTCTTTTTTAACCAGTTTCTTTGTCGTTCTGCTTACGAACTTAACAATCAAATTATTCTTGAGTTTTCCTGATTGACTCTGGTAAAAAGTGTAAGTGGTATCAAATTAAAGCAAATGTTCCAAAGAATCACAGATAAAGCAAGTCTGCAAAAGGAGAGGACAGTATCAGTTCTTCACTCAAAAATCTATTCAATGTTAAATTCTAACGATGTTACTGCTATCATAAATGAGGAATATAGCAAGTATATCATAAAGCATGTGAAAAATGGCAAATTGTATACAAAAAGATAAAAGGAAGAGCAGGCTGAAGGGGACAGGTAAGAGGCGGGTGGCTGTGATGTACAGCAGTTAGGATGGGCCTCAGACAGGCAGAGGTGCAGGTGAAGGGGAGAAGCAGGCAGCTCCCGGGGGCGGGGGCAGGGCTCTCAGCCAGCGCACATCCTGGCAGGGGAGCCTGCCCGTGAGTCACAGGACCAGAGTCACATGACCAGGACTGACCACTGCAGGGACTGCGGGGAGAGGACAGAGAGGAACGTGAGGGCAGGGGAGGGGAGGGGAGGGTAAAGGTCTTGTATTATTTGTGATCCAGGGACCGATGGTGGGGTTTTTAGCACAAAGTGAGTGACATCATCTAGCTGACGTTCTTTAAAGATCCCCACGCTGGCCACTGTATTGAGAACAGACTCCAGGAGGGTGGGAGAGACCTGGGGGAGGCTTTCGTCGTGACTCAGGCAAAACATAACAGAAGCTTAGACCAGGACGCTAGCAACGCAGGCTTAGGAGACGTGACTAAAGTCTGGAAGATTCTGCAGGCAGAATCAACAGAGCTTTCTAGCAGGCTGGGCATGAGAAGAAAGGAGGGCAGGACGGCGAGCGGGGGAGGGGAAGCCAAGCCTGAAGGCTAGGTCATCAGCCTTAGACGCTGATGGACGGGGTCGTCACTGAGAAGGGAAAGTTGAAAGGGGAGCGGGCTGGAGGAGCGCTCGGGAACCGAGGGTGCTGGGGGTCCTGGAAGCCACGTGAGAACAGCGACGCAAAGAGGAAAACTGAGCCCTGACCCTTGGACCCGCACGGCCCCTGGACCAGAGCATTTTCTGGGGGGTGATGGAGCTGGTTTCAGAGAAAAGGGGAGGAGAGGAATTGCAGGCGGCCAGCACAGCGGCTCCACCAGGGGCCGGCGGAAAAAGAAGAGCCTCGAAATCCGGAGGGAGCCGAGCGGAGAGGCAGAGGCAGAGGGTGCAGTGAGGTGGAGGTCACAGCCTGCGACCTGCACGGGATGCAGAGCCTGCGGAGGACCCAGCGCGGAGGGAGCGAGTTAACGGAGGGGGTGGGGGGAGGGAAGAACCGCAAGGGTAGGGACCTCTGAGACCAGGGCAACTGGCAGGGCGGCTCTGGACAGGAGCCCGGGCAGCATCGAGGAGGGCGTGAAGCCGGAGTGCGCGGCGCCACCGGCCGCGGGGCCGGCGCCTGCACAAAGCCCCACCGGAGCACTGCGCCTGCGCCCTGCTGCTGCCTTAGTCTCGTCGAGCCGCGCTGGTTTCTCCTGCCACCTAATGGGTGGGGAGGTCGCCCCGGGCACCCGCACCCCTAAACTATGCGGTAGGCAGGGGACCAACCCTAAGTGTTCGGAGGTCTTAAGACACTGAACTGTGCATGTTCTGGGGGTCGTTTTGTTTGGGGGCTGTTCCCATATTTTATGCTGCAACGTCAGCCATAATGAATCTGGTAAGAAATGTCAAGGTTGTAAAATCTGGCACAATAGATAAAAGCTTTCTAATTCCTTTTAACCTATTTTATTTGTATTGATGTTCAATAGTTTTGTCAAGTGTATGCCAGAATCAAGCATCTGAAAATAACTTACAAAGTAAAGAACGACCTTTGTTAACTTTTCCTTTAAAAACATCAAATGATCATTTCTAAAGCGCTACTAGAGATTACATATGCACCTTACAGAATATATTTTAAATACTTATGTATGTTATTTGGGGGTTATTTTTAGCCAAAAGACCTGAAGTTTCTGGAGAAACAGAACGATATAATTCTAGAAACTTAAATGGAAGTCAATATGTAGTAACAAAACTTATCTCATTTGTCTTAAAATTTTCCCATTTTTGAATATAAATTTTAATATAATCCAAAAGAACAATTTCTATAATTCTCAAGCTTACAGGCTAACTTTTGGCAGAAAAGATAATAAAATTGCTTTCTTAAAAGGAAGTGAATGGAGAAATACTGAAATTTTCAAAAATATGGGGTTCAATGAAATGGAAAATTGTTTAGAAAAATTTATACTAAAAAAGAAAAAAATTTCATCGTGTGTGTGTGATAACTAATTTATTAGGCTAAGCCCCATCTAAAGATTATTAATAAAAAAAGGAACGTTTTGACTCTTTACAATAGCATTTTTTTTCTAAAATGCATCTTTCAAGTTTCCCACCCAAATTGTGAATTTGGTCTGACAGGATGGAAAGGACAGGACTGGACCTCAGGGTTCTAGTGTTGGTGGACGTGACCTTGGGAGAAGCACAATTTCTTTATCACAGAGACGCAGCTCCCTTTCTTCACGTGTCCTGAAGCAGGAGGAGAGAAGGGTGGATTCGAGTTAGGGCTTTCATAGGGCTGCTGGGACCTTGTGGAGAGAGGGCAGCGAGGCCATCAGGAAGGTCCCGCCTGGGAGGAGCACAGCTGGGGCGAAGGCGCCCCATTACCAAATGTGGGCTGGGCATTCAAGGAAGGGGCTCGACAGCAGTGGAGTGGAATGGACTAGGTGTCCCCAAATCTTCTCTGAGTGTGTCACCAACTCCAAGTCCGTAAAGTCCGGTGAATCAGTGGAACATTGCCGAGCCCCTGTTCCCTTATGCTAGAGAAGGTCAAATAAGCATTTATGTTTTAATTGTATTTAATGCTCTGGGTCCTCAGATGGGTAGGATATGTCTCCGTTATCCAGGGCATAAGGGCAAAGAGAACAATTCACTTTGTTTACATCCTTTCAGAAGAATTCAGCTTTAATAGGGAAGAAAGACTACAAAAATGAGTGTTTCCTTGAGGGATATTTTGATGAAGTTGGAATTTCTGTATCTACATTCCTTATACAAAATAATAGGGAAAATGCTTGGGTACAACAATTTAAAAAGTGTGCTTCTGTGAACTTACGGAACCAAAATTTGTCCTGGAATGGCATAGAGTCACCTAACTATATCATAAATGTACTCCAGACAGAGAGTACTTCAACCCACTCAGGTTATTTGAAGCGGGAGAAAGAAAGCGTGTGCACACCCACCTCGAGTTCGGTGAAGAACCCGTGGCTGTTCTGGAGTATGGCGTACATGCAGTGTGCCACCGTGACCGCGTGCTTCCAGTTGTGGTAAGGGACCCGACGATAGTTTTTCTTCACAGACATGATAAAACGACACAACTTTTCAAGCTCAAAGCTGTGTGGAAAAGAAATTGTCATGACAGAAACTGGTAAAGAACCAGTACGTTCCAGGAGACCACTAGATGTGCACGTCTGTCCTGTACACGCTTGCACGGGTGAACACTTCCGCGGGGACGGGATGCAGGAGCACGGGGGCCTCACTCACCAACCTCCCCACTGCTTCTCCAGCCAGGTGAGAGAGGCAGACTCTTTGGTGGCTCGTGCTCTGGCACGGTAACGGGCCCACGGGGGAGCAAATCCCAGAATCAGCTTGCCGTTACCCATCATGAACACCCGCCACCTCTTCCTTAGCTTTCAAGCATCCCCTGCATCCCATCGTGCTCAACAGACAACAGCATATCATCATCCTGTTCAAGGGTATTTTTAGCTAAGTTTTCCCAGAAAGCGTATTCAGATTCACAAGCTGCGAACATGCATCCTGTAAGAATTTCCTAGGTGAGTGATTATCCTTTCAGGAGGAATCCAAATTACCATGGGACACTCAAATTATTAAGCGGTGGTAGCAGATGGCTATATCCAAATCTTGACGCAGTCCATGAAAGAATATGACGTATTTTATCATACAATATGGTTATACATTTTTATGTGTATCATGTGTTTACACGTATTTAAAGCCCCACCAACTCTCTCAGTGGATTTAAGGCAGCTTAAGACAAAGGCATATCAATATGAAACAGGGCTCCCCGAAATACCAAAGAGACGAGAGTCCATAAAACCTCTAAATACATATAACCTTTATCTTTCTCCACTGAAAATTTCCAAACGTCCCTGAAGTGTGAGGTATGTGATTTTAAGAGTTTCAATTGGTCGAACTCTCAATTGCTATCTAAGAAATAAGTGGCATTAGTTACCCTGTGTGCATCCTTTTGAGACAATAATTTATAAAAGTCGCTGATGGAAATAAGAGAAAACACAGAATTCAATAGGAAACAAGTGACAATTTAGTTCTAGAGATGCTAAGAGCCTCTATAAGCCACTTAATGACTAAATTAGTAAAAAAAGAGAAAAAGAAAATTATTCCTTGCATTTTAAGTATGTGTTCAAGCTGTAAAAAAAAACAAAAAAAAACAAAAAACAGATACAAAGTCATGAAAGGCCTCCAGGACAGGCCACAAGGAGAGGAGAGAGATTTGCAAGGAAAGGGCAACATAACTTCATTAATAACAAAGGACTAGACTTTGAATTAGGAGACCTGTTTCTTTCACACTTGTTTTAACTGATATATCGAAGTTAAAGGTGAAAGTCGATGTTAAATGTGTATGTACATTCCAAAACACACCGAAAAACAGTATGCAATTATGTTGAGAAGTAACCTGTCTCTTTTAGCTCCACCTATATCCTTCTGATCACCTGGTTAGACCTGGTTGTTAACCAAGGGGCAGCCTCTGAGGGAATCTAAAAAGGCTGCACATTTGTCCAATAATCATAGCCTTTTTTAATTTAAATATCTAGAAAAACAATTTCTATATGGCATACTTAAGGTAATTATCAACCAAAAAAGTGGCGAGGCATTTAGGTAGGGGAGGAGGATTTTAACGCAAGTGTGTGCGTCACACATACCAGGCTGTCCCACAGGACTGGTGGACCATGTAGACGAAAATTCCAGGCCACATGTTTTCAAAGGGACCGATGTCAAAGTGGAACCTGAAATAAACAGAAAGCACAGGTCATGAGTAAATGTAATTAATTAGGATAAACATAATGACAAGTAAAGGGAGTAATTGAACTTTTTGCCTATCAAGAGACTAAAAAAAATACTAGGAGTTCGGCCCCCTCTTCCTGCCTCTCTCAGTCACATCTCTGTTGTATTCAAAGGTTTCCAGGAGGAAATTCCACACATTCCCTCAGGAACTTAGTCCAAGATCTAAGCCATTGCTTCATTCTTTATTAAGCAATCTGTGAAAAAGGAACGTTGTGTTTGTTATCAGAGCAATGACAAAGTCCAAAATAATTATATTATGAACCCTACACATACATTACACAGCTCACAGATACGGGGGAGGAGCTCATCTGAAATTTTCTGGGATGAAAATTAGTCTATTTCCTATTTTAATCCAGAGAAAAGTTTCGTAAATATTAACATCCGAAGTTATTACCTATCTTTCATGTGCTAATTTGGTTACAAACATTTAACCCAAATAAGCAGAACGGGAAAGTATTAAAAGAGACCATTTTCCTCTTGTTACAGCACTTCTGACACCAAATGTGTGTTTTCCACACCAAGCAATTCTCCGGTTCTCTGCAGACGCCAGCTGCCTTCCTGCAATTCAGTTCAATTCTGTCATTACCTGGAGTTAACGCAGACCCCAGAGGTTAGGGGCGCAGGCCCACAGGCTGCCCCCACTTGAAACGTCAATCACAAGCCCAGGCCACCCACACTTCCAATCCATCGGCTGTTCCCACAACCCCTCCTCAGGTCAGATGATGCGCTAGGACAGCTCCAGAACTCAGGGAGAAACTTCGTTTACTATCACCGGTTTACTATGAGGGATACAACGCAGGAAGAGCCAAGCGAAAGAGATGCACAGGGTAAGGTGGGGGGAGGGCTGTGGAGCTCCCATGCCTCTCTGGGGGCACCCCCTTTATAGCACCTGATGCCTTTACCCACCTGGAAACTCGCCGAACCCCTTGGTTAGGGTTTTTTGGAGGTTCCAGTATATGGGTACGGTTGACTAAATCACGGATCACTGGTGATTAGCTTAATCCCCAGTTCTCCCTGGAAAGGAGTCCAAGGGTAAGGCTGACTTCCAACCCTCTAATCATATACTGGTTTCTCTGGCAACTGGCCGTCATCCTCCGAGAGCCACTCAAAAACTCAGGGTGGCTGAAAGAGGTTTAATATGAGTAACAAAAGATGCCTCTCTCACCCACATCACTCAGGGAATTACAAGAGTAAAAGGAGCTCTGTGCCAGGAACTAGCTACATATATATATACACACACACACACACACACACACACACACACACGCACACACACTATATAATACATATACTGTTAAAAGATAAACTGAGGCGTATTAAAAATCTTAAGAGTTTATTTGAGCAAAAACCCATTTGAATAGAGCACCACCAACTTAAAGCGGTTGAGTGCTTTGGTGAGAGGAGCCATGGAAACCCATCTAAAGAGAAGATGCAAAGAAAAGAAAGTATTTGATTGGCTACAGCTTAAAGCCTAGTTGGCTGTTCAGAACTGGCTGTCCTTAGCATTTCCATCTCGTTACCTTGAGGCATTTACAGGTTTAGATTTACAGGTTCGTTTACTAGGCCGCCAGGGCATTAAAGTCACATCAGTCTAACGGCCTCCTTGTTTAATTAATTTAAGAATACTCTGTTTCCAGGTATAAACAAATATCAGCTCTGGATCACTTCTGAAGGTCTTTTATGTAGTTATACAGTGTTGGCTTGTACTTCTAATGGGCAGGTCCTACCACCAGTAACAAATACATTAGCATAGGATTAGAAACAAAGTGTGAAAGTTGAACTATTTATTACTAATTTCTCAGATTTAATTTGTAAATTTAAAATTATATGGAAATGAAAACTTTCAGGTCTCCGATATTAAACGTCATTTTGAATATTAAATATTACATAGTGTAAAGTATGCAAAAGCCTAAGAGAAAAGCTAACATTTAGGTTAAATCATTTCAAAATGGTGTTCAGGCTTTTTTGTTTTAAAGATAAAGAGATCTGGCCTTTCCTTCCTTCCAAGGGGAAAATGGCAACACAAGAAACCACACATGTAATATGGTATTTATGATTCTAATTCTAGAACCCATTTCACTTTAAATTCAATCAAATTAAAAATCTGTTCCTGAAGAAACTGACAAGACAAAACTCTCACAGTTCAATTTCTTTGCAAAGACGGGCGGGAAGGTTGAAATGCATGAGGCCTTGCCATTCCTCTGAAGTACAAATGCTATGATAGGACAGCTTCTCCATGGTGACCCGGTAAATGCACTCCGAATGACGAATTCTATGATACATCTGGAAAGCAAATCCAACAGAGAAAAAATAAAGAATGTTTAAAGTAGTTTTGTCATTAAAGTTCAGAATTTGGTATAAAAAAATCAGAACTATAATTGGATTCACTGTTACTTTCCATTGACTACTATTACTACACATATATTTCCATGTACACTGAAGATATCCATGACACGTGTGACTTTGAAGATACAAATAGTTTTTAAAAAAATTATATCTCCTTTTTAAAAGACTTATCGAATTCCGTAACAAATGTCTTTTTGCCAGACATTATCTCTGGGTAGAGAGATTACCTGGTACCTTATTCTCGGACTCCCAGCCTCCAGAATGGAGAGAAATAAATGTCTGCTCTTTATAAGCCACCTGGTCCATGTATTTTGTTACAGCAGCACAAACGGACTGAGACAGAGACTAAATGAGACAGGAGTTAAGATATTTTTTTCTATGTCTCCTTTTAAAAATATTTAGCTTAATTCTTGGTGATCTCAAAGTCCTCTAGTCCGGGGAGTTTGAAAAATGTTCGATTGTAAAGTTCTTTACTGGTAACATAAATTCAAAGATGCATGCGTGGTAAACGTATACTCCTTCAGCAATTATATGCACATGCCCTGTGCTAGGATATTGTTTATATTACGAAACTAGCTAAAATAGAAATTTAAAAAGATAAAAATAAAAAGTACGTATTTTTAAAATATTTTATTTTATTTACGTAGTAAACAAGACTCTTTTCGTTCATACTAAACAATTATATATTTTGAAATGAAGCACTATAGTTGTATGTTATCAACCGTCAAGTTTTTTCTTTACTACTTTGTGAGATGGTGGCGTCAAGTTTAACACTTAGAAACAGTTGTACTATTGGAGAAGACTATGCCAAAGAGTATGTGGATCCAGATGGAAGAAAGGTAGTATTGACTGTTCTTAAATATCACACTTACAGTTTTGCTCCCTAATGACTAACACTTTTGACTGAAATTCAGACAAATTTCCATTTTCCCTGATGTAAATCAGTTAATCTTGCAAACTAATCAGTTGCATCTTTATATATTATCAATCAGGTTCAAAACCCATGACACTCAATGAAATTATTCATGGGGAAGATTTTAATAAATTGAAAGCTGTTTCATAAAATAAAACTTTTTAAAAATTCAACTTTTGAAGACAGAGAGGGAAAAGGAAATAAAAAACGATGGAACAAACAAAACAAATAACAAGTTGGTGGACTTATACCTAAACATAAAATGTGCCTGGTCTAAATATCCCCATTAAAAAGAAAAGGTTATCTGACTGAATAGAACAGCAAAACCCCAACTCACGCTGTTTACAGGAGTCCTACTTTAAATATAAAGACTCAAATAGGGTAAAAGTAAAAGGCTGAAAAAGATATTTAACATTTAACACCAGTCTAGAGAAAGTGGGAATGGCTGTACTTGTATCAAATAAAGGAGATTTCAGAGCAAAGACTATTACCAGGGATAAAGAAGGTCATTTCAAAATGATAAAGGGGTCAGTTCATCAGGAGAACCTCATACTCCTAAGCGTATATGGTCGGTTGCTTGTCAACGAGGGTGCAGAGGCGAGTTAGTGGAGAAAGAAGTCTACACAACAAAGGGGTCTGGATCAATGGGCACCGGTGGGCCAAGTAAACAAACAAATGTTGATCCTTCCCTTGTACCATACACAAAAATTTACTCAAAATGTAAACCTATAGAACTTCTAGAAGTCACCATAGGAGAAAATCTTTGTGGTCTTACGTTAGGCAAATATTTCTTTGATACAATGCTGAAAGCATGATCATAAACAGAACAAATCATAAATTAGACTTCTTCAAAATAAGAAAGAAACTGTTAAGAGAATGACAAGCCAAACGCTGGGAGCAAATATTTGCAAATAAGCAACGTGATAGATGAGTTGTATCTAGAATATATAAAAGAACTATTAAAGCTCAATAAAAAACAAACCAGACAATCATAAACAAAAAATAGGCAAACAATTTGAGAAGACACTTCACCAAAGAAGACATGGAGATGGCAAATGTGGAGAAACTGGAACACACACAACGATATTGGGAATGTACAACCACTTTGGAAAACGGTTTGGCAGTCTCTTAAACATCCCCTCATCGGATGACCCCACTGTTCTAGGGATTTACTCGAGGGAAATTAAAGCGTACGCCCACGCAAAGACGTGTGTAGCTTTATTTGTAACAGCCAAAAATGAAATAGCTCAAATGCCCATCAACAGGTGACTACATAAACAGCTCATATCCGTTCAATGGAATACTCAGTAATAAAAAAGAATGAACTACGTACACACACAATGTCATGGATGAATCTGTGCTAAGTGAAAGAAGCCAGGTAAAAAGGAGCACCGATTTTATGATTCCAATTATAAAAAATAGTTCTAGAAAATGCAAAGTAAGTTATAGAAAGTAGGTCAGTGGTTACTTGAAACTGGGGGATGAAGATGGGGAGGGTCCCATGGGAGGGATCACAAAGGGGCCACAGAAGCTTGAGGGGGTGATGGGTACATCCGCCATCTTGATGTGGTGATGCTTGCACTGGGCTGTGTGCATATACACCTGTCATACTGTATGCTCTAAACGCACGCAGTTCACTGTACATTTACAAACCCCAGTAAAGTTTTTTTTAAAAAGTTTGCTCCCAGTCTTTGTAAAGGTATGTGATAATTTGTACATGTGACACACAAATTTCAGCAAAAAAAGTCACACGATGGTGATGAAAACATCCGTTTTCAAAGCACTCTGGCATGAGTTTATTTGGAAAAGCAATTACCTTCTTTTTCAGTGTTAATGTTGCTTGCAATTTGAAAGTTCAGATTAAATGCTTATTTCTTTGAAAATTTCTAAGTAACAAAACATTGTCATTTGTCATCAGAAAAGATCAGCAATTTGGAGTTATCTTTTTGTGAAAGAAATATGTGTAAATAATCAGTGAACTTAATAACTATTCCAAGTACTTTGCCTCATAGCAGCAAATCCTCGGTAGCACAATGGAAATGAATGTACATTGCAAAGCTGTCCTCCTGATATGGTTGAGGAAAAGCCAGGATGGGGCTTAAACGTGCAGGCTGGACACCACTGTCACCTCCTCCTCCTTGTAGAAGGCCCACTCTGTCACAGGGGACTCCACACCCTGGACAAGACACAACCACCTGATGCAGGAACTGGATGAAAGCTCCATCCGTGTGTGACCAGTCAAGAAACTGTAGCTTCTTTAATATCATTTACCTAAAAGAAGTGCTCACATTTCCCTCCTACCCCTCAATGGACTGCCACTTGCCTTCCACTCGAGCTGATACTGTAGGTTCTTGCAGGAGGGTAAACAGTCAACAGGACTTACTCAGTATTTACCGTGATTCGGTATTACCTGTTATTCAGTGTAATTCTATGGGGGGGGCGGGGTGCTAGTAAAAGTAGCTATTATACGTTAGGCAGTACAGTCACGAATACTAGTGGGCACTAACTCTGTGGCAGGCAGCGTTCTAAGTGCTTTGCATGCACTACTTCACGTAACTCTCACAAAAATACTGTCATTTATCATTTTACAAGCTTATGACCTCCAATTGGAATAAGCTAGATTTTTATTTATTATTTTTATTTATAAACATATTTATAGTTTCAAGAAATTTATAATGTTTACAAATATATAAATTATTCAATTTAGATTTATTTTTATTCTATTTTGTGTTCAGTGTAGGGAAGTAACGTGAATTTTAACTTTATGGCAAAAAATAATTAGTTTTGGCAAATTTTATAGCTACTTTGGTCCCCATTTTCTACATGACCTTCAATATGAATAGTAGAAAATAATATAATGTAATATTATTAGTAAATGATTTTACCTTATTCATCCTACTGCAAATTACTTTTCTTTATTTTATTTTTTTAATTTTTTTGCAGTACGCGGGCCTCTCACTGTTGCGGCCTCTCCCGTTGCGGAGCACAGGCTCTGGACGCGCAGGCTCAGCAGCCATGGCTCACAGGCCCAGCCGCTCCGCGGCATATGGGATCTTCCCGGACCGGGGCACGAACCCGCGTCCCCTGCATCGGCAGGCGGACTCTAAACCACTGCGCCACCAGGGAAGCCGCCTACTGAGGATTATGAATGAAGTAGAAAACCATGCTGCCTAATTTGATTTTGCATGAACTGCCTATGACAGCTGAGTAGTTAATCTTTCGCTCCCTGTCCAGCCAGAAGAGACCGCAAGGAGAGGTGGCTGCCATTTATTCTGACGGTGTTTCAATCTTAGGCTCTAGGATATGGAAAAGTCACAAAAGACAGAAGAAAGAGGACCTGGAAACAGGAATATAACCTAACATATTTCTACCACATGGTAAAAATGCCACCACTTATAATTTTATAAAATGGCATCCCTAAATATTGGCATCCAAGAATACTTAGCGATGCTTCAGAATGCTTCTCTTGTGCCTGTTTCTACAATAATCATTACTCTGAGTAGACATGGTGGTGTCTGGAGGATGCCCTAATATTATTCACGTCATGACAGGCCTGGAATCACTTACAGGTAAAGCAACTAAGAACCAGACTCCGGATCACCTGCCTGGGTTGAATCTCCTCTCCAACTTTCACTAACGGTACACCTTTAAGTAAGTTACCTAATTCTCTGTGCCTCAGTCTCCCAGGTACAGACTGTGGACACTGCAGTGCCCAAGCCAGGAAGAATATGAAGGTTCAGTGCGGTAACACACTTAAGGAACTGAGAACAAACTCGGTCAAGTGCCGTGAAGCTCTCAGCGCTGTTGGCAGCTACCATCTGCTCATCTCTGATGACACCAGCACTGCTGCCACTCCATGTGGCTCCTTGATGTCAGTCTGGTGAAGGATTCTTGAGTGGCAGGGGCATCTGTGCCGTCTTGCAAGTGCCGACTGTGCACATCGCCACGCAAGTCTGCACTCAGTACGTTACGTGGGAGCTTGAGAGAGTCCGTAGTGGGAGCCCGCACTCCACAGAAACTGGGGAACGCTACAAATAAGGCCTCTTCTTGGGTAGAGAGCAGGCTTTACCAGCATACCACTGGGTATGGGCGATCCACAAGATAAAAGTAACTTAACTTCGGCTGTTGTAAACTGTGCACTCTTTTCCCCTTTCTACACAATTCCCATTTCCAACCTAATTGACAAAATATTTGCTAGAGTACAAATTTTCAATATGATGTTTGTCAACAGCCTTAAATGATATCGTTAATAAAATTAATTTGGTCCCCTAAATAAACCTAAAATGAAAGACACACTCCACACAGGCATGAGCAAAAAGCCCTGTGCTATGTATTTAGCGGCATAAAACAGTGCTGCGGTGGGCGAGAGGAACACCAGACCCAGCACAGGCTGTGCTTCGTGGTCCGGGACTTGAAGGCCTGTGCGGGGCGAGAGACCTCGCTGTGGCTGCTGAGGCCAGTTATTGAACTGAGGACTCTGTAAAGAGAGACGGTCACATAAGTCTCCTGCAGGGCAAGTAATTCCGGGTCAATTTGACTAAATAAGTAAAGATCAAGTAAATAAGTAAATGAATGAATGAATGAATGAATCCAAGAAAGAAGAGACCAACACAAGGAAAAATCAACAGATTTACGCCCCCTAAGAACTGAGTTGATAAAAAAAAGAATTGAGTGATTTAAAGTATACTGTTGGGCTTCCCTGGTGGCGCAGTGGTTGAGAGTCCGCCTGCCGATGCAGGGGACGTGGGTTCGTGCCCCGGTCCAGGAGGATCCCACGTGCCGCGGAGCGGCTGGGCCCGTGAGCCATGGCCGCTGAGCCTGCGCGTCCGGAGGCTGTGCTCCACAAAGGAAGAGGCCACAACAGTGAGAGGCCCGCGTACCGCAAAAAAAAAAAAGTATACTGTTGAAAAAATACACCATTTGATGTGTGACTTCCTTCGCCTGCATGGTTATTCTAGTTTATGGAAACCACAGCACCAGATGCAAAGCAATGATATTTTTTCCTTGAACAAATCCTAGGTAGAAGTGTTTACAATGCTGTCTTTCTTAAAGACAAGTGAAGCACAGCATAGCCAGGGTTCCAGAGCCAGGCTTACACACATTCAGAGCCTGGCTCTGTCACACACTTGCTGTGAGACCTTCCACAAATCACTTAAACGCTACGTGTCCATTCTTCCTCCTGTCAAGTGGAGCTAATGATACTCAGGATTGCTGGGGGACTAATGAGGCGAGTTTTTATACGTCAAGTGTCCACAATAGTGCCTGTCCCAGAGCCAGTGTTACATCGATTCAGGGGACTTCTTATATTACAGTCACCTTAATAGTCACCTTCTGGTAGAGAAAAGACACGCAGTACTTGCTGGTTGAATTCAGGAATGAATAAAGTTTGGACCATTTATTAAATCTGTTCCTAGCCAATTGGTTTCATCTTAATAACAATTTTTTCCACCTTCCTTTAATGTTAAATGTCTCTCGATTCAAAATGTACACAGCTAACCTGCTTTTAAAGGACTCCTTTTTTCTAGGCAAAAGATATAACAGGTATTTACTATCCTGTTAGCTTTTTGCATCATATCAAATTATTTCTTTAAAATCACATGTATGAGTAAATTAATTGGCTCTTTTAGTTTTAAAAATCTCTTTCACTCTTTTTAAAGGGTTACCGTTCCATTGACAGTACTATCTGTCAAAAATAAAATGGAGATGTTGCCAGTCAGAGACGTGCCCCTTTAATCCAATAAAAGGGGTGGAACCTAAGAGATCTACAGGTGAACTAAAGAAGAATAAAGACATATGCCTCCCGGACAGGCCTTTCACTCAAACAAGACCACTGAGCTGAACAGTAAGAGATGCTCTTACATTATCGCATTCAGTATTAGAAGACTTTTACATGTGGTAAAATGCTCCAGTTAAAGATATAATAATCTGTTCGGGAGCAGAAATATTTTGAATTTCCCAGGACCAACCTGTTTAGTCTGACTTAGTAGCCAGCGATTACAAGGCACTTCACACTGCACAACGCTTCTTCATATTTGCGATCTAAACAAATATTCATGTATATTCTCTACAAACAAGTAGAGCATTGAGGTAAAGCAGGGAGCCATGGATATGATGAATTGCTTGGGACAATGCTAATACAAGTTGTTGTTTTTAACGAATCTTCATAAGATGCTTGGGGAAAAAAATGTTCAGAACCGCGAAGCAGACTTGCTCAAAGAAACATCCCGTAAGCGCCCGAGTGAGGACAGGAATCCACGTCTTGGCCTTTACCCTAGAGGTCAACGATCTGACATCCTCAGCTGAAGAAAGCGCTGAGAAACTCTCTTGTAAAGAAACCAACTGCTGGCTTATTGAAACTGACATAAATTGGGAGTTGTTCGCTTTTTCTTTCTTCTTTAGAAGGATGCTTGATTCAACAAAGCCAGTATTACTTTAAAGAAGGTATGTAAATTGGTCTTTTTTCTGAATTGGAACAGAAATAACCCCAAACTGGAAGGCCAGGGAAGGGAAGCGGAGAATAGGAGGTACCCTGAAGCTGCAGCATCAGAGGCTGTTACTCTTTTTGAGTTGGAGAAACTGTCAAAAACTACAGAATTTTTTTAAGCTTTCATGAGGAGAAGAAATACTGCAGTTAAAAGAAGTGGTAATTAACTCCACAGAGAGCTGAAGCTGCATTACTTGGATTTCAACGTGCACCTTCAAGGCAACCAGCCCTGGGTCTGCTCAACCTGGGAGAGTTTTACATCCGGAGCCTGCCAAGCGGGCGATGACTTACTACAACCGTGGCACATACACTACCTGTCATTGTTGGAGAGGAGAAATAATTTTGGTGAGTTTCAAAGTGTTTATAAAAATTACAGGGCTTCCCTGGTGGCGCAGTGGTTGAGAGCCCACCTGCCGATGCAGGGGACACGGGTTCGTGCCCCGGTCTGGGAAGATCCCACATGCCGCGGAGCGGCTGGGCCCGTGAGCCATGGCCGCTGAGCCTGCACGTCCGGAGCCTGTGCTCCGCAACGGGAGAGGCCACAACAGTGAGAGGCCCGGATATCGCAAAAAAAAAAAAAAAAAAAAAATTACAAGTCTGTTTCACTACAAACGAACTCCACTAACTTTACCCTAAATAATCAATGTAAAAATAGAATGCCTGTTAACTTATTCATGGCTTTTCAGAAAGAGTGTTATTTTTCTTGATTCAGTTTGGTATGCAGCTTGGTATAATCATTTAATCGTGACTGAGTCCAGGTTTCATGATGCAACAATCAGCGTTCAGAAGAGCTTTGAACCCACTAGGCTAGCTCGTCTCACAGCACAGCTGAATCAATTCCATAGTACTGAAACTGACATTTATGTATTCTGGGAAGTGCACAGTAATTCTTCAAGGGAAACATGAAGACACGGATAGACTATAAGAGGATCAATTTCCACTGCCTTAACTTTCACACGTACATTTACCTAAAAATGACCTTTTCCCAAAATCCATTTCAAATCACCCCTTTCTCAAATTGCACGAATACAAAAACCTCTTAAAGCAAAGAGGTAATTTAAAATTTAAAATACTGGTGTTAATAAGGTCTAAAAGTGGTTTCTAAAGCTTTCATAAGACACTGAAGGTGGACCTAAATAAATTTTCAGCTGATAAATCGTTGAAAATATTTTTTGATGATAGAATTGTCAGTACTTTTCGGCCTCTTAGCTCAGGTGGTGTTCAGATTAAGAGTAATTGCCATAATAAAACTCTTCCTGTCCCCATCTACCCAAAACGAACACAATTCTTATGGCTTCCCTAAAAATAAAAGCGACAAGGACAAATAAAACTGACGCTGAGTAGTGGGGACCACATTTCTCAACGTCAAAGAACAAAGTTCCAAAGATGGAAATGAAATGGCTGTGAGGAATTCCGTGGCGTTTCACGGAGGTATTGATATGCAGACAGGGAGAGAGAGCACAAAGGATATCGAGGCTTCTGTGTAAACTCTCTTCTAAAATAGTGAAAAGAGGGGCAAGGACGTTTCAGTGGAGAAACCAGGCAGATGCCTCAGTAACAGAGTAGTAAAGGTCAACATCACCAGCAATGGGCCACGAGCCTTCCCGCAGCGGCTGCCACGAGAACACAGTATCTGCGATAGTCCTGTCAAATGATAACCTTGATGCAGTCATGAGGAAATGCCAGACAAAACCCCGAAGAAACACTCTGCAAAACACCAGCCCATACACTTCAAAAATGCCCAGCTCATGAAAGACAGAGTAAGGAAGGGTTCCAGATTAAAGGAGGTTAAAGGGGTCTGCAGATTAGACAACAGTACAGTACCTGTTAGGGGCTGAATTGTGTCCCCCCAAATTCATATGCTGCAACCCTACTCCCCAGTACCTTAGATGTGACTGTGCTTGGAGTTGGGGACTTTAAAGCAGTGATTAAGGTAAAATGAGGTCGCTAGGGTGGGCCCTAACCCAACATGACTTGTGTTCTTGTAAGAAGAGGAGAGTGGAACAGAGACTTGCACAGAGAAAAGACCACGTGAAGACACAAGGATGAGGAAGGCGTCCATAAGCCACGGAGAGAGGCCTCCAAAGAAACCAAACCTGCCAGCATCCTCGCCTTTAACTTCCCGTCACCCGAACTGTGGACAAATAATGTTCTGTCCTTTGAGCCACCCAGTCTGTGGTATTTGTTATGGCGGTCCTAACAAACTAATACAGTACCGAGGTGAATTTCTTTATTTTTAATTATGCAGTAGAAAAAGAAGATGTCCTTGTTTGTAAAAGACACAAACTGAAGCATTTAGGGGTTATGAGACATATTGTCCGAAACATACTCTCAAATGTATCAGAGAAAAAATGATACCTATGAATGAAGGAGAGCGAAGGAGAAAGAAAGAGTATCAAAGCAAAAATGCTAATATATTAACATTTGGGGGAACATGGGTAAAGGTATAAGGAAATCCTTTGTATTATTTCTGCAACTTTGCTTTCTGTCTGAGATTATTTCAAAATAAAAAGCGTAAAAAATTTATGGCAAGCCTAGTTTCATTCTAATGATAGGTAAAATTTAAGAATGGGTACATTAACTATTTTTGTTCTAAGCCACAGCCATCTCATTAAGAAACAACAGTTTTCAATAATGTATACTTTTCATTTTTGATAATTATCAAAATTTAATAACATGGTTGCTTTGATCACATATACAGTAATAATGACATAATACTATAGGTCAAAATTAATTTGTAATCCTTCTTATACATGTTTGTTTTAGACTATTATCCTAGGGTAATTAACAAAATAAAGCATAAAATATATTAGATTAGAATAAACTTTTGTGGCATAATAGAAACACACGTTCAAAGACAGAAAAGAATGATGCTAAATTTTTCAGTTGTAAGAGCTAGTCACTATGTTTTTTAAGTGGACTTAAAAAATACAATAAATGTCAAGTTGTTCTAATACATAGAGTCCATCGAATACATTTAAAAGTGATGAAAATCAATATTTAGAATATACTGGAATTTACATTCTCTGAAACTTTTAAACTAAACAGAACAAATGTAGGGAATTCCCTGGCAGTCCAGTGGTTAGGACTCCACGTATTCACTGCCAAGGGCCCGGGTTCAATCTCTGGTCAGGAAACTAACATCCCAAAAGTTGAGTGGTGCAGAAAAAAAAAAAAAAAAAAGTATACTGTCAATATTTTTATTTACGAGGAGATACATAGGTACAGAAAATGTTTGAAGTAAGAAGTATCTGACAACTGCACTAGTTTATTTCCGATGGGCCGAGTAACAATAAATATCCCCACGCGAGGGCCCAGGTGATGCAGAGAGGGGACGGGTGCTCTTACTAAACAGCACTAATCGCATGGTAAACAGTTATCCCTAGTCACCAGAGTATTTTTTTTTTTTTGCCATTTTTGTTTCTCTTTTAACTGTTTCCACTAGTTATGTGCTTGTTCCTATGGAATTCCGTCCTATTTCCAAAAAGACAGTTTCTCTAAACTACTAAGGTGATAATTCCCATTTATGTTGATTTGGCTTTATAAAAGGTTACTAAAATTTTCCTTAACTTCAAAATTCCGGTGATGGCATTAGAGGATTACTAGCGTTTATAGAATACTAAATGTTTAATTCATTTAAAATATAAAAATTTAAAAGAAAGATGATACGTTCAACTGTTTTAAAGTGAGACTTCATAAAATAAATGGAACCTCATCTTACTATTCAGTAAACAGGGTTGGGCCGTTGTGAGGATTAAATGAGTTAACATCTACAAGGCATCTGACAAACGTGCTGAGTGGCTGCCTCACTTTTCCTCACAAAGGAAACTTTCCGGGCTGGTGTTAAGACATGAGTCATTACTCTCTTTTTGTGTACAAGAGTCTCAAGTGCAGTACAAGTGACAAACGCTAAGGGTTTGGATAACCCTCTCATGCACATCAGTAGATTATCAGGAAATGTAAACCTTACATTCGAACGTTTTACCCTTAGGTTAACTTCATTTTTCTTTTTAACAAATTCACACACTGAAATAAGTGTAAAAATTAGGAGATTTTTTTTCTTCCAAGGCATTTTAAGGTATTTCCTAAAACATGCACAACCAGGAATCGCTGTTTGGGGTTTCTAAAAGAAGTGGGGGGAAAAAAAAAACAACCTTTATTTAAAAGGTTATAAAATTTAATATTGAGTAGTAAAAAAGGTATTTAAAAAGTATTACTTACATTGGCACAGTGTAAGGCTAAAGCACAAAAGACAGCAAACATTTTGAAGTTGTTTTCGTCCGTCTTAGAGAAGGCACTACCGCTGATTTTGTTCACCATCTGCACCACGCCTATCACGCTGCCCCGACTCACGATGGGCATGCACAGGATGTTCCGGGTCGTGTAGCCTGTGTACAGGTCCACCTCTCTGCGCGAGAGTCAAGGGGCAAGACGACAAAAGGAAGAACAGGCAGAAGAAAATAAACCACACGTTCTATCGTAAATCTCAACTCAGTTTTGCGTCTCTTACAATTAACTGTAATGGAACTGTTAGCGTCTAAATTCAAAGACCACGTGACATCTGCAAGTGTTTTATTAAAACCTTCTCAAAAATATTCTAATGAACTTGTTCCGTTTTCAAGAGAGTTTTTCAGAACAGTAGTATATATTTTGCAAATATTTTCTCACAATCTGTCGCTTGCCTTTTCAGGTTCTTAATAGTTGATCCATACATTTTTATATAAAGGCTTTATATAAGGATATGTAAATATTTTCAATATTTAAGTACTTTAATAGCAAGTTTGTTCCTTTAAGAAAAAACCTGAGATTTTCAGCATACTCTTCACGTATTGATAAAATCTATTACGGGGATACAGCTGTGTTTATATGCGAGTCGTGAATATCTGACATTAATCAATCAGACGCCTGAAAAGCCTCCTGTTGCCTATGGTATTTAATTGTCTCTTGAAGGAAGCCCAGCGTCTGAATGCACAGAGCACTGCTGCCAAGACATGTGAGCCATTACTTTCAGTGGTCAGGGCGTCAACCTTGGGATTTCAATTTTGAGACATTTATTAAAATCGAACTATATAAACTGGTTTCTAGTTCTCCAAAGACACTCAGAACAAAATAAAAAATCTTTATAAGCAATCCTAATATCCACTTCAATAATATCCAATAAAGGCTGCAACTTATTGAGTTCCTACTTTGGGTCATATAAAGTTGCCAGACCTTTTATGAATATTTTAAAAATCTTAATCTTAAAAAAAATAACCCTACAAAATAGGTATTACTGTGCCCATTTTAAAGATGAGAAAACAACTGACGCTCCAGATTAAGTAACTTACTCCAAGTCATTCTAGAGCCAATAAAGGACAGAACCAGGATTCAAAACAAGTACTTTTATCACTATGTGTTACAGCCTTTGAAGGTATTGTTTGATAAAGAATATGCTCAGGACAAAATGATGCCACTATAATGAAGAAAAGTAACTTTATAAATGTAAACTCTTGCTCTTTAGTTATTTTTATGACATTTCAAACCCCTGAATCTGGAGATAATTAATGGTTTAGAATCCATCATTTTATATTGACAAATACCTGAAAACACTGACTACTGATAATAAGCTGGTTCAAAGACAGTATAACAGCACCAAGTGGGGAAAAAAAAATTGAGTTGGGACACAAAGAACTAGGGCTCTACCTCAGAGGCTTCGGCCAAGCGGGACCCGAAAGGAGAAACCGACGGAGGACACAAACTCCTTCTTACCTGTTAAAGCGTGGGTCAGCATAGGCATCTGGAATGTTCAGGACTTCCCCTGTTCTTGCTACTTGACCAGCAATTCCTTTCTCAATTGAAAATCTGCACATATAAAAAAGAGGAACATGCTAATTAAAATACAGATGTAAAATAATTTGAGACATTTCAGTACCACCAAATATTGAATAAAACAGATTGCTTTACTTTAAATGCTTGCATTAGTTTTACATTTACATACTCTAAATCATATTATTATAAAATACATAAAGGTAAAGCATAAAAACACTGCAGAGTAACCACTTGAGAACATTGTTGTAAGATATAATTCACGACGTATTAAATTATACTGAACCACAAGCTGAAATTGAAAATTAACTAGCATTCTCCCACACTGACCAATAATAATCTTTTATATTTGCAAAATACCTTATAATTTACAAGATGCTTCAACATAAATTTTCTTAATTAATTCTCACTGTGAACTGAGACCCATATGGGTTTGATAACTTGCCAACACTCTTAAAATATTAGTGACACAATAAAAACAAGAATGCAGGTCAACGCCAGGGTACGTTCCACCACCCATGTAACCAACACCACAGGTTATCTGTGGTCTCTGAGATACAGGACTTGAATTTTAAGGCATTTGCAATACAAGTACTATACCAAAATAACACAATTTGCAACTTGTAGTATTTTTACTCCTCTAATTTGTTAAATTTAAAAACAGCCAGAATACAGGCATTATCTCACTACACTTAAATGTTTTGATATCTAATATCAGCATTTTTATACATAAATATATTCTAACACAACACTGTAAAGCAATTATACTCCAATAAAGATGTTAAAAAATATTCTTATATTTATAGTTTTTCTCATTACGATATTATAATCAAACACGGATTCATTCAAAATTTAGTTAAGATGATTACAATCACAATATCTACATATTTCAATAGCTCAAAAATTACTTCCATAATATTACATTTTCAGCATTATAGAAAATAATCATTATTGAAATAAAGCTCCACCCTAAGGATTTCCCTAAGGAAAATTCAAAAGAGAATTGACACCAAAGAGAACTAACTTTCTTAAAGCACCAAAAAGTGAACCCAACCTTGCACTGCATAAAATGCGAGGTTGTTTTCGCCTCGGTTTTCTTGTGCTTTGAACAGCATGACCACAACAAATTAGAGTGCCTTGAGCAGAGCAGCAGAATCCACTTCATGGTTTATGCTTATTTTCTTGGTCTAGGAGTAGCTCGGTGTGGTTTGCTATCTCGGGTCAGTGGAAGCCATAACTGAGGGGCCAGTCCTCACATAAATGGCTGGCATCGCTTGGTCAGCCGAGAGAGCTACAGCCAACCATATCCCCCTCACTTGTTTTTCCCACGCTTGTAAATACAGGCTCCCAAGTTAACGTCTTCAAAATGAGATCGATGCCAGCACTGTTACGGAACACTCAAACCTTCAGCAAGAGAAATGACTTTACCTAAATGACTATATCCAGACTGATCTACTGAGCTCCAAACAAACAAACAAAAACTAAAACACTTCTTAAAAAACCTAAATGGTGCCTGTAAGGCAGAGTTATGTGAGTATGGAATATAGGTTCTATTACCCCAGGACGATAGAATGGGAAGCACCCAGTGGTGGGCAGTAGTGAGGCCCAGTGCAGACCACATTCCATGTTTCCTTGTATGACAGACGGCCCAAGTGAATAGCAATTCTTATTAATAAGGAACAGCATTTTACTAGCAAGTTGTAACTACCAAGGTACTTTCGAGTACTATGCGGAAAAGTAGTTAAACGATATATATCAATATAAAGCAAAAGAAATGCAAATATCTAAAAAAAATACAATTTCTGAATGTTATGCTTGATTCTTAGCAGTTCTGTGACAGTACCCCTTGTAGGTGCCCAGACTGTCATAGGACTGAGCCACCGCACCTCTACCAGCCAAACTCCATTCTGTTCACCTAACTGACAACAGCTGCCACTTAAAGAACGAAGAAGGCTGCAGTTTCAAGATGCAACAAAAGTGTCCTCTGTGATCGATTAAGCCAACTGTTGGGTATAGAATAATGTGCTGAAGTTACCAAGTATACCAGGTCAATTTCCACTACGGTCTGGACTCTGAGACAGCGCCGTGAGCTGGGAAGGGTGGGTTCCGGATTGTTTAAGTACACCTGCTCCTAGACACAGGAAACCTTGCAGACTCCAGGTGGGGTGCACCTTTACCTACCTGGCGGCACTAGTAAGTTTTTCCAACATGATTTCCAAAAGGACCGCCTCCGGAAGACGGCATTTCCAGGAGTGACGCTAAAGCTTCCTAGGCGCGGTTTCGCTGGCACTGCAAGGTCATTCCCAGAAGCACTACCTTCAGGAGGCGGGTCCTGGTGGGAATGATATCACAGTATGACAAGTACTGTCAGCACACCTGTGAATAGGCACAGACAAGTGGGTAACAGAGCACCTGCACAGCCGCCAGCACAGCGACCGACACGCTACTTCCAGCTGTACCTTATTTCTTTGGTCTTCTTGAAGACAGGTTTTCCTTCCTTTTCCTCTCCGATATCAAAAAGGTCTGAATATAACTCCTTGCTCTTATGGTCTACCTGGAAAAGCGCACAACGATCGGCATTCACCAGGTTTTTTGCATATATCTAAAGGGAAACGAGAAAACAAGAGTAAGCCGATGAGAGATTCACAGAGTTTACAGGTAAACTTTATCAGAAATAAATATTAATTTCAGCTGCTCTATAATGTAACTGGGTAGGAAATTAGCATTATAATTAAATAAACACAGGCATATAAATACAAAAAATAATACTCTCTGTCACTGTCAAGGTGCTGACACTGGCAGCCGCTCTCCACCCACGCTGTGGGGGCAGATGTTGGAATGTTACAACACTCCTGGGTGGGCTGGAAAGCAGCTACTGGCCTTTCTCCCTGAGAGCCTGTCTGCCACCCTGGCTACTTTTCCAGAGCTTCTCAGGGCTCCCTGATGCCCTAGCCTGAGCCTCTGTCAGCTCTCAGGCCGGCACCCGTTCTGACTGGCCGGCGTTTACAACATACCAGTTGTAAGAAGTATGAAATGTGTGTCCAATAAGACACACAGTGTTCACATTTACATCAGGTGCATTTTATTTGCTGCACTAACAAGAATGTGTAACAATTAGTAAGTGTTTACTATGTGCCAGATAGTTTTTATAGACTTATGTGCATTAATTCACTTAATCCTCACAATTAAGGAAACTTAACCTCCTTTCCACACATTAGAAAAACTGAGGCACAGAGAGGTAACTTCACTTGTCCGCTATCGCGTGGCTAGTAAACGGATCTGGTATTTGAACTCATACTAGCTGTTTCCACGGCCTATGCTCTTATTATCAAACGTGCCTTACCATTTCTGAATGGAAAATTGTGGATTCATATTGTCATGCATTTGTTCATCAATTCCCTTCAACAAGTACGTCTTTGATGCCTAACATTTCTCACTGTCCCCAGTGGGCTGGGATTACAGTTATATCACAAAAAATCGTATTTAGCCATATTCAGAATTCTGGCAACGTCAAGATGATAGACGTGAAACTATTGCTCAGAGAAAAAGAATTACTTCTCAGAAAAAGAGCCATCACAAAGTCTACGCAAAAGGGACATAGGCCACCTTGTGGCCAGAGGAAAACATATAATCTCATGTAAAAATACCTTATAGATTAAAGAAAAAGAAATCAGAGTGGGTTAGGTACCCTGGTTCTTTCTCATATTGTATCTTTGTCTTTCCTGCTATTATAAGCTGTACTCATTCACTCAGCAAACACTGGCTGTGCCTTATACGCCGTGGACCAAGTACTGGGCGTTATGAGTGTCAGAATTTCCAGGTGACCTGTCTCGGCCACAAGCTGACTGATGAGGACCTCATCAGTGGAAACTGCTTCCTTTCCCCCACGGTATCCCGAACGCCCAGAACCAGGCCTAGAGCAGAGGACGGCTAAAGTCCACAGGCCATTTAAATCCACCCCATTGCCTGTGTGTGTAAATAAAGTTTCACTGGGACAGAGCCACGTGCATCCTTTATGCATGGTTCACAGCTGCTACAACAGCAGCGTGGAGTAGTTGCAACACAGTGCGGCCCACGAAGCATAAAACTTTACTACTGGCCCTTAAAAGAATTTGCCAGCCCTTAGGTTAGGACATATAAGAGCTCTCAAAAAATACTTGAGGAGGAGGGACAACGTGACGGTGGGAAGGGAGCTATGGTGTCACCGCTGGCGATCCCAGAACCATCACCCGTCTATTCTGCACACTCACGCGATCTTGAGTTATTAAGTCATAATAAATTATCTACAGGGACATCTGCATCCTTAGTGGTCATGATGGCTGCTTGATACTTGGGCACATATTTAGGTCAATAGTTATAAAAATCTGGATGAAATGGACAATTTTCTAGAAAAGGGAAATGAATTCAAAAGGAGTTGTAAAATCTGAATGGAATCAGAATCATAAAGACAATTGAAATACTGTAAAAATAATTTCTTCCCATAAAAGGCAGCAGGTCCAAATGATTTCAAATACGAATTACTCAAGAGTCTTCACGAATAAAGTCCCATCTAATTTAAATTGTTGTAAGTTCAGACAGAACAAAACTTCTCCAGTTATTTTTACAACCCCTGCTATGTCACTGATACTAAAAATTGACAAAGATACTATAAAAAAGAAAATCACAGACCAATTTGCCTTGGAAACAGAAGGAAAATTATAAATACACATATTAGCAAGTCAAACAGGAATAAATATTTTAAAATTTCCATATTTTAAAATTACACTCTATTCATAACTGTCCAGTATTGTAAAGTCTACTGTTATAGTTCATAAAGCAATAAAACAAAGGAGAAAAAGCAAATGGCTGTCAAAAAATATATGTAATGAAATTCAGTAATTATTCATGATAAAGTTTTAGTGAAATGGGAAGATGTGTATGTATCGGTATGCATACACATCCTGATAATATGTGACAATATCAGTCCTCATCATACAAAATGATAAAATACCAGAATTAACCAATTAAGACATTAAAGTTATGAACAAGACAAAGACATGTTATCATAATTATTAACACACAATTAGGTAAGAAAAGCATGAGTATACGTATTTGAAGAGACAAAAGTTTTACTGTTAGGTGACAAGGTTACTGAGTATGTTGAAAAGTCAAGAAAATCAACTGAAAACAATGACATGCAATAAGAAAGACTTCCGTTTTAAGGTGAGTGACTCAACACATGTGTACTTTTTCATTCTCCCCGAATATTAAACTTCCAGTTTGAAATGACACTCACATACCGGAAAAGAGTTAATAAAGAAATCCTAGGCATATTTTGGTAATATTGATGAACTCCAAGCCTCAGAAGGTCATTCTAAAAGCCATCCCCGCTCCTACACACATTCTCTCTCACACGTGCACAGACACACACATGCACACACACGCACACAGGTTTACTTACAAGCGGAAGATAATTTTTGACAGCAACAGAGGATTTAAAATTCAGTGGAAATATACCTTCAAATTTCTGAGGAAAACTTGTTTTAAACTTAAAATTCTTTACCAAGTCAAACTAGCATTCAGTCATAAGGCAAAATAAAGACATTTCTCAAGCACACAGGTGAGACTGAGCAAAAATAAACAAATAGATAAACTCAAGAAAGCATGGGAAGACCTGGGGTACAAGAAAAGGTGACGAGCAAAGAACCCACTAAAACTGTAATGAAGCTGTACAATTCACTAGGAAATGATATGTAAGGAGTTACAGGTGTAATATAAAAAAGCGAATGAAAAAAAGACTTAAAATATCTGGTTGTGCCCCCAAAATACATAAGATTAAAATGTAAAAGAATAAGAAGTAAATTTATGCTGTGTTTTATCATGGACCACACATACGTGAGCTGGACAGACAGAGAAGGACATATTCCTGAAAACATAATTTGAGGCCCCAGGTCCGGCAATTACAGAAGTCTGAAATTTCAAGGTTTTCAGCGATAAGGGCCAAGAAATCCCTCCTTTTATTCTCTCAAACTAATCTGAGTTAGGTAGTTGACATCTTTTGGCTTTTACACCAAAGAGTCCAAATTAACAAACAAGATCAAGGCGAGTCTCATTTGAGAGAGAGAGAGAGAGGGAGGGTGGGAGAAAATATTCATTAATTGAATTACAGATGAGGAAGGGAATTTAAGTACAGATGAGAAGAATATTTAAAGTGCCCATAAATTTATAAAAATTAATTGGAAAGTCTCATTCATTAATTTTCAACTAGCCGATGAACCACCTCTCCACGGAGAATGTGAAAACGGTGAAGGCATTTCTATTTGTGGTGGACCGGCTGGTGATGAATCGCTCTTGGCATTTAGTTCTCAGAGGTTAAAGATGCTGAACACCTGCAATGCTCAGGCCAGTACTGCGTAAGGAGGAGCGGGTCTGCCTAAAATGTCAATATCACCCCCCACTGAGGAACAGTATGTACATTAGGAAAACTATATCCACGCTCACTGGTGCCTTTCAACAGTGTTCTTAGGTCCTAGCGAACACATTAAAAAACAAAAAAGAAATAGTGTAAGCATTGGAAAAGTAGAACCACTGCTCTCATTATATTTATAAACGATTTTCTTTCTTGAAAATCCAAGACTGTAAACTGAAAAAAAACAGCTTAGCAAATATGGAGAATCAAAGTCAACACATTCAATCTAGAGAGATTTTTAATTGAAAATAAGACAATGTTTTTGTATAAGAAGACTACATATGCTAAAGGTATCAACTCTACTTAAGATTTTATTAAATTAAGGTAGTTCCAATACAAATCATACACCATGATGAAGAGGGATACATCACAGGAATGCAATAGACTAAAAATTTAAAAACACATGATCATCTTAATAAATACAGAGAAAATGGATGTTGACAAAATCCAACGTCCAGTTAATATTTACAATACTCAAAAAACTAGGAATACAAGGGAACTTCCTCACCCTGATCAAGGCTACCTATGAACAGTCCACAACTAATCCATCTACTTAACGGTGAAAGACTGGAGAATGGATGCTTCTCCTCTAAGATCAGGAACAAGACAAGGATGTCCACACTCACCATCTCCTAATTCAATATTGTACCGGAGGATCTAACCAGAACAATTATGCAAGGGAGAAAAAAAAAAAGGTATACAGATTAGAAGGGAGGAACTAAAACTATAACCAATTACGGATGACATGATCTTGCATATAGAAAACCCTGAATAATCCACTAGGAAACTATTGGAAGTAATGACTTCATCAAGGTTGCAGGATACAGGATCAAAATACAAAAACCAATTTCATTTCTATATATTTTCAATGAAAAATGTGAAAATAAAATTAAGAACACGATTTCATTTCTACTATCACTAAAAGATAAAATACCTAGGAATAACTTTACCAAAAGAAGAGCAATGCTTGTACTCTGAAAATTACAGAACAGTGTTGAAAAGATTAAGAAGAGCTAAATAAATGGAAAACATCTCATGCTGATGTACTGGAAGTCTTAATATTATTAAGATGGCAATACTCCCCAAATTGATCTACAGAGTCAACAAAATCCCTACCAGAATCCCATCTGACTTATATGTAGAAACTGACAAGTTGGTTTCTAAAATTTATATGGAATTGCAAGGGGCCCAAAACAGCCAAAAAAATAATTGAACCCGGAGAACAAATTTGTAGGACTCACACTTCCTGATTTCAAAACTTTTTGTAAAGCAACAGTAATGAAGACATGGTGGTACTGTCATTAAGCTAGACATATAGATCAACTGAATAGAACTGAGACCCTAAAAAGAAACCCATGTGTCTACGCTCACCTGATTCTAACAAGACCACATTTAAAGGGGAAATAATAGTCTTTTCAACAAATGGTACTGGTAAAACTGGATAGCTACATGCAAAAACAATGAAGTTGGACCCTTACCCCATAAACAAAAATTAACTAACATAAGTCAAAACCTTAAATGTAAAAGCTAAAGCTATAAAACTCTTAGAAGAAAATATTGGAGTCAATTTTCATAATATCTGATTTGGCAATGGATCCTTAGATACGACACCATACGCATGAGCAACAAGAGATAAATTAGACCTCATCAAAGTTAAAAGCTTTTGTGCTTCAAAAGATACTATCAAGAAAGTGAAAAGATAATACACAGATGGGAGAAAATGTCTGCTAATGATACATCACATAAGGGAGTGGTATCTATAATACTTGATGAAATCTTAGAACATAACACTAAAAATTAAAGTAAAAAGCAGCCAATGAATCTGAATCTTTCATCACATGACAAGATGTTCAACATCATTAGTTACCAGGGAAATGCTATAGTCAAAACTGCATTGAGGGGCTTCCTTGGTGGCGCAGTGGTCGAGAGTCCACCTGCTGATGCCCCGGTCCGGGAAGATCCCACATGCCGCAGAGCGGCTGGGCCCGTGAGCGATGGCCGCTGAGCCTGCGCGTCCGGAGCCTGTGCTCCGCAACGGGAGAGGCCACAACAGTGAGAGGCCCGCGTACCGCAAAACAAAAACAAACAAAAAAACACATTGAGAGAGCACTTCACATCTACCATGATGGCAAAAATCAAAAAGTAAGATAATAACCAGTGCTAGTGAGAACGTGGAGAAATTGGAACCCGTGTGCTGGCAGGAATGTAAAATGATACAAGTGCCACGGAAACAGTTTGGCTGTTCCTCAAAAAGTTAACCATAGAGTAACCATATGACCTAGCAAATCCACTCTTACCTAAAACAACTGAAAACAGGTATTAGAACTGAAAATTGTACCCAAATGTTCAAAAGAGCACTATTTACATTAGCCAAAATGTGGTGATAGAGAGGCGACAGCTAACATGGTATGAAGTTTCCTTCTGAAGTAATGAAAATGTCCTAAAATTGACTGGTGATGGTTGCAAATGTCTGTGAATAAACTAAAAACCACTGATTTAAACACTTTAAATGGATTAATTGTATCATACAGGAATTATATCTCAATAAAACTGTTTCTTAAAGTATAATATTAATAACAGTGTTTCTTGTACTCCTTGTACAAGCTCTATGTTGATCCATATTATATCTACATATTTTCATATTCTTCTTAATACCTTTCATTGCTTTACAGATTCCTTAAATTGTGTCTCAACCAAAGAGTTATTTTTTTTTTACTGTGCAATCAATTATTCTCTTTTATTGTCCAAATACAGCTGAACCTTGAACACGGCAGGGGTTGGGGCACCGACCCTCTACACAGTCAAAAACCCCTGTATAACTTACATCGCCCTCCACATACGCGGTTCCTCCGTATCCACGGTTCCACACCTGCAAATTCCACAACTGCAGAGCGTGTAGTACTATAGTATTTAGTACTGACAAAAGTCCACGCATAAGTGGACCCACTCAAGCCCATGCAGTTCAAGGGTCAACTGTAAAATCATCAATGTAATTAATTACAGAAAGAATGTGTAAAAGTAATAACCCCTAATATTACCCTCAGTAAACTGTTTCTACAAGACACTGAGCATATCACACTCCATACCTGGCTTGCCATGGTATCAAAGAGAAATTGATCAGCGCACATCAGAAACCTGGAGGTGAAAAAACCCTTGTTGCACAGGATGACTATTGTTTGAGAAAGACCAGGAAGATGGGAAGGAGAGAGAATATTTATCAAAATAGACAACAGGGCATGAACAGCACCGAGCAAGCCAGCCTGGCACCCATGGGGTACACATGCACTTCACTTCGACTACTAGAAGCCACTTCCTCCGTGGAGTCTCTCCAGGGCACTAAAGCAGCAACACTACACGTGGTGGAAAAAAATTCTATTTCATATGGCTTTCAACCACAGTTGCCTGTGAGTCTTCTAGAAGAGAGAAATAATTAAGACTAAAACTAAGTAGAATGAACCTCAAGATCAGGAAGAATCCACTGGAAATTCCTAATATAACCTATATGCAAAAGGTATTCTGAAGAAATCATAAAGAGAAAGTAAACGTTTTTCCAAATTAGCTCTCCACTAAATAATCAAAAACTCTGAGGTGTTTTTCAAAACACTATTCAAAACCCCTCCAAAATTAACAGAAGTGACAAATAAATCAAGGCGACGCCTCCAGATCACTAAGCACCACCCTTTCATCATATTTAAAACAGCATGTATGTCTCGTACATTAAAATGTTCCACCACATATTAGGACATGAATCTAAGGATTAAATCAAATCATTTTCCAAACAGAAGGCAACCTACCATTATGTGTTCAAGTAGAGAATCTATTGCAACTATGTTATCAAAATACGTTCTGAAAAAAAGGGAGATAAAACCTTTAAGTAATGTTATTAGAACAAAGAACATGTTAAACTTTGAATGCATTTCCCAATTTTGTCTACATTTAAATAAAAAACATAAAGGTATATGTTGTTTGATTTTTGTCCTTTTGTGGAAACAACCAATAATATTATTTTAAAGAGAGAAATGAAAGTTTATCATTGACTTTAGTATAAGGACTCTAATTCCGGAGGCTGCATTAAGTAATTATTTTATCAGTAAGTATTCAAGGTAGGGAGAAAGTTTGGGGCATTTAACTTAAACTATGAAGAAATAAAATTGGTTTCATCAAACTTAATACCTCACAAATAACTTTGATCTAAAATAAAAATATTTAAATTTGCTAAATCTCATTAATATGCTAAAAATGTAAATTATCACTGGAAAAACTCAAAAGTTAAAATGTAGTTTAATTGTACTAAGAAAGCAAGGCGATTCATTTGAGACGAGATATCAGAATACAAATAATGGCAAGGACCTGACCACTTTACACAAGTAAAATATATATTCATCATTTTGAACTGCAAGTAAATATTTGGGAGGCATATGGTATATACATTAAAATGTAGACCAGAGAAACAGAGGAACCAACAGGCACGTGTTACAGGGAATCTATAAAGAAATACTCTTAATATAGACCCGATTGGCAAGGTACTGCTTTCAGTTTAGTTTTGTGAGAATTTAGTAATGTATTCAGGATTAAGATAAATTATAGCCATAAACAATGCCTTTTTTTTAGAGGAGAAATCATCTGGCTTGAAGCTACTAATACGCTTCGTTACACCATCCACTGAGGAATATCCTGCAAGGAACAGGGGGAAGCAAATGGGTTTCCCACCGGGGAACAGATTTAAGGTGTCACATGAGGGTTTTAATTGGACTTTGGGAGACCTGCAAAGTATTCAAATACATTAGTACGAGAACGTGCACAGCTTCCCTTCCTAGGCGTTTCTGAAGTAGTAATACCATGTGTCCCAGAGATACTGTTTAATTCCATCTCAAAGAAGATAGTTGGCCTAGGGGATCAATAGAGCACTCCCTCAGTCCCATACCTCTTTAATTTTATATTCCAAAGCACAAAGCAGCAACTTCAGAATCATTAGTGATGAGGATTACTAGACTTGGTGATGAGTTGGTTATGAAGTGTGCCAGGGTGACATGTGAGCGAGAACGCAGTCAGAGTTGTGTTGGAGGCCTTGGAGGCACAGGTACATCACACCTTGGGTTAACTTGTCGGAGGATGGGACCTGAAGTTACCATGTCCTGGGGCGTTTTAGATTTCAACAATTAAGCAGATGGGTCAGATAGATACGAGAGCTTCCCTGTAGCAAGCAAACCCAGTATGAACCTGAAATTTAATAAATATCTGTAATTGCTTCCACTGCCAGCCCAAGGGAGTTTTTCTAGGTCAAACTGGAGAATGATATCTGAGCTACTATACATGAGATAATTAAAATGATAATATTAAGAGCCTGTTTTAATGTACTGACATTTGTTGAAAAGGCCAGAGAGGACTATTTGGAAAATAATAAACTAGGACATTTCCTCTCCTTCTACTGCTGTCAGTTTTCTCCCATGAAAATAGAAATATCAATACTTAGTGCACCTCTCTAGATAGTCTCTAACACCTTCTAGTGAGTCTGTTTAGAAAAGATATACCAACTTGCAAATTCAGATCATCACATATACATCTGCGATCCTTCACTTGTAAAGTGAACGTGGATGAGGATGTAACTCTATGATCCAAAATACGAACGACCATACTCACCTTACCACTCGCCTAATAAAGATTGGTCTTCTGTTACTGACTGCACTAGATAGTAATCTATCACTGTCAGAGCCTGCACTTAATCTAAACTGTTGATCAATAAGAGCTACCACATCCCTGGACACGAACACTTACTTTGATACGTCGAGTAGAAAGTCATTCAACTCAGTTTGTTTGGCAAGACCTCTGCATACCTGCCATACAAAATAATGGCTATTAATTTTAAGGGAGTTCTGCTTATTTAAGAATAAAAATTCCAGAATACTAGTTACCTTATTTATTTAAAAAGGCATAACACAATCACTACTTCAATGCTTTTAAAACTGTATTTGGGTGCATATCCTACCTACATTCAGTACTGTCAGGTCCAGGAAGCCCTTGCTTCTCATACCATTATCCTAAAATATATATACATTTTCTCCCTATCAGACAGTTCCTCATCAACCTGAGTTTGCTGAAACGGACTTAAAGGAACAAAACGAGAAAAAGTGGAAGATACAAAATAGAATTCTATTGCTGCCATGTTCCTGAACTTAAAAGTCTAGTTCTCGGGAATACTCCATGCAGTTTGTGATCTTTTAAATTAGATCACATTTTCAAGAGAATCAGGTATCTTAAATAACAATTAATGTTTAAGATTAATGTTTTCATATAACACTTAGTTTAGTGGATGTTTTAATTTAGGAAATGGAGTCATAAAAATATCAGTGTTACTGCCAGGAGGAGGTCATTCCTGGGCTTTCAGTGGAAAACAAAAACCATGATAGGAACATAAATAATTTAACATTATATGTAAATATATAAAAATAATTAATTGGAAACTATTTAAGGCAGGGAGTAAGTAAATATAAGCGAATAGATCAAACATTTTAGAAACAACAAAATACCTAATATCCAAAAACAAAGCACTGGGTTACTTGTTAACCTCCATTCCGTTCCCCAATGCTGCACTCCAAACACCCTTTTCTCCTAGGAAGCCCCTGTGAAAACATCCCAAAGACACACCTGAACCTGATGTATGGCTACTGAAGCCCAGGCAAGATTTGCTGTTGCAACCTAAAAAAAAAAAAAAAAAAAAAAGAGTATGAAGCAAGTTTTTATCAGTCACATGCAGACATCCCACGAAGGACTCTAGCGTAAACATATATGAACAATTTTGTAAGATCATTGCATTTTTGAATATTTTGCCAAATGTGAATAGTCAAATATATACAAAGTTTCTCTTTTATATTTCCCACTTCTTTATTATTGAGTTTAATGCTCTCTTGTCCCTCCTACTTCGGGTTAAAAAGGAAGATAAATTGATTAAGAGAGCTGTCATCCAATGATTTTAACATAAAATAATTATTTTTCAGTTCAACCAAAATACTATTAAAAAGGCCTCTAATGACCACTTTAGAATGAGGAAGTATCTCCCAGACTTCACTGACAAGGGCTCAAACTTCTAGCTATTCTATTTCTTTGATTTTTCATCCATCTAACAATATTTCTTGGGTGCCTACTCAGTGCCAGACGCTGTTCTAGATGCTGGAGATACAGCACGAACAACAGAACAGCTCACAGCTGCTGCGCAGGAAGAGAGAAGGGCGAGAAAGAAAATAAAGCGAAGCGCACGTTATACTGGCTGGTGACACGGCTATAGCGGAAAAGAGGCACGACGGAGGGACAGGAGCCGCTCAGGTCTGTGTGCGCTGTTCAGCGAAGCCTGATCAGAGAGGGTGACCTTAGAGCACATTCCTGAAGGAGGCAGCTGGGGCTGGGTACAGGACAAGCGCAGTGCAAGGGGAGGGAGAGCAGAGGCGCAGGCTGTGTGCAGGAGAGGGCCCAGCATGGCTGCAGGCAGGGAAGGGGCTGGAGCAGCAGAAGACGGGTCATCTTGGTAAGTGCACACGGGGTGCAGGCCACGGAGGGCCCTGGGTGAACACCTCGTCTGACAGATAGATCATGTACTGTTTGGTTTTAGTAGGACTGAGCCGTTCCGGTTCAGGGAACAGTGAACGGAAGTTACGGTTTCCCAAATGGATTTGATGCTGTTACTCCTATTCAGGACGTACTCTAGGAAGAGGACATTTTTAAGGGGTCCACTAGAATGTGAAAACTCTCCAAAGCCATCCTACGACTTCATTTGATTCACAATATGGTATTTTATTTTTATTGTTAAAATGGATCCTTACTACAATAACTTATTATAAATTTCTATATCGCTATATTGAGTGAGTTTCCTCTCTAAACAACTGCAAGACAAAACAAATGTTTTAAAAAATCGTTAGTATCAAAATATTATTAAGCAAATTACGGTTTTAAATATTCCCTCATTAAATATTCATCATTTATTAACTGAGTATTACTCAGCACCTTCAATGAACTAGGTGCAACTAAAAGTCCTCACAGGCAGTGTCCAGGCCTCACCTCCTGATGACTCAGACAGAAGGCTTCCTTGCCCCAATGCCGGTACAGCTCAAGGATGCCGATCAAATCACCGATCGCCGTGACAATTGGCAGACAAAGAACAGACTGGATACGTGTCCCTGATTCCAGTCCGGTACCTCTTGGAAATCGTTCATCCTAAAAAAAACAGAAGGGTGAAAGATATAAACTCAGTGAAAGTAATGGAATCATCCGGTTATGATTCTATCAGCAAATTCCTTACGCTCGTCATCAGTAATGAGCAGTCCTTTTCAAAGGAAAACCAAATGATCATGGCCACCATAAACACCGCTTAAGGAAACGCTTATCTTTAGCAACGAGGAACTTATACCCAAATATGGATTTAATGTTTCTTTATCCTTGTACAGAATTTAATTAGTGAATGAATATACATAACTTCATGCAATAATAAAAGCAATTATGATGGTTAACATCCATTTATTCCTCACCTGGTGTGTGCCAGGACTAAGGGATTTACAGGTATAAGGTCACAAGAGAAAATTACTCCAAATGTAAATGCCATAGGAAGGAAATTACATGTATAAAATTTCTTCCCTTCTATTTTTAAGGTTAGAATAACACAAAAGCATATGTTAATGAAAGTCATTGTAACTGAACCTCAAAGGCCCATATTAGATATTCAAATCATCCAATAATTACCAATTACCTATCATAAGAAATGAATCGGTTCTTTGACTTAACTTTCTAGCTTAGCAAAATCACTCAAAGGAACACAAGAAACTCAAATGAATTAATATCAAAACGTCAATTCTATGTATTCAATTTCTGTGGTCTACAGGAAGCTTTTCATGAATAGACTGGTATAAATCTACACTTTGTCATTTACAGATATTTTGAAAGCTTGCATATACATACAATAGAACATTTTGAAATGACAACTTATACAGTATCTACTTTTTACGTTTACTTCTTAGAAATGAAGTATATTTGGCATACAACATTGTGGAAGTTTAAGGCACACAACATGCTGATACGTTTATATATTGTAATATGGTCGCCACTGTAGTATATTTGGCATACAACACTGCGGAAGTTTCAGGTTTACAACATGCTGATACGTTTATATATTGTAATATGGTCGCCACTGTAGCATCGTTAATACCTCTGTCAAGCCACATAATTATCTCTTCTTTTTTGGGGTGAGAATAATTAAGATCTAGTCTCTTAGCAAGTTTGATGATTATAATACAGTATTGTTGTCTATATACATTATACTGTGAAACATTTATTTTTAGCACTTTTTCTTTTCTTATTTTTGATAAAGTAACTAGTAACCTGATTTGTTCAAGGCTATACAGATAACTAGTGGCAAAAACAAAATTAATATCTAGATTTTGTGACTCCAATTTAGTAGTTTTTCAGAGCAAATTCATGACACCTATATACTTGTTTGTATGCTTGTCAGTTTCAAAGTCTGGAGCTCATGCAGTGACATTTCATCACAGTGTACACATGCACTGTGGCAGACTGCTCTGAGGGCTCTGTTTTGTCCTGTTCTCTGTACCCATGGCCTTGGTCAGACCCTCCTACACTCAGTCTGGGCCTCCCATGAGATTTGCTTGGCTAACCTGAGGGCAGTGAATTTGATGTAAGCAGAGGCTTGAAAAGTCACTTGCATGTGTCCACTTCTTCTCTCTGACACCTGCCACCATCATAAGAACATGACGCTAGCCTTACTGGTTGGGGTGGTGAGACACACACAGAGAACGAAGGCCACCTAAGACTGGCCAGCTCCTAAGTGATGGCCAGTTGATCTCAGACACATAAGCAAGCCCAGTCAAAGATAGCCCAGATCAGCAGAATGGCCCAATCCAGAGACAGTGAGTGGTGGCTGTATGACCCCACTAAAATCTGGGGCAGTTTGTCACACAGCAATAGCTGACTCATTCATATATATCCTGCTAGGATATGAAACATAAAACAGTAATCATCTAGTCTATATGACTATGAGTATACATTTTTATGCTTAACTATACTGGCAAATGTTGAAAGAACAACTACTCAAATCTACATCTTAGGGGTACGGAAGATACGATTCTTGGAGTACAAAGAATTAGTTTACATACAAATGCATTTATTGATCTGTATCTTGCTTTAAAGCTGTTATAAAATGGCTTAAATTAAAACATCAAGCGTATATGTTATCTTTCTTAATTAAAGACTTCAGGTTACGAATGTCACAAAGGGTAAAAAGCCACTTACCCCAAGGATGTCTTCTACTAGCAACGTTTTTCTGGACTTGGCCACATAGGCAGAGGTGGTGGTGCCCTGGGCGATGGGTCCAGCAGGGATGAGCCTGGGTTTTCCTTCCTTGATTCCAGGTGGCGTAAACACACAAAGGCTCTAGGAAGAAAAAAAGGAATATGTTTTATAGACTTAGGAAAGTCTTTGGCACAGGACGAAAAGATTACTTAACAATTGCGAGAAATCTGTGAGCCAAGGAAAAGTAGAGACATAAGATGAGGAAAGGTGCTTGGCGTGACCAAACTGAGCATCTGAGGTGAAATTCTCTTTCACATGTCCTACGCACACAACACACAGGCTAGATACAGGACTCACACAAATCTCTAGGTGCAGAAAATCTCTTAAAATAGCCTCCGATTTTTATCCACAGAAAATAATAAAATGAAAACAAAATGTAAGCTGTCCTTGGGCTCAAGAAACTATCACACAAGAAACAGACACACTGCACCCCACCGCCCTACAGACGTGCCACATGGCTCTGTAACTACAGGTCAACGTGATTTGGTTATGTTTTTTCATTTTCATGAAAAATCTTTTTCAGAACATTATTTCTATTTTTAATACTCAACTACTCCATTCCTAAAACTGACCTGCCCATAAAATTACAGATTCAGAATACTCTTGGTAAAATTTTTGCTCTTCTCTGCACACACACACCAAAAAAAAAAAAAAGAAAGGACAAAGCTGGGTGTATCTTTCCGTCTCAAAAGACTAGGTGGGAGGGTAACATTTGAAACTACTTTAAAAGAAATGTTTTTTAAAATATGATCTGTTATTTCGACTAAACCAAATTATATTTTAAAATAAATTTCTACTAAATAAGAATTGCTCATCCAAACAAGTCATCTGGGCATGGGGAGCAATATTTTGACATAACTGTATTATGATTATCTACTCAATTTGAAAAATATTAAAGTTCTGCTAAATTCTCCCAACACTATACTTTTTTTTTTGCCGTACGCGGGCCTCTCACTGTTGTGGCCTCTCCCATTGTGGAGCACAGGCTCCGGACGCGCAGGCTCAGCGGCCATGGCTCACGGGCCCAGCCGCTCCGCAGCATGTAGGATCTTCCCGGACCGGGGCACAAACCCGTGTCCCCTGCATCGACAGGCGGACTCGCAACCACTGCGCCACCAGGGAAGCCCCCAACACTATAATTTTATTTTATTTTTAATTGGAGTGCTGTGACTTAAGGATGATGCCCTTTTGAAGCAGTATTAGGCAACCCTCTGAAGCTAAAGATGTTTCTATTAACGCTTGCTAGCACTAAGCTAGGTCCAGGTGAGGACAATGAGCTGGATGTGGTTATTACTTAGACAACGTGGTTTTCAAGCTTCGTAATGTCGAAGAGCCCTTTCTTCAAGTGAAATCTTACAGTCACAAGACAGTGAACCCTATAAACTTGAGCTACTTCAGTCACTGGGAGCAGAGAGGAGGAAAAGAGCTTTGGCTCTCACCCCACCTGCTTTAAGTAAGTCGTCATTATCTAAAGATTACAAGTTAAGTTCAAAATATTTTTATTCATTAATATATCTACATTAGTTAGGATTGTGTTTAAGCAGTAATTTGCTATTATGCCTGTGAAAAATGCTTTTTGAATGCATCTTTTAAAAAGGATTAAGCTTAAAATGTTTAAATACAAGTTACACACTTTAAAAAGATTTTTACAATTCAACTACACGTAAGATGATAAATGACAAATGCACTTTATTTTTAAAGAGGCTAGAAATCAGTCACTGTTTTTATAGTTACTATAATGTACCAATATACATAAGACATAAACGAAGTAAGACTTTCATTAGATTTAGTATCTATGTGGCAATACAATTCAGTGTGTCACCCCTTCTTAAGATTGAGAGAGAGTAGCGAAATGATCCAAGGACAGGAAGAGAGATGACTGCAAGAAAAAATGTTACAGGACATGGTATAGTTAGCCTGAATAAAAGTCAGAATTGACAATGATTTTTCCAAACTATGACAAAGTTAATCGTAAGAAGGATGCTGAGTAATGTTTCTTTACTCAACCAGAGTCAGAACTGCAGGAAATGAACTTAAATTGACCTGAATCATTTAGTTAAGTCTTAAAGAACTTCCCATGACAGCAATAGAAAGTAAACTCTAAAGCAAGCTCCCGACAGAAGCTTTGGATTTTTAAAAAATAGTTGTTGACTTTAGTTGTTTGTTGTTTGCAGATATACAACAGATATCTCTTTTGGATGACTTTGCTATATGCCCTTTAAGGCTGGATTTAATAGTATCTTCATAATATCTTCATAATAATATCTTCATTTAGCTTCATAATTCAATATGACAAAATAGCTTACACATACACATTCCTAGGTTATTAGGTCATTTATTTAATATAAAACATTTATTGCCTCTGTGTAGGCTTTCTATATGATGCACGAGAAACAGACAAGCAAATACTGCACCTTGGGTATATGGAAAGCTATTTTACATACTAGATTTGCTGAAAATAAATGATTTAGAAATCTTTCAATTACTTGATTGATGTAGAAAACTCCTTGTGGAAGATAATTATCAAAAAAATAAATAATTTTTTACAGTGGGAACTTTATACTTGTTTTACTAATTAGGTTATGATTTTTGTTCATACTTACCAAACAGAAATGTTTACAAATGAGAGCTGAGGGCAAGTGCTAACAAAATTTTGAATAAGTTGTCATATGAAGGCCAAAAGCTCAGATAGGAAGGGAAAATGAGGACCAACCTAGACAGACACCTGTTTTTTGACGTTTTTACAGCTTCAATTTTTCTCCTCTGTGCACTTGGTAGTTTCCTACTCTTTTTGGATGGCATTTTTTTTTTAACTCCATACGATTCACCTGTGCAACAGCTCCGTCCACGACCTCCATTTCTGATTAAAGATCAATCACTGGTTTGAATTGTGTGTTCTGCAATAGCATATTCTGTATGATCTTTGTAGTGGAACAGGCTCATGGGCAGCTATTACTGCAAACAGACAATGTCGATAACGAACCTCCAAATTAGAGGCTAAATTTTACATGTATTCAGGAACGGAGAAAGGTTTATTAAATATACCTTTATTTACTCCACAGAAATAATCAAACAGATAGCTGTGTATCAAATAGTCTTCTTTTTCCCACTGGCTGAACTGACACTTTCATCATATACTAAATCCCCAAGTACACTTGGGTCTGCTTCTGAACTCTCAATTTTGTACCACTTGGTTTATTTGCCTAGCACAGTATTTTAATTACCGTAAGTTTATAGTACATGTTGTGATCTGGCAAGGCGAGTCTTGCTTGGGTTCTTCATGTTTCAAAATAATCGTAATTTATAAGACATATTTTGCATTCTTCATTGGTGAAGGGCCTGCATTAATGCATTAACAACTGATGGGTGTAAATAAGTTCTAAAGAAACTTAAAAATGAAGTAAGGGCTTTATTTTTCAAGATCAATCATGATGAATTTTTAAAGACGTATTTTTAATTTTTAATACAATGCTTAAAGGTTACGTTCCATTTAAAGTTATTACAAAATATTGGCTATATTTCCCGTATTGTAGAATACATCCTCGGAAGCCTATCTTACACCCAGTGGTTTGTACCTTCCACTCCTCCATGCCAATCATTATGAATTTTGACATAAGAATTTGACTGGGATGTTCAGATTAATAAGATGAAAAAGATTATACTCACTATTTATTTTCATAGGTGGATGAATGAAAACTTTCATCAAACATCACTACATAACATTTTAAACGTATTAAGACTATTATGCATACATTTACAATCTATAACATGCAGCATTGAAATGAGTCTCTAAAATTAATTTCTGCTTTAATGTTGTATGAATCTATGAAAACTTTTATTAACACAAACATTTTTTAGAGGCTAGAGATGAAAACTACACGAAAACTAAAAACAAGGAAAAGGTTCAAAGTTTCAAACCTCAACCACCTCTACCCTTTCCAGAGAAGAGCATCACTGCATTCCGGGCGTGCACCTGCCCACTGATGCTCTGCACCTTCATTCCCACCTGACAGCTCTGCAGGTGGCTTGACTGTTGTTAGGCCTTTCCCCTCCCAACACCAGCAAGGAGACTGGCCTAAGAGCTAGAAATCAATCCAGAGGCGAGGCCATGCAGTAGTAGGGGATGAATTAGCTCTTTCAATATTTCAAAGAAACTCATTATGAACTACCCAATATTTTTGTGATAACAGTACATTTCGTAAGTATTTCTAAAGTTAAATAATTTAAACTAGAGAAGATTGGTAACGGTAGTCATAATGAATAAGTTGGCTCAACGAAGGAATAAAAAGCATTCAAATTAGTTAAAAAATCTAATTTTGAGAAATAGATTTGGTGGGAAAAGAGTCATAGAATAGACTATCACACGTTATTTCTTAAAAACCAGGATTTTTTGATGAATTGGGAAATTGATTCACTGACATCAACTAAAGAGAGAAGTCTACTTCACTTGGTAAACAGTTGCTCTCATCTTTCTTTCCATGAACGATTCAAAGATCACTTGATTCATGAAACTTCACTTGCATGTTAAGGCTTCAACTCACAACCAGTTAAATTTTGGAACCACTTTTTAAGAAGAAAAAACATTATTTAGGCTTACCATTAAGTTATTTTTCTTACAGACACTAGATGGCACTGGAGAGTAGATGAATGTAGATCCGGGCAGAGGGCGTGAGCCAGGAACCCCGCGTACGCTGGACCTTGAACCACGTGCCTAACTTCGTTAGCGTAATTCTTAGAAATAAACCTACTAAAGTCACTGTGCATTGAACAAAGTCACACAGTTACTCTAAACTACTGGCTGTAAACTGGTTTCTAAGCTAATACACAAACGCTATCTATGAACTTACTTTATGAATTATAAAGTTTGACGTATAATTAGAGATCACTAGGTTTCCAGCTTTCACAAACCACTAATTACAGGCAACACAAGAAAAACTATAGTAATGACATTATAAAAAATGTTACATAGTAAGTGGAGTATGTGACTAGGTGTGAAAGAGAAAACCTGTAGAAACATTAAAAAGTGAAAATCTTAATCATGGAAAAATCAGTTTTGCCCAACAAACATTTCAAGAGCATCTTGTACATGTGATGTGTTAGACACTGGTACTGGTCAGAACACAAAAGGCTTCCTTTCCCAGCTCCAGATTTCTCACAAATTTCTTCTTTCTTTACTGTCCCTTCTTGTCTATTAAGGAAGAGGCCTCCTAAGCCCTGCTCCACCAGAGGGCTCATCATCCAAGCTCTTTTCAGTGTCACCAACCCCAGCACCCCTGCCAGCCCCATCAACACCTTGGCTCCTCTCTGTTCGCACGTAAGGTCCGGTGCAGTGATTAACTGTGGATTTCTTGATTTCTCCTACTGGTTGTACATTCTTTGAGGACAGGAATGATGTTTTATTTATCTTTGTATGCTTGGCAATTTGGCACAGTTTTGGGTACCTGGCAGGTGTCTGAAATGGTCTGTTAAATAACATGCATGATGTAACATTTAACCAATGGAGGTTAAATTCAGACTTAGAAAGTTTAAGACTCTTGTCGAAGTCCCAAAGTGGTGAATTGGAACTCACACAATCCAACTCCAGAATCAAAATTCTTTGGAAAACTAAGCTGCTAACTGGGAAACCTGCCTTCTCTTCCCAAGCTCTGAGACAGTGTAGACAGCACAGGAATTCTCTCTCCCGAAGGGCTGTCCCCAGTGGAGTGTGAGTACAGAAGTACAGGAAACTATTCTGGTTCATCAATGTGCCCCACGGCTAGCGACTGCCTGACCAAGGCTGGGGCTCAAGAAACAGTGTTAAATAAATGTCCTACCAGCTTTTTAAAACACATTATTTCAACACTGCTTTCAATTTCTTCCATTTACTGGTCTATTAGTTTTCTATCATCATTTGCATTAAATGGAGCAATTTATATTTTCCTCAAAAACTGTCCATTTTATCTAGATTTTCACATTTATTAATATAAGTATCCTCTCATAATTTGTCATTTTCACTCTATTTTATTATCTTCAAAATGATTGTGATAATCATATTTTATGCTTTATTGTTAGTTCTTTAATACCACTTAGGTTGTTTTCTATCATCTCCTAAACTTTCTATGTTTTCTTTCAATTTTTCCTCTGTGGTAATATGAATGTGGCTTTTTAATTCTCCTCGTATAACTTTTGATGTATTTAAATATTATTTAAATTATATTCCGCAATGCATCAATTTCAGAAATTAAATTTTTTCTACTGATTCTCATTTATGAAAAAAGAAATTAATACTTTTATAAGTATAAGAATGTTATAGTCCCTGCCATGTCTGTCTTAATCCTTGGTATTTATTCATATAGACTAAAAATTTTATCTCAGTCCATTTGGGTTGCATTATTATAATTTTGTCACTAAAGTATATATATTTTGTTTTGAAAGTGAGTTATTAAGAAACACTTTCTAACTACGATTCAAAATCCAGAGACAATTTTTAAAAACATTGATAAATCTATAATATGCTACCTTTCACGTACAAAGGAAGAAATATAAGAAAATATACATGTATCTGCTCATTGTTAAAAAAATGTTTTATTTTATTTAATATGGTTAGCTTACATTTTAGAAGTATGTCAACATCTGTTGCAAGCAATATGGCAGATTAGATAATTTGACATGCCTGAAAAAAACAATTTTAAAATTATTTAAAAGCTGGATAAAGTATATTTCACAAATATTTTATAATGCATCGCTGGGCTGAGAAGAATGGAGGAATCCACAGAAATCTAAAAGGAAGCAAATAAAGGAACCCTGTCAGGTAAGCAAATCCCAAACTGTCTTTTTCTTGAGAGCATCAACTAAAGCCTAGATATAGAGTTGACGCTTGAACAACATGGGTTTGAACTGTGTGGATCCATTAATTTATTTCAATAAATGCCGTGGTCACATCTGCGGCTGATTTGAGTCTGCAGATGTGGACCCGTGGATACTGAGGGCCGACTGTAAAGTTATATGTGGATTTTCAGCTGCCTGGATGGGGCCAGGACCAGCAAAGGGCTATGGGCTCATCTTAGTTTGAAGGGTGAATATACTTACAGCTGCAAGGGGATTACAAGGAAACCAGATTATCTTGGATTTATTGCTGGAGGGAAAATAAAAATCTCCTCTGAAAAATAATAACTGCACATCATGTGGATTTGAGGCTTGAATCTATACCACTCAGTAGTCTGAAAAAAAATCTCAACTAGATAATTCGATTAAAATTGTCCTGAATTGATACTGCCTTAGGTGATTGACAAAAACAAATACATATCCAATCTCTAGAAATATAACAGGAAAGGAACTTCAATAGCCTCAAGAATATCCATTTAAAAGGGCCAAAGGAATATGATTTATGGTTAATAAATAAAAGGCATGAGCATATAAGTCACCATCGATGAAAGGCAGATGAAACAAAAGCCAAGAAACTAATTTCAGAAAGAATATGAAACAATACAAGAGAGGTATAGTTAGTCATATTTCAAGAAATAAAAGATAAACTTGAAAATATGTCCAGGGGACAAAGAAAAATGAAGGACTGAGACAAATCTAAAAACCACCAAAATGTAACTAATTATAGTCAATATATGGAGAGATAATATTTATCAACCTGAATTCTCCATCCAGCAAAAATATCTTTCAAGAAAGCAGTGAAAGAAAGATATATTCAGACACACAAAAATGAGAGAGTTTCTTTCAAATCAGCAGATTCTCGCTCAGGGAAGTTCTCCGAGACAGAAAAAAAGTGATTCCAAATGTCAGACCTGAGATATAAGAAGAAATGAAGAGCAAAGAAACTGGTAATTAGGTAGATATATCTAAAGAAACACCTCAGTGAACTTCAGACTTCAGACAGTATGTCTTCTTCCTATCCAGAGAAACCACTGGGTTAAGGAAGTAACGAGGGCCTCACTACCTATGTGGAATGCATAAAAGGAAAAATACAGTGAACAGAACACAGCCATTATCCCCTAAAATTATCCTCCCAGGGAGACAAGGTCTCTGCTTTCGTGAGGCTTATATTCTAGTGAGAAAGCCAGATAAGCAAATAATCGAACAAATCACAGATAAATATGTAATTACAGGTTCAGCTAAATTCTATGACGGAGAAGTATATGACATTAAGAAAGCATAGCAGGGGCTGCCCTGGTGGCGCAGTGGTTGAGAGTCCGCCTGCCGATGCAGGGGACACGGGTTCGTGCCCCGGTCCGGGAAGATCCCACATGCCGCGGAGCGGCTGGACCCGTGAGCCATGGCCGCTGAGCCTGCGCGTCCAGAGCCTGTGCTCCGCAACGGGAGAGACCACAGCAGTGACAGGCCCGCGGGCCCGTGTTCCACAAAAAATAAAAAAGAAAGCATAGCAGAGTGGAATTTGACTTAGGAAGGTCAGAAAAAGCTACAGTTTTGCTATGTACCCTGCTGCTCCTAGGGTTATACGGTTAAACAGGATACACTTGGCCCCTGAGATGCGGCAGAGAAAGGAGTAATGACCCTAGAGAGAACCACATAGAGTATATTAACTGACCTGAGAGGTTTAGAATAAGCCCACTAAAGCCTGAAAAGACTTGGCATCCCCCCTCAATTAAGCTACAAAAGGGAATGATAAGTAAAAGTGAAAGAATTAGAATTGATACACAGAGAACTACATTTTGGATTTTATAGATACAAAAGCGTTTTCTAAATCATAATCACGCAGAAGTATGCAAACAATGAAGTGAAAATTATAGCCAAGTGATTAACAGCATGGGGTTTGGGAATCTAAATCCAGGCTCCAAGAGCCAAGCACCGTTGGAGGTGCCCACACTGCAGACCCAGGCCTCGAGGCGCCCGCCGCTTTTCGACCTCTGCACACAAGGTCTCCCCGTTCTCCCCATTCTCTTTCACGTGGAGCAGAAGAGGGCCGACCCACCGTGGCAGCCTCGGCTTAGGGTTCATATCATTTCTTTTCAGGTAAACAGCTAGAATGCTGAGTCCACGATCCAGGTTTCAGTAGAGAATCTGACTGGTCCCCGTTTGGGTCACAGAGAGCTGTGATTGAAGGTCAGGGGTCACATGAAACAAACACGGCTGCCATGGCCAACCCCTGTGGGTTGTCTGGAGATGTTGGGGAAGGAGTAATGAGATGTGGACTATCACAGTTACATGATAATAAACATACCAGAAATCATAAAAATTATGGCAAATTATATAATAATTTTCTGAAAGGAAGTTTTGATTTTTAAGTACAAATCTCAAATTTTAGAAACAAATTTTTGGAATGAAGAGGAAAGAGATCTGTTTGCTATTTTAGTAGCTTAGCCATTCTAAAATACTACTGGTATGTAAAACATAAAGTATTTACAAGTGGGAGTAATTGTGCATAATTCAATTTACTAAACCCTCTTGTTGACTGTTTATGCGAAAGGCACTAGGAGAGATGCTAGGTGAATACAGAAATGAATAAGGAAAGGTCCTTGTCCTAAAGAGCTTTTAATCTTGTAACATAGATTATCACAATGCAAGGGGAAACGAGGACCGTGCAAATGGAGAGGATCAGTTATGAGCTAAGTCGTTCAGCCAATAAATACTTTTTGTGCAACTACTGCTGTGCTCTATTCCTATTAACATTTTATATAATATAAATATTATATAAATATTATACTATATATTTTGTGAGTTTTGATTACTCACAAAAACAAATATCACATTGCAAAAATACATCCCAAATCTCAAATAACAATACCAAACGCACAAGAAATACACAGTAAAAGTTTGCAAAATAACCTTGTAACGGAGTCTTATATATTTCGGCTATGAATATAGGTGTTATTGGTTCAGAACATTTTTCTAAAATGTTACATATGTGTTGATACCATAATAAAACTCAAGTGCCAGTAATGGAATGCCTCGAAATACTTTTGAAAGTGCCTATGCAAGCTGCACTTGACAGTGGACTGTGCTTGCAGTGAGTCAAACCAGAAACACAACACAGGGTCTGCCTGGCGCACCAAAGACTGGACCAGGCACCCCTGGGCTGCCCCATGCCACCAAACAGTCTGAGCCACGGCCACCACAGCTCAGGAATCTATACCTAGCAACTCCATCCCTGCACTTTGAGAGTCATTTAAAAACTATCTAAAATATTCACATAAAACGTCTGCTCTCGTTTTCTTCTACTGTGGATTGTGTGTGAAAAAAGGGCATAGACTGTCCCTGACATCCCAGCCCACAGTGATGAAAGAACTTCTATACCAAACAGTAAGTCTAGATATGCCATTCAGAAAATAGGATACCACAAACCAAAACCAAAACGATAACAAATATATGATTTTATGCCTAAATGTCACCATGTTGGCAAAATTCCCAACTGGTAATAACCACATATAGAAACAAAATACAAAATGAGCTTTAAGGTACTTAACTGTGACACATCTATTAAGTTGTTTGTAACATAACAGTTTATCTTTTTAAAGAAGCTTATAACATTCTCTTATCTAGAGCACCTGTATCTAAATTTAGATACTTACATTATTACACTCTCCAAGGAAATACAATGCAAATCCATCAGCTTTTGTGGCTGCCAAAGTAATAAAAAAGGAAGAAACTAATCTCAATGGAAGAATATAACACGCGTGAATTCTCTAAGGTGAGACCTCAAATACGAGTCTTTTGAATGGATTTGTTAGCAAAATTAACGGTCATGCAGTAAACTGAACAAAATAATTTATGGCTTTACTGAATCATATAATTAGAATATTAGCTATTGCAATTTTTAAGATGTGACACCCTCAAATGCATACAGCAATGTACTATGTAATAATACATCTGTCAAAATGTGAATATCAGAACTATTAGAAAATATTTTTAAAATTTGAGACTTACATTTAATTTTTAAAGTATTTAAAACTAGACAAAGGGATATTCATAATACTGGATAACCAATAATATAGGCATCAACCGGAAAGAACGATGTACATATGCTTACATCTCATCAGTGAAGAGAACATAATTTAACTTTATCTTCGGTTTAATTTTTCTACTAGGAGGAATATAAAACGTTTCTTACCAATTTTAATGATGCTACTCAATTCATAGAGGAGTAGTTGGTTGTCTCCTCCTGTATCCAACCGTTGTTCTATATAGCTGTTTAGTTCGTATACAACTCCCTGCATATTTGTATCTTGATACTATGAATTAAAAAAAGACATAATTAAAGATAATAAAATAAAAATTCCTTAGTTTGTAAAACATACTATTAATATATATGGCTTTATGTTAATAGCTATTCATTATGCTTTTATAGAGCGTGATTTAAATATTATGATCTACTATAAACACAGATTGAAAATTAAAATTGCTACAACTTACTCAGAATTATCTATAGACTCCATGCATGCTTATTTATGTTAAAACATCGAATGTTACAAATTACAATTTTGTTTCTGAAGTTTTATATTGATATATGATGTATCAGGCAACTAGATCAGTAAAAACATTCAAAAGTTTGCTAACTGAATGAAACATCCTAATATGCTAGAAAAGTCCCCCCGTGCATCGCACCGGGTGAAACACAGTTTATTACTCTCCACTCACTTGGGTCCACGTGGCGACCACTCTAGTCTGACCTCAACTCTGCCACTAGAACGAGATCAGGAGCCGCTGCCGTAGTAGCAGCAGCCCCGCTGCAAGCCCGTGGCCCTAGGCCGCACTGCGGTGCAGGGACAACAGCAGGTGGACAAAGGTCTGGGAAGAAGGTGGAAGCGAAACTGCTATAACCAGCACTGTGTCTTCTTCAAAGGGCTGAAAACAGTCTTCTAGTGAGCTTCCCTGCTACACAGCTTGCCTTCTTAAGCCTCTTCTCCTAACATCAACCATGGCGAACTTTAAAATAAAATAAAATTCTGTGGCTCAAAACACTCTTGGGGTTTTTCCCACTGTACTTAGAACAACAGCCTCCTCCCAGCGTGGCCTTCGCACTGCAAGGTGTGGTTATTTTCTGCCTCGGAATCCGTCTAGCCACCTCTCTCTCTCTCTCTCTCTCTCTCTCTCTCTCTCTCTCTCTCTCTCTCCCTCTCTCCCTCTCTCTGTCTTTGTCTCTGTCTCTGTCTCTCTCTCTCACCCTCTCTCTCTCTCTCTCTCTGTCTCTCTCTCTCTCTGTCTCTGTCTCTGTCTCTCTCTCTCACCCTCTCTCTCTCTGTCTCTCTCTCTCTCTGTCTCTCTGTCTCTCTCTCTGTCTCTCTGTCTCTCTCTCTCTCCCTCTCTCTCTCTCTCTCTCTGTCTCTCTCTCTCTCTCACCCTCTCTCTCTCTCTGTCTGTCTCTCTCTCTCTCTGTCTGTCTCTCTCTCTCTCTCTGTCTCTCTCTCGCCCTCTCTCTCTCTCTCTCTCTCCCTCTCAGCAGGCCTATTGCTTGCTGTTACTGTTGAACACCTGTGAAATGAATAAAGAATGGCTGAACCAATCAGTCAATCATTCCACAGACATGCGCAGCCAATCCTGACAACCTACTATACGTAGGAACACTTCTAGAAACAAAAAATGCTAGAGCATGAACAAAATAAAGTTCCAGTCCTCAAGGAACTTACATTCCCGTTGTTAGAGAAGAAGTAATCTACACGGTGTGAAGGAAGGCAGTGGTCACGGTGCAGAAAGGAGAGCTGGGATGGCTGACAGTAAATGCCTTTGGAGGGAGAGGGCTACCTTTTAAATAGGATGGTCAGGGAAGGGAAGGTTCAGTGACATGAGATATGGGGACAGACTCCAATGAAACTTAGAACCCGTAAGGGCTGAAGTCTGCCCATCAACCACCACCTCTCTTGGCTTCTGCCCTATTAACAGACTCAAGTTCCAGCAGGCCCCAGAAAATCAAGTATCAAGGATGACTTGTCAAGAGATGAATACACACCAAAGGGAATGGATTAGATTTAAGTATCGAGGATGACTTGTTAAGAGATGAGTACACACCAAAGGGAATGGATTAGATTTAGCTGATGTATAGAAACCTCGGAAACAAAGGAGAACGGAATAGGCTGGAGCTACTCGCAGGTGCTGGAACACGCTAGAATAAAGATGATGGTGGACCAGGCAAGTTTTTCATATGGGTGCAAAAAGCAGAAGTACTGGCTTCAGTGCGCCATTGCTTGCTTGGCTAAAACCTATTCCCCAAAATGGCTATGGCTGACATTAAATGAAGCTGAAAACCAGAACTTCCCTGGTATATATTCCAACCTTGGCAACACTGGAATGCTAGAGTGGATTTGTCCTGTACAACCTGTTTACCCATCCCCTAGCTATGTTCCACGGGCACTCCCTTCATCAAGGCCACGAAAAATGCACCCCGAGGCCACACCCGCCTGGCCTGTGTGAAGAGCTCTGCGGTGTGGGCCTCGGATGACTAGGGGCACCACCGCCCTCCAACAGGGTCCCCTGCTTCACTGAGAAGATGGGATCTTGGCGTCGAGGGGACAAGAGGCAGCACATAATCTCCAGAGGTAAGGTATTGTTAGCAAAATGGACAAAACTGAAGCTGCTACCAGAATGACCTGGCCAGCAGAGCTCTTTGACATTGGATCAAGCACTCGATCAGTGTTCCTGGAACTGAAATAGATAGGGCGACCTACTATTTTTTCATTTGTCTGGAGAGAGAAGTTCTGGGTTAAGCGAACAAAAATCTGACTTAATTACCACAGCAGGAAGTCAGGTACCTCAGTGAATTCCAGACTTGAGCCACTTCACAGAACTTCCTGAATAAAGCCAGGGGAGACCAGGTCCCCTCGAGGAAGGATTCTGATTCACAGCCCCAACTTCACAGTGCTTCTTCCTACATTCCCCAAAGGGGTCTGCTGTCTTTAAGCTGGGTAACTGTGCACTGGGCGAACGGGAAATCAGCAGAGTGATAGTGAAAACGTGCGTAAGAATCAAGAACACTTGAAATTCCGATGCCTACAAAACCTGACAGCGTTGTATGGGGTCACAAAAGCTTTTGTTGTTTCTTATCATCTGTAAAAGGATCCTATTTGAGCTATTCCAAGTTTTGAAGAACTCCAGAGAAAATATTCTACTCTAATATACCCTTTCTTCCTTACCGCTCATCAGAACCACTCATTCTATAACCCCCCCACCCCAAAGTCCTGGGAAAGAGCTTATCTGAGACTGAAGCCAAGAGATAGAGACTGAGTCTTAATGACAGACTTTGAACCCCTAGACCCAGCCATGCAAAAGCCTTCAAGCCTAAAATTCTATCCCTAGGCATTTCTTTTTCATGAATCAATCCATTCTTCGAATATACCCTCTTTTTGGTGGGGAAGGGATACTTTAGCTAGTTTTAAGGTGGGTGTTTAGTCACTCAATAGAGGAGTCCCTATAAAAATGATATACAGACTGACCCTTTTCTCTGACAATGTAATTCTGACAATAGGCCCTTTAAAATGACCAGAATGCAGTGCTGACATTAATGACCAGCTGTCCTCCATCTCTTTTGGACAGGAAATGGGTTGTCACACACAAGTGAGAACAAGAAGCCATTGGGGTTATGGACAGTTTATCATGAGATTTCCTGTCAAGTCTCTGGGCTTCATTTTTTTCTTTTGTGTAACAAGAAGATCGAAATATATTGTCTTTAAAATACCTTTCAACAGTAACCTTCTGTGATGATCTATGACCTCCATTTTGTTGTTGTTTATATTAAACTTCAAATTCTAATCTTGAATCTAACAGATGGGTTAGTACACCCTGTCTGCTTTGATAAGCAATGACAATTGCATAAGTCTCATAAGAGAAAAATGTTTAATTATGATTACTAAACTATACAAATGTAATATTACCTCTAAAATATTAAAGATGTACCTCCATAGTTAGTGGATCATTCAAACCATAAAACATTGAAAATTTTAAATTATGTATAAATGTGAATAACAGGAATAATTATTATTTGGTTCTTAGCCTTATGGCCATCTTGCTGGTCATGAGCCCTAACACGAGAGGGAAGGAAGACGCAACAAGTGGAGATGAACATCCAAAAATGTACTTCTCTTACGGAAACAACATGATGAAGAAAGTTTACTAAGGGATCGATTCCATTCAGTTGAATAAACTTTCAATTCTATATCTTGACTAATAGAAAATTACAATAGTATATTAATGAAGTTGTTAAGAACTTGTGTTTGCACAGCATTTTTAACTTCACAAAGTCCTTTCACCACTGCCTTTATTAAAAGGATCCATATAAAGTATATACTGAGTATCACTGAGACATTCCTCAATCAAGATGAGTTAGAACTCTAAGGTACAATGAGTTGGGCGGTATAAACCTTAGAATCAAACTGGACATGGCCAACCTCATTTTCTGTTCCACGCTGGTTTTCATGCAGTACTTGCTTTTCATTAGAGCAACCACTAAAACAATGGATTTGCAGAGATATGACTTCATTGACAGGACTGTAGTGACCTAACATTAAAACTGGGAACTATGTCAGGTTACTACTGAAACTGTGAGCTCCAGCAAGCTCTGACAGACGGTTTTGTTTCCCATGAAACAATGGGATGTCCTAAATCCCATTAGTATGTCCTGAATCATCCCTGTGGGTTTGTTGTGGTGCCTAACGGCATTTGGAACACAGTTTGGGAAGCAGGGGAACGGCCACTCTTTCACCCAGAGGGAAACAGTATTTTATGAGACACAGTGGTAATGAATGGAGAAGTATTAACTCTTGGTTCAGAAAGAAAGCTGAGACCTGGTCTCACCAGAAGAGTAAATGTCCTCAGACTTGCTAAAGTGAATTAGGTGTTGAAACACAGATTGGAAGAGTTTAGAGGCAATTCAAGAATGGAATGGGAGAGAGAACAAGATGAAGTCTGTGACGCCTGCTGGCGCCAGGAGCCCATGACTCCGTGAGGGGTTACTGACATATCTCAAAGCACTGCAACAAACACACTAGAAAACAGAGTGACATGGGGGTTAAGCTGGATAAGTACTTAAAAGCATGCAAAATGAGCTCTTAGTTTCCAGTATGAAGCTCAATGTTTGAATAATATCGTCTCATCATCATTCTTTAGATTTTTCCTGTTCCTTTTTTAAATTTACCTTTTTTTAAAAAAAATAACTTTTTGTTTTGATGTAATTTCAAACCTACAGAAAACTATAAGACTAGTACACGAAACTCCTGCATACCAGCAATTATTTACATTTTGTCATATTTGCCTTATCCTCTTGGTAAATTCTTTCCCTTCCTTCCTTCCTCCCTCCTTCCTTCTCCTTCTCCTCCTTCTTTTTCTCCTTCTTCTTTCTCTCTCTTGCTCCGTCTTTTCTATCTATCTATACACACACACATATATACACACAACAGTAATAAATATTTTTTTCTGAATATTTGAGAACAAGTTGGTATGCTCCTTTTACCCAAACCTTCAGTATATATTTCCTAAGAAAAAGAATATTAAGAGAATACACTGAATTTGTACACTGAACGTGAGAGACATAGTTACAATGCAGTTATCATAATCAGAAAAATTAACATTGCTACAACAATATTAGCTAATTGAAAATTCACATTCATAGAGAACAAACATGTGGACACCAAGGGGGGAAGTTGGGGGGGCGGTGGGATGAACTGGGAGATTTGGATTGACGTGTATACACTAATATGTATAACATAGATGACTAATAAGAACCTGCTGTATAAAAAATTAATTAATTAAATTAAAATTTAAAAAATTCACGTTCAAATTTCATACCTTGTCCCAATAATGTCTTTATAATTATCCCCCGCTCAGTGGTCCAGGTTTGAACTCCAGATCATATATGGCATCTAGTTGTCGTGTCTTTTTGGTATACTTTAATGTGGAACAATTCCACAGTGTTTCTGTGTTCAAGCCTTTCTTGAACTTGATGTTTTTGAAGAATATGGGCCAATTTTGATTTGTCTGATATTTTCTCAAGATTAGATTCAGGTTCTGTGTTTTTGGCAACAATACAATGAGGTGATGAAGCTAGAATACTATCAACCATCCTACATTTGCTATTTGGCATTCTACTGGGAAGAAGAGCTTTCTGTTTTCCCTCATTCATTCATTTACATGAGCCTGGACTCACAGATGCTTATTTTATTCAACATGTGTAATTAATATTAATTAATACTGTTATACATGCATTTTAATGCTCAAATTGTCCCAGATTTGACCAATGAGAAGCCCTTTAAGATATCTCCTACGCCCTTTTGACAAATTTTCATGATGCTTTCAAGACTTTCTTACTTTCTCATCAAATATTTTGCTAGCGCTTGAACCAGCCATTTCCGTTTCTTAAAAGAAGTCCTAGATCCTTTTAGTGGCAAATGACATTTAAAATCTAAGAGCTGGAGCTATATGTGCCCACTGTTGTCATTGCTTCTAGGCTTCTTATCAACACAAATATAATATATATATATGAGAGGGCCTTATGTAAATATATATATACAAATATGTAATTCTTTACTTATTTATTTATAAATACATGTAGAGTAAAAGATTAAAAACTATGAGTTCTTACTGATACTTTCAATTTCAACCAAACACCACAGTGCACACATTCTAATATTCCCCATTTCTATATCTGTAATTCCTCACCCAACAATGAAATATCTTACTGACAATGACTATAACATATTTACATATTTTCTCAAGCCTAGAACATACGGAAGTAGTTTCGGAATTGTTAAGCCATGTCACTGAAAATAGCAAACCTACTAAGTAGTTGTCAATATGTTTTAGATTTTTAGGTAAATGTAAGAAATACTAAAATATACAAAAATGAAATGTACAATTCATTAAGTTTTGACAAACAGATACATTCTTGTAACATATACACTAATTAAGACACACGAAATCACCATACAGGACTTAGTTGCATTTCTATTCACAGACTATCTGAAAAAGCAATTAAAATAACAATCTCATTTACAATAGTATGAAAAAGAATAAAATACTTAAGAATAAATTTAACCAAGGTGGTAAAAGATCTGTATGCTAAAAATTATAAAACATTGATGAATGAAATACAAGAAAGCACAAATAAATGAAAAGATACCCCCATACTCATGAATTTGAAGAATTAATATTGTTAAAATGTCAGTGGTATCCAAAGTGATCTACAGATTCAATGCAATCCTTATCAAAATTCCAGTGGCATTTTTCCTAGAAATAGAATAAAAAATCCTAAGATTGTATGGAACCATAAGAGGCCCTGAATAGCAAAAGCAATCTTGAGAAAGAAGAGAAAAGGTGGAAGCATCACACGTCCTGGCTTCAAACTATATTATAAAGCTATAGTAATCAAAACAGTATGGTACTGTCATAAAAACAGACACTTACCAAATGGAACAGAATAGACAGCCCAGAAATAAACCCATGCATATGAGGTCAACTACTCTTTAACAAGGGCAACAAGAATACACGGCATTGAAAGGATAGTCACTTCAGTAAATGTTGATGGGAAAACTGGATATTCACATACAAGAGAATGAAATTGGACCCTTATCATATGCCATACACAAAAATCAACTAGAAATAAAGACTTAAATGTAAGACCTGAATACTGTATTGCATATCTGAAATATGCTAAGAGTAGATCTTCAGCATTCTCACCCCACACAAAAAAAGAAAAAGGTAACTATGTGAGTGATGACTGTATTAATTAACTTTATTGTGGTAATCATGTTACAACATATATCAAATCATCACCCTGTATACTTTAGACATATACAATTATTATTTGTCAAAAAAAGAAAAGGAAAATAATTTTTAAAGTAAATGTAATTTTTAAAATAAATAATAAACATCTCAGCAATAATAATAAAGGTATAGAACATTTCATCTTTCTATAAAGTCCCTCCCATGGTCCTTCTTAATTAACCATTTTCCCACTAGAGTGGTGCCTGTTTTAAGAATTTTATGGAAATGGAATCACACAACATGAACTATTTTGAACCTTGCTTTATTTGTTCAACATAGTATTATTGATATTCATTCATGTTGGTGTGTGTTCCGGTAGCTTGTTCCTTTCTATTTCTGGTATCATCTGTGGTATAAATATACCACAAATTGTTTATCTGTTCTACTATTGTTGGATATCTGGGATGTTTTTTTTCCAGCTTTGGAATATTGGGAATAAAGCTGTTATGAACATTCTTGCAGAAGTCATTTTGTGAACACAGTTTTTCAATTATATTAGAATAAAGGCCACATGTAACAAACCAACAGCTAACATCATACTCAATGATGAAAAGCTGAAAGCATTTCCTCTAAGATCAGGAACAAGACAAGGATGTCCACTCTCGCCACTTTTATTCAACATGCTTTTGGAAGTCCTAACCACAGCAGTCAGAGAAGAAAAAGAAATAAAAGGACTACAAATTGAAAAGGAAAAAGGAAAACTGTCACTGTTTGCAGATGACATGATACTATACATAGAAAACCCTAAAGACACCATCAGAAAAGTACTAGAGCTCATCGATGAATTTGGTAAAGTTGCAGGATACAAAATTAACATACAGAAGTCTGTTGCATTTCTATACACTAACAGTGAACTATCAGAAAGAGAAATTAAGGAAAAAATCTCATTTACCACCACATCAAAAAGAATAAAATACCTAGGAATAAACCTATCTAAGAAGGCAAAAGACCTGTACTTGGAAAACTATAAGACACTGATGAAAGAAATTTAAGAAGACACAGACATTTGGAAAGATAAACAGTGTTCTTGGATTGGAAGAATCAATAATGTTAAAATGACATACGTCCCAAGGCAATCGACAGATACAGTGCAATCCCTATCAAAATACCAATGGCATTTTTCACAGAACTAGAACAAATAGTTTAAAAATTTGTATGGAAACACAAAAGACCTCGAATAGACAAAACAATCTTGAGAAAAAGAACAGGGCTGGAGGAGTAATGCTTCCCCACTTCAGACTACACTACAAAGCCACAGTAATCAAAACAGTATGATACTGGCACAAAAACAGACACAAAGATCAATGAAACAGAATAGAGAGCCCAGAAATGAACCCACACTTATATGGGTAATTAATCTATGACAAAGGAGGCAAGAATATACAATGGAGCAAAGACAGTCTCTTCAGTAAGTGGTGTCGGGAAAACTGGACAGCTACATGTAAAAGGATGAAATCAGAACATTCTCTAACACTATACACAAAAATAAACTCAAAATGGATTAAAGACCTAAATATAAGACCAGATACCAGAAAACGCCTAGAGGAAAACATAGGCAGAACACTCTGACATAAATCACAGCAATATTTTTTGGATCTCTTAGAGCAAAGGAAACAAAGGCAAAAATAAATAAATGGGACCTAATTAAACTTAAAAGCCTTTGCACAGCAAAGGATATCACTGACAAAACAAAAAGACAACTTACTGAATGGGAGAAGATATGATATGATATGATATGACTGATAAGGGGTTAACATCCAACATACATAAACAGCTCATACAACTCAACATGAAAAAAACAGCTCATACAACTCAACATGAAAAAAAACAACTGATTAAAAATTGGGCAGAAGAAGTGAATAGACACTTTTCTAAAGAGGAAATGCAGATGGCCAAGAGGCACATGAAAAGATGCTCAACATCACTAATCATCAGGAAAATGCAAATCAAAACCACAGTGAGGTATTACCTCACACTTATCAGAATGGCTATCATCAAAAATCACAAATAACAAATGTTGTTGAAAAGCAAACACTTGTGCACTGCTGGTGGGAATGGAAATTGGTGCAGCCACTGCGGAAAACAGTATGGAGGTTTCTCAAAAAGCTAAAAATAAAACTACCTTATGACCCAGCAATTCCTTTCCTGGGTATATATCCAAAAAAACTCAAGAACACTAATTCAAAAAGATACATGTACCCCAATGTTCATAGCAGCATTATTTACAATTGCCAAGATATCGAAGCAACCTAAGTGTCCATCAACAGATGAATGGATAAAGAAGATGTGTTATATATATACAATGGAGTACTACTCAGCCATAAAAAAGAAGTAAATTTTCCCATTTGCAGCAACATGGATGGACTTGGAGAGCATTATGTTAAGTGAAATGAGAAATAGAAAGACAAATACTGTATGATATCATATGTGGAATATAAAAGATACAACTAGTGAATAAAATGAAAAAGAAGCAGACTCACAGATATAGAGTCCAAATTAACGGTCACCAGTGGGGAGAGGGAAGCGGGGAAGGGCAATACAGGGCTAGAGGATTAAGAGGTACAAGCTATTATATTACATATAAAATAAGCTACAAGAATATGTTGTACAACATGGAGAATATAGCCAATATTTTATAATAACTATAAATGAAGTATCACCTTTAAAAATTGTTAATCACTAAACTGTATACCTGTAACTTATATAATATTGCACAGCAACTATACTTCAATAAAAAATAAATTTTTTAAAAAGTAATACTTAATTCTCAGAAAAAAATAGAAACAAAATTATACTAGGCAAATACATGACAGGGATATTCCTGGGTCAAAAAGTAAATGCATGTTCAACTTGACAAGAAAGTGGCAAACATTTTTCAATGTTATATATTAAAGATCAAGTTATCAAAATGATTTGAGTATTTTAGAGGAAAGTAAAGTATAAATATAGGTCATTTACTTCACACAAACACCACAGGCAGAAGAATTCTAACTAAGGATGAGCAATTGCAATGAACAGTTAAGAAAACCTGTGGCCTCAAAGGCATCGTGGGAGAAAAAGAGAACAGGGCTAGGAAAGAGGGTGCTACTGACCCTTTTGCAAATGCTTATTTTAAAAGTTTAGAAGTCCTCAACAGCAAGCAAGGGATTAGTAGATATTCATCCTGAGCCTATCCTAACACTAAGAGGAAGCTGCCTCGCTTGTCCTGCCACATAACTGAGTGCAGAGGGAAGGCTACACGTGGCGCTAGTTCAGAGGAAGCGTCTTACGAAAAGCTGCAAAGGATGGAGAAAACAGGAGGAAGGCAGGAGACCAACGAGCAGGACATGAGGACAGAATGATCACAGCTTACACTCACGAAAGACAGTAAATTCACGTTAAAAGCGGCGAAAGCAAGCAGGCTGAGAGTCTAGAAATGAGTGAGGCATTCTTTTGAAAACACATCATCAGCTCAACACAAGGACAGAAATAATAAAAACTAATATTCCTAGAGAACACTTAAGTTTTCAAAGGACTATTATTAACTAATTTAATTTAGGGCAAAAAGGTCCATGAGATGAAAGGGCTTTTCATAATAAAAATTTAATTTAGGAAGAATGACTCCAGGAGATAAAATAGTTTCAAATCACTCAAGATAAAATAGTTTCAAATCACTCAAGTAAAATAGATTCAAATCACTTAAGACTGCTAATAGAAAACAAATTAAGTTATCAGGAGAAGATGAATAAAGAGAAGGTTAGAGAAACAAAAGATGTATCTAAGGGCTTTACCTAGTAGGTATACTTCTGAATGTCAGTAAGTAAATAAGTCTTTTTAAACAAATATTTATTCACCAACGTGTCAAGCACTATTGTAAGTATCAGATAAGGCTCTAAGGCTCACGGAATTTAAATCCCAGTGAGGAGAAAGTGATAACCAAGAAAATATCAGCTTGTGATAACATCTATGGCAAAAATGAAACATATTTATGACTTTGTTGCCACCTTTAATGTAATAAACTGTGATCTAGGAGAAACTGGATTTTATGCACTACTCTTTGGCTGGATCATTACTATTTTCGTTTTTCATTCAATAAGGAAATGTGCACAAAATAATGGCCTTTAACTAGCCTTTGGTTCTGTGGCCAAGACCAAACTCTACTAAGACCGAAGAGCTTAATACTGTTTCTCCATTGTTAATACTTCTCAACATCTATATTCTAAAATTGAGTTGTGGTTGCCAAGAATGGTCTTAAAAAACAGGTAATAATTTAAAATCTTGTGAAAGAAGAATGTGTTCAGTTCCCATTTTTTAAAAGAATTATCATAATGGTTTGATATTGTTTTTAATCACCACCGTCATGATTAATAGGATCTGTATTCTTCTATACATCACTCATATATCATTTTATTATCATTGATCAGGAACAAACTTTAATAGACAGATGATTGGTATGTTTAATTTATTGTTAAGATTATGGGTTTCATCCTTAGTACAAGAAAACAAAAATCACTATCTTTGACCACCGTTTTCCAGTATGTAAATAGAATGAAATATTTTCGTATAGCAGATGGATGCATTCAGTTACATAGGGAAATATTTTGCAACTAGTTCTCTCAGGAAACCGAGGTGCTTAGAATTGATACTCCACATGGGTTTCTATGGCTATAGTTAATAACTAGTGGCAAAGCCTGTGAAATGAAATTTAGCTAAAACAAACAATGCCATGCTTTATGAGACATTTTCTTTTGGGTTTCCACAAAACTCAAGCTGGAGTGCCTGAAGCTATTTTGACCTGTGTGATCTGGAAAACACAGACTCTGCTTGCAGGCTTCCAGCCAGTATTCTTCGGGAAAGTGGGTGATTTTCCATCAGGGTGAGAAATACTTGTTGCGCTCTTTGATATTTAAAATTCAAAATGCCAGAATTTCACTTTACCTGATAGGAATGCTACATTTCTGCCCGCTCTGGCTTCTCTGTCCTACAGATATGCTGATAATCAATGGGATGGTGACCTGCCTGTCCTCTAGGGCCTTGTTTCTAAGTATCATATTCAACTGTCCAAACCCCACCTCTTAGCCAAATCCTGATTAAAGTAAATTATATATAGGGAGATTTTAGAAGACATGCTTTCTCTCTGCTTCTCCACACATTCTAAATTCTGTCCTTGGGCCACAGCACACGAGCCCTGTGATTATCAACTGGAGGCGGGGTATAGGTAACATGAAACATTACTCCAGATAATTCTGCCATGTGTCTACCTACTCTTGCTGTTTGTATATCACCTTCACTTACTGAACAGCGAACCACATTTTAATAGTATGTCTTTGAAATTTACTAAAGATGGATGTAAGATTATATAAACAGATTTGTACTTTCATGAAATTTAGTAATGATAATAAAAACTTTGTCCTTAAGAATAATTGACTGGTATCCTTCCCTAAGACATGTAAAAATAAATAAAGGAAACCTTATTTAAATTGGAATCAGTTAAGGGCAGAAGGGGGAACTCTCATGCAGACCCCAAACAGGAAGAGACTATCTTGCATCTCCAACTGGGAGAAGGCTGCTTACTACCTTAACTACCCAGTAGAAGAAAAGAAAATCTTCACCCCGCCCAGGCACAGCCCAGCCAACAAGAGACTGTCACAACTCAGCCAATGAAAAGACACTACACTCTGAACTCCCAGTTTCCTCCAGTGGACTCCTTGCTTATTAAGAGCCCCTCCAAACTTCCCCTTTTCCTCTGTAAAAGACCATTCCTATCCTTTGTCTGGACTTGCTTATAGTCTTTGCTATAACATTCTTATCCCAAATTGCAATTCTCTGCTACTCCTGAAAAAAACATACCTTGCTGGTAAAATAACTGTCTTTTATTTTTAAGGTCAACTTTACACAAGTGAAGCAACCTACTTTGGTTCAGTTTCACATAACTGGAAGTTAACTGCCTGCTTATTCATAGAAAAGTGCTGACTATTCCAATTTTTATTTCTCCTCTTCTGTTTCTTCCCCTATTTTGTTTCTTTGGTTATATTTGTTTTCTGATAACCAATTAACAATTCTTTTTAAGACTGATATGGTATAAAAAGAAATTGAAAGTGAGTAAATGGGAATTAGTTGCCAAGGAAAAGACTTGATGTGTCCTGGGGAGGCTGCCGAAGGTGGGTGAGGCCCCTTGGGCACTCAAGGGCTGTGCAGCAACCAACTTGCCCCCTGTCCCAAATCATCACGTTTTCTCTTCTCTACTGTATTATTTCCATTAGTGTATTTCTGTTGTCATTTATCCCATTTTTAAAAAGACAAACCAAACATTTTAAAAAGAAAATATCTCAGGGGTGGAGAGTGGAAAGTGGTAAAAGATAAAAACATTCAGTTATAAAATAAGTAAGTTCTGGGGATACAACGCACAGCATCGTGACTATAATTAATAAGACTGTATTGGATATTTGAAACTTGCTGAAGGGAGTAAATCTTACAGTTCTCACCACAGGAAAAAGACCTTTATAACTATGTGTGGTGGTGGATGTTAACTAGACCTATTGTGAGGATAATTTCACACTATGCACATATATTGAATCATTATGTTGTATACCTGAAACTAACGAAAGATTATGTGTCAATTATATCTCAAGAAAAATATCTCAACTCCCTATTTAGCTACCACCCTATTTCTCTTCTCTCTTTTAAGGCAAGACTCCGTAAAACAATTGTCTATATTTGCTGCCTACAATTTCTCTTCTTCCTCTCCCTTTCCCTCCCTCTCCTTCTCTCTCTCTCTCTCTCAAACTCAACCTAATATCTCCAGTAAAACAGCTCTTACTTAAGTCACCAATGACTCCACATTGCCAAATCCAGTTGTCAACTCTCAGGCTCCATTACCCTTGAAATACAGGCAGCATTTAACACACCGGTGATCATTCTCTCTGTCTTGACATAATTTCTCCTCCTTGCCAGGATGCACACACCCCTGGTCCTCCTCTTGCCCCTTGGACACCTCTTTTCAGTCTCCGTAGGTCCTCCTCCCATCTCAGACTTCTAAATGTTCTGTGCCAGGGCTGGCCTTTGGCTTTTATCCTCTCTTCTCAAACCACGCGCACTTCCTAGGTGACCTCATGCAGCCTCACCACTCTACACACCATCCTACACGCTGATGATTCTTAACTCGTCCATATTATTAAGACTTCTCAGAGTTATATCGCTAATCCAGATCATTTCCCTATACTCCAGACTTAAATATATCCAGCCAACTACTTAACATCTCTATTTAGAAATCTACTAGGTATCTCAGACTTAGCACATCTAAGACTAAGCACCCAGTAGTGACCTCTGTTTACCCCTCCTCCACACACACCTTGACCTGCCCCTCTGGCAAACACTCCCATCTAAGTAATAGCAACTCACCCTTCCATCTGCTCAGGCAAAACCTCGATGCGATCATTGCTCTTTTTTGTCTTTTTTTATACCAGACGTCTGATTAATCGGCAGTTCTTGTTCACTCTACTTTCCAAATATACGTAGAATTCAGTCTACCGAATCCAAACACTTCTCCCCACCTCCATCATCAGTCGGGTCTAGCCATCTTCATCTCTCACCAGGATTACTGCACTAGCCTTCTACCTGCCACCGCCCTCGGCAACGAAAATGCTGCCGAATTTATTAAGATTTCTGCACTTACGTTTGCACTAGTAAAACTGGTCAATACTTTTTCTATTTTGTATAATGCTCTAATTTTTGTTTTAGGAATAAAATTCTGTCTTGAATGAGATAAGTTATTTTCTTAGCTTTGGAAATACATACTTTATATTATGTAGGAATTTTCTCCTTTTGTATGTTTGGTGGAATTATCCAGTAAACGCTTTTGGGCATCATGCCATTTTAGGGGGTCTTTTAATAACTTTTCAGTTTTTTTTCGTTGGTTAACAACATATTTAGGTTTCTTAACTCTTTTTCAATCAATTTTAATAATTTATAATTTCCTTAAAATTTCCCATTACATCTAATTTTTCAAATGCATTAGTATCTACTATTCCTTATTAAATTAGTAATAATCGCCCTGTTGCCTATACTATAGTTACCTTTCCTTTCGAATTCCTTAATATTTGTTATTTTCTTATTTCTTGAATAGATTGCCAAACACAGCCTATTTTATTGATCTATTTAAGAAAATATATTTTTCATTATTAATCAAGCCTGTATTTTAAATTGTGGGCCATTAATTTCTTTTCATTAATTCCCTCTGCTTTTAAAAAGTTTATTTTTGGTGTTCTAGAAATGAATATAAGAATATAAATTTTCATCCTATTGCATACCTTAGGTTTGGTAGATTTTGTCCGCATTTTACATTTGAGCCTTTTAAAAGTTATTTTTTTAAAAGGTCACCCAGATGAAGAGTGGCAAAGTAGAAATTCAAATCTAAGTGTGATTTACACTATACCAGAGAAGTTCTTTTGAATGTATCACACGCAAAAGACATAGAGATGCAATTCACACAAAAAGAAACATAGTTAACATATGGCAATATGTTTATTTGCTTTAAAAAATATATTAAAATAGTGGCATGTCATTTACACAAGAAGAGATATAATTGCTAATCAAACTGGGTTAAAATGAAACAATAATTTGATAAAAAAACTTAACAATGTATATTAATTGTCATAAAATATTTGTGTCCTTTGACCAAGTAGCCTCGAATCAGTGTTTTTCCTCAGGACATATTTCATAAGACTAAAACTGCTATATAAAAATTAGAATATAATGAAACACGTCTATAGCATTTTGAGCGACAAAGTACCCACGAGTTCTAGACCTGGCTAAATTTGTCATATTCTAGCACTCAGGACCCAAATACTCTTCTTATCTTGTTTTCTCTCTCTCTTCCTGTCAGAAGCTGGAACCACTTAACAACAACAGCAACAATAATAGTGAAATAAAAGATTAACTTTGCTGACTAGATGAAAACAGATGACACAGATATGACAGCTACCACATCCCTCTAGATCCCCTCCTGCCTCAACCTCTCTGACCAGGGCTCTTTCCTGCACTCATTCAGTTCTGGCCCAGATGACCTCCTTCTGTGACGCGAACCTTCCTGCCTCTGGGCCCTTGCACTTGCTGTGCCGTCTGCCTGGAGTGCTCTTCCCGCAGTTCTCAGCATGGTTCCCTCCTTCCTCTCCCATAATATTTCCTCAATTATCCTCACTCACACCCCTAGCACCACATCCTCTGTCCTGGCTTTGTCTCTACAGTTAAGACCGCTCCTAATCCACCACCACTCTCTATCAGCTCATTCTGCCTTATTCTTCTAGGTACTTATCATAATATTTATCACTGCCTGATATATAAAAATTAAAAAAAAAAAACTTGCAACTGTCTCCACCACCACCTTCCACACTATGATAACTGGAATACTGTTTTGCACTGTGTCCCTAAAACCTAGAACAGTGCCTGGCATATAAATGCCCAAGAAATACTTGTCTATGGAATGGCAGGTAAGGAGGAAGACACGGAGAGAGGGAGGGATGGAAGGAGAAAGAGAGGAAGAAAGAGGGGACGGAGAAAGGGCTTCAGACTTATAGATCTGACTTGACTTCATGGAAAAAACATCTTCCATTTCTGGATCAATAACCAGAAATGTCCTATAGTTTCTTGGAAAAGCTAATTCTCCCTAAACCCTATTACAGATACATAGTGTCTGAGGGCTACCTGGCCCACCTCGTCTTATCAGGGTCAAGCCACAGTTGGTCTATAATGTCATGGCACTGCCTCCACCTTCTAAAAAATGTGTTAATAATGCATACTTTGTCCAGAGAATGTCAACCCAGACCCTAAGGAGGCCAACGGGGAAAAAAAATTATTTTAAGTGAGTGTGTCTCACCGGGAAAGACAGAACACAGTCCCTCTAATTAAAGAGCTCTCGTATGGAGTAGGGGGTATAGCCTTTTTTGAGCTGCTACAGAAGTCAAAACAATACTAGTAGATGGCAATTAAAGAGAGATTGTTTGGCGCTGAGTGAGAAAGTATGTCACAATAACCGGAACTGCCCGGAGGGGTAAGAACCTGCGTCACTCAAGAGCGTGCTTTTGACAATGGATGTGCCCTGTGGCCAGTCACCATTTACCAAAAGTTTGCACTAGGATTTCTAAAGCTTAATTTTAACTTAAAACATTGGTATACTATTTTATAATGCAAATTCTATGTATCAGAACTGACCAAGATCTGGGGTATATTCAGAAAAAAAAAAAAAAAAAAAAACAACTTTTAAAGATCCTAGCAACTGATACTATTCTAGGTTATCAGTTCATATAATTATCATTTCTCACCGGGAATTGCATTTTCTCCAAATTCGGTATAAAGTAAAAGAATTTTATAAAATAATAGCAAAGAAAAAATGACTATGTATAGTTTATCATCATTTCTAATGGGCTTAAAGATAGTGTGTGGTATTGCCTGCATCTCTTCTCTCTTCACCCGGAAGAAGGCACTGGCATAGTAAGAAGTAGGTGGCAATCTGAATCCAAGATGTCTTGTGGCGATATTTTGCATAACTATAATATATAGAAATGCATTCAATTAAAAAGTCTACTCCTTGTCTATATAGCTGTTCTCCCCAAAGAGAACCTGGCTTATAATTGAAAGAGTGAGCTGCAGTAACAAAATCAGTTATGACAGACAGTATGGCACAAAATCTTTAAACTGGGGGACCCTCCCTGGAGGCGAAGGGCGAGTTCCACCAAACAGGTGGATAGAGTTAATATATTGAAATAAGCAAGGTATCAGAAGGGCAGCAGAACAGGGTGTAAGGAAAACCCGGGGTGGGTTGAAACCACCTTTTTGGGCATCTCTTTTCCCACTTCTCTCAAAAACAACAACAATGTCTAAAATCTTCTGAAGGCTATAAATGTTAAATTGCGGTCAGGGGTTCCCTATAAACTAAAGTTATTCTAAAACGAGAATATTGATGAGTAAGTTGTAGTTTTTTTTCCTACTGTCCTGGTTTTACAGACACCTGGTACTATCTCAGAGATCTGAGATAGTAGCTTTGCCAATATCGACACCCCAGTATCTTCTGACTGCCCAGGTCCACTTGTGAGAATCTTCTTTTATCCTCAAACATGCCTTTTCAGCCATTTCTGCTGCTCTCAGTAGCTGTAAAAATTCCAGGCTGATCCCTCTGCCCCCTGATATACCTCGAAGCACTCAGTCTTGGGAACTTTCCAGGTGTGAACCCTGTAAATGTGAAGTTAATAGTGCATGTACCCAGGAAAACCCTGAGACTTACAGAAGCCTTAAGAGTCTGTTAGGTTGCTAGGGACAGAAGGAATTCTGCCCAGTCTCCAACGATGGTCCTGGTCATTTTAAAGATTCCTTTCTACAGATAATCAAAAATAAAGGAATAGATCTATATATGTGATCCTAACAGCAGTACTTCAGTTTATATCTTATGATAAAGAGTGATCTCTTACATAAGGTTGCATCAGATACAATTCTGATTATTTTCAACATTGAATCCACATTTTAAGATCTTTATCTGTAAACAGGATATATAGTTAAGATTCTTTTTCATTTGTAATTACAGAATTATAATTTTGTAGCATTAAACATGGCATGCTAAAATGCTCTCAATACTCATTTCCCATAAGCTTTTAAATTTAAGTCTCATAACTTTAACACTAAGTATTTCTCCTGAACGTGAGAACGGTGCATTTAGTATTTCTAAAAGTACTGAAGAATATCACATCTTCAACTCACGAGTAGTCACCTTTTGTTCTCCCAGAAAGAAGGTACATGAACTTAAAGACAGGGTCAGCCCGGTAGCACACGTGCAAAGCCACTGAGCAGGGGACGGTGAGGAAGCGGCCTGAGCATTCCGTCGCCACATGGGAACTCGGTGTCAGTGCTGCCTTATCTTATGGTTTTTCAAGAGAAGCCAGAAATCCAATCTTAATATGCACTCTCTCAATATCTAAATGTTGGCCAAAAATTCAGAAAACTCCATAAGCCTGTGCAGGCCAAATGGAACGCATCTGTTAGCTGTATTCAGTTTGAGGCCTCCAATTTCACACCTCTCTCCTCACTGGATTTACTCCATGCTGATGAGTGATACGTTGGAGAGGGCACTCACTTTTTGTAATTATTCTTCTAACACTTAAAACACGTTAGAGCACTGAAAATATACAAAAGGATTTGTTTCCTATATTGTGGTACCAAAAATGACATTCACGTTACTTACCCTGCTGACTTCCTTAGGGGATGATTCATCTGGGGGATGGAGAAGGAAGGGAGAAAAAATACAGTTAGAAAGTCTGAGTAGTTTCTGAAATACAGAACATGTCATTCACGCTCAATAAACTAGAAGGCTATTTGCAATGCCTCCGCTTGTGAAATCTAGGAATTTGGTTTTAAAACTCTATAAAAGTTAAACAGTAAGTTTAGAGCTAGATGTATGTATTAATTTTGGAGGGAAATGAAATCACACAACAGTTTGCCAGTCGTTTTCAAGATTACCTTTTTAGAGATTCTAAAATGGTAGTACCTGCAAATATGGCTACCCTGTGGTTTGTCAAATACACGTACCTAGAAAGGGTTTGTAATATTTGCAATATTCTAAATGACACAACCCACATGAATATCTCAAATGGTCACTGACACTTGTGCTGTGAGGGTTATTTGCAGCATTTCTAATTTGCTGAAATAAGACATGTGCCTGCATGGCACCCTGGTTAAGGCATGAAACACACCTATTAATGGTGCTGCTTTGTACCATGGATCCCAGGAGTTGGCGGGGGGGGGGGGGGGGGGGTTGTACCAGCATGTCAGCATTCTTTACTAGTAAAATCAGACTCATGGACTGACCTGGTCTAGTTGAGGCCCTCTGAAGGGCTCTCCCCACGAATCTGGCTACAGGGCAAGAATATGCCTGTGTCCACCAGCAGGGTACAAGAAACAAACTGTCCAAGACTCCACTTTAGGTCCACTGGTTAAGAGTATCCCATGCCCAGAAACTGGCTCTGACCCAGAGAAAAGGTGTTGATATGGCCCTTCCAGAGGAAGGGTGACCGGAGCTGGGCCTCTCCAGACCGCTCACATGGAGGCAGCCTTTAATTTCATGCTGTTGCTATCTTGTGTCTTGTTTAGCAACCAAACCCTCTCTAACTACCACCACCAGCACACACTTAACACAGCAGATTTCTAATGTATTCTACATCACCAAAAAGCACAGCCTAACCTATCTCAACACTGACAAAGTTCACAAGCCCAGACAGGGCTGTGATTCTTCTTTCTCCTTCAATATTCTTATTAACTAAACCACTGAGTCCTTTTGTTTCCTCTTTTTTCTTATCTTTCTCAGATTTACTGCTTACCATCCATTTCCACAAATAACATTAAGTCTAGTTCCAAATCACCTATCAACCAGTAACCTTTAAGCTGATCCCTGAATCCAATATCTGCCCTGGCAATCATGCCTACACACACACACACACACACTCACCCACCCAGTTTATCTTTCAAAAATATCCCATCTATCATGCCCCTTGGATGCTTCATAATTTAAAGTAAATTAGACTTCAAAACTTGCTGCATGTTGCCTTTACCTGGGAACCTTTTCAAAATTAGCAAGCTTGGGACTAACAGATAGTAAGCGCTCAATAAGCAGTTCCTATTTTTTTGTATTACTGTATTAATACATACTTGCTTATATATTTTTCTTATAATTGTTCCATAACGGTTTGAGCCTTGCATCTGATTTCCCTAAGAATGTAACCATGTTATAGGAAAAACATTTATTTTACCTTATACACTGAAGTCACATCATAGAAACATTTTCATTTATTCTTTAACTCCTAACCTCTTATTCTTTTCTAAACCTCTCTGAAGATGGGACTCTTCGATTTAATCATCACAACAAATTTATTAACAGATTATAAAGTTGTAGAGGCATATATGTTTTAAATTTTTTTATTTTTATCTAAGAAATTCAATGAACAGGGTTGAAAAGTCAAGGTTGATTAAAACATGCAAAGGAAAGCAGCAGCTGTGTGAACAAGTTTACTGTGGGACTGAATGGAGTTTTCAAGCTGTGACCCTTTGGCACCTTCCACTCTCCAGTCATCGGTACGATCTGAAAGTTAGTTCAAAGGAAGAAGAGCTCGAGTGTCCAGACATCTGTACATAAATGTCCCCTTTGTTTTTTCCTTTAGTTTTGCTTAGTGCTTCTCAAACTTGAGTGTGCATAAGAAACTCTACTGATAAGTATTTGTAAAAACCAATTTTTTTCTTGCTTTATGGACAGAGTATTTGAAAGAAAAATGCTACCTATAACTTATTTCTGGATTTTTCACCTTATGTACAGATTTAGAAATAAATCATCTATCTCTTCCTCTAACTTAGAAGCCAAACAATTTTTGTTAAATGAATGTCAAGTCCATTACGTTTAGGGAACATGGTCTTTTAGCTGAGGAAATTAATGGGTCCAGTGAATTTGTTAGGATAAGGGAAGCTTCCTTCCTATTTCCTATGCTTGGAATTCTCATTTTGTTGAACTCTCTTGCCCAAGGCAAGTTTCAGCATGTTGCAGACAATCCATTCACTTTCCCGTCCACAATGGAGAGGACAGGATGACCGAATAGCAGAGGTGGCACAGCTAGTGGCTCAGAGCGTGCACTGCGGTCAGAAGCCCACATGGCCAGTCACTTGCTGTCTTACTTTTTGGCAAGGTGTCTGGCTTCTTTTGCCACCTTATAAGCCTGAAGTGAGACAACATCTTATCAATATAATTTGATACTGAAAAATAATTTTTTCCACAAAAACATTTTCAATGTAAGGTTAAGAGACCACAACTTAGAATGATTCCTAAGAACCCACAACTCTGGAACGTCTCTGTACACCTCCAACACGTACTCCCAGCTAAACTGTCTGAGTGGCATTTCACATGGTTCAGGAATGAAGCTCACTTAAAAGTGAAGGGACAGGCAATCATGGAAAAGAAGGAAACTGCCACGGATGGGAGATTTTGAGTCCTTCATGAGCATCAGATTAGCAACAAAAATGTTAGCAACAGCAGACGCTAATTTTTATGTGGCATTAGGGTTCTGTAAACATTTGTTTATTCAAGAAATGTGTACTATGGATCCATTATGTGCCAGGCATTTATCCCTGTTCTCAAGAAGCTTAAATTCTAGTGGGAAGAATAAACAAGAAAAAATTTTAAATAATTTCAGAAAGGGAATACTGATGCTTGTTAAAGAGAAATTTATTTTTTTTTTAAAAAAAGAAACCGTCTTCAATGTAAGCATCGTTTTAATAATTTTTTAAAGCCTTAGGAAGAATAGCTCATGCAACAAAAAATCCCCTGGAGGATTTCTTAGTAAGTACATCTTTCAGCAAGTACTTAATTTGGAATATTTTATAAATCCTTATAACTGTGCACATATTTGTACGTTGTTTTTTGTGATCAATTTTGATATTTCTTATATGAAATGGGATTTCAGGAATGAATCCAAATTTATAAGTGGAACTTAAAGGAATTTACATTATGATGACTGATTTAAAGGTCTGTGTCTGCTTCTAATATTCGTCTTTACTCTGGTGTTTAGCTTTGAAGTAAGAGCTCCAGAAATACAGAGTAGACAAAAATTCCACTAAAACTCATATTCTTTAGAATCAATAAGAAATTATTAAATTTTCTTACTATTTGAGCCATGAAAACTATAGACAAAAGTGAATACCATTAAAGAAAAACAAAATGTGATAAAGAAAAATAACAAATAGAATAACAAAATAAGTTTAATAAATTATTACAGATCTAAAAAAGATCCATTTAAAACCAAGCATTAAAGAGTTTTGATTGACTCTTATGATCCTTAAGTATTTTTATTCTTTGTTGATCTTTTAAAATCTTCCTACTGAAAAAGAATACATTTTTTTTACAATAAAGAAAACAGATTCAACATAATCCAAGACTGCAGCTGCTAAAAATGTTGATGAATGTTTATGTTTATTTATTGACATGAAAAATTGTCCATGATTTGGTTAAGTTAAAATATAGGTATATGTATTTAATCTATAAGTGTATGTAAACACATACACATTTTATAAATTATATACATAGACACACAAATTGGTTTCAATTACAAATTATTTTTTCTTCAGTATATCATGTTACAAGTCTGAAATGAAAACAATTATGGTCGTGTATAATTTATACATGTATAAATGTGTTTTAATATTGTTAAAAAGAAAACTTTTTAGATCGATTATCATTTCCTTGAACTACAATATACAGTTATTTGGACTAAATCTTCCACAGTTAAGTTCTCGGCTTTCAGTGCTCACCCTGTAGCATAAGAAAAGAAGTCTAAGAAGTCACCCATTGATACTATGTATCCAGAGAGGAGAAACAGTGACCACAAGATAGAGAACTTGGGGATCATTGCAGAGATGTCACTGCACCTCAGTCCTTCAAGATTATCCATCTCACTTTGCCTTGCAGTCTCTGCAGACAATGTAAATGGAGCATACTTGTCTTCTCCTTGTGGGAAATGCATATTTCCCATGAAAATCAATAAACCAGCCATCTTTTATACAAACTTTCGTCTCTTAGGAGCTGGTGTGGCTCCATTCAGCCTCCTCCAGCCATTTCTGGCACAGCTACGGAGCTTGTCTAAAGACAGCTATGTGTCTTCTAACAATGCAATCTTAACGACTCAATCCACAAATATCTATCAGATGTCTAATACGTGCCAGATACTGAATAAATGTCTCAGTTGGCTCAATCATACCAAAAGGGAGGACTTAAATTCCATGGCTTTGAGAGCAAACAAAAAGGCAGCCTTTGACCCTAGTTGGTGGCAGGAGCCACCTTGCAGTCATGAGAGGAGTCAACCCCAAACAATAACCCAGCAAGGGCAACAGAGGAGAAGGGGAGGCGGGCACAGAGCATTGGGCAGAAGGAGAGGGCAGCTGGGGGAGAGGAAAGAGAGAAAAGCTGGATTTCTGGAGACATTTCTAACCCATTTAATCAGCCAACCTTGAAGACTGCCTTACCTAAAGGCTTCTTCATATGTGAGACAGTTTATTTCCCTATTGATTAAGCCAATTTTACCAGGTGAAACAGAAAGCCCTCAAAAGGAAATGAGGAAAGGAAACGAAGGAAATGTAATAAAATGTTAATAGGATATTACTTTCATATCATTAAATCAATACATCATTATTTAAATTAAAATCTTCAGAAAGCTCTCCGATTCTTACCAAAAATAAACTAATCCCTTTGCTTAGGATTCAAGTCCTCACAATTTGGTTCTATTTTTCCAACTGGAATCTGTAACGACAGGACTCAACTGGTCTTACTAGAGCCCCAAATATGCTTTGCTCACTCTTAACTCAAAATCTTCATACCTTCCAACAAGAAGTATTTTTTGAGCACCTACTCAATAACTAAGTTCCTGGCACTACCCTCGGTGCCTACAATATATCTGAGAACAAAAAAAGACAGTAAGCCCTGTCCTCCTGAAGCTTTATTCTAAAGGCAGGAGATGGTCCATGAACATGATAAATAACTAAATTATACAGCAAGCTGGAAGTGGTAACAAAATAGACCAGGTTAAGAAGGATCAGAAAGCAAGGGGGGAGTGGCTGGGGGCAGGTTGCAGAGGAAAGTGTGGTTAGAGAAGACCTCCTCCAGGGGATGGGCTATAAAAGCATCTAAGGAAAAGGGAAAAGCATTCCATGCAGAGGGATCGGCCTGAGCAAAAACACTGAGGCATGAGTGTGCCTGCTGTTTCCTCAAAGTTGATTCCTCCCTCTTCCCACACATTGAAGTCTCTCAAGACTCAGCTCAATTTGTATCTTGTCTCTGAGGCCCTCTCAAAAGCACACAGGCCCACTATATATCTTCCCTCAGAATTCTTACACACTCCTTTCCTGTGAGGAGAGCAGAGTGCTACATTAAAAAAGAAGAGAGGCTTAGAGTCCAAAGAGATCTGTTTTCAACTCTCAGCTTCACTTACAAACCATACACGGGCTCCTTGACCTTCCAAACTTGGTCATCTCACACGTATAAAATGAGGCAACTTCAGGAGGTGCTGGGATCAGGTGAGATAACGTACATAACGTTTTTGCACAGAGCGGGCTCTCAAAAAATTGCACTTTTCTTTCTCCGCCTTCAACCTGGCGTTGACTACATTCTGCTTTGTGTGGATAACTATATACATACGAATGACTTAACTTCTTCACTGAATATAAGTTCTTGGAGGCAAGAGACCACGTCTAACATTTCTTTTACATCACTGGGGGGGGGGGAGGTGAGGCGTCTCAAAAAATGATTCTTAAATGGTTAAGATATAGAGTCTTTTGCATACAGACAGCAATGTTGTGGGAAAACATTAGGAGATTGTCACCTTTGCCAACGGTTTAAAATCTCGTGGCCTAACTATTAAACATAGTGCTCAAATCACTTCACTTTTCTTATGCTTCTTACTTCAATTTTCTAACGCTAAAAACCAGGAATTTATGGAAGAATATGAGCCATGTAACCAAGACCAGAAGTACCAGATTGATTGATTTTTGCCAATAAACCCTCTATTTTGCAGTTACTGATGAGGAAACATGAAATAATCTACAAATCACTAAATAATTGGACAGTATAAAGAACTATATACTTATTGTAGTCTTGGTCAAAAAGGGGGGGGAGGAAATAATAAGTTTACAAGCTATATCACAAAACAGGAAAAATTATATTTTTCCCTGAAGGACTGTAACGATTTTCAGTAACTTACAGAATCACATTTTCTAGCGCACCCCATCGTAGTCTATTCTTTGCATTTATTTCTATATAAACAGAAGGAGACCATTCCTAGTGAGAGTCCATGAAGCTTTCCAATTCTATAAATGAAAAGTGATGGCTTAAAAAGGCATTGCGTGAATTTCAGGTGGTCTTCTGTATATAATGTAATAACTTACCAAGTACCTTCCTTATACTTATAAGTATATATATATAGAGAGAAGCAAAGTTATCATTAAACAATCATTAGGTATCATTAAACAATCACTTACTATGTTTCTCTCCATTTCTATATGTTGCGTTATAGAACTTAGCTATCTCTAAATGTCCTGGAGCTGTGTGGATTCTGTGTCTTTGAACTCTGCTTTGGTATCATGTTCGTGAGCAATAACTCACTGTAAGGTTCACCATTAGCAACCTGAGCAACATCTCTCCCAGAGGCAAATGGCAGAGCTGACCTTAGTTTCTCAATTGATAACATGTGAGCTGTTGAAATAGAGAAGCAATTCTATCATTCTGACAGAAGAAACCAAAGTAATTAAATGTAAACTCTGTTACCATTTGGAGAATTAGTCACCTTTTAGCATGGGAAGTTCTATACTCAATAATGTCTTCCAAAATTCATAGTTTCAAGTAACTATTTAGAAACAGCTAAGGAACTTAAAAATTTATTATAATACATGATAGGTAAAAATTATAAATAAAAAATTATTGAGGCTTCCTAAAACTCTTACAATATTTTGTGCCTTTAAAAACATATCTTTATAATGATGCTTCAATATTGAGGATGTGGGGATATGAGAAATCCAAAGCTTTCTTATCATATTTATAAAAATAATCAACAAAAAAGGGCTTAGCATCAAAGTCTACATGGTCTAGGAGTTTTCTGAGGATAGGGAAAAAAATCCCAGAATGTATTGATCACCTCTAGATTTCCCAAATTCTCTGGAGCATACAAGATTCCATGAAATTTGGACATCACACACTGCTATGTCAACAGAGATCTTTTTTTCCTTTTAACATCTTTATTGGAGTATAATTGCTTTACAATGGTGTGTTAGTTTCTGCTGTATAACAAAGTGAATCAGCTATACATATACATATATCCCCATATTTCCTCCTCATTGTGTCTCCCTCCCGCGCTCACTATCCCACCACTCTCGGGGGTCACAAAGCACCAAGCTGATCTCCCTGTGCTATGCAGCTGCTTGCCCCTAGCTACCTATTTTACATTTGGTAGTGTATATATGTCCATGCCACTCTCTCACTTCATCCCAGCTTACCCTTCCCCCTCCCTGTGTCCTCAAGATCATTCTCTATGTCTGCGTCTTTATTCCTGTCCTGCCCCTAGGTTCTTCAAAACCAGTTTTCTTTTTTTTTTTTTTTGGGGTTCCACATATATGTGTTAGCATACGGTATTTGTTTTTCTCTTTCTGACTTACTTCACTCTGTATGACAGTCTCTAGGTCCATCTGCCTCACTACAAAGAACTCAATTTAGTTTCTTTTTATGGCTGAGTAATATTCCATTGTATATATGTGCCACATCTTCTTTAACCATTCGTCTGTCGATGGACACTTAGGTGGCTTCCATGTCCTGGCTATTGTAAATAGAGCTGCAATGAACATTTTGGTACCTGACTCTTTTTGAATTATGGTTTTCTCAGGGTATATGCCCAGGAGTGGGATTGCTGGGTCATATGGTAGTTCTATTTGTAGTTTATTAAGGAACCTCCATACTGTTCTCCATAGTGGCTGAACCAATTCACATTCCCACCAGCAGTGCAAGAGTGTTCCCTTTTCTCCACACCCTCTCCAGCATTTATTGTTTGTAGATTTTTTGGTGATGGCCATTCTGATGGGTGTGAGGTGATACCTCATTTTAGTTTTGATTAGCATTTCTCTAATGATTAGTGATGTTGAGCAGCTCTTCATGTGCTTCTTGGCCATCTGTATATCTTCTTTGGAGAAATGTCTATATAGGTTTTCAGCCCATTTTTGGATTCCGTTGTTTGTTTTCTTGATATTGAACTGCATGAGCTGCTTGTAAATTTTGGAGATTAATCCTTCGTCAGTTGCTTCGTTTGCAAATATTTCCCCCCATTCTCAGAGTTTTCTATTCGTCTTGTTTATGGTTTCCTTTGCTGTGCAAAAGCTTTGAAGTTTCATTAGGTCCCATTTGTTTATGTTTTTTTTTATTTCCATTTCTATAGGAGGTGGGTCAAAAAGGATCTTGCTGTGATTTATGTCATAGAGTGTTCTTCCTATGTTTTCCTCTAAGGGTTTTATAGTGCCTGGCCTTACATTTAGGCCGTTAATCCATTTTGAGTTTATTTTTGTGTATGGTGTTAGGGAGTGTTCTAATTTCATTCTTTTACATGTAGCTGTCCAGTTTTCCCTGAACCACTTATTGAAGAGGCTGTCCTTTCTCCACTGTACATTCCTGCCTCCTTTATCAAAGATAAGGTGACCATATGTGTGTGGTTTATCTCTGGGCTTTCTATCCTGTTCCATTGATCTATATTTCTGTTTTTGTGCCAGTACCATACTGTCTTGATTACTGTCATTTTGTAGTATAGTCTGAGGTTAGGGAACCTGATTCCTCCAGCTCCATTTTAATTTCTCAAGATTGCTTTGGCTATTCGGGGTCTTTTGTGTTACCATACAGATAGCGAAATTTTTTGTTCTAGTTCTGTGAAAAATGCCATTGGTAGTTTGATAGGACTTGCACTGAATCTGTAGATTGCTTTGGGTAGTAGAGTCATTTTCACAATGTCGATTCTTCCAATCCAAGAACATGGTGTATCTCTCCATCTGTTGGTATCATCTTTAATTTCTTTCATCAGTGTCTTATAGTTTTCTGCATACAGGTCTTTTGTCTCCTTAGGTAGCTTTATTCCTAGGTATTTTACTGTTTTTTTCGCAATGGTAAATGAGAGTGTTTCCTTAATTTCTCTTTCAGATTTTTCATCATTAGTGTATAGGAATGCAAGAGATTTCTGTCCATTAACTTTGTATCCTGCTACTTTACCAAATTCAGTGATTAGCTCTAGAAGTTTTTTGGTAGCATCTTTAGGATTCTCTATGTATAGTATCGTGTCATCTTCAAACAGTGACAGTTTTACTTCTTCTTTTCTGATTTGGATTCCTTTTATTTCTTTTTCTTCCCTGATTGCTGTGGTTAAAACTTCCAAAACTATGTTGAATAATAGCAGTGAGAGTCGGCAACCTTGCCTTGTTCCTGATCTTAGTGGAAATGGTTTCAGTTTTTCACCATTGAGAATAATGTGGGCTGCAGGTTTGTCATATATGGCCTTTATTATGTTGAGGTAAGTTCCCTCTATGCCTACTTTCTGGAGGGTTTTTTTGACAAATGGGTGTTGAATTTTGTCAAAAGCTTTTTCTGCATCTATTGAGATGATCATATGGTTTTTCTCCTTCAATTTGTTAATATGGTGTATCACATTGATTGATTTGCATATATTGAAGAAACCTTGTATTCCTGGGATAAACCCCACTTGATCATGGTGTATGATCCATTTAATGTGCTGTTGGATCCTGTTCGCTAGTATTTTGTTCAGGATTTTTGCATCTATGTTCATCAGTGATATTGGTCTGTAGTTTTCTTTCTTTGTGACATCTTTGTCTGGTTTTGGTATCAGGGTGATGGTGGCCTCGTAGAATGAGTTTGGGAGTGGTCCTCCCTCTGCTATATTTTGGAAGAGTTTGAGAAGGATAGGTGTTAGCTCTTCTCTAAATGTTTGATAGAATTCGCCTGTGAAGCCATCTGGTCCTGGGCTTTTGTTTGTTGGAAGATTTTTAATCACAGCTTCAATTTCAGTGCTTGTGATTGGTCTGTTTATATTTTCTATTTCTCCCTGGTTCAGTCTCGGAAAGTTGTGCTTTTCTAAGAATTTGCCCATTTCTTCCAGGTTGTCCATTTTATTGTCACATAGTTGCTTGTAGTAATCTCTCATGATCCTTTCTATTTCTGCAGGGTCATTTGTTACTTCTCCGTTTTTGTTTCTAATTCTATTGATTTGAGTCTTCTCCTTTTTTCCCTTGATGAATCTGGCTAATGGTTTATCAATTTTGTTTATCTTCTCAAAGATCCAGCTTTTAGTTTTATTGATCTTTGCTATCTTTTCCTTCATTTCTTTTTCATTTATTTCTGATCTGATCTTTATGATTTCTTCCCTTCAGCTAACCTTGGGGTATTTTTGTTCTTTCTCTAATTGCTTTAGGTGTAAGGTTAGGTTGTTTGTTTGAGATTTTTCTTGTTCCTTGAGGTAGGATTGCATTGCTATAATCTTCCTTCTTAGAACTGCTTTTGCTGCATCCCATAGGTTTTAGGTCATCGCGTTTGCATTGTCATTTGTTTCTAGGTAGTTTTTTGATTTCCTCTTTGATATCTTCAGTGACCTCTTGGTCATTTAGTAGTGAATTGTTTAGGCTCCATGTGTTTTTATTTCTTACAGATTTTTTCCTGTAATTGATATCTTGTCTCATAGTGTTGTGGTCAGAAAAGATACTTGATACAATTTCAAGTTTCCTAAATTTACCAAGGCTTGATTTGTGAACCAAGGTATGATCTATCCTGGAGAATGTTCCATGAGCACTTGAGAAGAAAGTGTATTCTGTTATTTTTGGCTGGAATGTCCTATAAATATCAATTAAGTCCATCTTGTTTAACACATTGTTTACAGCTTGTGCTTCCTTATTTATTTTCATTTTGGACGATCTGTTCATTGGTGAAAGTGGGGTGTTAACGTCCCCTACTAAGATTGTGTTACTGTCGATTTCCCCTTTTATGGCTGTTAGCATTTGCCTTATATCTTGAGGTGCTCCTGTGTTGGGTGAATAAATATTTACAACTGTTATATCTTCTTGGATTGATCCCTTGATCACTATGTAGTGTCCTTCTTTGTTTCTTGTAATACTCTTTATTTTAAAGACTATTTTGTTTGATATGAGAATTGCTACTCCAGCTTTCTTTGGATTTCCATTTGCATGGAATATCTTTTTCCATCCCCTCACTTTCAGTCTGTGTGTGTCCCTAGGTCTGAAGTGGGTCTCTTGTAGACAGCATATATACAGGTCTTGTTTTTGTATCCATTCAGCCAGTCTATGTCTTTTGGTTGGAGCACTTAATCCATTTACATTTAAGGTAGTTATCAATATGTGTGTTCCTATTACCATTTTCTTAATTATTTGGGGTTTGTTATTGTAGGTTTTTTCCTTCTCTTGTGTTTCCTGCCTAGAGAAGTTCCTTTAGCATTTGTTGTAGAGCTGGTTTGGTGGTCCTGAATTCTCTTAGCTTTTGCTCGTCTATAAAGATTTTAATTTCTCTATTGAATCTGAATGAGATCCTTGCTGGGTAGAGTAATCTTGGTTGTAGGTTTTTCCCTTTCATCTCTTTAAATATGTCCTGCCAATCCCTTCTGGCTTGCAGGGTTTCTGCTGAAAGATCAGCTGTTAACCTTATGGGGATTGCCTTGTATGTTATTTGTTGCTTTTCCCTTGCTGCTTTTAATATTTTTTCTTTGTATTTAATTTTTGATAGTTTGATCAATATGTGTCTTGGCGTGTTTCTCCTTGGATTTATCCTGTATGGGACTCTCTGTGCTTCCTGGACTTGATTGACTATTTCCTTTTCCATATTAGGGAAGTTTTCATCTATAATCTCTTCAAATATTTTCTCAGTCCCTTTCTTTTTCTCTTCTTCTTCTGGAACCCCTATAATTGGAATGTTGGTGAGGTTAATGATGTCCCAGAGGTCTCTGAGACTGTCCTCAATTCTTTTCATTCTTTTTTCTTTATTCTGCTCTGCGGTACTTATTTCCACTATTTTATCTTCCAGGTCACTTATCTATTCTTCTGCCTCAGTTATTCTGCTATTGATTCCTTCCAGAGAATAATTTAATTGCATTTATTGTGTTGTTCATCATTATTTGTTTGTTCTTTAGTTCTTCTGGGTCCTTGTTAAATGTTTCTTGTATTTTCTCCTTTCTATTTCCAAGATTTTGGATCTCTTTACTATGAGTACTCTGAATTCTTTTTCAGGTAGACTGCCTATTTTCTCTTCATTTGTTTGGTCTGGTGAGTTTTTACCTTGCTCCTTCATCTGCTGTGTGTTTCTCTGTCTTCTCATTTTGCTTAACTTACTGTGTTTGGAGTCTCCTTTTCGCAGGCTGCTGGTTCATAGTTCCCATTGTTTTTGGTGTCTGCCCCCACTGGCTAATGTTGGTTCAGTGGGTTGTGTAGGCTTCCTGGTGGAGGAGACTAGTGCCTGTGTTCTGGTGGATGAGGCTGGATCTTGTCTTTCTGGTGGGCAAGACCGCGTCCGGTGGTGTGTTTTGGGCTGTCTGTGAACTTATTATGACTTTAGGCAGCCTCTCTGCTAACAGGTGGGGTTGTGTTCCTGTCTTGCTAGTTGTTTGGCATAGGGTGTCCAGCACTGTAGCTTGCTGGTCGTTGAGTGGAGCTGGGTCTTAGCATTGAGATGGAGATCCTTGGGAGACCTCTGATAATATCTCATTGATATTACATGGGACCGGGAGGTCTCTGGTGGTCCAATGTCCTGAACTTGGCTCTCCCACTTCAGAGGTTCAAGCCTGACACCCGGCTGGAGCACCGAAATCCTGTCAGCAACATGGCTGCTAGTGCTGGAGGGTCTCCTGTAGAGGCGGGGGACGGCTGTGTCTCACCATGGGGACAAGGACACTGGGAGCAGAAGTTCTGGGAAGTACTCCTTGGTGTGAGCCCTCCCAGAGTCTGCCATTAGCCCCACTGAAGAGCCTCTAGCCAGAGATCTTAACCGATATGAAAACAGGAGATGATCCTGGGCCTAAATAGATGATAAACATTAAGAACTCAGTAAAAGGTTTAAATTTTACTGACTCAATCATATCATTTTGAATTGTAATAACATGAATAAGATAAATAAAATAAATTGGAAATTGTGACACAAAAGTCTTTAGTTCTGTGCAAATCTTTTACTTTACTTTTGATTGAAGATGTTTTTGTTACTATTGTCTGTTATAGCCTAATTACTGCTAACTTAATCTGTATATCTTGGAAGTTCTAATCTAAAACTGTTCAGAGGAAAAATTAAAGTAGGGGCTTTATTATTTTTCTCTGAAGTTACTTCATATTCACTCTATTTATTCTGCAGTATGTGACACTGAAAACGGTAAAACTTTTAAAGAGTCTCATTTTGCTAAAAAAAAAAAAAAAAACTGCAGAAAGCTGACGTTTGTGAGCAGTTCTCTTTCTGCTTCAGACCAGCCGACAGGCCAAGAAGGGAAACACCCTCAGGGACAGAGTCTGCTCAGGCCAGTGGGAGCAAAGGGGTCTTAGCAGGGGAGTGGGCAGCTGAACCATGGGGGTGAGGATGGCCCTATACGAAGTACAGCTCTGTCTGAAAATTGCTTATTCTCTAAGAATATGTACGTTTATATTGGACATACATTTTATTTATTATTGATACCAACCAAAGGAATAAAACAAAGAAACAAGGCAAATACTTCATGTTTTTGAGACACTAACAAAAAAATACTAGAACTGAACAAAGAATTTAATTGTCTACAATTTTTAGCATATTGACTCTTTCTTGTTACCACAACCCTATTTCTTCAACATTTCTGGTATCAGTTAAGAAGTAATGACTTGTCAATAATTCTGTATTAAGACTTTTTACTTAATTTAAAAGTAACAGCAGTTTATAGCAATGAATCACTGAACATTCATTTTCACTTTGTCTGAAGTTTGATATGGGTGACATTAGTTATAGTATTAAAATAATATTCCACGTTTGCTCATGAAGGATTAACTGAAACAGAAATGGCCTTCCAATCATCAACAACTAGAAAACCAGACAAAATGCATGAAACGAATGTTTTTAGACAGTGGCAACCAGGCAGCAAAAAGACTGTGATCTCAGAGATAAAATATTTGAAAAAAAATCAGTGCTCTTTCAGGATAAAAGCTCACTGCAGATTAGGAATTTAAGCGGATTTCTTTAACCTGATAAAGAGCATCTGTGAAAAATCTACAGGTACCATTGTACCTAATGGTGAAAGACCAAATGCTTCCTCCTTAAGATAGGGAGGAAGGCAAGAATATCTTCTCTCACCACCCCTATTAGGCATTGTACTGAAGGTTCTAGTCAGAAAAATAAGACCAAAAAGTGTGTGTTATATAATTTATATTACATATAATATAAATATTATATATGGTATACAGATCTGAAAGGAAAAAAGTCTTTATTCACAGATGACATGATAACCTAGGTAGACAGTCCTAAGGAATCTGCAAAACAAGACAAAACACACCAAAAAACCACTACTAGAATAAATAAGTGAATTCAGTAAGGTCACAAGATTCAAGATCAGAGAAATTTAACTCCTAAATAGAGGAAGATACCCTGTTACATGATAAGGCAAATGACCCAGAGAAGCCAAGTCAATTCTGAAAAATAAGGAAGTTGTAGAAGCTACACTGCGTTCTAAGGCTTCCCATAAAGCTGTATTAATCACAACTGCACGGTGCTTTTCCCCACATCCTCACTGGCATTTATCTCTTGTCTTTTGGTAACAGACTCCCTAATAGGCTTCTATTTGTACCTCCCTGATGATTAGTGATGTTGATGTTGTGCCCTTTAAGCACATACAATTTTGTCAATTATACCTCAATAAAGCTGGAAACAAAAATAAAATAGTGTGATGGAAACAACCTAATGACAGATATGTAGATAATGAACCAAAATAGAGAATCCAGAAATAAACATATGGATATATGCGATTTTTCAACAAAGCTTCCAAAGTTTTATTCACTGGAGAAAAAATAATCTTTTTTAACAAATGTTGCTGTAATAAATGGATATTCATATAGAAAAACAAAACAAAATAAAAACTCTTGACCCTTATCTCACACCACATAGGAAAATTAACTTGAAATGAACGAATTTGAAATGACATATACAAAAGAGTGAAAACTGTAACACATGAAAGAAAATCTTGAGTTAATTTATTTCTTGGATTAGGAAAAAAAATCCTAAAAGAAAAAATTGATAAAACAGACTTTATCAGAATTAAACACATTGGCTCTTCAAAAGACACTGCTGGGGAAAAAAAAAAGAACAGCCACAGTCTAGGAGATACATAATATTATATATCTAATAAAGGACTTGTGTCCGGAGTATACAAAGTAATATTACAACTCAATATTAAGATGACAAATATCCCCAATTTTAAAATGGGCAAAATATTTGAATAGATGCTTCACAAAAGAAGACATGGAAATGGCAAGTAAGCTCACTGAAAAAAAAAAATGCTCACCATCTTTAGTTGTTTGGGAAATGCAAACTCAACTACAATGAGATACCATCACATACCCATTAGGATGGTAAAGTTAAAAGGAAAGAATGTGAAGTAACTGGAAATTTATAAATTGCTAAAAGTGTCATACATCCAAATAAAGGAATATTACTGAGCAGCGGAAATGAACAGAGCACTGATACACACCACAGACACGAGTCTGAAAAGCATTACGCCAAGTGAGACAAACCAGACGCGAATACTGCTTATTGTATGACTCCATTCATGTGAAACTCCGTAAACAGGACAAAGGCAGCTGAGAGGCTGCCAGAGACTAGACAGGGATGAGGCAGGGGAGCTCGGCTGCGAAGAGGCACATGGGACTTTCTGGGGTGACAGCAATGCTGATGGTTACATGACACAATACATTCCCGAAAACTCACTGACCTGCATACTTAAAATTGGTCAGATTTATTGTATGTAATCCTGCCTTAATAAAGCTGATTGAACAGGAGAGCATGACTCGCCCTAGGCTTTCGCTCCTCGTGCAGCGGGCGCCAGGACCATTCAGGATACCATCTTGTCTAGAACATCCTCCAGCCCTACACTTCAGTGCTGGCTGGGGGCACTGGGGGCGGGGAGGGAACGTTAACGTGTCCTGCATTCCCTCCATTCTCCCACCGTCCCCAGCCTCTAAGTTACTCCTCCATATTGACTGCGAACCTCGCAACCTGACCCACATCATTCCTTTCCCTCAAGCCCGCCTCAAAGCAGCCACACTTGAGAACGCGAGGGCACAGGCAGCAAGCCGAGGGACTCCCACGGGGAGGGACAAAGCTGCTCCAGCCATGGGTCGCTGGGAACTCGGTGTGGGTTTCGGGGCCTGACGGCAGCAGCAGGAGTCCACGCGGAGGGCCGGCAGGCAGCTGAAGCCCTGTCCCGCTTCCCCGGGAATTAACAGGCCCTGCATCCCGTTAGCCTGAGCAGTGAGCTCAGCAGAGCCCAGGAGGACGGTGTTAAAGGGTCAAAGGCTGCTCACCATCACTGCCTCGTTTCCTAGTTTCCCTACGTGCCCAACTGTCGGAGAGAAGAAAGAAAATTTAGGAAGAAGCTGTCCCAAACTGGAACTCTCACACAGCCACTTCGGAAAACAGTCTGGCACCTTCTGATAATGCTAGTCCTAGGTACTTATCTAAGACTAAGTATGGAGAATACCAAGTTCCAAAAGAGACCAAGTTAATGCAAAAAAGTAGGCTTTAGAGCAGAAGTAACTGAGACCTTCAATCGCTGAGATTATGTTTTCTACCAGTAGGAAATGTAATCCATAAGCAGCATAAAATCAGATAAAGAAAACAAAATTATATTTTCTTCTGCACACCCAGAGCAATCTTGCTGCTGTACTTCTACAAGGAAGGCTAAAATATTGTGATGAAATTCATTATTCTTCAGCATCCATTAATAATAATCAATTATAAAAGTGAATCAAGCACTTATCTGCAGAAAAGACTGTTGAATTAAAAAATGCTGTGTCTGTAGTTCTCTGGAAATTGATGAAAGAACTGATAACAGAATAATTCCAGAATCCTATGGAGTAGAGATCAGTAGAACAAGTATAGCCCAGGGAGAAATAATTTTTTAGAATATTATTTTGGAAGTTCGAGAAGATAACCACTAAGCAGAGACAAGAGGTCACATTCCTAAATTAAAATGCATTAGAGGTAGAAACTATGAGGTATAAAATAAGCTACAAGGATATACTGTGCAACACGGGGAATAGAGCCAATATTTTATAACAACTATAAGTGGAGGATAACCTTTAAAAATTGTGAGTCACCATATTGAACACCTGCAACCGATACAATATTGTACAGCAACTATACTTCAGTAAAAAACCGCAAAATAGAAAAATGCATTAGAGACCAACACTATGATGTCTTTTTCTCAATAAATTTATTTATTTTTATTTTTGGCTGCGTTGGGTCTTCGTTGCTGCGTGGGGGCTTTCTCCAGTTGCGGCGAGCAGGGGCTACTCTTTGATGCGATGCACGGCCTTCTTACCGCGGTGGCTTCTCCTGTTGTGAAGCACGGGCTCTAGGCGCGCGGGCTTCAGTAGTTGTGGCATGTGGGTTTCGGTAGTTGTGGCTCGCGGGCTCTAGAGCACAGGCTCAGTAGTTGTGGCGCACGGGCTTAGTTGCTCCGCGGCATGTGGGATCTTCCCGGACCAGGGAAGAACCTGTGCATTGGCAGGCGGATTCTTAACCACTGCACCATTAGGGAAGCCCGATGACTTTCTATTAACACTATAAAAAATAACCAAACATGGCTAGAGTATTAAATACCTAGAATTTAAAAACAAATTACAGCATTATTTGAGATAAATGATTGAATATTCTTCATCTCTACTATGATCCCAATAAACCTGAGGTCTCTAAACACACTGGCTATGGTTCTGGAGCACAGGTGCAGCCATGACAGCAGATTCTAGGGGCTTCAAATCAACGTGCTTACGGACAGGCAGAGCCATCCACTTGTTATCAGAAGATCTACAGTGTTTGGCACTGAATATCACAATCTAAATTTTGGTGTTTGTATCACTAGTTTCCAAACTTTTTCTAACAGGGCAGGGTTTTATTTCCAAATAAAGTCTTATATGGAATAACCCAATACATTAAATAGATTAAAAGAAATATAGTGGCAGATATAATTCCAACCTCCATTGAAAGCTCCTTCCTGTTTTGCACAGGCTGGAAAGTGAAAAAGCACATTGTCAGATTTCCTTGCATCTAATCAGATGTACTGCTAATGGGAGACTGAGTTCAGAATGGGGTGAAGTGGGAGCATGAAAGCAGGGACAGCGTGGATCCACAGCCACCAGATTCCTGCCTCTCTGGGCTTCCTGGAGACAAGGGAGCAATTTTTCCTGTCCCAGTTGAGGAAGTGAAATTCTGGGACTGGCAGTCTTGGTAACTCCACCTAGAGTTGACCCCTCCTGCCCTTCCAATGCTTTTTAAGTTGCCCAATACATTTCTTTCCCTTTAAGCTAAATTAGATTGGGTTTCTATTATCTATAACCAAACCTTAATTGACATGTGTTTTGTTAGTAAAAATTTATTGTCAGAGTTAAAAATTTTTATATATCACATTACAACATCAACAAATGAGAACAAAGAAGCTATTTGACTAACCTAAAATTTTGAAACAGACGTTCATGGAGGACATCTGTAGTCTTTTTTTTTTATTTTTTGGTTTTTGCTCCAAATTTATTCTACTCTAATTTTTAAAACAACCATATTCAATTATTTAAACACACAAAAACAATAAGCATTCATTCTATTCATGAGTCCCATGTTTTCTGAATTCTTACTGTAAACAAGGCCAAATAAGTTCACGTACTTATTTCAACATTCCCTGGCACTGTTGATGACTGCATGCCGATAAAGGTAAAAGCAGGGTTCAGCAAATGCCTGGAGCAGCAGACACTAACCATAGCACAGCGTCAAGGACATCTACTGATTTCCCAGGGACTCACTACTGCATGCAAAACTGAAAGTTATCGAACTTTTTCAGAGTCTTGGGCATCTCATGTTTTGATGTTTGATGGGCGATATTATAACCCTGAAAAATCCCTTGACTGCAACAAATCTTTTTAATCTGGCCCTTTGGTAACTAGGAAATTAACAAGTATATGTTATTTCTCATGTTAAGAGTGTTTTAGAATGATTCTGCCCATTTTCCCAGAAGACACTCATTTAAATGAATTTCACTCTTGTAGCAGGTTTACAGGGATGCTGGCCTTACTGGTTGGTGCCCTGGAATCATTATTTCTTCTCATGGTAGTATTAAAATTATTAGTTCCCATTCCTGGGGAAAATCTTAGTTCAATTGCTTTCAAACAGTTATGGAGAAAAATGTTAAATCCAGTTCAGAAAAAAAGGACATCTGTAGTCTTCATCAGTCTGAGGATCTGATTTATTTCTGAATTTTTTTTGGAGACCCGTAACAGTTCACCTAAGTAACAAGATATAAAAGATATTGCTTTAGGGCATTCGTTGTTTGCTTGTTTGTTTTATAGACTGCTTTACAAATTCAAAAGTCTCTTGATTAAAATGACTCAGGGGACTTCCCTGGTGGCACAGTGGTTAAGAATCCGCCTGCCAATGCAGGGGACACAGGTTCGATCCCTGGTCTGGGAAGATCCCACAGGCTACGGAGCAACTAAGCCCGTGAGCCACAACTACTGAGCCTGCACTCTAGAGCCAGCAAGCCACAACTACTGAAGCCCACGTGCCTAGAGCCTGTGCTCTGCAACAAGAGAGGCCATTGCAATGAGAAGTTCGCACGCCGCAACGAAGAGTGGCCCCCCCTGCTCTCCGCAACTAGAGAAAAGCCTGCGCGCAAGAATGAAGACCCAACGCAGCCAAAAAAATTTTTTTTTAAAAATCTAAGAAAACATAAAAAAAGACTCAGAAGCTTAAAAGAGATATATTTACAAATTTTTCTTTCAATGTTAAATCACTAAATATATAACAAACACAAATTTCTTTTAACAAGAAACACACAATAAGCCAACTCCTGTATATGTTCTTGTGATTAAATATGCACGGAACTATTTTTTTTTTAAAAAAGCTGAGAGCACAGAGCCAAAACTTGACTAATATGACACATTTATAAGAAGTTCAAACAAATATACAGATAGGTTGCTATAAGCTTTATCTGAGTTCTTCTTAAACATAAGTTGAACCAACAACACAAAGTTATTCTCCTGGTGGTCTCCAATAGATTAAAACTTGGTACATTTAAACATCCCTACTATTTTATTATAGTTTTAAATATTAAAATAAATTTGAATGAAACATTTCTGGAGCCTCTGAAGCACTTCTGTAGAAGTACATAATTCTAAGGAACACAGCATGAAAACCACTATTTATGTGATTCTCTTTCCTGTTATTTCCTTTTTGTTTTATGCCACAATTAAAAAGAAAAAAGAAGATTCCTAATCATAGGTCTGAGAATGATCTATAAAAAGAAATATACTCAAATAAAATAGGCATAGGGGGTTCAGGTATGAGGCACTTGGCCTAGATAATCACGTTTTAAATCTAATTTCAGGTACACAACAAGATTTACATAAATTCTGGGTACACAAGCTTCAACTCCCCAAATATTTCCCTTGGGTTGAAATTTTAGCATTTTATCTCTTTCATTTCTTATTGCATACACTTAAATGTGTTTCTATTTTAGTTCTAAAATAATGTTCATTGGGATTTCCCATTATACAGAAGTCCCACGTGCCTAGGCATTTCCACCTTAGTCAACAAAGTGAGCTCTATGTCTGTGAATACCCGATAGAGAGTACAGCCTCTCATCTGTCCCTTACCCTGGCTTTTGTTTTCTTCATACCTCCAACATAATATAAAAAGTGCTAATTTACTATTTTATTGTCTGTCTTCCCTCTACTCACACTACAGTGAAAGTTTAATGAGGGCAAAAATATCTCTTGTAGAATTCTATATTTTCAGTGCCTAGAACTATTTCTGACACGAAGTAGACAATTCAGTAAATATCTGTTAAATGAATGATTGGATATATAACTACTTGATCATATTTATCCATGAGTATACAGTAAATACATTTATTAGTGATGATTATGAATAAATATTTATTAATGCCCACTATGTTCTCAGCCTGAAAATATCAAAAGATATAATTTCTTCAGTCAGTGAATGAACAGATTTAATTTAATAATTTCATATCTACCACAGCACCAAAAGTATAAATAAAATCAATACCTAGTATAATAGACCTGAAGCCACTATTATACTGAATATAAAATTTAGGGCTTCCCTGGTGGCGCAGTGGTTGAGAGTCCGATGCAGGGGACACGGGTTCGTGCCCTGGTCCGGGAAGATCCCACATGCCGCGGAGCGGCTAGGCCCGTGAGCCACGGCCGCTGAGCCTGTGTGTCCGGAGCCTGCACGTCCGGAGCCTGTGCTCCGCAACAGGAGAGGCCACAACAGTGAGAGGCCCGCGTACCGCAAAAAATAAATAAATAATAAAATTTAAAAAATTTAAACAACTGTCTGATATAGGTCAAAGAATTCATTCATATGTGACATCATGAGCTCTTCTAATTTACCAGAAACTATTTTCATAAAACGTTGATAATAGTTTAAAATGAGTAAACAAATCAAATGAACATTTCAAAATATAAACCCACCTAACCATACACTTCAGAAGGTTCAAGGCTGTGGAAATGGGAACACAGATATTAATATAAAAATAACCTGGAGGTTTGAGGCCAAAATGGCAACTAATATTATGATAATTTTCTTCTTACCACCTTAGAAAGAAAATATGATGTTCACTAATGTTACAGGAAGAAGAAAAAAATCACAGAAGGTTTCGATAGGTGGTTTTATTTTAATACTGTGAGATAGTAAAATACTAAACCCTAATATTTGTAGACAAGTGTATCAAATACATATAAAACAACATCTCCCCGGGATCTTATGAGGAAATGAAAAGATTTTTTTTCCTGTTAGATTATTATTCTTTTTTATTCCATTGTTATCCTCCATGAGTGAATGAATGGCTAGCAGCACAATCACTTCTTTAAATCTTCTAGCTGTCTTCAATCATTAAATCCTTAGACAAAGGAGGAGACACTAAATATAGATCAGTAGACTATGCTTTTAACAAAACTATCTCCCATTTCTAAATTTCTTTGAGGTGACAATTTAGACAGTTTCAGTCTACCTTATTTTACTTTAGAGTGATCTATAGCACCTAAATCTTCTTAAAAGATAATATGGGACTTGACCATCCCTGGCGGGAAGGTCACCCCATCTCCCAGATAACGGTAGATACTTAAAAGTGGCTACTGAATGAATGCAGAAAAATAACTGTGTGGCCTGCAGTGGTTTGGAGGACAAAGGGGCAATGGGAGAAATAACAGACTATGGAAGCACAAACTCTTCTAAAAAAAGACCATCATCATAATGGCAAAGGCAATGAGAAACCCATGGACAATCGTCAGCAAGGCCAGCCCGCACCCTTTAAACACATTTAAGATAAGAAACCAGGAATTCTCTAAAGACACAGACCTACTAGAGAATGGACTTGAGGATATGGGGAGGGGGAAGGGTAAGCTGGGACAAAGCGAGAGAGTGGCATGGACGTATATACACTACCAAACGTAAAATAGATAGCTAGTGGGAAGCAGCCGCATAGCACAGGGAGATCAGCTCGGTGCTTTGTGACCACCTAGAGGGGTTCGATAGGGAGGGTGGGAGGGAGGGAGATGCAAGAGGGAAGAGATATGGGGATATATGTATGGCTGATTCACTTTGTTCTACAGCAGAAACTAACACACCATTGTAAAGCAATTACACTCCAATAAAGATGTAAAAAAAAAAACAAAAAAAAGAAACCAGGAATTCTCACAGCCTATTGCTACTTCTCTCATACACCCCAGTTTTTCATGTGATCTCTAGAGAAACAAATGTCCTCCTCCCCAGAAATACCCTTTCTTTTATCATTTCTAACTTGCCTACCTAATACATGTTGGATAAAACTTTTCAAAAATTGTTTCAATTATTTTTACTTTTATGATCCTTGTAAAAATAAATTATATCTCCTTACTGATCTCATTATAATGCGAAGAGATTCAGTAACCTTAATGTTCGCAGCAAAAATGTCTAAATACATAAATTATTTCTGAAAATAAGAAATACAACAAAAGAAAACATTATAAATTAAACAAAGTAAAAGTTAATGGGTAAAAAGGAGAAAAAAACGAAAAAAGAAAAATGACAACAAATAAAGGAAAAGAAACAAAATAAAAAAGTCAATGGGTAAAATTATGTTTCTATAGTCCAGTAGTTCAACATCTACTTGGAATGGTTCAAACAACTTTTCCTAGACATATATATTATTTTCATATCTGTAAGATTGTCATGAATACATTGCAAATATCTGAAGAAATCAATTCGTAATATTGCAATGCCTTCCAGTCATGTTCATACGTGTAAATTTTATTATTTAATTCTTCTTATATAAATATGTAAAGGGCAGAGAAAGACTACAAAATATGAATAAATGAAAACAATATTTAAATCACTTAATACCATACAAAAATCAGAATTAAACATCTTAAAATTTTAGGTGTCTCCTGTATTTTTTCTATGCCTAAATACACTGTAAATATGATTCACATTTCATAAAATAGTGTCATTCTACCTAAACTATATTTAAAATGCTTTTATAAACTATAATGCATATTATTAACATTTTATATGTAAGTAAATATTCGTATAACCAACACGTTACGACCATGTTGTGCAATTATGCTCCACGGAATATATGCTACATTGTATATAACTACGTAGAAGTCAATTGGCCAAATTATATTATTTGATTGCACTAATCATACACACACACACACACACACACACACACACACGCACACACACACTTGGAAAGGTTCCCAGTATCGTATACAATACTAAAGGAAACAATCTCGCGTGCACTCCTGTGTGTATATGTGTATAGTTTTCGTGCTAATAAATTTAAGTCTTAAATCTTTGGTTTCAAATAGCATCATTGCTGGTTTTTTAAGTGTTTTAAAAGCAAAGCCTTTCCTCAGTAGGATGGTTGGTTTAAATCAACAGTATTTGAATACCTAGCTAGAAATTTTCCTTTTAAAAATTCACAAAATGTAAAATTTTGCGGCTAAACAGTACCTTGGAGAGCATGTAGTCCAATCTTATGAAACCAGAGCCTCCCTACCTGCTGAAAGACTGCCCTGACCCCAGTGCCCATCCAGAGTTCCCCATCATGACCCTCCTCACTCTCCATTACTCCATCTGTCTGCATGTTAAATCATCCCTTTCCTTGCTAAAATAAACTAAGTTCCATGACACAAACAGCTGTCTCTACTCTGTTCAGTGCTGTACCTCCCGTGCCTAGTTTCCTGCCTGCACATGGACTAGTTGTTCCTTATCTATCTGTTGAACGAAATCAATCAATACTAGTCTCTCCTATTACTGCCGGTCCAGACTGTCATCTGGGTCACCAGACTCCAAAGCTACGTGTTCCAACTGCCAAAAAGAGGCCATCTCTTGGCAAGTGATTAGGATATTGCAGACACCTGCATGTATCTCTGGGTATGTGTGAACAAAGTGGAGAGGAGTGGGACAGTCTAATCGTAAAAATTCTAGATTCAGTCCAGGTCACAGACAGTGTTCAGGAATCAAAAGGGGATCAGATCCAGGGAAACTCAGGAATGGACTCATGTTTCAAAGGGGAAAGACGGTGAGAGTTCCCAATAAAAGGCAATGTCATTTCAAGGATTTGAACAAGCAAGGGATGCAGAGTGACAAGCCCTGAAGAAACGGGGTTCTGGCAGGGCTGCAACCACAGGCGGTTTAGTCGGGAAGTACAAGGCCGGAGAGCCAAGGATCCAACGTCTTTGAAGGAGTCAAGGAAGCCAGCAGTTTGAATGAGGCAGGATATGACCACCTGCGCAGGAAGATAAACCGCTGAGGCTGCTGCCATCAGAAAGAGCCTCCCAACGGACCCAAACTTCTGCTCTCCCCATAGGACAAGCACAGGTGTTTAACCCCACTGAATCTATTCACATGGGCGGGGGATAGGGTACAGACACACTGCGATAACTAGGTGGATCTTCTGGAAAACGAAGGATGGAGCTGAGTGGGAGCCAGGCTGCCAGAGCTGCTAAGACTCTGACGCAGGTGTGGCACAGCTGACCTCACCTTTACCTCCCAACATGCCTAAAGTGGTCGTGCTGTAAAGCTACATCTTAAAATGTAGATTTGTGAGAGAATTTAGCCCACATTTTCTCCAAGAAATGTTTGTAACAATACGGTCGGTGTGTTTAATTGTAGCCGCTCTTAAGAAGTGTGCATTGATATTGTTTTTTATTAGCAGTTTTATTGAAGTCGAATTTACATACCATAAAATTCACCCAATGTAAGTATACAATTCAGTGATTCCAGTCGATTTAGAGAGGCGTGAAACCCTCTCAACAATCCAGGTTAGAACACTCCATCCCCCAGAAAGTTCCCTTATGCCCATTTACATTGAATCTCTGCTCCCATCCGTAGCCCAGCCACATTAGTGATGTGCTTTCTGTCTTCACAGATTTGCCTTTTCTGGGTATTTCATATAAATGGAATCACATAAAATGGAGCTAGTTGCATCCGGCTTCTTTCACTTAGCACGACATTTTGAGGTTCATCGATGTTAGAATATGCATCAGTACTTCATTTCTCTTTATCGTCAAATAGTATTCCATTATATGGATATATCACATTTGTTTTTATCCATTTACCTAGCTGATGGACATTTTAATTGTTTTCAGTTAGGTAAATGGATAAAAACAAATGTGATATATCCATATAATGGAATACTATTTGACGATAGTCTGAACAATGCGCTAGTCTGAACAATGCGCCTATGAGCGGTTGTATACGTATCTTTTGTATGGACACACTTTCCTTTCTCTTGGATAGACACTTAGGAGTGGATTTGATGAGTAATGAGGTAAATTAAACCTTTTAAGAAACTGACCAACTGTTTCCCAAAGCGCTATCACCATTTTATTTTTCCAAAAGTGAATCGTACAGATGCCAGTTTATCCATATGCTCATCAACACTGGACACTGTCTGCCTGTTTTAATGTATTTAGTGAGCGTAGAACAGTATCTCATTGCATTTCCCTGATAATTAAATGATGTTGAGCAGCCTTTACTGGTCATTTGCATATCTCCTCTGAGATAATGCATATTCAAATTTGTTGTCTATTTTTAAATTACGTTATTTATTTTCTTATTGAGTTTAAGAATTCTTTATATATTCTAGATACAAGTCTTTAATGAAGTCTATTTTTCAAAAAATTTGTTTTTATTTTACAGATCATGCTTTAGGTATTGTATAAAATAACTCTTTGCCTCACCCAACATCATGAATATTTTTTCCCAGAAATTTCAGAATTTTAGCTCTTACAAATAGATACAATATCTATATTAAATTAATTGTAGCTTACAATATGAGGAAAGGGTGTTTTTTTATTTTGCATGTGGATACCCAATTGTTCTATAACAACAATCCTTTCTCCCAATGAATTGTTTTGCCACCTTTGTCGAAAATCATTTGACCGTGTAGGGATTTTTTTCTGGACTCTGAATTCTGTTGCATTGATCTATATGCCTACCTTTACGGCAGTAACAAAGGGTCTGAAATATCATTTGTGTAGTAAGTCTTGAAATCAGGTAATGTGACTCCTCAATACTAAACTTCACTTTCAAAATGATTATGGCTCTTTGTAGGTCCTTTACATTTTATAATCAGCTGCTCAATTAGTACAAAAAAGACCTCCTGGATTTTGATAGGTATTACATTGAATTTATAGATCAATTTGGAGAGAATTGTCATCTTGACCATATTGAACCTTCCAACCCATGAACGTAAAATCTGTCTCCATTTATTTAGACTTTTCTTTCATTTCTCTCAGAATGATTTATAGATTTCAGTATACGAATTCTGCATTTCTTTTGCTAAATTTATTCCTAAGCTTTTAATTTTTTGATTCTATTATGAATGAAATTATTTTCTTAATTTATCTACAATTGTTCCTTTCTAGTAGATAGAAATGGAATTGATTTTTGTATATTGACTTTTTTTTGTATATTGGCCCTTGAATCCCAAGACCTTGCTCACTCGTTCATTAGTTTTAGTAGTTTTTTGTGGAATATTTGAAATTTTCTACATACAGGACCATGTATCTGTGGAAAAAAGACAGATTTAGTTTTTCCACTTAAATCTGGATACTTTTTGTTTCTCATTGCTCAAGTTAACAGTTCCCTTCTCCTACTTCTCTGAGAGTTTTTATCATGAATGGATGTTGGATTCTGTCAAATGCTTTTTCTGTATTAAGCTGATCATTTTTTTAACTTTAATAAATTTAAATAATTGATTTACTGATATTAAATCCACTGGTATTTGTACTGGGTCATACTATACCATCTTTTTTATATCTTACTGGATTTGGTTTCCTAATTTTATTTAGGGATTATTGCATCTATGTTCAGGAGGGACTTGATCTATACTTTTCTTGTGCTGTTTTAGTCTGGTTTTCATATCAGGTTAATACGTTACTCATAGAATGAGTTGGGAAGCATTTCCCCCTCCTCTATTTTCTGAAAGAGTTTGTGATTCCCTTTAAAATATTTGATACAATTCATCAGTACAGTGATCTGGAAACAAGCTTTTGGTTGTGGGAATATGTTTAATCACTGAAGACCTGTTCAGATTTTTTATTTGTTGTTGCCTCAGTTTTGGTGATTTGATTTTTCCAGGAATCTGTTTCATTCAAGTCGTCTAATTTCTGACACGAAGTTTTTCCTCCTCCATCAACTGCTGATGGGTCTGTTCATCAGAAGGGGAGCAAATCCAAAATTCAAACCGTTTTCAGGTCTGCTTGAATTTTATGTTGTTTGGGCCCTTTCCAAGGGTGACCAGCAGAAGCTGTGAAGAGACAAGGGGCTTCTCCAGGAACGTGTGCATGTCCTCAGCCAGGAGCATGTTTGCCTCAGTCTTGACTGAAGTCTCAGGCTGGCGCAGCTCGGCTGTTTGCCAACCCTCTCTCACTCACTGGCCCCCAAAATTCCAGTGAGTGGGGGAGACGGGATGGCCTCCAAGTTGAGTGAGCCCTTTCACCTGTGGCAGAGAAGTTGTCAGAACCTCTGCTCCAACCAAGGGGACAGGGAGTAATGGAAGAAGCTCCAAGCCATAACATGACGAATACGCACAGTTCTTACCTGAATGTCACAGTTTACACATCGTAAATGCCTCTCGAATTGTTGTATGCCTTTGACTGATATCCAGAGACTAAAATGTCTGGTTTTGTCCATGACTGTCCATTTTATAATTGCTTTTTGAGAAGAGAATTTGCTGCTTTCTTCACTCAGTCATAGCTGGAAGGCTAGCTTTGCATTCAAATTCATCATTTTCACTGAGTAGCAGCAATTATCAACATGTACTTCAGAGACCTCTGGCCTCTCAGAGAAAATTCAGAGGACTCACAGGTAAAAACTATTGATATTTTCATAATCACACTAAAATGTTATTCACCTTTTTCTCACAAGTGTACATTGTATTTTTCAGAGGCTACATGTCCTCTCATGATTCACGGAATGCATCCTTTATATCCTAATATTTTCTACAATGTTTTAAGGTCATAGCTTTAGCATATCAGTATTCAGAGGCTAATTCATGTTCTCAATCCTTTCACAGTGCTTGTTTTGGTCACACCTGCTACAGTCTCTGCAACTTCATTAACATACAATAAATAGTTATTTGAATTCCCAAGTTTTCTTTGTATCTACATACACACAGAAAAAGTACACTTCATCCAAAACTATTATTATTTATAATTTAATATTTTAATTATTTTATCTTAAATATAAAATTCATATATAGTATATTTTCTTATATTTAAGGATAGATCATTGGCTTTAAAAGGGGGGCATAGTAAACTCATTTTCTCAACCTACAGCTGCACTGTTTATGTCTAGAGATATTGAAAAAGATGAAACGGACCTATCAGAAGATTCTCTGACTCATGGAAGGGAGTAATCTACTCCAAAGAAACAGGGTGAAACCGTAAATAAGAAACAAAAATATGATAAAAGATGACTCTCTTGGCTTTAATAATTTACCTTATCCTGGCTTTAAAGATTTACCTTATCCTGTCTTGTGCAACAGAACATTTTCAAATAGTACTGCTGTACCAGTTAAGTTGCAAGGTTATTTTGAGACCAATCATTCAGTGTATAAAGAAAATAGAACTGAACATTTTAAATGTAGACATGATGCACTCTTTAAAAGCCCAAAATTGTTTGGAATAGCTTTTCAAACTAGAAATGTCAAAGCCACTGGCTTCAGGGTAAGTTACTGTTATTGTATTGACCAGAGAGGCACACACAAATGCACAGCTGACACTGCTGAATGCCTGCTGCATGAAAAGTCAGCAAAAGAATCCACAGTGTTGTCATGTTTTCAGTGACAAGGTAACTCATTAAAGACTTAGTTGCAAACATAAAGATTGAATTAGTATCTTCGAAGCTGTAACTTTGCCTTACAATGAATGAACCTATAGATGTGGCTGGTGTCATTGTTTTCCTTACATTTGTCTAAAATCAGAAAATAAGAATCATCAAAGACCTTTTATATGAATATTGGATAACAAATACAGGCGGTGCTGAAATATTCAAAGAGCTGAGTAACTTTTTCAAGTATCACAGTTTATCCTGGAACAACTGTGTTGACATTTGTTCTGCTAAAACAGCCCGTGGCTATAGCACAAATCATGGCAATGACTCCAAATTGTGCTAGTAGTCACTGTAATTTTTTTCTATGCCATACAGTAGCAAAAAATATAAATATTTTGTGTAATATTAGGCAACAAGCACAAATGGTAACAAAATATGCTAAGTGTTGAATAACTTTTTTAAAGCTCTCCCACACTCGTAGAAAAAACGTCAGTTTAATTTAAGGATTTTTGTTTTTAGAGAAACTAGTCCTAGAGAGCTTACTTTAAAATTTGTTTATTTATTTATTTATGGCTGTGGTGGGTCTTCGTTTCTGTGTGAGGGCTTTCTCTAGCTGTGGCAAGCGGGGGCCACTCTTCATCGCGGTGCGCGGGCCTCTCACTATCGCGGCCTCTGTGCTGGAGAGCACAGGCTCCAGACGCGCAGGCTCAGTAGCCGTGGCTCACGGGGCCCAGTTACTCCGCGGCATGTGGGATCCTCCCAGACCAGGGCTCGAACCCGTGTCCCCTGCATTAGCAGGCAGATTCTCAACCACTGCGCCACCAGGGAAGTTCTAGGGATGTTCTTAATGAGGCAGGCCACTGCTGTGGAACCTGCCCATTTAACATCACTAGAAGGCAAGTGACACAAATAGGTGCCCAAGTGAATGACCTCAGGACCAAGCATAACCTCCATACTCCTTTGTGTAACCCAGTCCCTCTCGTCACCGATACATCTTACATCACAGGAAACGTTGGGTCATACGGCACCAGAAGCAGAGTCATTTGCATCATGGCCTGGATCTGTTACAGGCAGACTGAGCTTGTTCTGGGTCCCAGTCAAAGCCCAGCCTTTTGTGCTATCCAGCATACAGGGTGGAGAGTGTTCTCAGGTGTGGAACATGTTTCCTCCAGACCTGAACAGACTACCAGGAGTATGCTAACTGTTCTGTAATGGGAGGTGCAAGATGTAGTAATTTCCATATTACTTTGCAGGCGATGACCCAGGATCACTGAACCCCTAACAATTTTTGCTGATTTTAGGCAGACCTCTGAATCACTGTAGGGTTTATCTCCAGTGGTGAGCTGGTAAGTGTTTAACAAATCGCTCCTTGGGGAAAGTATGCTTTGATTTGTAGCATTTTCCAGTCTCTGTGGTATAAACAGTCCTATCATGTGCTGAAACCAGCTTGCGTGGGCTCGAAAGAACCAATTATTAAACTTTCAAGAATTGGTCAAGATGGTGGTTAAAATAGCCATTATTAGAAACTTAATTATATAAACTGAAAATTAAACAGAATAGATTTTAAAGGTAATAAATACTGAAAACTCATCATTCCCTAATGATTTTGTGACATTTTACTGTTGTCTCTACCCTTGAGATCTACTGCATCTGTATGATGGAAATACTATATGATGTTGTGCTATCGCTTCTCTCTTCTTAATCCCCTGTTTGGTGGCCTCACATTGGTAGCTTGCCATGGACTAGGATGGGAGGAATTCACTGCTCTGTAAGTAAACATTTACCAGCTCTAGTAAAGGAAAAGAAGCAAAACTCTGATTTGTATTGATAGCATTTGTTGATTGCTGTGGCGTGAATACTTCCACCGTGGCTGAGTTCAAGCTACCAACTTTGATATCATCTGGATCATAAAATTCCTGAAAATGTAGCAACTGGCTGAGCCACTCCAACATACTGCTGGTTCTTTCGTTTATATTTGTCATTAATTTTGTTGTCACATAAAACTTTGATTTTTCAACACATTATGTAAATGCTCAATAAGTTATTTCTGTAATTTGTATGGACCTAAAGCTACGTGTATGAAACACTTCACGATTATTTTCTAAAAAGTCTGTTTCACAGATTTACTTTGAAGAGGTCTGGGAAATGGTGGTACGGTTCATAAGGGTCCAAACATCAGAATTTTAATTGAGGGGAACACCTCACTTAAAGGAAAAGTAAGCACTATAAAATCAGATTACGGAGCAAAGTGTTAAAGATCTAGTTTTGTTGTAAACTGTCTTTCAAAGCAATAAAAATTAGCACTATGGAGAAAATTTTTAAATTTAGAATATACAATACAACTGATGCTACTTCATTTTATTGTGTCAAAGGATTTTTAATGAATGAGGAGTTGGGGTAAAAATTACATCTTAAAAACAAGGAAATACAAACTAATGGGAAAAATACATCATATTACAAGATTTGCATGAAGGGAGAGAGAGAATTCTGAAAATTAGTCTCCCCCTCTAGACAACAACTGCCCTGGCAGAGTCTGTTGGATGTAATTATTTTGAAAGTCTGGAGTCTATTGAAGGTTTGTAACTTCCAGGGAAAGCTTGGATAGTAAATTACAGTTAATTTTGGTCGATTTTGGCTCTTACCACAGTACCAGCTACCTTCCCCCACTCCCATGGCAGGCAGCTGTGCAGTGTTCCTGTAGCAGTTTGCACACAGTTTGTGGGAGTCAGGGTGAGCAAAAATGACCTTCTCCTCCAGAGATCAAGGTCCTACAATCTGGTCATTGATTGCTGTTTCTGATTTCAGAGGTGCTGGCAAAACAGTGGGCATCCATTGTTGTTATACTTCCCCCAACTGTTGCAAGGCCCTCTCTTCTGGCTAATGAGACTATCAGGGGACTTAAAAGGCCAGTTCTCTTTTTCCCCTCTGGGAGCCAAGCATTAAAGACATTAAAAACATTCAAAAACAACTGCATATACCATGCATGCTCAGGTAAAGACACAGGCTCAGAAAAGACCCGAGAACATTTTGAACTTACACCTTAGGCTGATCCTCAGAACAGAGATAGCTTGCAGCAATTGAAAAACTAACAAAAATCACAAATCCTAGAGAAGGGGGAGAATCTGGCTTCCAGAGTTATGTATTTCATTCAAATATACAATTTTAGGGCTTCCCTGGTGGCGCAGTGGTTGACAGTCTGCCTGCCGATGCAGGGGACGCGGGTTCATGCCCCGGTCCGGGAAGATCCCACATGCCGTGGAGCGGCTGGGCCCGTGAGCCATGGCCGCTGAGCCTGCGCGTCCGGAGCCTGTGCGTCCGGAGCCTGTGCTCCGCAACGGGAGGGGCCACAACAGTGAGAGGCCTGCGTACCGCAAGACAAAAACAAAAACAAATATACAATTTTAAACAACAAAAAAAATCAAGGCACACACAGAAACAGTAAAGTATGGTCCATTCAAAGGAAAAAACAGATCAACACAAACTCTCCCTAAAAAATAATTAATGGCAGATCAATAGACAAAGACTTTAAATAAAAGACTGTTTAAACGTACTCAAAGTAAACAGAGCCTAAGGGACCTGTGGAACACCACTAAACAAACAAACACATGCATTGTGGGAGTCCTGGAAGAGGAAAACAAGGTGTAGAGAATATTTAAAGAAATGTCTGAAAACTTCCCAAAGTCAATGAAAGACATGAATATAAACATCCAAGAAGGTTAACAAATTCCAAGTAAGGTGTACTCAAAGAGACCCATTCAAGATGTATTATAATCAAACTTTTAAAAAACAAAGAAACTTGAAAGCAGCCAAAGGGAAGCAATTCTTCACACACAAGGGATCTTCAGTAAGATTATCCACAGATTTCTCATCAGAAAATTTGGAGGCCAGAAGGCAGTGGGCCAACATATTTAAAGTTCTGAAAGAAAAAAATTATCAACCAAGAATCCTATATCAGTAAAAATTATACTTCAAAAATGAAAGAGAGATTAAGACATTCTCAGATACAAAAGGGAATTTATGACCATTAGCCCTGCTCTTCAAGAAAGGGAGTTCTGCGAGTTGAAATAAAAAGACATCATATAGTAACTCATGAAAAAAATGAATATCTCAGTAAAACAGGCATGAAACTATAAAAGCTGGTATTATTTTAACTGTTTGAAACTCCACTTTTTGTTTTCTACATGATTTGAGGCTAAAATATTTTTTTAAAACTAGTTTACAAGTTAGTATTAGTGTAACTTTTGTTTGTAACTCCACATTTTGTTTTTTACATAATTTGAGAGACTGATGCATTTAAGATAATTATTAGCATATGTTTTGGGGTACACAATGTATAAAGAAGTAATTTTATGACAAACAACTAGAAGGGGTGGAGATAGAGCTTAATGGAGTAAAGTTTGTGCATTGTATTTAAGTTTAGCTGGTATAAATTCAAGTGTTATAACTCTAGAATGTGAAATGTAATCTGTGTGGTAATAGCAAGAAAGAAAATAGCTAAAGAATATACACAAAAGGAAATGAGAGGGGATTTAAATGGGTCACAAAAAGAAATTAAACAAACACAAAAGACAACAATAAAGCAGGAGATAAGGGAAAAATATATATGACATGTGGAAAAACAAATAGCAAAATAGAAGTAAATTCTTCCTTATCAGGTATTATTTTACATGTAAATGATTTTAATTCTCTAATCAAAAGACAGAGATTTAAAGGATAGGTTAAAAAAAAACATGATACAAATACATGCTATCTATAAGAAACTCACTTTAGATCCAAAGACACATAAATTGAAAATAAAAGGTCAGAAAGATATATTCCAAGCAAATAACCAAAAGAAAGCAAGGGTGGTTATACTAATATCAGATAAAATAGACTTTAAGTCAAAAAAGTTTATAAAAAACAAAGAAGAGCATTATATGTTAATAAAATGTTTAATACAGCAACAAGATATAACAATTACAAACATTTACACACCTAATAAAAGGCCGTGAAAACATATGAAGCAAAAACTAACAGAATCAAAGAGGGAAATAGGCAGTTCCAGAATAATAGTTCAAAACTTTAATACCCCACTCCCAATAGTGGACAAACCAATCAGACAGAAGATAAGCAAGGAAATAGGGGATTTGAATAACATAATAAACCAACTAAATGTAACAGACATATACAGAACGCTCTACCCAACAATAACAGTATACACATTCTTCTCAAGTGCACATGGGACATTTCACAGGACAGACCATACGATGGTCCACAGATTAAGTCTCAATATACCTAAAAGATAGATACAAAGCATATTCTCCAACCACAATGAGATGAAGTTAGAAATCAATAACAAAAGAGAAGCTGGATAGTTCACAAATTTATGGAAATTAAACAACACATTCTTAAACACTAATGGCTCATAAAAGAAATCACAATAGAAATTATAAAACACTTAAAGATGCATGAAAAAAAAAACCCACAACATACCAAACCTTATGTATGGGACACAGTGAAAGTACTGCTAAGGAGAAAATTTATAACTATAAATGCTTATTTAAAAAATAAGGAAGATCTCAGAACAACAACTTAATTTTAGAACTAAAGCAACTAGGAAAAGAATAAGCCCCAATCCAGCAGAAGGCAGGATATAAAAAAAGATTAGAGCAGAGCTAAATGAAATAAAGACTAGAGAACAATATAGAAAATCAGTGAAATCAGAAGTTGATTCTTTGAAAGGGTCAACAAAATTGACAAACCCTAGATAGATGGACTAAGGAGAAACAAAAGATGAAGACTCCAATTACTAAAACAAAACCAGGGATATTACTACTGATTCTACAGAAATAAAAAGGACTATAAGAGAGTACTATGAACAACTGCACACCAACGAACTGAATGAACTGGATGAAATGGAAAATTCCTAGAAACACAAAACACACCAAGACTAAATTGTGAAGAAAAAGAAAATCTGAAGATACCTGTAACTAGTAGGAGATTGAATCAATAAAAAAAAAAAAAAAAAAAAAAAAAACTCCTGACCAAGAAAAGCCCTGGGCCTGATGGCTTCACTAGTGGATTCTACCAAACATTTAAAGAAGAGTTAACACCAATCCTTTTCAAACTTTTCCAAAAAGCTGAAGAGGAGAAAACATTTCCTAACTTTCTGCTTGTGGCCAGCATTACCCTGACACCAACGCCAGACAAAGAAGCTACAAGAAAAGAAAACTGCAGAACAGTATCTCCTATGAATACTGATGCAAAAATCCTCAAAAAATACAAGCAAACTCAATTTAGTATCATATTAAAAGGATTATACACCATGATCAAGTGAGATTTATTCCTGGAATGCAAGAATGGATCAACATACAAAAATCTATCAGTGTAATATGCCAAATTAATAGAAAGAAGGGAAAAAAAAAAACACGATCATGTCAATTGAATCAAAAAAAATGCATTTCACGAAATTCAACACCCTTTCATGATAAAAACACTCAACAAACTAGAACAGAAAGAAACTACCTCAACAAAATGAAACCCCATATATGAAAAACCCACAGCAAACATTATGCTCAATAATAAAAAAGAGACGCCTTTCCTTTAAGAATGCCAACTTTCAGGCTTCCCTGGTGGCGCAGTGGTTGAGAATCTGCCTGCCAATGCAGGGGACACGGGTTCGAGCCCTGGTCTGGGAAGATCCCACATGCTGCGGAGCAACTGGGCCCGTGAGCCACAATTACTGAGCCTGCGCATCTGGAGCCTGTGCTCCACAGAGAACAAGAGAGGCAGCGATAGTGAGAGGCCCGCACACGGCAATGAAGAGTGGATGCCGCTTGCCACAACTAGAGAAAGCCCTCACACAGAAAGGAAGACCCAACACAGCCATAAATTAATTAATTAATTAAAAAAAATTTTAAGAATGCCAACTTTCAACACTTTTATTCAACATAGTACAGGAAGTTCTAGCCAGCAAAATTTGGCAAGAAAAAGAAATAAAAGGCATCCAAGTTGGAAAGTAGTAAAAAGATCTCTGTTTGTACATGATCTCATATGCAAAAAACCCTAAAGATTACACACACACACACTATTAGAATTAATAAATGTAAAGTAGCAGGATACAAAGTCAACACACAAAAATCAACTGAATTTCTATGCACTAACAATGAACAATCCAAAAATGAAACTAAGAAAACAATTCCATTTACCCTAGCATCAAAAAGAATAAAATACTTAGGAAGTAATTTAACAAAGGAAGTGAAAGACTTGTACATAAAAACTACACAACATTGATGAAATAAATTAAAGCAGACAAAAATGGAAACACATTTCACTTTCATGGATTGGAAGACTTAAAATTGCTACAATGTCAATACTACCCAAAGCAATCTACAGATTCAATACAGTCCATATCAAAATCCCAAAGATGACTTGTGAACAAACAGGAAAACCTATCCAAAAGTTCATATGAAATTTCAAGGGACCCCGAAAATCCAAAACAATCTTCAAAAAGAACAAAGCTGGAGGATTCACACTTTCTGCTTTTACAACTACAGTAATTAAACCAGTGTGGTGCTGGCATAAAGACAGACATGTAGGTCAGTGGAATAAAATAGAGAACTCAGAAATAAACTTTTACATATACGGTCAAATAATTTGACAAGGGTGCTAAGACCATTCAATGATGCAAGGACAGCCTTTTCAACAAATGGTGCTGGGAAAACTGAATATCCACATGCAAAATAATGAAGTTGGAGCCTTACATACCATCATATAGAAAAATTAACTCAATATGGATCAAAGACCTTAATGTAAGAGCTAAAACTATGAAACTCTTAAAAGAAAATAATGGGCAAAATCTTCATGATATTAGATTCATCAGTGATTTCTTGGACACAACACCAAAGGCATAGACAACAAAAGAAAAAATTGAAATACTGGACTGCATAAAAATTTGTTCATCAAAAGACACTATCAACAGATTAAAAAGGCAACCTACAGAACTGAAGAAAATATTTTTGAATAACACATCTGATAAGGGATTAACATCCAGAATATATAAAGAACTCTTAAAACTCAGAAACAAATAAGCAACCAGATTTTAAAATGAGCAAAGGACTTGAATAGACACTTCTCCAAAGAAGATAGGAAACTGGTGAATGAACACATGAAAAGATGCTCAACATCACTAATTATTAGGGAAATGCAAATCAAAATTACAAGATACCACCTCACACCCATTAGGATGGTTATTATCAAAAATATTTTTAAAAAGTGTCAGTGAGGATGTGGAAACTGGCATGGCACCTTGTGCACTGCTGGTGAAAATGTAAAATGGTGTTGTTACTATGAGAAGCTATATGGTGGTTCCTCGATTAAAAATAGAATTGCTATATGATCCAGCAATTCCACTTCTGAGTATATTCCCGAAAGAATCGAAAGCAGGAGCTTGAAGAGATATCTGTATAAGCATGTTCATAGCAGCCTTATTCACAGTAGCTAAACATGGAAGCAATCCAAGTGTTTATCAGCATATGAACGGATAAGCAAAATGTAGTGTGTACGTACAGGAACCTTTTTCAACTTTAATAAGGGAGGAAATTCTGATATATGTTAAAACATGGATGAACCTTCAGAAGATTATGCTAAATCAAATAAGCCAGTCACAAATAAAATGCTGTATGATTCCACTTATATGAGATACTTAGTCAAAATGATAGAAAGTAGAATGGTGATTTCTGGGAGCAACAGGGAAGTGGGGAATGGGAGTTGTTGTTTAATGGGTATAGAAAAGAGTTCTGGAGATGGATGGTGGTGATGGTAACATAACATTATGAATGCATTTAATATCAACGATCTGTATACTTAAAAATGGTTCAGATGGGCTTCCCTGGTGGCGCAGTGGTTGAGAGTCCGCCTGCCGATGCAGGGGACACGGGTTCGTGCCCCGGTCCGGGAAGATCCCACATGCCGCGGAGCGGCTGCGTCTGTGAGCCATGGCCGCTGAGCCTGCGCGCCCGGAGCCTGTGCTCCGCAATGGGAGAGGCCCACGTACAGCAAAAATAAAAAATTTTAAAAAATGGTTCAGATGGCAAATTTTATATGTATTTTACCACTGTTTTAAAAATTGGAAAAAAAAGATTACATGAGAGGCAGGTCATTTATTGGCACAAGACTTTTAAGAAGCATATTAAGTATTTTACAGACTAGAATATTTTCATTAAAAGGCAGTAAGTATACAACACTTCCAGTTACATGATTGATACTAATTGTATAGTGATCGCACAGTGATTTTTTTAAAGTTTTATGAAAACAAATGCTAGAACTTATATGCTTTTAAGTACAATACTTGTCCCAAAAGTTCCTTCTCCCTTTACTTCCACACTCTAGATTTGCTTCTAATATGTAAAATCTAAATATGCTAGTTAAGATGGGAATGCTAATGAATTTGAGCAAATAAAAAATGTCACAATGTATTGAATTGCCTTTTAATTAACAAAGGCCCTAGCTATTAGTAAGACAAATACATCATATTTTATATGCTCAACAATATCAGAAAATAATGTTAATATATTATAGAATTGAAGAAATTAAATGAATGTATACATTATGAACGACTCTACTGCATAAAGTACTTACACAGAGTATTTAGAATTCTTTTTTTAGACCATATTTCTTAAAAGATTTTAGCCTTTCATTAAAAACCAGCCATAGGAAATCTGGGAGATTCTTACACTGAAGTGGCTCTCAGTTTTTAATCTTACATTCCTTCACACTCAAAAATTAATGAGGAGCCCAGAGAGCTTTTAATTTATGTCTTTTATAAGTACTGATATTTGCTGTAATAGAAATAAAAACAGGCATTTTAAATGTGTATTTATTACTTTTAAAATAATAATAATAATCCCATTACACATAACACGCATACAAATTTTTACAAAAAAACTACTATTTTCCAAAACAAAGACAATTTTACTGGGAAGAGGGGTATATTTTTACATTTTTATAAATCCTTGTAAAGTCTGCCTAATTTAAAAGTCTAGATTCTTTTTTAAATGACTCTTGAACCTAATTTTTTGTGGCATGTTATTATGGTTGAAGTAATCAAAGAAAATCTGAACTCATAAAGATACGTATGTAGTTAGAGAAGGGAGGAGTATTTCATAGACTTTTCAGAAAACTGTACATATTCTGCTTTGAAATGAAACCACCACTTGGCATATAATAGTTTCTTACAGACGGGTTGAAATGTGAATTCTAAACCATTCTGACTTTCTTGCACTTGGTTTCTGTGGTAGATACTACGATGTATCCTACCCAGTGGGTAATGAACTTACCTGCCCTGGGAATACTGTCAGTACAAAACCCATGCACCCATGTTAAAAAAAAAAAAAAAGAAAGGCCCTCACACCCTTCAGATACCATGCCCTCTCTCTTCTCCTTCACAACAAGCCTTAAGACTTGTATATACAGGGTGGGCCTTCAAGACAGTGGAGGAGTAAGACGTGGAGATCACCTTCCTCCCCACAAATACGTCAAAAATACATCTACACGTGGAACAACTCCTACAGAACAGCTACTGAACGCTGGCAGAAGACCTCAGACTTCCCCAAAAGCAAGAAACTCCCCACATACCTGGGTAGGGCAAAAGAAAAAAGGAAAACCAGAGACAAAAGAATAGGGACAGGGCCTGCACCAGTGGGAGGGAGCTGTGAAGGAGGAAAGGTTTCCACACACTAGGAGCCCCTTCGCGGGCAGAGACTGCAGGTGGCGGAGGGGGGAGCTTCGGATCCACAGAGGAGAGCACAGCAACAGGGGTGCAGAGGGCAAAGCGGGGAGATTCCCGCACAGAGGATCGGTGCTGACCCGCACTCACCCGCCTGAGAGCCTTGTCTGCTCACCTGCCGGGGCGGGCGGGGCTGGAAGCTGAGGCTCGGGCTTCGGAGGTCAGACCCCAGGGAGAGGACTGGGGTTGGCTGCGTGAACACAGCCTGTAGGGGGCTAGTGAGCCACAGCTAGCCGGGAGGGAGTCTGGGAAAAGGTCTGGACCTGCCTAAGAGGCAAGAGACCATTGTTTTGGGGTGCATGATGAGAGGGGATTCAGAGCACCGCCTAAACGAGCTCCAGAGACGGGCACAAGCCACGGCTATCAGCTCAGACAACAGAGAGGGGCATTAAACGCTAATGCAGCTGCTGCCGCCACCAAGAATCCTGTGTGCAAGCACTGGTCACTCTCCACACCTCCACAGGAACCTGTGCAGCCTGCCACTGCCAGGGTCCCGTGAATCACGGACGACAGCCCTGGGAGAACACACGGCACACCTCAGCCTGTTGCAATGTCATGCTGGCCTCTGCCAACGCAGGCTCACCCTGCATTCCAATTATGACTATCGTGCCCCTCCCTCCCCCCCGGCCTGAACGAGCCAAGCTCCCTAATCAGCTGCTGCTTTAACCCCATCCTGTCTTGGCGAAGAACAGACGTCCTCAGGCGACCTACACCCAGAGGCAGGCCCAAATCCAAAAGTGAAGGAGCGGTGCGAACAAAGAAGAGAAAGGGAAGAACAAAGAAGAGAAAGGGAAATTTCCCTGTTCAGCTTCAGGAGCAGTGGATTAAATCCCCACAGTCAACTTGAAGAACACTGCATCTGTGGAATACCTGAATAGATAACGAATCAATGCAAAACTGAGGGGGTGGATGCTGAGAGCAACTGTAGACTTGAGGTTTGCTGTCTGTGACTGATTTGTTTCTGATTTTTATATATATCCTAGTACAGTTTTAGCACTTGTTATCATTGGTGGATTTCTTTATTGGTTTGCTTGCTCTCTTTTTTATTATTTTTTATTTTAATAATATTTTATATGAATTATTTAATTAATTTGTTTTTCTTTCTTTTTTCTTTTTTCTCCCTTTTCTTCTGAGCCATGTGGCTGACAGGGTCTTGGTGCTCTGGCCTGGTGTCAGGCCTGAGCCTCAGAGGTGGGAGGGCCAACTGCAGACACTGGACCACCAGAGACCTCCCGGCCCCATGTAATATCAGTTGGCAACAGCTATCCCAGAGTTCTCCATCTAAATGCTAAGACCCAGCTCCCCGCAAAGGCCAGCAAGCTCCAGTGCTGGACGCCCCATGCCAAACAACTAGCACGACAGGAACACAACCCCACCCATTAGCACAGAGACTGCCTAAAATTATACTAAGTTCACAGACACCCCAAAACACACCATCAGATGTAGCCCTGCCCACCAGAAAGACAAGATCCAGCCCCACCCACCAGAATACAGGCGCCAATGCCCTCTAACAGGAAGCCTACACAATGCACTGAACCAACCTTAGCTGCTGGGGGCAGACACCAAAAACAATGGGAACTACAAACCTGCAGCCTGCAAAAAGGAGACCCCAAACACAGTAAGTTAAGCAAGATGAGATGGCAGAGAAACACACAGCAGATAAAAGACAAGGGTAAAAACTCACCAGACCAAACAAATGAAGGCAAAGTAGGCAATCTACCTGAAAAAGTATTCAGAGTACTGATAGTAAAGATGATCCAAAATCTTGGAAGTAGAATGGAGAAAATACAAGAAACTTTTAACAAGGAACTAGAAGAACTACAGAGCAAACAAATAATGATGAACAACAAAATAAATGAAATTAAAAATTCTCTAAAAGGAATCAATAGTAGAATAACTGAGGCAGAAGAATAGATAAGTGACCTGGAAGATAAAACAGTGAAAATAACTACCACAGGGCAGAATAAAGAAAAAAGAATGGAAAGAATTGAGGACAGTCTCAGAGACCTCTGGGACATCATTAAACACACTAACATTCCAATTAGAAGAAGAAGAAGAGAAAAAGGAAGGGACTGAGAAAATATTTGAAGAGATTATAGATGAAAACTTCCCTAATATGGGAAAGAAACTAATCAATCAAGTCCAGGAGGCACAGAGAGCCCCATACAGGATAAATCCAAGGAGAAACACGCCAAGACACGTATTAATCAAACTATCAAAAATTAAATACAAAGAAAAAATATTAAAAGCAGCAAGGGAAAAGCAACAAATAACATACAAGGGAATCCCCATAAGGTTAGCAGCTGATCTTTCAGCAGAAACTCTGCAAGCCAAAAGGGACTGGCAGGACATATTTAAAGTGATGAAAGGGAAAAACCTACAACCAAGATTATTCTACCCAGGAAAGGATCTCATTCAGATTCAGTGGAGAAATTAAAACCTTTACAGAGAAGCAAAAGCTAAGAGAATTCAGGACTACCAAACCAGCTCTACAACAAATGCTAAAGGAACTTCTCTAGGCAGGAAACACAAAAGAAGGAAAAGACTGACAACAACAAACCCAAAACAATTCAGAAAATGGTAATAGAAACACACATATCGATAACTCCTTAAATGTAAAAGGATTAAATGCTCCAACCAAAAGACATAGACTGGCTGAATGGATACAAAAGCAAGACCAGTATATATGCTGTCCGCAAGAGACCCACTTCAGACCTAGGGACGCATACGGACTGAAAGTGAGGGAATGGAAAAAGATATTCCATGCAAATGGAAATCAAAAGAAAGCTAGAGTAGCAATTCTCATACCAGACAAAAAAGACTTTAAAATAAAGACTATTACAAGAGACAAAGAAGGACACTACATAGTGATCAAGGGATCAATCCAAGAAGAAGATATGACAACTGAAAATGTTTATGCACCCAACATAGGAGAACCTCAAGATATAAGGCAAATGCAAACAGCCATAAAGGGGAAATCAACAGTAACACAATAATAGAATGGGACTTTAACACCCCACTTTCACCAATGGACAGGTCATCCAAAATGAAAATAAATAAGGAAACACAAGCTGTAAACAATATGTTAAACAAGATGGACTTAATTGATATTTATAGGACATTCCAGCCAAAAATAACAGAATACACTTTCTTCTCAAGTGTTCATGGAACATTCTCCAGGATAGATCATATCTTGGGTCACAAATCAAGCCTAGGTAAATTTAAGAAAATTGAAATTGTATCAAGTATCTTTTCCAACCACAACACTATGAGACTAGATAGCAATTACAGGAAAAAAACTGAAAAAAATACAAACACATGGAGGCTAAATAACCAAGACATCACTGAAGAAATCAAAGAGGAAATCAAAAAATATAGAAACACATGACAGTGAAAACACGATGACCCAAAACCTATGGGATGCAGCAAAAGCAGTTCTAGGAAGGAAGATTATAGCAATGCAATCCTACTTCAAGAAACAAGAAACATTTCAAATAAACAACCTAACCTTAACCCTAAAGTAATTAGAGAGAGAAGAACAAAAAACCCCAAAGGTAGCAGAAGGAAAGAAATCATAAAGATCAGATCAGAAATAAATGAAAAAGAAATGAAGGAAATGATAGCAAAGATCAATAAAACTGAAAGCTGGTTCATTGAGAAGATAAACAAAATTGATAAACCACTAGCCAGACTCATCAAGAAAAAAAGGGAGAAGACTCAAATCAATAGAATTAGAAACGAAAATGGAGAAGGAACAACTGACAATGTAGAAATAGAAAGAATCATGAGGGATTACTACAAGCAACTATATCCCAATAAAATGCACAACCTGGAAGAAATAGACAAATTCTTAGAAAAGCACAACCTTTTGAGACTGAACCAGGAAGAAATAGAAAATATAAACAGACCAATCACAAGCACTGAAATTGAAACTGTGATTAAAAATCTTCCAACAAACAAAAGCCCAGGACCAGATGGATTCACAGGCGAATTCCATCAAACATTTAGAGAAGAGCTAATACCTATCCTTCTCAAACTCTTCCAAAATATAGCAGAGGGAGGAACACTCCCAAATTCATTCTACAAGGCCACCATCACCCTGATACCAAAACCAGACAAAGATGTCACAAAAAAAGAAAATTACAGACCAACATCACTGATGAACATAGATGCAAAAATCCTCAACAAAATACTAGCAAACAGAATCCAACAGCACATTAAGAGGATCATACACCATGATCAAGTGGGGTTTATCCCAGGAATGCAAGGATTCTTCAATATATGCAAATCAATCAATTAGATACACTATATTAACAATCTGAAAGATAAAACCAAACGATATTCTCAATAGATACAGAAAAAGCTTTCGACGAAATTCAGCACCGATTTATGATAAAAACTCTCCAGAAAAAGGGATAGAGGGAACTTATCTCAACATAATAAAGGTCATATATGACAAACCCACAGCCCACAACATTCTCAATGGTGAAAAACTGAAAACATTTCTACTAAGATCATGAACAAGACAAGGTTGCCCACTCTCACCACTAGTATTCAACACAGTTTTGGAAGTTTTAGCCACAGCAACAGAGAAGAAAAAGAAATAAAAGGAATTCAAATCAGAAAAGAAGAAGTAAAGCTGTCAGTGTTTGCAGATGACATGATACTATATAGAAAGAATCCTAAAGATGCTACCAGAAAACTACTAGAGCTAATCAGTGAATTGGTAAAATAGCAGGATACAAAGTTAATGCACAGAAATCTCTTACATTCCTATACACTAAGGATGAAAAATCAGAAAGAGAAATTAAGGAAACACTCTCGTTTACCATTGCAACAAAAAGAATAAAATACCTAGGAGTAAACCTAAGGAGACAAAAGACCTGTATGCAGAAAACGATAAGACGCTGATGAAAGAAATTAAAGATGATACAAACAGATGGAGAACATGGTCTTGGATTGGAAGAATCAACATTGTGAAAATGACTCTACTACCCAATGCAATCTACAGATTCAATGCAATCCCTATCAAACTACCAATGGCATTTTTCACAGAACTAGAACAAAAAATTTCACTATTTGTTTGGAAGCACAAAAGAACCCGAATAGCCAAAGTAATCTTGAGAAAGAGAAACGGAACTGGAGGAACCAGGCTCCCTGACTTCAGACTATACTACAAAGCTACAGTAATCAAGACAGTATGGTACTGGCAGAAAAACAGAAAAATAGATCAATGGAACAGGATAGAAAGCCCAGAGATAAACCCATGCATATATGGTCACCTTATCTTTGATAAAGGAGGCAAGAATATACAATGGAGAAAAGACAGCCTCTTCAATAAGTGGTGCTGGGAAAACTGGACAGGTACATGTAAAAGAATGAAATTAGAACACTTCCTAACACCGTACACAAAAACAAATTCAAAATGGATTAAAGACTTAAATGTAAGGCCAGACACTATAAAACTCTTAGAGGAAAACATAGGAAGAACACTCTTTGACATAAATCACAGCAAGATCCTTTTTGACCCACCTCCTGGAGAAATGGAGATAAAATCAAAAATAAACAAATGGGACCTAATGAAACTTCAAAGCTTTTGCACAGCTAAGGAAACCATAAAAAGACGAAAAGACAGCCCTCAGAATGGGAGAAAATATTTGCAAACGAAGCAACTGTCCAAGGATTAATCTCCAAAATTTATAAGCAGCTCATGCAGCTCAATATCAAAAAAACAAACAACCCAATCCAAAAAAATGGGCAGAAGATCTAAATAGGCATTTCTCCAAAGGAGATATACAGATTGCCAACAACCACGTGAAAGGATGCTCAACATCACTAATAAATAGAGAAATGCAAATCAACACTACAATAAGGTATCACCTCACACTGGTCAGAATGGCCATCATCAAAAAATCTACAAACAATAAATGCTGGAGAGGGTGTGAAGAAAAGGGAACTCTCTTTCACTGTTGGTGGGAATGTAAATTGATACTGCCAATATGGAGAAAAGTATGGAAGTTCCTTAAAAAACTAAAACTATAACTACTATATGACCCAGCAATCCCATTACTGGGCATACACCCTGAGAAAATCATAATTCAAATAGAGACATGTACCACAATGAACAGCTGTTCATTGCAGCTCTATTTACAGTAGCCAGGACACAGAAGCAACCTACGTGGTCCATCGACAGATGAATGGATAAAGAAGACATGGCACATATATACAATGGAATATTACTCAGCCATAGAAAGAAATGAAATTGAGTTATCTGTAGTGAGGTGGATGGACCTAAAGACTGTCATACAGAGCGAAGTAAGTAAAAAAGAGCAAAACAAATACCGTATGCTAACACATATATATGGAATCTAAAAAAAAAAGAAATGGTTCTGATGAACCTAGGGGCAGGACAGGAATAAAGATGCAGACATAGAGAATGGACCTGAGGACACGGGGAGGGGGAAGGGTAAACTGGGACGAAGTGAGAGAGTAACATTGACATATATACACTACCAAATGTAAAATAGATAGCTAGTGGGAAGCAGCCACATAGCACAGGGAGATCAGCTCGGTACTTTGTGACCATCTAGAGGGGTGGGAATTGGGAGGGTGGGAGGGAGATGCAAGAGGGAGGGGATATGGGGATATATGTATATGTATAGCTGATTCACTTTGTTATACAGCTGAAACTGACACAACACTGTAAAGCAATTATACTCCAATAAAGATGTTAAAAAAAAGAAAGACTTGTATATACACTTCACCTCCAAGCCCTCTCCTCCCACTCTCTCTTAATCCCACCCCAATCAACTGTACCACTCCACCAAAACCGCGCTTAGCCAAATCACTAATACTTCCACATTGCTAAAGTAAACGATCATTTCTTCATCCTCATCTCACTTGATTCACCAGCAGCGTCTTGACACGGCTGTTCACTCCATCCCATAGGTTTTCTGCCCTTGGCTCCCAGGACACCACACTCTCTCAGTTGTCTTCCTAGCTCACTGAACACTTCCCATTTGTTTCTCTTGCTAGATCCTTTTCCTCAAACTCCTATGTTGAAATTCTACAGGGCGCCTAGTCCTTGAACCTCTGTCTACACTTACTCATATAGTCTCGTGGCTCTAAATGCTGTCTATATGCTCATGACTTCAAATTCATTTCTTCAGCCCTACGCGTACTCTGAATTTCAGACTCAAATATCCAACTGCCTAGCTGACCCTATATTTTTATGTCTAATAAACATCTCAAACTTAACATGTCCATAACGGAACTCCCAATATCCACTGCCCCCCAAAAATTGTGCTCTACCCGTATTCCTCTCATCTTCAAAATTCTCCCTATTTCTAAAATTAGGATTAAACAGATGCTTTCAAGTTAAAAATCCCTGTTAAAATAGGCCCAGCACATCTGTTGCTACAAAGTAATTATATGTCCATTAAGTTTGCCATGAAGGAATTACATGTCCATTAAGTCATGAAGTACTTGTGTACATAAATTCAAACACAATGAAATGGGAATCCTCAACATCAGTTTAAGCCACCCTTCTAAACTTATGGAAACTATCGTTTCCAGGTTTTTAATTAGCTGGTAGTAGAAATCAGGTTCCTCTTGGGCAAAGCTAATTTAACCTATGTTAAATAAATATATCCCAGGATTTAAATCTTATTTGATAATTAAATGTAATAGAACCTCAACTGCATCTATCAAAAAGAGAGGAAAATATTATGAAATTAATTTCAGCACTTGACTTTAAAAGTGAAACAAATTTAATTTCATTACCAAATATGCATTTCCAAAATTTGGTTGCAGTAGAACATCTACCATAATTAGAATGAGGAGAACCCGCCTGTGTAATTTTTTTTTTTTGCTAAGAAAATAAGGAAAGAATAAATATATTTTAAATGACGATAAATTACAAAAGGTAATATTCTCCAACTTTTCATTTAACATTGTTGGGCTGGCAGACCAGACGGCCTAACCATACATCGAATAGTTAGAACTGTTTTGACTAGCATGTGGTAAATATATGAGTGAACAAATGAATGAGTGGATAACAAACACAATAACCACGTAACTGTATAAACTGGTAGCTAACCTGAGCTACACCCCCTGCAGATGGTGCGACGAATACTTATTGAAGCCCACCGTGCTGGAGTGGCAGTCAGGAAGTAACAGACTAGTATTTCTGTATGTGAAACTGAGTCTGCCTGTGTGCTATTACCAAGAGATAAGAGTATAATTACAATGTAATTACAATAATATGGAAATTAAGTTAATTCTCGAACTTCTCCAGAAATAAGTTATAGAGTTAACAACCAAATGATGGTATCCGTATTAGGTTTCCTTTTTAAAATATACTCCCAACAGCATCACAGATGTATAAGTTCAGTCAAATTAACTTTCCACAACTCAATTTACTATCTCAGGAAGCATGAAAGCATAGTAAGAATCAGAAGATAAATACAGGATCATTCTAATGTTACAAACAGTCCAGAGAAACAGCAGAATTACAGCAAACTGTCTGAATACTGCAATTTTAATTATATTTTCTGACCGTAATTACCTATAACCACCATACTGCTTCCCTATTCTAACCCTGATATTCAAAAATATAAAACTCCTAAACTGTCAAATTAATGATTGCTTTATTGAGTTACATTATTCCCAAAGATCTACACACATCCAAAACAGGCTGTCCCTCACCTGTTTTTATTGATCCAGATCAAAGAACCTTCTACTACCACATCACACATGAAACCTTACTTGCTGGCACTGTTTCTGATGACAGTATAAAAGCACTTAGTAGTCTGACACCACTTTGCATGTTAAGATTGCAAGAACAAATTATAAGCAACTTTTACATTTCCAAAAGTAATTTTTCATTAACGAATGGAAAAGTGAGGTTAACATGAGACCTATGAGAGCTTCTGGGGCTTTAGAATAAATTGGCCACACGCTTCCCCCTCTATCATGTATCCAAATTAAATCATTAAAGGAAAAGAGCAACTGAAAAATATTTAAAATAATCATAAATATCATATTTCACTTTGAATTGCATATATGATTATTCCCTTTCTACCATGTTCGACAACTACTAGGACGTAGTAGAATAAAATAACAGCTACCTTTAGACAGTGTGTCCTTGGGCACTAACAAGTGACTCATTTTCTGTGGTAAGCAATGTTTAAATTACTCTAAAGATTCCAGTTCGAAGTAATACAAAATGCTGACTTTTAATATATGAGCTAAGATAATAACCTTATACCACGATCTTACCGTGAATCAAAACTAATTTCATTGTATACATTAGAGTGCTTGTGAGTCATTCATTCACTTATTCAATCTCATTCATTAAGTGAACATTCAATATTGCCCATTACGTCAAACATTGCGTAAGAGATTAGAGGCTTAGCCAATCCTGGAAAGCTCTGCCACTAAACGATTCCTTCTTACAATTAGAAACCTAGTAAATAAAATAAATCTCTAAGAAATCGAAGCTAAGTAGGATAAGTATGAAACAGATGATATTTTTCACACATCTAAACACATCTTACGATGTCTTAAATGGACTCAGAAGACTCAAAGATCCCTATCCAAGAGATAAGATTAAACTCTCATCAAAAAGGCCAAAACATAAGTCAACACATAAAAACACTCCAGTAAAAGCAACATGACCCAGCATTTCCCATGAAACTGTTCTTCTAGGGAGTTATTTAAAATTGCATTAATATTATTCACAATTCCTCAAAAGTGGAAATAACTAAAGTTAATATAGTATTATGTTAATTTTCTGGATTTGTGTAATGTTCGTAGATTTTTCAGCTTTTAAAAATTCTTAATTTAAGGTCATTTATTTTCCCAGTCCAAAGAAATATTCACTTTCGGATGAACCTAGAGATTACCATAGTAAGTGAAGTAAGTCAGACAAAGAAAAATATCATATGAATATGTGGAATCTAATTTTTTTAATGATACAAATAAACGTATTTACAAAACAGAAACAGACTTACAGATATCAGAAACAAACTAATGGTTACCAAAGGGGAAACATGGAATGGGCAGGGATAAATCAGGAGTTTGGGATTAACATATACACACTACTATATATAAAGTAGATAACTAACAAGGACCTACTGTATAGCATAGGGAATTCTACTCAATATTCTGTGATAACCTATAGGAGAAAAGAATCTAAAAAAGAATGAATACATGTATATGCATAACTGAATCACTTTGACGTACACCTGAAACTAACACTACATTGTAAATCAACTATACTCCAATAAAATTAAAATTAAAAAAAGAAAAGAAATACTTGCTTTTATACCAAATTTTCTTCAAGGGTCTCTCTCTCAAGCCTCACAAACCATGGACTTACTCCTATGCACAGCATCCCGGAGCCAGGAGAGCAAGCCGGGGTGCCATGGGAAGCAATTGGCCCATCTAAATCAACCTGGGAGTGTCCCCCCTAAGGCTTCCTAAATGATGTGATAGTTGATTGGAATTTTTTTTTAATTTTTAAGTAAAAAATTTTTGATAAAATACACAACATAAAATTTACCATTTTAACCACTTCTAAGCATGCAGCTCAGCGGTGTTTACTATATTTACGTTATTGTGCAATCAATCTCCAGAACTTTTTCATCTTGCAAAACTGAAACTCTGTACCCATTAAACACTGATTCCCCTTCCTCCCTCCCCCAGCCCCTGGCAACCACCATTCTACTTTCTGTCTCTAAGAATCTGTCTACTCTGGGTGCCTCGTATTAGTAGAAACACACAGTATTTGTCCTTTTGTGATGGGATCATGTCCTCAAGGTTCATCTATGTTGTAGCATGTGTCAGAATTCCCTTCCTTTTTAAGGCCGAATGATATTCCACTGTATGGATAGACCACATTTTGCTTGTCCACTCATCCATCAGTGGGCACTAGGGCCGCTTCCACCATTGGCCATTGCTAATCATGATATGATGCACATACGTGTATAAATATATCTTCCGAGCCCTGCTTTCTTTCTTTCTTTTTTTTTTATAAATTTATTTATTTATTTATGGCTGCATTGCTGCACTCAGGCTTTCTCTAGTTGCAGTGAGCAGGGGCTATTCTTCTTTGCAATGCACGGGCTTCTCATTGCGGTGACTTCTCTTGTTGCAGAGCATGGGCTCTAGGTGCGTGAACATCAGTAGTTGGGGCTCGCGGGCTCTAGAGTGCCGTCTCAGTAGTTGTGGTGCACGGGCTCAGTTGCTCCGTGGCAGGTGGGATCTTCCCAGACCGGGGATTGAACCCATGTCCCCTGCACTGGCAGGTGGATTCTTAACCACTGTGCCACCAGGGAAGCCCCAGGCCCTGCTTTCAATACTTGTGTTCATATCCCAGCTCTGACGCTTTACAGATCTATTTCAGTTTCCTCATCTGTAAGTTGGGGATGGTGATAATATCCTTCTCATAATATTGTTGTAAGGATTAGCTGAATTAATTTATCTAAAGCACTTAAAATAGTAGTTGGCAAATAAGTACCACACTATTATTTGCCATTGTCATTTGAAAAAATCCATTTTTTACACAACTTATAACTTTACTGAGATCTCTGCTTGTTTTTACTATTTGAGTAAGCCAATATCTATCTATTTTTTATCCATAGGAGTATCTCCTATGCCTGCTCTTTCCTGTTAGGGTATTGTTGTTGTTGTCTTTCCTTAATAGCATAACAACCAGTTTTTAAAATTTTCTTTTTACAAAACAGTATGGAGATGTTCTGTAATCTTATGGGCTTCACTATATTCACTTATTCATTCTTTCTATAAGTGTTTACTAGCCAGGCACTAATTTCATTTCATAAAGCTTTGATTGATTTATATTAGTCATCCCCGGTTTCACTGAAACTTTGCATGTCCATATTTAACTTAAGTGAATTCCTTCCTTCGATGAATATTTAGAGCAAGAATTCTGCATAACAGGATACTGTTCTAAGAAATGGATTTGCAACGCTTAAAACAAAAATAATTTAAATATATGCTACATGTTACATTTTTAAATGTGTATGGGGAATGCATAAGTCTTTTCATGTGAAAAAATATTTTGCTTCTAAAGTCACTTCTAATTTCCTCCTTAGAGTATCAAACACAGAAAAAGAACTGAAGTCACATATCTTAGAAATTGCCAATAAATTAACACATTTTAAGTTTCTTTGTGTTATACTTTCATATAAAAAATTTATGAAGAAAGTTCTAATAGGACTTAGTCTAGAACTTAATTTTCTTAGCCCCACAGTAAAAGAATGTATAGAAAGCTGAACAGGTACTACAGTATAAGGACAATTATAAGCCACACTGAAATCTGAGTGCCTCCATTGATGTCTAAAAAAAATTTCAAGGCTGTGAGAAATATTAATAAGTCCATCTCAAATAAATCTCATACATATATAATTAGGAAAATAAATATGCTTGTTTATATATATTTTAGGTAAACTCTTTAAGTGAAAAACATCACATAAATTCCAAAATAAGGAGTTTCAACTCTGATTACTCTAAGGACCCTTGACTTTTAAAATCCTTAGTCTGAGATTAATTTCTAAAACATCCCTAGTATTAATGGTTCATTTGTTGATTACATTTGTTTATAAAATTACTCCAAGATAAATCATTCCTTTCATCATTTTTATCATTTCCTGTTCAATTGTTTTGGAAGTTTGAGAACCATTCTTGTTTTGTTGTGTCTCCTCCCAATGTTCTGTGCTTTATGAGTCATTCTTGATAATGTTTCGTGATTTATACAGATTAAAGAAATGAGTGCTTTCTCTCTTCCTGAATCTTGTTCACTCAATGTTCACTTTTCCCCAAATACATTCAATGTTTTACCATTAGGTTTTAAATTGTGCCAAAACCAACATGAACGTTTATTTACTCTACTTGAAAATATTAGTCATACGGGTTCTATAAAAAGTTCCCAGCAAAACTTTATTCCTTGATATTTCATAAACGTTAGAGATACACACTTTTGGCTTCCATTTCAAAATACTGAGCTACTGCATTAAGATATCTGCAAGTAAGTTATCAACTGATACTGACACAACAAACCATCAGACAGATGTGCTGATGAGTTCTGGGAAGATGACAACTGACCAGAGGCTGAAACTTCACTGCATTGATTTTTTTTCATACCAAACAAGATATTATAGATTGTGAAAATCCATTCAAAATACGTCTTATCAGACTTCCTTCAAATCTTTTGATACCTTCATGTTACTCTCAAGATAAAATCCAAAGCCCTTAAATATGACCTGAACAGTCTTGTAGGATTGTTCTCTGCTCACACCTGCATCCTCCTCCTCCACAATTCTCCAACAAAACCCCTTCCACCTTTGGAGTCCTCCAACTCTTTCTCCCTCTCTTCTAATAGAATCGCAAATTCTGGACTTCCCTGGTGGCACAGTGGTTAAGAATCTGCCTGCCAATGCAGGGGACACGGGTTCGAGCCCTGGTCCGGGAAGATTCCCACATACCGCGGAGCAACTAAGCCCCTGTGCCGCAACTACTGAGCCTGCGCTCTAGAGCCGCGAGCCACAACTACTGAAGACCACGCGCCACAACTACTGAAGTCCACGTGCCTAGAGCCCGTGCTCCGCAACAAGAGAAGCCACTGCAACAAGAAGCCTGCGCACTGCAACGAAGAGTAGCCCCCGCTCGCCACAACTAGAGAAAGCCCGCATGCAGCAACGAAGACCCAGTGCAGCCAAAAAAATAGCAAATTCATCCTTCAGGCCTGAGCTTAAACACCAACCTTCCTTTTTAGCACCTTTTTAAAAGATGTTTTTCTAGTTTTACCGAGATATAATTGACATACAGCACTGTACAAGTTCAGGGTACACAGCATAAAGATTTGACTTACATATATTGTGAAATGGTTGCCACAGTAAGTTTAGTTTCTATCCATCATCTTATATAGATACAAATTTAAAAGAAGAAAAAAAGATTTTTCCTTGTGATGAGAACTCTTACAGTCTACTCTCTTAACAGCTGGTGTATCACATACCAGGGTTAACTATAGTCATCATGTTTTACATTACATTCCTAGTGTTAATTATCTTATGATTGGAAATGTGTGCCTTTTAACCACCTTCATCCAAATCCCCCCTCCCATCACCCCACCCCCAACCTCTAGTAACCACAAATCTGGTCTCCTTTTCAGTTATTTTTTTTTGATTCAACATTAAAAAAAAGTGAGATCTTACAGCATTTGTCTTTCTCTGACTTAGCAAAATACCCTCAAAGTCCATCCATGTTGTCACAAGTGGCAGGATTTCCCCTTTTTTTAAATAACTGAATAATATTCTGTTGTATATACATACCACAACTTCTTTATTTGTTCATCAGTGGACACTTAGGTTGCTTCCATGTCTTGGCTATTGTAAATAATGCTGCAGGAAAACATTGGGGTGCAGATATCTCTTTGACAGAGTGTTTTCATTTCCTTCAGATATATTCCCAGGAGTGCAATTGCTGGATCCTATGATAATAGTATTTTTATTTTTTTAAGGAACTCCATACTGTTTTCCACAGTGACTGTACCAATTTAGACACCTACCAACAGTGCACTAGGATACCCTTTTCTCCACATCCTTGCCAGCATTTGTTAGCTCTTGGCCTTTTTCTTTTTTCGGCCACACCACGTGGCATGCGGGATCTTTGTTCCCTGGCCAGGTATCGAACCCATGCCCCTGCAGTGGAAGCATGGAGTCTTAATCACTGGAACACCAGGGAAGTCCCAAAGCTCTTGTGTTTTTGATGATGGCCATTCTAACAGGTGTGAAGTGGTTTTGATTTGCATTTCCCTAATGATTCCAGAAGTTGAACATCTTTTCATGTACCTGTTGGCTACTCCCATACCTCTTTGGAAAAATGTCTATTCAGGTCCTTTGCCCATTTTTAAATTGGATTATTTTTCTTCTTTTACTGTTGTTGCTATTGAATTGAATGAGTTCCTTACTTATTTTGATGTATTAATTTCTTATCAGATTGTTTGCAATTTTTTTCCCCATTCTATAGGATGGCTTTCCATTTCATTCATTGTTTCTTTTGTCGTGCAGAAGCTTTTAGCTCCATGTAGTCTCACTTGCTTAGTTTTGTTTTTGTTGCTTGTGTTTGGAGATGTCATATCTAAAACATCATTGCCAACACCAATGTCAAGGAGCTATTTTTCCTGTGTTTTTGTCTAGGAGTTTCATGGTTTCAAGTCTTACATTTAAGTCTTTGATCCATTTTATGTTAATCTTTGTGAATGGTATAAGATAGGGGTCTAAGTTTCATTCTTCTACATGTGAAAACTCAATCTTCCCAGCACCATTTACTGAAGACTGTCTTTTCTCCTTTTAGTATTCTTGGCTCCGTGGTCAAGTATTAGTTGACATATGTTTGGGTGTATTTCTGGGCTCTTGATTCTATTCCATTGATCTATTTGTCTTTTTTCATATAGTACCATACTGTTTTAAGTACTATACCTTGAAATCATAAAGTGTGATACCTACCACTTTGTTCTTTCTCAGTATTCTTTGGCCATTTAGGGTCTTTTATGATTTCATGTAAATTTTAGGATTTTTTTTCTACTTCTATAAAAAAATTGCCGCTGGAATTTTGATAGGGATTGCGTTAAATCTACAGATGGTTTTGGGTAGTATGGACATTTTCACAGTATCAATTCTTCCAATCCATGAACGCAGTACACCTTTCAATTTATTTGTGTCTTCTTTGATTTCTTTCATCAGTGTCTTGCAGAGTAGAGGTATTTCACCTCCTTGGTGAAATTTATTCCTAAGAATTTTATTGTTTTTGATGCTATTGTAAATGAGATTGTTTTATTCTTTTTCAAATGATACACTGTTAGTGTATAGAAAGACTACTGATTTTTGTGTTCTTCAATTTTCCTGAATTAGCTGATTAGATCTAACAACTTTTTGGCAGTGTCTTTAGTATTTTCTATATATAAAATCATGTAATCTGCAGATAGAGACCCTTTTACAACCTCCTTTCCAATTCTGATGCTTTCTGTATCTTTTTCTTGCCTTATTGTTCTGTCCAGGACTGCCAGTACCATGTTGAATAGAAGTGGTGAGACTGGGCAAGCTTGTCTTGTGCCTGACCTTCAAGAAAAAGCTTTCAGCCTTAACACTTTGTAAACTGATTTAGGATGAGGAGATTGAGTGAAAGTGATCAAAAGGTACAAACTTCAAGTTATGTGATAAGTAAATACTGAGGATTCAACGTACAGCATGATGACTAGAGTTACCACAGCTGCATGGTATTTGAAAGCTGCTAAGAGAGTAGATCCTAAAAGTTCTCATCACAAGGAAAAAACTTATATAACTGATATAAATAATTATGGTCAAATTACTTAATATTTTTTTGCCCCCTTTAGACAGCAAATTCCATTACAACTGAATTCATGTCTGATGCTTATTAGCAAATGCTAAACATATAGAAGATATTTGGTAAATTTGAGTAAAATAATTTGTAAACCCAAAATGATGACTCTGGGAAAAAACTAAGCTGTGTGCTTTGCTAGACCCCATTTCAGCCACCAACTTCCTATGTGATAATCTACGTCACCAAAGATAACATATGGGGGAGGGGGAGGAAAAGCCAATAATAAAGGGATTAGTAAATATAGAATAAATGTTTATTATTCCTTGCAACAGAAAAGTAGCCAAACAAGCAGTGGATAATTGGTTTAAACTGAATTAGAAGTACTGAAATTTGGGGCAAAACCCTCCATATAAGAAAAACTCTAAAAACTTTCTTTTAATATTTCTTCTAATTATTTCTTATTATAACAGCAACACATATAAGGATATAAACACACCTATAAATCCCCAAAAACAACCACAATGACATATATTTTACTAGCTCTTTGTCTATGCGTTTATATGTGATTATTATCTTGCAAAAAGGTGATAATATACGTAGCTCTGCAACTCACCATACTTTAGCAAAGCTATCAATTAAACACCTATTTTGGATTTTTACATTGTTTCTGCTTTTCCTATTACAGTCAATGCAGAACATGAATAAATAGCTAAAATAAAATGTGAGTAGAAAGACAAAAATTTTAACAGCAACTTCTCCCATTCTTAGAATAAGAAAAAATATTTTCAAGATGTAAAATCTATACCAAATGACTCCACAGCATATCAAAACTGCCAGCACTACAAAAGCAAACAAACAAACAAAAATCCAGAAACTTTTTTAAAAAGAAAAGAAGAGTGACTGAACGTATTCTCTTTAACCAAACTTCTATTTGAGCTGTTTCAGCCAACTTGCTTTCGACCACCCTACTGCTTTCTATCAACTTGCTTCTACCCAGAATTTTGTGACAAATCCTCCCTCTTCAGCCTCTCCCAGAAGGAAATCCCAGCAAGTCCTGCAGCCCTGCCTTTTCTCCCGTTGCTTGCCAGCAGCACCACACTTACCCCTCCACAGGCCCCCACCCCAGTGCCCAAGGCTGTGGTTCTCAAGTGTTAGCTTGCATCAGATACCGGGGACCTGGGGCCGGGGCTGGGGGCTGGGGATGGGGCCCGGGCCGGAGCCAGGGCCGCGGCGGGCGCTTGTTAAAACACAGATTGCTGGTCCAACCACAGGAGTTTCTGATTCAGGAGGTCTGGGCTAAGACCCAACCTATGGCATTCCTAACTGGTCCCCAAGTGATGTTGGCGGTGATCTGGGGAACAAGTTGCCTAAATCAAAAACCAATTCCTACAAAAAGCCTTCTCAATTTTCATACCTCTTAATGACCCCAATTCTCACAAGGGTTGCCTTGATAAACTATACCACACAATTTAACACTTGATTATACACCCTCAGTTGCTGTACTCTCATAGTTTCATATCTTCTTTCCACACCACAAGATTATGAGTCCCTTAAGGGCAGTAAACAGAGAAACAGTGCTCCTGTGACTTACAAAGAGCCCAGGACAGGACAGATGGACAGGCACACATGCTTAATATAAAACATAGGCTCTGTCTATCCAAAAGCAAACAATGTGGATTTTAAAATCTCAAACAAATCTAATTCTCCTAAAAATTTCTATTTGCTAGACCTTATGCTAGATGATTTCAAATATACACAGTCAACAAATACTGAAATAAATCTTATTCTTAGCTTATGTGTTTATTATCTGTTTTCCTCTATCAGAAAGTGACCTTGAGGGAATCAAATTTATATTCCTGGTTTTCCAACTACACTCCCATAGTAGGTACTACACAGATCTTTGTCAACTGGCATGCTGAATAAGTAGCTAGAGAAATGAGTAGTACCTGGTCACATTCCAGCTACAACTCACCACTCAAATGAATGTTTCTAAAAATGATTATTCAACCTTTGGTCAAATAATCCAGACCAATGTTAAATCCTCAGGAAGCTTTTAAGGGGTAGATTAAAACACACACACACACACACACACACATACACACACAGAAATGGTTATATCACTTATCTTTCACAGGCTTTTTATTTTTAAAAATCTGTGTTATATGAAATGAAATTTTAAATGCCGAAAAAATTATATTAAATAGATGCAATGACTTCTATTACACATCTTTATCTATAATATGTGCAATTAACAAATACAATTTTTTTTTTTTTTTTTTTTTTTTTGCGGTACGCGGGCCTCTCACTGTTGTGGCCTCTCCCGTTGCGGAGCACAGGCTCCGGACGCACAGGCTCAGCAGCCATGGCTCACAGGCCCAGCCGCTCCGCGGCATGCGGGATCTTCCTGGACCGGGGCACGAACCCGCATCCCCTGCATTGGCAGGCAGACTCTCAACCACTGCGCCACCAGGGAAGCCCAACAAATACAATTTTTATAAAAAGAAACAAAAACAAAGTATTTTCAAAACTCCATTAGCTCATAACATTTTCATTAGTTAGAATCCCTTGCAAACAAAACTTTTATTTAGGAAACGTAGTAACAATGTTGAATGAAAGAATAATAGCTACCACCGATAGGATCTTTACAGATAATATAAAAATTGCTTCAGAAATCAATCTAGTCTATAACAAAGCTATTAAATTTATTTGAATTAGTTTCATAATCACTAAAAATATTTGTGATGATCTGACTTAATCTTTTTTTTTTTTTTTTTTGCGGTGCGCGGACCTCTCACTGCTGTGGCCCCTCCCATTGCGGAGCACAGGCTCTGGACTCGCAGGCTCAGCAGCCATGGCTCACGGGCCTAGTTGCTCCACGGCATGTGGGATCCTCCCGGACCAGGGCACGAACCCGTGTCCCCTGCATCGGCAGGCGGACTCTCAACCACTGTGCCACCAGGGAAGCCCTGACTTAATCTTTTGAAATTATCAAAATCCCAATCAACCTGATTGGATTGCTAAGGAGCCCAAACACTCTCAAAAAGAATATATTAAAGATACACCTTTAACAGTAATATGTACAATTAACAGAATTAACGAAATACATCAAGTAACTCTTTACAAATGAATTAATATTAACTTTATCCCCCTTCTAGTTACCACATGGTGAACTCACGTTTATTTGTAATTTAGATTAAGGCAGGCAATACTCAACACATTTTCTGTTTTCCACTATGAAAAAGAATATGAAAGTTCTACGTGAAAATGTAATTTCAGCATTTGAGACAACGTAATTTTAAGGAAAAGAGAGAAAGTGCCCCAAATGAAGTTCCAAGTAAACTATTTCAATTATGTGTTTTTTCTTATTCCTGGTATGTCCTAATAGTTAACACATCACTGCTTCGTCTTACTAACTGAAGTCTTCTAACATTGTGTGCTTTGGCAAATTCATGCTCTGTTAACTTAATATCCTGCTACATTATATACACTAGCATAGAAACTGTATGTTACATACCAAGTAGGGCAAATGCTACTTAATCCACATATTAGGTTGTATATAATAGGTTTGGGGGGCATAAATTAAATCCCACTAATTCTCAGTATGAAATATCTAACAGTTTTATCTGAATGAAAATTAAATCCCATCTCCAGAATCATGGAGAGGTGAAAAAATGTAACTATATTCTTTGGGTAAAAAAAGAAACCATTCTTGTAAACATTGAAGGCAGCTGACAGCACTAACATTTTCATTGTTAATTACTTGACATTTACAGGTACACGTGATAGACTGGGCAATGCTTTTTCCATGCCACTCACATAAGTTTAGTGCTAACCCTTGCCTTTAAACAGTCTGCAGGGGCCATGCTACAGAATCTCACTGAATATAAAGCAGATGTAATGAGACACATTCCTGTGATAAACACTGGACCGTTAGTGACCCTTTAGCTTCCCTTGCACAGTTCCAACATCTGCCAAATGAACATGAGCTTACTTAACCTTCATTAATTCAACCAGATGTAAAGGGTCAATATATGTGAGCTGTCTTGAAAATTACAACTGCTCTATGGTCACGCAATATTAGTCCGTTATAAATATTACCATAGTTTAAATAAAATGTTGTGCGTTCTCTATTTTTTAAGTTTTGCCTTCTGAGCACCAAGCAAACAGTAGGTGCTGAATAAAATGCTAAATGATTGAAGAAAAACTAGCTTTTTGGATAGCACAGTCATCATTAAGAAACACGTGCAAGCAGTCTGAAAGCTGACCATTTTAAAGGCAAATATAATTTTGTAATTTAAATAATCACCCCTTTATTCATTTGTTTAAAAATTTGAATTTTCATATAGGATCTTTCTCTAAGCAGAATACGCCTTTACACGATTTTCTGTCCCCATAATGTAGATCATTTCCATACGAGGCCGATTTATCAGTGTTTAAAAAAATAAATTAAATTAATATTTATTGAGTACTTATAATGTACAAAGTGTTGTGCAAATTACTTATTCCGGCAGTTTTCCTTACTTCATTTTCTTTGACTAAACTGACACAAAATGAAATAATTTGGATCGGTTTTTCTCATTTTCAACGAAATATTCTCCAAGAACTTCTAGCTGTCACACTTTCTGTTCCTGGGTCCACACATTGGAAATAGAAACACTCCCTAAAAATCCTCCTGACCTTGGGCTTCCCTGGTGGTGCAGTGGTTGAGAGTCCGCCTGCCAATGAAGGGGACACGGGTTCGTGCCCCGGTCCGGGAAGATCCCACATGCCGCGGAATGGCTGGGCCCGTGAGCCATGGCTGCTGAGCCTGCGCGTCCGGAGCCTGTGCTCCGCAACGGGAGAGGCCACAACAGTGACAGGCCCGCGTACCGCAAAAAAAAAAAAAAAAAAAAATCCTCCTGACAAAAATTTTCTTCCTCAAGACATTTTCAATGAAGGGATAATAATGAGAAGGGCGGGGTGAGGGAAAAGAAAGGAGATGGTTCAAAGAACCACTACTTTAATCCATGACTATATAAATGAAATAAACATATTTAACTGGCTTTCTACATCGCAAAGAACACTGGGCAATGCTTTTTCCATGCTACTCACACAAGTTTAGTGCTAAACCTTGCCTTTAAACTGTCTGCAGGGGCCATGCTACAGAAGCTCACTGGATATAAAGCAGATGTAATGTGATACATTTTTGTGATAAACTCCTTGGAAGAGGAGGTAAAAAGGGTCTTACTGGACCGCAGCAGTAGAATTAAAGATCCCTTTTAATGCCCTTCTACTGCAAACTGCTTGCATCCTTTTTTACTGCTGATGCATTCTGTGCTGTGGTTACTTCTATGCCTTTCCCCACCACTAGACAGTGAGCCCCGAGTGGACGATTCATTCACATTCTCGGTGGCATCAACAGTCTCTAGCCCGGCACAGGGTCACTGTCAAAATCATCTCCTTATAAGGACAAGTTTTTCTTCCAGCATAACTGAGTATTGTTTCAGTTACGCATTGCTATTCTTAATAATCATTTAACTCTTGAGTATATGTATTAAGAGGTTTAAAGTATTATTTGGTTAACTAATATAGAAAACAGATTCGGGAGATGTGGAATGACATTCAAATATTTATAAAATTTTAAAAGTTAACTATGTAACACTAAATCAGCATGCAATTCTTTTCATTTTCTAAGACCTACGCTCAATTTCATATCTCAGAGACATCATATATATTTTTAACTTTCCATTTTATACGGGAGTGTAGTTGATTAACAATGTTGGCAGCATATATGTTTGCATTATATTACCGTCCACCATTACACAGCAGGTTGCCTTAAGTACAACTCAGTCACACTTCTGAAAGTTTCAGACATCTAGAACTGTTTCGAAATGTGTAAGGTTTGTAATAGATGAAACATGCCATGTCAAGCTTTGTTCTTACTATTAATGCCACGATCCTTTTGAAAAGAATATGCGTCTCTGATTTAGGTATCTCTCTCTCTCTCTCTCTCTCTCTCTCTCTCTCCCTCTCTCCCTTTTTCCCTCCCTCTCAATCCACACATACATGCATACACATTCACACCTACCCATGGACACTTTAAAAACAACTTTGTGTTTCAATACCAAAAACTCTCTTTTTAAAAACAGCCACCTCTTTTTTATTATAAAAATTATGTAAGAAAATTATAGAAACTTTCATCGGTGGAGTGAGGAAAATCAGCTCCAGGCAGCACGTTATTAGCATAGGTCTTACAGCGTAATATTTTCATAATGGTCATTTTTGAACTTTAAATGTAGCATTTTTTTACACAAAAAAAATTTCCAGAAAAATAGTAAATATTTTGGTTTTTTTAATATAAAACTTCTCCATGTAGTTAGAATCATATATAAATTTTAATTTCCACTATAAAAGCAACATTCATAGAAATGAGAAGTCATGATTGGCCAAATATAAATTCATTTAAATCCAAAATTAAAATTATACCAGAATAACCAAATCCAATATATTAACATAGATTCAGTTTTGGGGGAAATTTATTTGATTTCACATTCCTTTTGAGTCCACCTTTCTTTTTTCCATAAATATAACCACATCTTAAGTTTATGAGTGTAAATAAAATGTCTAATGCAAGTCAAGAGTTCTTTTCCTACTGTGCACATACAAAAATTGTTTGAATAATTCATTTTGCAAAATATAATAATATAACTCTATTTTTGAAATATATAAAGAATATTTTTATAATCAATAATAACCATGAAATAAAATCAAGTCTAATATTGACTTTTGCATTTTTCAATGTGGTCATATCTAAATAAATTTTCAGTTCTTCGCCAGGCATTTTCTTAAAGATCATCCTTTTGTATTTGTTTCCCCTCATTCTAACTTATTTTAAGTTATCTTTTTAAACAGAATAAAATTCTTACAGAATTAAACTACTAATATTTTACTTTCTAGCATGTATTAAATACCTTTTTTGTCACTATGAAATAGAAAATAATCCACATTCAATCTAAATGAGATCTTACCTTCTGGTTTGTTGTTTTTCCTCTTCAGCCATTTTTCTACAGTCTCTGCGCTAACACTTTCAGATACAAATTCATCTAACACCTGGGGGTGAAGAGAAAGATATGCCTTCACTTTTTCATCTGTCAAACCTGTAAAAGAATTGAAAAGAATAAAATTAATCAATACGAAATCTTCATTTACATCAAAGATATAGAAAAATGACATTTATGCAGATTGATTTAGCATAGAAATATTTTTAAAAGACGTACATACATACAAGGGACTATTATTCATCCATAAGAAGGAATGAAGTTCTGTTACAACATGGAGGAACCTTAAGAATGATCTAGTAAATAAAATAAGCTAGACACAACGGGCAAACATTATATGATTCCACTTATATGAAATATCTAGAACAGGTAAATTCATAGAGACAAAGTAGACTAGGGGCATCCAGCGGCCGAGGGAGAGGAGAATGAGGAGTTATTTGCTTAACGGGTACAGAATTTCTGCTTTGGGTAAAGACAAAGTTTGAGAAGTAGACAGGAGTGATGGTTGCACACATAGTGAGTATAATTAGTGCCATTGGCTTATATCCTTGATATGGTTAAAATGGCAAATTGTGTGTTATTTATATTTTACCACTATGAAAAAGTAGGGGGGAAAAAGTAAAGTTAGAACTTTAGCAATCTTAAACTATAGCTATTGCATCATGTTACACAGCTGTTTTGCAACAGTAAATTTCAGTGTCATATTTGAACTGATGCTGTAGTCCACTGCTGTTCGGTTAAGCCTTGCAAAGTGCTTCCACTTTTTTGTAAGTAATTATCATAGATTTAAGACTTAAGGTAAGTGAAACTCTAGCAACAGTATCAAATGGGAGAATAAAGCACTGGTACAGTTTAGGTGCTAAAAAACATGCTTAATGAATAAGTTCTTATCTTTTACTGTTTACAACACAAATTCTTTTTCTCAGGGTCACTAAATCCAATGATAAAACTAATGTTCAGTTCAAAATACTCGACATTTTTTCACTGATATTCAATATATGTAGTCAGTTTCACTGGAATCATTTTCATAGTCTAATAATAACGGCTGAATATACACAGAATTTTCAAGCAAAGAACTTTTACATATCTTCACTTAAAAAAATATAAAATTACATGTTTTCAAATTGATGCTTCACGTTGGTATGCCATTTCACTAAACAACTCAAAATCACAAATAGGCTATCAATAATTATTACTCGGTGATTGTAATTATTTGTACTACCGTACACTCTCTGTGAATTATTCAATAAATTACCATCCTTAAGGATGGTTAGGTGAAAAAGACAATGGAAAATTGTACTTTTAGATGGAGAAAAAGCATGTATATCTTTATGACTTCAGGGAATAGGCCGCATGTTTCTAGCACAGACAAGGCACAGAATTTATACATATTAATTAATTCTGCTGGGGACTAAAGTCACAACTGTATGATCCTACAACAGACTGGTATTATTGAGAAGGCAACTGATTTATTTCAATGAATTCAGTATTTAAAAAATCAATTTAAACTATATAGATATACAGATCTCTCATATATATATAATATATATAATTATGTAGTTGTATTAGATAAAAAAAAAAAAAAAAAAAAAAAAAACAAGATCCAGCCCATGTTCACCCTGCAAAAGAGCCTCAGGGACGTAAAATTCAATTTGAGAAATTCTACAAGGTGCTAAAGATAAGAGACTCATTAAAGTAAGAGAGAGAGCTCTCTTGACAAAGCAAGTTCGGGTCCCCAGATACAAAAGGCACAGAATATAGAAGTAAGCTGACAGCTGACTTGACCTCAAGAAGACAAAGCAATTTTCATACTTTCATTATGTCCGTCATAGTGGTACATATTCAACGTTTGATTCCTTCTTAAAACTTCCTTCTATCACTTTTGTGACACAGTATGGTTCTTACCCTAACTTCTATTTGCTCTTTACTTCTGCTTTCTCTACAATAATCTATGATGATGACAGCAAAATCTTATTATATTTTTAATCTCTAGTTTGGAAATTCTTCCATCACCTCAAGCTCCATCTTGACTCAAAACTACATGAGTCATCTCCTTCCCACTTATTCCCAAAGTGATTTTAACTCTCAACTTTCTGTTTTCTGTTACTATTGCTCTCCGTTTTTTCCAGAAACCCAGGCTGAAAATATAAAGGCATAATTGACTTACTGTCATTTCATTTCATCTTAGTGCATATTATACAAGTCCTATTTGCCAAATTACATATCAGATAAAGGAACCGTATCTAAAATATACAAAGAATGCTTAAAAACTCAACAAGAGGGCTTCCCAGGTGGCGCAGTGGTTGAGAGTCCGCCTGCCGATACAGGGGACGCGGGTTCGTGCCCCGGTCCGGGAAGATCCCACATGCCGCGGAGCGGCTGGGCCCGTGAGCCATGGCCGCTGAGCCTGCGCGTCTGGAGCCTGTGCTCCGCAGCGGGAGAGGCCACAGCAGTGAGAGGCCCGCGTACCGCAAAAAAAAAAAAAAAAAAAAAAAAACTCAACAAGAAAAAAACGCAATTAAAAATGAGTCAAAGAGCTGAATAGACACTTTGCAAAAGAAGATATAGATATGGCAAACAAGAATATGCAAAGATGATCATTTGTGAGTTGAAGTTAAACAAAAATGAGATTCCACTACATACCTATGAGAATGGTTAAAATCCAAAAAACCTACTATCAGTTTCATCAAGAATGAGGAGTAACAAAAATTCTCCTTCAGTGCTGGTAAGAATGCAAAATGGTGGTCACTTTGGAAGACGGGCAGTCTCTTACCAAGCTAAATATAATCTTACCATATGATCCAGCAGTCACACTACCAAGTATTTACCCAACTGATTAACCCACACAAAACCTGCATGTGAATGTTTAGAGGAGCTTTACTGATAATCAACCAAAATTGGAAATACCTAAGATGTCCTGCAAAAGTGGTTACCAGGGGGGAAAGGGGGGGAGGGATAAATTGAGAGACTGGGATTGACATATACACACTACACTACTATACAGAAAATAGATAACTAATAAGAACCTGCTGTAGAGCACAGGGAACTCTACTCAATACTCTGTAATGACCTATATGGGAAAAGAATCTAAAAAAGAGTGGATATATGTGTATGTATAACTGATTCACTTTGCTGTACAACAGAAACCAATACAACATTGTAAATCAACTATACCCCAATTAAATTTTTTAAATAAATAAAATTTAAAAAAATTAAAAAGGTTTAAAAAAGGCAAGTTGGATACATCAGTTGTGCCATAACCATATAATTAAATATTATTTAGCAACGAGGAGAAATGAGCTAGCAAGCCATGAAAAGACATGGGTTAGGCTTAAGTGCATATTACCAAGTACAAAGAGCTAGTCTGAAAAGGCTGCATGTTGTATAATTCTAATTATGCAACGTTCTGGAAAAGGCAAAATTATAGAAAAAGATAGTAAAAAGATCACTGGTCGCCAGGTGTGAGAGGCAAAGGGTGGAACCCTCATGCATGGCATTAGTGCCTTATAGAAGTGGATCCGAAGAGATCCCAAGCCCCTTTCCACCATGCGAGAACAGAAACTCTGTGATTCAGAAGAGGGTCCTCACTCAACCAAGGTGCACCATGGCCTTGGACTTCCCAGCCTCCAGAACTGTGAAAAATAGATTTCTGTCGTTTGTAAGCCACCCAGTCTGTGGTATTTTGTTACAGCAGCCTGAATGGACTAAGAGAATCCATGAGTTCATACTGATATAAATAAATGACTGAATAAATGAGCAAACAGAGGAGAGTAGACAAATCTTCCATACAGAAGAATTCCAAATAATTTATGCAGATACTCTGCCCTCAAGAAGGTGAAGCTTAACTCCCCGCTCCTTGACACTTATTTTGTATAAATTACTCAAAATATTTTTTAAAGATCAATTGAGTCGTAAATGAGCTGTGATGTCTAAGTAAACTTCTAAAGAAATTAATCAAATCCTGGATTTAAGTATGTAGGAGAGAATGGGATGGAAAATAGACCATTTTGGTTGTAAAATCCTTTTAGAGTGCAAATGTTATTACATAGCTTGATATCTCAAGTGTCTCAAAATACCTAATTACAATTTTTCTCCCCAAGTTACCATTCACATTTCATGAAAATAACTACCGCCTTCAACATGAGAATGGCAGGGGGAGTCATTATGTCTTGGTGATTAAAAGTGATAAAAAGCAAAAGTTAGTTTCCTCATTTCACCTATTCACCTGGGCCTGAGCCGGGCCAAAGCACCTAAACTCTCTCAGCCTGGCTTCTTATTTGTATGGGAATGGGATTTGAATAGGAATGAGAACAATCTATCTCACAGTGTCATAATAATTCAATGAGCTAATCCACATACAGCATTTTTGCTGAGTACATTTACTAGTATCGATAGTACCAAAAAGTCATTTTTCACCTGTATGAAAGCCAATTCTTGGATTTTCCGCAGAATCAAATCACAGGTTTGTAACTTTTCATTTCTTTAGCATTACAACTCCAAACTTTCTAAAATGTCCATTTTTTGTTTTATCGTTTAAAGTATGCTCAACTTTCTCAGCCAACAAAAGCACTTTTTTCTAATATTTTATCCATATTTACTTCCTATTAACATGCAATTTTGCAAAGGACCTTTGGGCCAACACAGGACCAACCCAGAATATAAGACACTGAAATAATTATCCACACTCCTGGAAAATGGCAGACGTATGGATGATGAAATCATTCTTCTTTTGTTTTTGTCTGACTTTGGTTTAATGTTTCCATGGCTTCCCATGGTCTGTACATTTTGTTTATGTCAATAAAAGACTTGGTTAGTGTTTCTTTGAAACAAACCCAATGAGAGCAGTGGGATCAGACCACAGCTGTCATTAGCACACACTAGCATCCAGTGATTAAAAATTTGCCACCAATAATCCACACAGTGAATCACACAGATAGATACTAATGTCTATTCCAAGGTAACATGAACATTTGAACCAATATATTTAAAATACTTCATTTCCACTAAAGAACTAGATTCTCTCATCTATGCAATATTTTGCCTGCATACAGGTTATAAGATGCTATTATCACATATAAAGACAAATTAATAATCATTTTTAAAACCATCAAATATCCAAGTGTTTGAGTTTCTAATTCTCAACATATTTTTTTAATTGGGGTAGAGTTGCTTTACAATGTTGTGTTAGCTTCTGCTGCATAACGAAGTGAATCAGCTGTATGTACACATACATCCCCTCCCTCCTGTAGGTCCCTCTCACCCCTCCCCCGCATCCCACCCATCTAGGTCACCACAGAGCACCGAGCTGAGCTCCCCGTGCTATACAGCAGGTTCCCCCTAGCTATCTGTTTTATACATGGCAGTGCACATATGTCAATCCCAATCTACCAGTTCATCCCACCCTCTCTCCCCCGCCCCACATCCACACATCCATTCTCTATGCCTGCCTCTCTACTCCTGCCCTGCAAATAGGTTCACCTGTACCATTTTTCTAGATATTTTTTGACCAGGTTGTTTGCACAAACCTCGACCCAGGTAGGTCTACATGCTGCAGTTATAGTTGTTCAGTATTTTCATAAGTTTCTTTATCCTATAGGTTCCCCCTCTATCTTTTTTGTTTTCCCCATATATTTATTACTGAAGAAAACAGAACTTCTGTTCTATGGTTTTCTAGAGTTTGGAGTTTTCTGACCGTATCCCTGTTGTGTTGTTTAGCATGTTCATCTTCCCTCTGCATTTCCTGAAAACTGAAATTAGATCTAGAGACCTCAGCAGATTGAGGTTCAACATGGAGGTGAGTAGTCAATTTTTATAAGCGGCATTGTATTCTTCTGTCAAAAGGTTGACACCATCTGGCTGTCTCTCTTTGTGACATTAGCAGCACTGATGATCTACGAGCTATTGATTCATTATGCCTTGAAAATGGTGGTTTCCTAATTCTATAATGCCTTTTCCATGTACTAGCTGAAATAATACAAAGAGAAACTTCACCTCATCTCGTATTTGGTTAGTCCATTGAGATAAGACAGGATAAATTTGTTCCACTTTATTTACCAGTTTTCACAATGAGTTGGTTCAGTAGCATTCTCCTGTAGGTGAGGAACTAAAAATATTACTACTATGAACCCATAGATTTGAACAAATTTGATCTGTTTCTTCCATTGTAATTATTTTCCTTGCTGGTACTCAAACTGTCCCATCTTTTGGCCAGTGGAAGGAGCCTCTGCAAGCTGCTTCCCAAGTCACTGTGACAAGAATCTAGTAGCTCTTGACGGCTTCCTTACAATCTGCGAGGATAGGGTGTTTCAGGTTCAGCTTGTACATTTTCTGCCCCAGATATGGATACAGACAATTTTCCTTAGGATCTCTGGTTCCTTTTGGTGGGCAGCGGTGTTTCAGTTCCAGGAATGATGGACTAGATTACATAACTACTCATTTGTTTTATCATACAATACACATGTAACAGTATGAGTGCTGTAAACAGATAAGGTGGGGTTTTTTTCTCCTTTAGTATATATCTCACTAGAAATGTACAAATTACTATATTTTAAAGTCACTTGGAATATTCTTCTCTCTGATTTTGTCCCCAACTGGATACACATTTAGGTTCACTTCAAATATACCTGTAAATGTGTCTTTATAACAAATTATTATTCTAAAAGTGGGTATCTACATGCTGAAGAACTTTTTATTTCTGAAATCTTACCATCTTTATATTCATAAAAAATTAGAAAATCACTTTCAAATCAGAGGCTAAAGAACTATTGTTTTTCTCACTCAGAGGGATACTTCTAAATTAATTATAAGTACTAAAGGATCTGTTGTTAGAAATAAGAAAAAGCACAATTTTTCAAGTATTAATTCTGCTATCTTAATTTGTGGAGAAAAATCCCAATACATGTCTGTATTCTCTTCTTAAAAAGCAGTCAAAAACATATGGCAGGAGCCCAGCACCCTCCCACCGCCCACCCCTGTTCCTGAGCTGTGGTTCCTGAGCCCCATTCCACAGTGCCCTTATGTTACCCTAACTCAGGTCTTCTCAATCTTAAAAGAATTCTTTCCTCTCAAATTAGGGGTCTTATCATCAAGTCTTCTCCTGCCCCATTATCTCACTGTAGCTCATCTCGGCTAGATTAGAAGAAACCATATACTTTAAAATTCTAAGGTATACATTACTAATAGTGCTTTCTCTGATTGATCACAATAATTGTCTCAATTTTATAATTTCCCTATGTTTACTCCAGGCATGAAGAATAAGTAAATAATTTTCAGATTCTTAAAGTCGTAATTCAACCATAAGATAGCATTTGATTAAAAATAAACAACCAGGCTTCCCTGGTGGCGCAGTGGTTGGGAGTCCGCCTGCCGATGCAGGGGACATGGGTTCGTGCCCCGGTCCGGGAAGATCCCACATGTCGCGGAGCGGCTGGGCCCGTGAGCCATGGCCGCTGAGCCTGCACGTCCGGAGCCTGTGCTCCGCAACGGGAGAGGCCACAACAGTGAGAGGCCCACATACCACCAAAAAAAAAAAAAAAAAAAAAACAACCAAAAAAAAACCTCTCATGCTATTAAATATTGTGCTATATTAGCTCAATTGTCAAAGAATAACCTGAACTGTGAGGGGGCTGAAATGCATGTCACGTGAGGAGTCAGGGAATGACTACAAATGCTAGTTGGGAGAACACAGGATTCCTGGTGGACACTATTACTGCTTAATCTGAATGCTGTTAAGTAAAAAAGGTTAAGAAATTTGGATTGGTTTTTCTTTTCTGTTCTTTGTTTTCCATGTATGAACCCAGGGGACAAAACTAGAATTAACATTTTAGGAAACCAAATTGCACTTCAATATCAGGCAGAAATTTTTAGGATATAAAAGCTTCTGTAACTGGATCTGGAGGTTCAGGAGAGGGGAATCCAGTGGACTCCACCTTACAGTCTGAGGTGTCATCACATTCTCAAACTGTCCAGGAGAGAGGCGTATATAACAATTTACTGCAAAAATAATTCTCATTAGCTTCGAAAGACAATTCCAAAATACATGTCTTAAAGAGCAAATATTCTAAATGTACAGTAATCATTTTCGTGCCTTAATAACAAAATCTGTCAAGTTAAAACAAGATATCTCATGTCATACTAAGCAGTGGCGGACAGTCACGGTGCTCAGTGGCAACGCTTTGCGAAGTTGTCTGTGTGTGTGTGTGTGTGTGTTCACACAAGTTGCAGGTAAGCGTTCTCCTGGGTTGCATGCATATGCTTCTAAGCATGACCTTCTGTGTTTATTCCCCAACACAAACTTTGTACACCTTCTCCCTACTGGTTATTGATCTCACTTCACCTCTGCTCCAACCACTTAATCTCCTTCCCTCACAAAAGGATAAACCAGCTAAGAGCCTTCGTTAATCACGGCTGGCCTCACTTCAACGCTCTCTCTGCATATGATTCTATGCTACAACGGTGGCATGTATTAATTCACTGAAGCCCCAGAGCATCATGTATCTGGCACATAGTAAATGATCAATAAATATTGGTTGAAAAATAAATCCTAAATCTTCAAAGTTTAAAAAAGGAAAATGAGCACAGAGAAGTAATTGAATTCGTTTTCTCTTCACCACAAAAGCACTAATTAAGGTTGGAACAAAGCTACAAGCCCAAGAGCTTACCTCTTAAAGGCAAATTGCCTCTTGTTTTTGACACTTTCCCCATCTGAGCTTATCATACTTTAACGGGATTGCTACTGATCAGTGCTACCTCCCAGTCTGGAGTGATATTACACATTTTACTTCAAATTATAAACTGAGAAATCTGACTGCTAAACCTCAGACTTTGATAAGAAGACAGGAAGAAATCTTTGGAGCAGAAACCACCTGGAACCACAGGCTAGCCCTGAAAATAAGTCTAATTTGAGATCCTACTCTCCCCCATGCTTCCTCTGTTTCCTCAAATGAGCCAAGCCCTTCCCCATCTGTGGTCTCTGCTGATGTCTGCCCACTCTTCACCTGGCTAAGCGAGACATCTCACCAATTTCAAAGCAACTTCCTCAGAGGCAACTTCCCTGACCACACACTCTACATTCACTGCCCTTTCCATGATTCTCTCATACTCCAAATCACTCACCCCAAGCTGAAGTCCCTATTTATTTATTGTTCTCTTTTTTTTTTTTTTTTTTTCGGTACGCAGGCCTCTCACTGTTGTGGCCTCTCCCGTTGCAGAGCACAGGCTCTGGACGAGCAGGCTCAGCGGCCCTGGCTCACGGGCCCAGCTGCTCCGCGGCATGTGGGATCTTCCCAGACCGGGGCACGAACCCGCGTCTGCTGCATCGGCAGGCGGACTCTCAACCACTGCGCCACCAGGGAAGCCCTATTGTTCTCTTATTAAACCTCAGCCTCTCCTGGTAGACTATAAGCTCCATGAGGACAGCTGATCTGTCTCATTCTCCACTGTCCACGGAGCACAGTCCCTGGCTCCATGCAGAAGAGACTTGACAGCGGGCCTGAAACTGTTCTGAGAGGCTGCTTGCAAGGCTGGCACCTGGGAACTCGGCCCTGAGAGTGTTTCCAGCGGCCGCTGGGCCTAGCCTGCTTGTGCAAACAGTATGATTTATGCCAAACACCTGCTCTCCTTCTGGGAGTCTGCAATTCTGGACAGTGACAGGCAGAGGGTGCCTATGCGAGGCGCCCCCAGCAGGAACTCTGGGTACTACTGAGTCTCTAATGAGTTTCCCTAGTAGACAGCACGTCATACGTGTTGTCACAGTCGTTGCTGGAAGAATTATCTGAGTCCTGTGTGGCTCCCCTGGGAGAGTATTCTTAAAAGCTCGTGCCCGATCCCCCCCCACCCCGTCTTCACCCTGTGCACCATTCCCCTTTGCTGATTTGGCACTTTTGCTATAAGAAATCTTAACCATAAGCATGACTATGTGTTCTGGAGTCCTCCTAGCAAATCACCAAACTCAGAAGTAGTCTTGGGAATCCCCAACACAGGGACCGTCATCAATTAGTGAACTAATCCATGAGTCATCATTTTTCTCACGTGATTTCACAGATGTGCAGATGTGCTGCTGCAAACTGTGCCCAGCCCTGCAAGATCACAGATGCAGCTAGGTCGGAAAGCAAGTGTCCAAGCAATGGACCCCACCTCTCAGTAGCCCACAGCTCCCACTCAAGTTCCCAATCCTCCCTGAGACCAGATGAGATTCGTTGCTTTCTTTTACACTACTTTCACATTTATTTTTCCATCCAAACGGTTTGAATGTCTATATGAAGTTTTCTGAAAAACAAGAATTTCTTTACTTCTTGAATATGCTTTTCTAATTCTGACACCCTTCAATCCACCTATAATGTAGCTCCAATTCTGGAAACAGATTCCTGTGTATACTATAATATGAAATCTTTACGTCAAAGTTCTACCCCACAATGGGCTGGTGTACGTGAGTTTATAAACATAAGGATTTATACAGCAGTTCCTTCTTGCCATTTATCAAATAAAGGAAGGGTTTAATGGGCTCTAAAGTTAATTTCCATTTTGGCTTCTTTATTTAGAAAGGCAAAGTCCTTTATATGCAATGAATAAAGGTTAAAATGTGAGAGATGTAAATGGTTTTCAATATCATTAAAATAGCTCCAAAGTTATAATAAAAACAAATAGATGAGATGCTTTTTTGGAGTTCTGTCAAACCCCATAGCCAGTGATATCATTCTTTTTTAACCAAGGAGGAAAAACAAGGAGCAAAATAAAAGCAAATGCCATGTCATTTTTCACAGAAATAAAAGAAAACTCTCAAATTCATAGGACCCACTCCCAATGAGCCAAAGCAATCCTGAGAAAGAACAGCAAAGCTAGAGACACCACTATCCCTGATTTCAAACTTTATCACAAAGTTATACTAATCAAAACAGTATGGTACTGACATAAAAACACATACACGGACCAATGGAACAGAATTGACAGCCCAGATATAAACCTTCAAATATACAGTCAGCTAATATTTGACAAGGGAGTCTAGAAGACTCAATGGGGAAAAGACAGTCTCTTCAATAAACAGGGTTGGGAAAACTGGATGACCACACACAGAATGAAAGTGGACCCCTAACTTACACCACCCACAAAAATTAACTCATCAATATACATTAAAGACTTAAATGTAAGACCTGAAACCATAAAACATCTAGAAGAACACAGGGAAAAGAAATCTTCTTAACATCGTTGTTGGCAAAGTTATTCTGGATATGATACCAAAAGTACAAGCAATAAAGGCAAAAATAAAATAGTGGGACTACATCCAACTGAAAAGCTTCTGCACAGCAGAAACAATCAGCAAAACAAAAAGGCAACCCACAGAATTGGAGAAAATATTTGTAAACTCTCTGATACATGGTTAATAACCAAAATATATAAGAAATTCATACAACTCAATAGCAAAATCAGATCCAATTAAAAAATGAGCAAAGGACTTGAATAGTCATTTTTCCAAGGGAAACATACAAATGGTCAGTAGATGAGTACATAAAAAGGTACTAAATATCACTAATCATCAGGGAAATGAAAACTACAGTGAAGTATCACCTCACACCTGTTAGTATAGCTATCATCAAAATGACAAGAGATGAAAAGTGTTGGTGAAAAGGGAACACTTGTGCACTGTTGGTGGGAATGTAAATGGGTGCAGCCATTACGGAAAACAGTGTGAAGTTTCCTCAAAAAATTAAAAATAGAACTAACATATGATCCAGCAGTCCTACTTCTGGGTATATATCTGAAGGAAATAAATGCTATCTTGAAGAGATCTATCTGTACCACCATCTTCTTTGCAGCACTATTCATAATAGCCAAGTCATGGAGACGACCTTAAGTGTCCATCAACAGATGAATGGATAAAGAAGATGTGATACACACACACATACACACACACACACACACACACACACACAGAGGAATATTATTCAGCCATAAAAAGGAAAGAAATCCTGCCTTTTGTGACAACATGGATGGACCTTGAAGGCATTATGCTAAGTTAAATAAGACAGAGAAAGACAAATACTGTATGATTTCATTTGTATGTGGAATCTAAAAAAGCCAGACTCAAAGAGAGAGTATTGGTTGTTGCTAAGAGCTCGCGGATCGGGGATATGGGAGATATAGGTCAACGGGGTCCAACTATAAGATGAGTTAGTGAATAAATTTTGGGGATCCAATATACAGTGTTGTGACTGTAATTAACAACACCGTATTATATACGTAAAAGTTGTTGAGAGTAGATCTTAAAAGTTATCACACACACACAAAAAGGTAATTATGTGAGGGGATAGAGGTGTTAACTAACCTTATCGTGGTAATCATTTCTCAATAAATACATATCTGAAGTCATCACGTTGTATACCTTACAGATACGTGTAAGTCAATAATACCTCAATAAAGCTAAAAAAATATTTAAATGCCTTGTAATCATTATTCTTGCCTTCTATCTGTCTACCTATATAACCTAAATAATTCCTTCCTACCCAAGTACCTTATTACTGAAAGAAGATTTGCCTATGCCCTAAAAAGGAGTCAATTAATGAACCTTAATTGAACATACTGCTGGGATTTTGACCTACCTAATTGATTGCTCATTTCAAGTGAATTAGCAGCCTGAAGGGTGCCTTGGCTGCAAAGAAGACATCGTTTTCATTGTTTGTAATTTGCATTTATCAGAAGGCAAATCCCACACTGCTGTATTTCTAAACCAAAATGAAATTATGTTTTCCCTTGGTTGAGGATATCGATGAAAGTTTCTTTAACTGAGGAAGCCAAATAAAAACTTCAGCTGCTCAAAGTGATAAGACATAGAGGAAAACAATGATTTTGGAGTAGAACCACAAGGAAGGCTTAAGACGCCAACCTTTACCCTTCTCCTGACTCAGAAAACACCACCAGCAAAGAGAAGCCTACAACAGAGGCAGCCATTCAGGCACACACCTTGTAGCACAAAGGGTTTAAGACGCTCACCCATGTAACTCAGGTTCACCTGTAAATGTACAGCAACCTGTGGGAGACAGCACACCTCGGTCCTCCAGGTTCTGAGTCACCAGATGTACGCTGAAGCACAGGCTCATGTTCCTTAAGCAAAAGCCACTTAAACGGCTAAGCCTTGTTGGCCTCACAAACGAAAGATGAGCCCAATAACAGCACCTACTCCACGAGGACACAATACATGCAAAGATCTGAACACATAGTAAGTGATTAATGAATAATTATCCACCTTCATCAAAACAGTGGCACCTTTATATCAAGAAATATTATGAGATTTAAGATTTTTACAGGTATCTAATCATGCTACTGTTTAAATGTAATTTGACTTCACAAAACCTTTATTTACCTAAAGACCATTTCATCTAGAAAGGGACCAAAGCAGGTCTAATTCGAGAGCTTCCAGGAAGGCAGGACCACACAGGGATGGATGCCAAAGCCCGGGTTAAGCCAATTAGATACTGGAGAGAGCCAGAGCGGTGTGGAGGCCACGGGCAAGTCTATAAGCACAGCTCACAGCGTGCGGAGGGGGTAAAGTCAGCTGAAGACAAATCTCTAAATGAACTCTGAGGGACTTCAGAAAGGAGTAGAAAGAGGGGTAGTCAGACAGATAACCACGCTGCAAGGCTGGTAAGGTACATTAACTGAACACAGAGTTTGGCTGACATGATTAGTTCTAAACACTGAGCTTCATTTATTCACTCAATAAGTGTTCACTGAGAGCCTATTATGAGCCAGCATATCTATGTGGTTGATATACAATAAACAAACAATATCCTCACCCTTATAAAGTTTTAAAATTCTCTTTAATCCTGGGTAAGGCCAGGCAACACGAACTAGTGACAACTTAAAAAGACAGTGAAACAGTAGGATACATCAAAGGTGACTCCACCATTTCTAGCTTAGGTAACGGACAGTCATAGGAAATACAGGAGTTAGTGAAAGATGCATGGAAAAGAAAATGGTTTTGGTTTGAGATCTGCTGAAATGCAGTTGCCTATCAGATTACCTATATGGTGATTTCCAGTAAGCAGTAGGAAATATAAATCTGCAGCTCAGAAGAAGGAAGTAGAAGCTAAGAGGTGTACACTTTGGAAGTCACTCATATTGACGACAGATTTACAAATGGACTAGATTTCTCAGGAATACTGCACTGCATCATACATAGCAAAAGAAAATGCTCATTCCCACCCCTATACTATTTTTTAAATCATGGAGGGAAATTGTATTATACACTGTCTCATTAGAAAGATTAAGTCATTCTAGAAAAACGTAAAACACGTATGTATAGGTTTTTGTCAGTTGGATTGCATAGTAAATACTTTGATCAGTCCCTCTTTATTCAAATCATCAAGATTCAAAATCACAGACATATTCACTTACAGAAAACCCTTTTGTGACAGGCACAATTCTAAGATGCTCATAAGATTTTCCTCTGGTGTACACACCCCGCATAATTTGCAGGACTGAAAATGATGGATTTTACTCTCATGATTAGATTATGTTACATTGTAGATTGGCCTTAAAATAGGAAGATTATCCAGTTGGGTCTGACCTAATCACACGAACCCTTGAAGAACAAATAATTTTCTCTGCTGGTGGCAGAAAGGGAAGTTCTAGATTCAAGCACAAGAAAGATTCAGAGCTCCATTGCCGCCTTGAAGATGGAGGGCCATGCGTCAAGGAATGCAGTCAAACTCTGGGGGCCCAGCAAGGAAAGGGGGCCTTGGTCCTACTGCCACAAGGAACTGCCTTCTGCCAATGACGAGATCGAGTTTAGGAAGCTGAACTTTCCCCAGAGCCTCCAGATGAGAACTCAGTAAGGTGAACACCTTAATTTTAGCCTTGTGATACCCTAAGCAAAAAAACAAAAAAGTCACACAACACCAGGCTGTTGGTCCACAGAACCGTGAGCTAATAAATGGGCATTGCTTTAAATCACTAAATTTGTGGCATTTGTTATGCAAAAATAGTAAATACTCCTTTGAAAGTTGGATTTTTTTAACATTAATCCACTTAAAAGTAAAAAGGAATATAATACAGTTCCCAAACTACGTGACCCGTATACAGTTTAACAAAAAGCATAACTGCCAACTGTTGTTAAAGTTTAAAAAATTTTTTGTTTAATGGAAGTTCAAACTCGGAAAAGTAAATCTCTACTTTCCCAAGCTCACGTTAGCACTGAAAGACACCAACAGTTCTGAGGAATATGTACATGATTCTGAGGGAACACACCAACAGGTGGTGGAACATTCCTGACAGGTTATAGTTTGTGAAAACTAGCATTCACAAAACTAGCTACTGTAACACTCCCAGCAGACCATAACAAGCATTCAATCCAGGATTCTTGAAAAGCCCATGCAGAAGACCCTATCAGGTATTCAGTTACATGACAGCACAATTAGGAAAACACATTCCAAAAGTAACAGCATAAAGGAAATATATTAGTCAGCTTGGGCTGTCATAACAAAATATCACAGACTGGGCAGCTTAAATACAGAAGTTTATTTTCTCGCAGTTCTAGAGACTGGGGAGCCCAAGGTCAAGGTTCCATCAGAGTTTGGTTTCTGGAGAGGCCGCCCTCACATGGTGGAGAGAGAACAGTAGTTATCTGGTATCTCCTCTTATAGGGACACTAATCCCATGGGATTAGGGGCCCACTCTTATAACCTCATTTAACCTGAATTATGTCCTTACTGTAAATACAGTCCCAGTAAAGATTAGGGCTTCAACATATGAATTTTGGGGAAACATAATTCAGTCCACAGCAGCAGAGATTCCCAATCCAAGTATCTTAAATTAATTCAATTTGTGGTATAATATTATTCAAAAAGGTTTCTTAAATTTTCTTGAATTTTAAAATAACAATGAATGCAAAAAGTGGGCAAATATCATAAATTTAAGTTAGAAACGAGGTTAAATACCTAACTGAGTGAGGATAAGTGGTTAAAAGGTGTTCATATCAAAGGCTCAATTAGCAGACACAGCAGGTACATAAGGAATGGCCCACGGGAGGACAACCCTGTGAAAAGTTAAACAGTTAGCAATATTACTGAGAATAAATTTTTTTAAAAAGCATATGGTTCCACTGGTGAATTATCTAAAATATTTAAGAAGAAAATAATACCAATCCCACACAAAGCCAAGAGGGAAGATTTCCCAACTCCTGTTACGAGGCATTTTATTTTACCCTCATACCGAACATAAATATGCCTCATGGATGTAGAGCAAAAATCTTAATAAAATATTAGCAAATTAGGGCTTCCCTGATGGCGCAGTGGTTAAGAATCCGCCTGCCAATGCAAGGGACACGGGTTCGAGCCCTGATCCGGGAAGATCCCACATGCCGCGGAGCAACTAAGCCCGTGTGCCACAACTACTGATCCTGCGCTCTAGAGCCTGCAAGCCACAACTACTGAAACCCGCATGCCTAGAGCCTGTGTTTCACTACAAGGGAAGCCACAGCAATGAGAAGCCCGTGCACTGCAATGAAGAGCAGCCCCCACTCGCCGCAACTAGAGAAAGCCTGCGTGCAGCAACAAAGACCCAACGCAGCCAAAATAAATAATAAATAAAATAAATAAATTTTAAAATACATATATTAGCAAATTAAACCCAACAATATATATAAAGGAATATACAATCAAGAGGGTCTTATCCTAGGAATGTAAGGTTTGTATAACATCCAAAGATAAATTAACATAACATAGCAAATTAATACTCATAACAATAAAGTTATGATACAAAAATCATATAATCACCTAAATCGATACAGGTGAAGTTACACGACAAAATCTAACATCCACTCATGATATAGAAACAGAAGGAGATTTCCTCAACCAGATAAAAGGCACCTGTAAAAAACCTATAGCAAAAGCCATAGTTCATGGTAAAAAACTGAATGCTTTCCTAAGACAAGGAACAAGGCAAAGATGTCTGCTCTCACCACTTCTATTCAACATTGTACTGAAGGTTCCAGTCAGTATACTAACGCAAGAAAAAAAATGTAATGACTCAAGAAAAAAAGTAAAAGCATACAGATTAGAAAGGAAGAGGGAAAGCTGTCTTTATTCACAAACAACACACATAACCTTGTAGGTAGAAAATCCTCAAGTATCTACAAGAAACTACTAGAACAAATAAGCATATTTAGCAGGGTCACAGGATACAAATAAATATGTAAAAGTCAATGATTTTTCTAAACACTAGTAGGAAGTAATTGAAAAATGAACTAAAACAATAGCATCATAAAGAATAAAACATGTAGAAACAACTTTAACAAAATAAATTTAAGATCCATACAGTGAAAACTAGAAACACAGCAAATACAAATTAAAGAACGCTTAAATAGAGAGATATACTATATATACTGATTACAAGCCTCGGTATCATTAAGGTATTTATTCTCTCCAAACTGATCTACAGCTTTTTATAAGAAATTGCTATGGATTCAAAAGACCTAGACTAACCAGAACAATCTTGAAAATGGAAAAAAGACAAGACTTATATACCTAAGTTTGACACTGACTATAAAGTTACAGTAGTATGACTTAAAAACAAATTAATAATACACTCATGTTACAACATTCTACCTAAAATTGTTTAATCCACATATTTCTAAAATAAGACTTTTCCAAAACCTTCTCCTTGACGGTTTCCATCATCTCTGTAAATGAAAACTCCATTCTCTGACCTTCTCAGGCCAAAATCTCTCTAGTCAGCCTTAACTCCCCTCTCTGTCACTAAGTCCAGTGGGCTCTAAATCGAGAATCCAACCACTCAATACCTTTACTCTTGCTGTCTAGGTTCTAGCCACAAGCTCACTCACCCACACATTTCAGTAGTTTCCTGAAACCTAAATGGTTTCCCTGCTACTACCCTTGCCTTCCTTCTTTCTATTCTATACACAGCAACAAAGCAATGCTGTGAAAATACTGATATAAGTCAGATCACGTCACTTGGCTCAAATGGCTTCCCGTATCTTCAAAATAATAGTCCCTCCCCCAAATGACCCCCTTGACCCCTCACTTCTCTATTTTCCCTCTTGTTTACTTCACTCCAGGCACTTGGTCAGAGGTACTAAGAACGCTGCCTCAGGGCATTTGCATGTTGGGTCCTTGCCTGGGAAGTTCTTTTCTTAAAACATTTTTATTGGAGTAAAATTGCTTTAAAATGGTGTGTTAGTTTCTGCTATATAACAAAGTGAATCACCTATACATATACATATACATACACATATATCCCCACATCTCCTCCCTCTTGTGTCTCCCTCCCACCCTCCCTATCCCACCCCTCTAGGTGGTCACAAAGCACTGAGCTGCTCTCCCTGTGCTATGCAGCTGCTTCCCACTAGCTATCTATTTTAAATTTGATAGTGTATATATGTCCGTGCCACTCTCTCACTTCGTCCGAGCGTAACCTTCCCCCTCCCTGTGTCCTCAAGTCCATTCTCTATAGCTGTGTCTTTATTCCTGTCCTGGCTCTAGGTTCTTCAGAACCATTTTTTTCTTTCCCTTTCTTTCTTTTTTTTTTTTTTTTGTGATATTCCATATATATGTGCTAGCATACGGGATTTGTTTTTCTCTTTCAGACTTACTTCACTCTGTATGACAGGCTCTAGGTCCATCCACCTGACTACAGATAACTCAATTTCATTTCTTTTTGTGGCTGAGTAATATTCCATTGTATATATGTGCCACATCTTCTTTACCCATTCATCTGTCGATGGATACTTAGGTTGCTTCTATGTCCTTCCTGGCTATTGTAAATAGTACTGCATTGAACATTGTAGTACATGATTCTTTTTGAATTATAGTTTTATCAGGGTATATGCCCAGTAGTGGGATTGCTGGCTCGTATGGTAGTTCTATTTTTAGTTTTTTAAGGAACTTCCATACTGTTCTCCATAGTGGCTGTATCGATGTACATTCCCAGTGAATGTACATCGAATGAACCCTCAACAGTGAAAGAGGGTTCCCTTTTCTCCACACCTTCTCCAGCATTTATTGTTTGCAGATTTTTTGATGATGGCCATTCTGACCAGTGTGAGGTGATACCTTATTGTAGTTTTGATTTGCATTTCTCTAATGATTAGTGATGTTGAGCATGCTTTCATGTGTTTGTTGGCAATATGTATATCTTCTTTGGAGAAATGTCTATTTAAGTCTTCTGCCCATTTTTGGATTGGGTTGTTTGTTTTTTTGACATTGAGCTGCATGAGCTGCTGGTAAATTTTGGAGATTAATCCTTCATCAGTTGCTTCGTTTGCAACTATTTTCTCCCATTCTGAGGGTTGTCTTTTCGTCTTGTTTATGGTTTCCTTTGCTGTACAAAAGCTTTGAAGTTTCATTAGGTCCCATTTGTTTATTTTGTTTTTATTTCCATTTCTGTAGGAGGTGGATCAAAAAGGATCTTGCTGTGATGGATGTCACAGAGTGTTCTTCCTACATTTTCCTCTAAGAGTTTTATAGTGTCTGGCCTTACATTTAGGTCTTTAATCCATTTTGAGTTTATTTTTGTGTATGGTGTTAGGGAGTGTCCTAATTTCCTTCTTTTACATGTAGCTGACCAGTTTTCCCAGCACCACTTATTGAAGAGGCTGTCTTTTCTCCATTGTATATTCTTGCCTCCTTTATCAAAGATAAGGTGACCATATGTGCGTGGGTTAATCTCTGGGCTTTCTATCCTGTTCCATTGATCTATATTTCTGTTTTTGTGCCAGTACCATACTGTCTTGATTACTATAACTTTGTAGTATAGTCTGAAGTCAGGGAGCCTGATTCCTCCAGCTCCATTTTGCTTTCTCAAGATTGCATTGGCTATTCGGGGACTTTTGTGTTTCCATACAGATTGTGAAATTTTTTATTCTAATTCTGTGAAAAATTCCATTGGTAGTTTGATAGGGATTGCATTGAATCTGTAGATTGCTTTGGGTAGGAGAGTCATTTTCACAATGTTGATTCTTCCAATCCAAGAACATGGTATATCTCTCCATCTGTTTGTATCATCCTTAATTTCTTTCATCGTGTCTTACAGTTTTCTGCATACAGGTCTTTTGTCTCCTTAGGTAGCTTTATTCCTAGGTATTTTATTCTTCTTGTTGCAGTGGTAAATGGGATTGTTTCCTTAATTTCTCTTTCAGATTTTTCATCATTAGTGTATAGAAATGCAAGAGATTTCAGTGCATTAATTTTGTATCCTGCTACTTTACCAAATTCATTGATTAGCTCTAGTAGTCTTCCAGTAGCATCTTTAGAATTCTCTATGTACAGTACCATGTCATCTGCAAACAGTGACAGCTTTACTTTTTCTTTCCCGATTTGGATTCCTTTTATTTCCTTTTCTTCTCTGATTGCTGTGGCTAAAACTTCCAAAACTATGTTGAATAATAGTGGTGAGAGTGGACAACCTTGTCTTGTTCCTGATCTTAGACGAAATGGTTTCAGTTTTTCACCATTGAGAATGATGTTGGATGTAGGCTTGTCATATTTGGCCTTTATTATGTTGAGGTAAGTTCCCTCTATGCCTACTTTCTGGAGGGTTTTTATGACAAATGGGTGTTGAATTTTGTCAAAAGCTTTTCCTTCATCTATTGAAATGATCATATGGTTTTTCTCCTTCAGTTTGTTAATATGGTTTATCACATTGATTGATTTGTGTACATTGAAGAATCCTTGCATTCCTGGGATAAACCCCACTTGATCATGGTGTATGACCCTTTTAATGTGCTGTTGGATACTGTTTGCTAGTATTTTGTTGAGGATTTTTGCATCTATGTTCATCAGTGATATGGGCCTCTAGTTTTCTTTCTTTGTGACATCTTTGTCTGGTTTTGGTATCAGGGCGAGGGTGGCCTCAGAGAATGAGTTTGGGAGTGTTCCTCCCTCTGCTATATTTTGGAAGAGTTTGAGAAGGATGGGTGTTAGCTCTTCTCTAAATGTTTGATAGAATTTGCCAGTGAAGCCATCTGGTCCTGGGCTTTTGTTTGCTGGGAGATTTTTAATCACAGTCTCAATTTCAGTGCCTGTGATTGGTCTGTTTATATTTTCTGTTTCTTCCTGGTTCAGCCTTGGAAGGTTGTGCTTTTCTAAGGATTTGTCCATTTCTCCCAGGTTGCCCATTTTATTGGCATATAGTTGCTTGTAGTCGTCTCTCATGATCCTTTGTATTTCTGCAGGGTCAGTTTTTACTTCTCCTTTTTCATTTCCAATTCTTTTGATTTGAGTCTTCTCCCTTTTTCTCTTGGTGAGTCTGGCTAATGGTTTACCAATTTTGTTTATCTTCTCAATGAACCACCTTTTAGGCTCATATGAGAATTGCTACTCTAGCTTTCGTTTGATTTCCATTTGCACAGAAGATCTTTTTCCATCCACTCACTTTCAGTCTGTATCTAGGTCTGAAGCGGGTCTCTTGCAGACAGCATATATAGGGGTCTGGTTTTCGTATCCATTCAGCCAGTCTATGTCTTTTGGTTGGAGCATTTAATCCATTTACATTTAAGGTAGTTATCGATATGTGTGTTCCTATTACCATTTTCTTAATTGTTTGGGGTTTGTTATTGTAGGTCTTTTCCTTCTCTTGTGTTTCCTGCCTAGAGAAGTTCCTCTAGCATTTGTTGTAGAGCTGGTCTGGTGTTGCTGAATTCTCTTAGCTTTTGCTTGTCTGTAAAGATTTTAATTTCTCCATCAAATCTGAACGGGATTCTTGCTGGGTAGAGTAATCTTGGTTGTAGGTTTTTCCCTTTCATCACTTTGAATATGTCCTGCCAATCCCTTCTGGCTTGCAGAGTTTCTCCTAGAAGACCAGCTGTTAACCTTATGGGGATTCCCTTGTATGTTATTTGTTGTTTTTCCCTTGCTTCTTTTAATGCTTTTTCTTTGTGTTTAATTTTTGATAGTTTGATTAGTATGTGTGTTGGTGTGTTTCTCTTTGGATTTATCCTGTATAGGACTCTCTGGGCTTCCTGGACTTGATGGCTATTTCCTTTCCCATATTAGGGAAGCTTTCAACTATAATCTCTTCACATATTTTCTCAGTCCCTTTCTTTTTCTCTTCTTCTTCTGGGACCCCTATAACTTGAATGTTGGTGCCTTTAATGCTGTCCCAGAGTGTCTGAGACTGTCCTCAATTCTTTTCATTCTTTTTTCTTTATTCTGCTCTGTGGTACCTATTTCCACTATTTTATCTTCCAGTTCACTTATCCATTCTTCTGCCTCAGTTATTCTGCTATTGATTCCTTCCAGAGAATTTTAAATTTCATTTATTGTGTTGTTCATCATTGTTTGTTTGTTCTTTAGTTCTTCTAGGTCCTTGTTAAACGTTTCTTTATTTTCTCCTTTCTATTTCCAAGATTTTGGATCATCTTTACTATCAGTACTCTGAATTCTTTTTTAGGTAGACTGCCTGTTTCCTCTTCATTTGTTTGGTCTGGTGGGTTTTTACTTTGCTCCCTCATCTGCAGTGTGTTTCTCTGTCTTCTTATTTGGCTTACCTTACTGTGTTTGGGGGTCTCCTTTTCGCAGGCTACAGCTTTGTAGTTCCCGTTGTTTTTGGTGTCTGCCCACAGTGGCTAAGGTTGGTTCAGTGTGTCATGTAGGCTTCCTGGTGGAGGGGACTGGTGCCCGTGTTTTGGTGGACGAGGCTGGATCTTTTCTGGTGGGCAGGACCGTGTCCAGGGGTGTGTTTTGGGGTGTCTGTGACCTTATTATGATTTTAGGCAGCTTCTCTGCTAACAGGTGGGGTTGTGTTCCTGTCTTGCTAATTGTTTGGCATAGGGTATCCAGCACTGTAGCTTGCTGGTCGTTGGCTGGAGCTGGGTCTTAGCGTTTACATGGAGATCTCTGGGAGAGCTTTTGCCATTTGATATTACATGGGGCCGGGAGGTCTCTGGTGGACCAACGTCCTGAACTCGGCTGTCCCACCTCAGAGGCACAGGCCTGACACCTGGCCGGAGCACCAAGACCTTGTCAGCCATACGGCCAGGTACGTGGGGAGTTTCTTGCCTTTTGGGAAGTCTGAGGTCTTCTGCCAGCGTTCAGTAGGTGTTCTGTAGGAGTTTTTCCACATGTAGATGTATTTCTGATGTATCTGTGGGGAGGAAGGTGATCTCCATGTCTTACTCCTCCACCGTCTTGAAGGTCTCTGACCTGTGGGACGCTCTTAACGCAGTTTTCCCAAGGACCGGTCCCTCACCTCCTCCAGGCTTTAACCCACTCAAGTTGTCATTTTCTCAGTGAGGGTTCCCTGGTATCTTTTCTGAAACTGCCAATTCTGCCATTCAAAACAAACACATAAAGAGTCTCTTCTCTACTTTATTTTTCCCTTTGGTGTATATAGTTTATAGACCAGTTTTCTGTTCTTCACTACTTTATTCCTAGCCTAGAATGGTGCCAGGCATATAATAAATACCCAACAAATTATCTGTTGAAAGAATGTGTATGTCTTTTGACAACTCCCCATTAAAAAAACCCAGTAAGCTGATTTTTATATCAATAAGTGTACAGTTCAAATAAAGACTTGTTTAAAATCCCATAAGAGTCTGGAATTTGGGCAGAAGAGTCTGAAAGAAAACATCTGAGAAAGAAAATGATGACAAAAGCATACCATTTATTGCTGTAAAAGAGTGGCACTGTGCTTTTTTCAGGCATACTAAATTAATGTGTTTCAGGTGTTTTAGAAGTAAATCTCTGAGAAGAATTATGACACATATCTTTAACTGTAAATTGAAATAACTGCAATTGCTGCAGATCATCAAATTTCATTTAACTTATGTATTTTATTCGTAAGAAAACTACATATTTTTGCATAATCTAAAGAACTATGGAGTCATAGAATGTTAGCATTATTTTTTAATAGTTACCAAATTATAACCATTATTTACCAAATCCTGTCAGAGAGATAAACGAAACATTTTTTTTTAAGTCAGTGCATTTTTATTTGAGAAATAAATTTGACCTCCAAACAACGAATATTTCTGGGGATAAAAATGAAATCTAAAAAAGCTGACAAGTTGCTCTTTGACAAGTTAGAGAAATGCATTTGGAGGAAAGAAATACTAAAAATACACCTTACTCTACTGCACGATACGGTCTTTATGATACCTCTTAAAATAGAAAAAGGATTCATATCCTTCATGGAGGGAGAAACCATGAGCAATTTTTCTTCCAGGAAGTTAAAAGAAAAACAAAGCCAAAATCTCTGTAAGAAATAAAAGCTCTCAGTTTTTGTCTTCCAGAAGGACCATTTTTAAAAAATCTAAGAGGCATCATACAACAAAGGAGTTCACCCAAGACTACAGTTTTGAAAAGATTATTTCTTTATCCTCTGTCTCCAAATCCTGGCTTTGTTGCTCAACCAGACTTTATCCAAATAACAAAATTTTGAGCCCATCTACAAACACATATGACACCATGCCCCTATGTTCTGTAGGTTGCTTATATAAATATTTTGATACCTTCCCTGTTTTCAAGAACAGAGCAAGCAAAAATCGGTAGGACCACTTAGGGCAATTAAGGTCAAAATGCCTCTGACTTGCAATGCTGAAAGAGCTTTTAATACCTTCGAATAGTAAGGTCTTGATTCCCCTAAAACATTATGTTGACCACTGATAAAAGAAATTAGGCCAATAATCACCAACATGAACTCATAAAAGATTAATCATATTAACTTCAATTCTATATTTAAACCCAGAAAATCCCTCCCTCAACATACGAAATTTTATGAAGTATTAAAATTAGTTTTCATGAGTCATGTATGAAGTCATTTTTGTTACTTTTTAGTGCCACTGTGTATTGTTTCAAAATTCCATTGGAAATTTAAATGATTTAAATATTATAATGCAATTTAATAATATCAGATAAAATGATTTCCAAATTTAAATTGATTTCCTAATGTAATTGCACTAAAAAATACAACAAAACAACGGTGACATGACCTCCCTCTTTGGACTGTCAGGAAAAGCAACTGTACTCTCTCAAAGCTGTTCCTTGGCAGTAGAAATGACTAAGTCAGCATGGCCATCATTATTTCACTAAGCTCACTATAGCTGTTTATGATTTTAATAATCAAAACAGTTATAATGTTTAAAATATTTCAAAAGCTAGAAACAAAATGTACACTTACATTCAAATGTAGGGTGTACTATCACAAAGAAACAGAATATAGTCAGTTATTAAATTTATATCCATGAAGAAAAGGAATGAATTTGATCTTCTTAAATCAATGAAAGGTCTCAATTCTCCAACTATTTTACATGAAAGCACAGGCACTGGTATTAGCTCTTCTTCAACACAGCTTTCAGATAAATATTTTTTAAAGTGCAATTTAAGACAAAAGATGAAAAAATTCTAGAGAATATCAGAGATAATTCCTAACGATTAGAAACAACAGCTAAGATTTCTTCAAGATATGTGTGAAAAAGCTGCTGATTTTTTAATTTAGCTTCTAGATTCCCAGATTGTTCTACTCCCTCCTCACCCCCGGCACAATCTGACTATGAGTTTCCTTGATACGCTGTTCTCTGCTGCCCTGCACGGCCTACGTGTGTAACCAGTGTCGGTGACCTGAGTCACCTGAGGACGGGAGTTGTCAGAGTCAAATCTTCGGATTCCCCGGTGCCTGGCCTGGCACATAGTAAAGTGTAAATCAGTGGTTCTCAGCAGGAGGCAACCTTGTCCCCAGGAGGACATTTAGCAATGTGTCTGGAGACGTTCTGTCACAGTTGGGGGGGAGGGGGAAGAAAGAGGAGTTGTACTGGCATCTAGTGGGTAGAGGCCAGGGATGTTGTTAAACAGCCTGCAGTGCCCAGGACAGCCCCATAACAAAGAACCCCCCCTGCACAAAATATCAAGTGTTGAGGTTGAGAAATCCCGGTTTCAGTAAGTGTCTCCTGAATTGATACTAGAAGCTTTCCCACATGTGGAAGTTTAAGAAGAATGTAAGCAAAAGAAAGAAAGGAAGGGAGGGAAAAAAATTAAGAAGATGGAGAACGCTGAGATTCTGAAAAGTACAGCCTGGATAACTGATGGAGATGTGCTAAGTGTAGCTGAAGATGTTGATACAACACTGATTTAAGTATCTTGGCATCTGGACTTTAGGACTTCTAGTAACCATCTGAAACGGAAGGCCTTTGAAATTATGGCAATTAAAAATCACTTAGGGAACGTTATATGTTGAATTGTAGTCCCCCAAATTCACATATTCATATATTCAGATACCTCCCTGAGGTTAACTGTGGCATTTTGCATTCCTGAACATATGTACATTTTCCTGGGGAAGGCTCAACATGCTTTCATCAGATTCTCAAGGCGTTCTGTGGTCCCATCATCTAAAGTAGAACCTAATCCTTTTGCTTCAATAATGTCCTAAAGTTCATATACCATATTTGGTTCCTCCACTGAGCTGAGATTTTTAGATTGACCTTTTTAACCAAGGAAACCAGTTTCTGTGCGATGCAATCGCCAAACCAGGAAAAGTAAATTAAAGCACATCCTCACAGAAGACTGATTTGTCTTTTTAATCTTTTTAAACATTTGAACATTGTATTAGCTGAAAGTTCTTTGAAAGACGTCTATTTTCTTTCATTGTATGATAATGGTTTGATGTTATCTCTATCTCTCTGCATCTGTAAACCACACACTGGGGAAAAAAGTAAATTTGAAATGCATGTTAAGGTACATTTCAGAAATCCAGGACTTTACTTTTAATTCATCAGAATACGGTGCCTCTCCTCATATAATTTGGACTTTATAAAGACAAGTGTATAAAATACTCCAATCAGGATCATTTCAGTACTTAAAAGCATGGTGCACGGAAATTAAATATCCCAAAACAAAATAAGAGGGAAGTCTACTACTATGATATATGTGTATTTAGTAATGAGATCTAGACGCTAGTTTCCTGTGGCACTGTAGATAAACAAACATAAGCAATGTGCTTTTATTTCCCAAGTATGTTAGGGAACAAGGGGCACCCAAAAGTATCCATGTCAGCATGAACAAGGAGAAATGAGTACAGATGTCCACTGTCATCTCCTGCGCGGTAAACAGCTGCTCTGACCACTGCCAGGATTTGCTCCCCCTCGGCAAAACCCTCACATTCCCTGGAAGCATCAACTCACCCCCGGAGGGGGCGCCCACCTCCAGATGAGAGGGGATGCCCAATAACCATAGCAAAGAGAAAATGAATGAGAGAAAACGTGCCACCCCTGCCACCCCAGCTCTAATTCAGAACGTACTGCTGACTAGAAAAAAGGTGCACCGAGTTACAGTGTAAATGTAGATTATGAGGACCCCAAGCTGAACAACACTGAACCAAGTTTATTTAATCCCTAATGAAGTTTTAACAAATAGCAAAGAGGAGGGGCAGGGAAGGAACAAAATTAAAAGGGAGACAGATAAGGAGCAGGATAGAAATCTAAGAGTCGGAGAGAGTAATAAGCCAGCCAACTTACAGCCTCTGTGTAAATTATCTTAGTGTCAACTATATCCCATCCTAAAATTACAATTAAAACTTTTGTTGACTGTTCCAATGTGAAGGCATGGTACTCTGCACTTCATGCAATCATTACAGGCGTAACTACTTCTACTTATTCCCATTCTATAGATAGGAAAACTGAGGCAGAGAGAGGTTAAGTCACATAGCTACTAGGTGGTTTATCCTGATCCCACAGTGTTCACTTCTCAATCACTATGCTATAATACTGTAGATCCTTGTGTGTTGCCTAGGAAACTAAAAAACTATACTTTCTATAGGAAAGGTTCAGTACTTAACCGCATGCAGAACTCTCTTGGGAGGAAATTAAATAGGATCTCTGTACCAAAGAACCAATAATATATTCATGTACGAATTCTCATCGTCCAGACGGTTTTGAAATTATAAAGTTTATTTATGATCACTACATTCATCAAACATTTCCTTTAAGATCTGAAGAGGCTAAAAAGTGCATAAGAACGTATTTTCTTATTACGCATTTATTCATTCTAGTGTATTCATACGAGCTCTGTTAAATTGGTCAGCTTACCTACCCCTCCCCCTGCTCTTCAGGTATCCAAGTCCAGGCAGGCGGTTCACACCTGAGGGCCTGTGAGCTTTCTGCTCTCTTTTCCTTCCACTCCCTTTCTCTAGACTTTAACAACTTCCTTTCCAATTCTCAGGTCTCCGCTCAAGTGTGCTTCTCAGAGCAGCCTGACCTGCCTACCCGCTGAGGCAGGTCCCACCACACTCCACAGTCATTCTCGATACTCCAGCTGCTTTTACATCCTTTCTAGCCCTTGACGCTGCTGGAAACTGTCTGAATTATTTACAGGATTATCTGTTCTCCGTCAACCCCGACTGTAACAGCCGCTTCAGGAGAACAGACATTTTGTGGGTTTGACTCACTTCTATATACAACACCTGGAACGGTATGTGGTGTGTAAAAAGAGAGGTGCTCAAATGTTTGCTAAATGAATGGATTTTCCCCTGTTTCAGCTAAAATACCTTTACAAGCTGATTATCCGTCATTTCTTTTAACTAATAATAAGAAGCAGCCTTAAGGCTAAAGAATCCAACCCAAACTTCAACAGGCAAATTGGTTTTGTTTCACATTTAGAAACTGGAGAAGTCTGTGATTCTCAAAATAGGATACAAGAGTCTCCGGCGGGGCAGAAGAAGGTGTTCTGGGTGGGGATACAAAAGGTAAAGATGAGGAATTCCGAGTGCCAACACCTATTTGGGGTTGGGAGTTGGGGAAGTAAGGAAGTAACCAAACTACAGACACAGAGCCCAAGCAGGTATGCTTTTACCTTTCCTCTGACATTAGGAGCACTTGGGTAGAAACCTCGTAAGAAACCACAATTCAGACCACATTAAAGACATAATAATAAAATAATGAAACTACTGTCCTCTATGTTTTGAGTAAATTATCCCATTATGATGTAGTTCTCATTTCTCAGCTGTACCATTGTACAACAGACCAAGGTCTCTTCCCCAGTTGGGCCAGTTTATCTTCAATCTAACCCAAGATCGAGGAGATATTCTACATTTGCAAACCACCTTGCAAATGAATGCTGTTATTTACAAATCAGTGCAAGTCCGTTATCACAGGAAATATAATACTAAAGGTGCAGCCATTATCAATAATTCAAAATGCATCAGTTAAAATGTGATACTGTTTTTTACAAAAAGTAACATGCCTTACTTCGGGGGATGGGGGAGAATAAAAGGGGGCTTGCCAGAAGGTGCTTTTCTTATTCCAAAAAGTTCAAATGAGTATGCCAGTAGTGTATACTAATTTTATATCTAATATACTAATTTTATATCTGTGTACATATAAATATACACATAAATACATAAATACCTTTAAAAGGTATATATGTGCATGTTTATCAGACAAAAATCATTTCAAACTCTTGGTTCTGCCACTAATAGGCAGAATGACTTAGCAAGTTAGGGAGGCTTTCTGACCTGTTTTCTGATCTATGAGTAATAATTATACATCCATCTCATGGCTCTGATGAGAGTTAAAATTGACGTATGGAAAAGACATAAAAGTTGGCTCAGAGAAACGGTAGTTGTGATGATGAGACAGATGAAGGAATATACACATATATACCTTCCCGTCCTCTTCCCCCCACTCTTCTCCCTCCCCCTCAACCACATAGGCCAGCCTTCTCTCCAGAAACACACAGCATTCAAAGGGAAGGGACTATTCTTTGAGATTCTGCAGAAGAAATTTAAAAATCTCTTAGCCACAAAACCCTCGGTCTGAAATTTTTCTCCCCCAAAATCCCGGAAGAAAAAATCCTCAACTCAAACCCCTATACTTCAGAACAAGTATTTACAGCGAAGACTGTTAAATAGTGGATTTTTGAGCAAAGGTTTCCTGAGAAGTCCAAGATTGTTCTCCAAAGCAGGGCTGTGGAGAGAAGCAAGAAGCACAGGGCTGGTGTTTGTGCCTCTGACCACACAAAGAGCTGGCAGCTGAGTGAAGCAAGGCTGCCAAGGCTCTGCGGGCCTGCTTCTCATCCTCAAGCCCACATAAACGCAAGAGGGCGAACAGGGACAGACAAGACCCCTCGACACTCCTGACCAAACAACAATAAAATGTTTTGACTAGGAACATCTTCCTGAAAAACAGAGATCACTCAAATAAATTTATTTCAAAAATCTTTCCTCAAACTCATTCAGACGTAATTGTAGAAAACATCACCGGTGGCCACCTGCCCTGGCATATTCCACACCCATGTGGGCTAGACAGACCTACTAGAGACGGATTTTTCTCCTTGCCTAGTCCAAAAACTTAGTGAGTGTTATACTTCAATTTATAGAAAAAATATATACTTGGTCTTCATCCACAGTTCCTGGCTCATAGCCCCCAAAACCCTTGGCATTTCCTGAGTGATAAGAGCAATGGAATAATATTCAGTCTCTTGTCCTCAGTTCCTGAGAAGGCTTCAGGGAAGGTGGCCTTTGGGTCCCACCCAAGGGTGAGGGCTGGTTCCCAGGAGAACCAACCATGGGATAAGAGGGTTGGAACTTTCAGTCCCACCGCCTGATTTCTGGGGAAGGGAGATGGGCTGGAGGTTGAATCCACTGCCATCGGCCAATGATTCGGTCACGTAATGAGGCCTCCATAAAAATCCAGAAGAGATGGCTTTTGTGCCCTTTCTGAGAGCTTCATGACGGCGAACCGTACCAGTGGCCAGGTCCCATGCCCTACAAGGACATAAGCTCCTTTGTTCAGGCCCTTGCCCTATACATCTCTTCATCCGGCCATTGGTTTGTATCCTTTTATAATAAATCAGTAATCTAGTGAGAGTAAAATGGTCTTTCTGAGTTCGATGAGCCCTTCTAGCAAATTAATCAAACCAGAGGAGGGGGCTCTGGGAACCTCTGATTTATAGCCAGCCAGTCAGAAGTACAGGTTAACAACCTGGACATGTGACTGTCATTCTGAGTAGGAGAAGGTCCTCGAAACCTCCAGTTTGTACCCGGTAGGTCAAAGCGGAGGTAACCACCTGGGCTTGGGACTGGCGTCTGAAGTGGAGGGGAGGTCTTGTGGCACTAAGCCCCTTACCCGTGGAATCTGATTCTATTTCTGGGTAGATAAGTGTCAAAATTGAGCTAAATTCTCAGACACACTGCCGGTGTCGGAGAATTGCTTGCTGGTGTTGGGAAGCCTACACACACACCAAGTTGGAACTGGGTCCAGGAACTCTTTGCAGTGAGCCATTGCCCCCCCAAGAAGCATTCGACCCTTCACCTTCACAGTGTACTGCATACTTCTAATTTGTTAGGTCATCATTTCTAATTATTTACTTAATGAATGCAAGATTAAGTTCCATATAGAGTCTCTCTCATTTTCTCATATATACTCATCAGTAACTATTAAGTAACTGACAGACTAGGAGTGCATTTGACACCTAATATACCTTACTTTAATATAAATGTTTTATCCCACGCTTATCAAATAGAAACTCAATAGATAAATCAGGGCTTCTTCATGGGAGAGAAAAATTAACTATTCCTCTCCAACAACTTTAACTTAAAAAGGGAAGCAAAAGACTGGGTAAAGACAGCTACGTTTAGGCTTATAACAAAAATTTTCCCAAAGTATGTCAAAAATTATAACGTTATCATCATAGCATATTAAAACAAGAGGAGAGTTTACACTGTGGTATACATTGAGAAGATAGGAATTTCCTTCAAGAAATGAAATTTATAACAATATTCCAGGGGAAATATGCAAAGCATGTAATAAAGACATACGAATACAGATAAAAATCTTTAGTAACAAGAATCATTTTATTGAATCAATCCTATTTCCAAGTTTTAAAAAGGAAAATATATTAAAAAATTCTGAGAATATTTTATTAGCATAATTCCACTTCTCAATAAGACATAAAAGTATTACTGCTAAGAATCTACATGGAATATAAAACTGAAGTCTTAGAACTGGAAGGAATTTGGGAGATCACCAATAAGGGGAAGGCCAAGCTACGTGACCAAACAGGTACACTAGAATAGTGAAAGCTGAATGTCCCACATCTTACTGTAATACTGGGTTGGCCAAAAAGTGCCTTCGGTTTTTAAGTAAAAATAAAAGACACATTTTTCATGTTCACCAAGAACTTTCTTGAACAACCTCTTCACCCCTCTGTTCCACTACCTCCTGCCATTTTTCAGGCAACTTCATAATTCCATCTTCCCGAAATTTTTTATCTTTTTTAGCAAAGAACTGTTCCAGGTGCCTTTCACAGTCTTCCAGGGAACTGAAACTTTTTCCATTAAGAGAAGTTTGTAAAGACCTAAATAAGTGGAAATTTGAAGGTGCAATGTCTGGTGAATATGGCAGGTGAATCGGAACTTCCCAGCCAGTCTGTAACAGTTTTTGCCTAGTCATCAAAGAAACATGGGGTCTTGCTTTATCCTGATGGAAGATTACGCATTTTCTGTTGACTAATTCTGGACGCTTTTCGTCAAGTGCCGCTTTCAGTTGGTCTAATTGGGAGCAGTACTTGTTGGAATGAATTGTTTGTTTGGTTTTCCGGGAGGAGCTCATTATAGAGGACTCCCTTCCAATCCCACCACATACACAGCATCACCTTCTTAGGATGAAGACCGGCCTTTGCTGTGGTTGGTGGTGGTTCATTTCGCTTGCCCCATGATCTCTTCTGTTCCACGTTATTGTACAGTATCCACTTTTCATCGCCCGTAACAAGGTGTTTTAAGAACGGAATGTTTTCATTACGTTTAAGTAGAGAATCGCATGCGGAAATACGGTCAAGGTTTTTTTCGCTTAATTTAGGTGGAACCCAGACATCAAAGCATCATAACCAAGCTGGTGCAAATGATTTCCAACGCTTGATTTGGGTATTTTGAGTATGTCGGCTACCTCCCGTGTGGTAGTTATACCACAATCAACGTTAGTTGATTGCTCTCAGTTAATGTCTCTATTTGATCGCTGTCAACTGCAACTGGTCTCCCCGACTGTGGAGCATCGTCCAGTGAGAAATCTCCTGCACGAAACTTCACAAACCACTTTTGACACGTTTGATCAGTCACAGCGCCTTCTCCAAATGCTGCACAAAGCTCGTTTTGGTTGCATTTTTACCGTTCTTGGAATGATAAAGCATAATATGCCGAAAATGTTGCTTTTTTTCTTCCACCTTCAACTTTAAAATGGCTACACAAAAATTCACCAATTTTGGTAAGTCTTTTTTTAAATGCATGCTGATGTGACAGCTGTCACATACAATCTAACAAAACTGTTTCAAATGAAGTTAAAGGCAACTAAGTGCTGCTAGAGCCGCGTCTTACAGAAAAAAACGAAAGAACCTTTTGGCTAACCCAATCCCATCTCTCCCAAAGAATTCTAAGTCTCTGCTTTTTTTCATTAAAAAGAAAAAAAAAAAATATCCCCCTGGCCCTTTTAAAATCTTTCAGTGGCTTTCAAATGGCATGCTGAATTCCAAACTGTCATTGGTGATAAAAGACGTTTCCTGTCTCTGACACTATAACACGCTGCTAGGTTCTTACAAATTTTTAGTCCAAAAAATTGCAGAGGAAATATTTTTAACAGGGTCAAGGGTGTCTTTAAAAATAGTACATTTCCACACCCCTTGGCTAATATGAGTGCTTAGGGGAAAATAATTACGGTGACGCTTATTGCAATATGTTCAAGTCTAAGAGAACAAGCTCAAAACACTCAACGCAATTTTTAAAGACAACTTCTTAGAACAGTTTTAGGTTTCACGGCAAAATTGAGAGGAAGGTACAAGGATTTCCTATATGTCACATGACCCCCACGTGCGTGTGACCTCCCCCACTACCAACATCCCCACCAGAGTGGTTCATTTGTTACAGTCTATAAACCTACACTGACACATCGGAATCACCCAGAGTCCACAGTTGACATTAGGCTTCACTCGGTGTACTTTCCGTGCGTTTGGCCAAACGTGAAATGACATGTGTCCACCATTACTGTACCATACACAGTACTTCCACTGCCCTAACAATCCCCCCCACCGTGCTCAGCCTGTTCATCCCTCCCCCACCTCAACCCCTGGCAACCCCTGATTTTTTTTACTGTCTCCATAGTTTTGCCTTTTCCAGAATGTCATGTAGTTAAAAATCATACAGTATCTAACCTTTCCAGACGGGCTTCTTTTACTTAGTAAGATACATTTAACGTTCCTCCATGTCTTGTCATGGCTTGGTAGCTCATTTCTTCCCGGTAATGGATAATACTCCACTATGTGGATTTACCACTGTTTATTTATCCATTCACCTACCGAAGGACATCTTGGCTGCTTCCAGGATTGAAAATTATACATAAACCTGCTATAAACATACATGTGTAAGTTTTGGGGTGGACATAAGTTTTCAACTCATTTGGGTAAAAGAACACAACTGCTGGGCTGTGTGGTAAGATGTTTCATTTTGTAAGAAGTCACCAAACCGTCTTCCAAAGTAGCTGCACCATTTTGCATTCCCAACAGCAGTGAATGAGAGTTCCCGTTGCTCCACATCTTCACCAGCAGTTGGTATTGTCAGTGCCCTAGATTTTAGTTATTCTAATAGGTGTGTAGTGGTAACTCACTGTTGTTTTCATTTGTATTTTCCTGACGACAAATGATTTGGAACATCTTTTCCTATGTTTATTTGCCACCCATATGTATATATATATATATATATATCTTCTCCTGTGAGGTGCTTGTTAAGGTTGCTGGTCATCAGGTTATTTGTTTTCTTACTGTTGAGGTTTAAAAGCTTTTTGTATATTATGGATAATAGCGCCGTATCAGATGTGTGTTTTGCAAATATTTTCTACCAGTCTGTAGCTTGCCTTCTCATTATCCTGACATTGTCTTTCACAGAACAAAAATTTTTAGTTTTAGTGAAGCCCACCTTCTCAATTTTTCTTTGATGGATTGTGCATTTGAGGCTGTATGTAGAAAATTATCGCCCACACCCAAGGTCATCTAGACTTTTTCTATGTTATCTTCTAGGAGTTTTGTAGTTTTGCATTTCACATTTATAGGTCTACTATTCAGTTTCAGTTACTTTTTGGTGAAAGGTTTATGGTCTGTGAATAGATTTCTTTTTCTGCTTGTGGATGTCCAATTGTTCAAGCACCCTCTGCTGAAGAGACTGTCTTTGCTCCACTGTATTGCCTTTGCTCCTTTGTCAAATATGAGTTGATTATATTTATGTGAGTCTATTTCTGGGCTCTGTATTGTTCCGTGGATCTATTTGTCTATTTTTTTCACCAGTACCTCACTCTCTTGATTACGGTACTTTTATAGTTAAGTCAAGGTGTCAGTTAATGACAATCCTCCAACTCTGCTCTTCTCCTTCAATTTTGTGTTGGCTATTCTGAGTCTTTTGCCACACCATGTAAGCTTTAAAATCAGTTTGTCGATATCCACAAAGTAACTTGCTGAAACTTTGATTAGGACTGCACGGAACCTATAAAGTTGGAAAGAAATGACATCTTGCCAATATTGAGTCTTGCTATGTATGAACATGGAATATCCTATTTAGTTAGTTCTCCTTTGATTTCACTCAGTTTTGCAGTTTTCCTCAGATACATTTTGTGTACATCTTCTTAGGTTGATATCTAAGTATTCCATTTTTGGAGGTGCTAATGTAAATGGTATTGTGTGTTTAATTTCAATTTCCACTTGTTCATGGCTGGTACGGGGGAAAGCAACTAACTTTTGCATATTAACTTTATATCCTGAAGCCTTGCTATAATCGCTTATTAGTTCCAGGAGTTTTTTTGTTGTTGATTCTTTCAGATTTTTTACACTAACAATCATAACATCTGTGAAAAAAGACTTATTGTCTTCCCTCCCAGTCTGGATACCTTGTTTTCCTTTTCTTGTCTTATTGCATTAACTAGATCTTTCAGTACAAGGTTGAAAAGGAGTAGTGATCCAACAGGAGGGAAGAGGGCAGGGCACAACCTTTGAAAGAATGACACAGCCTGAGGACATGACATAAACTGATTAGAACCAAATGGGTCCAAGATGGCAGACAAGTTGAGTTCCACTAAGCCTTGAGCCCCAGTATACGCTCACTGTAACACATCAGCAAGCTAAATGACACAGCCACAGGCTCCATGACAGTTCCAAGGCCCACCGTAAGCATCAAAGAGTGGGTGGTGGTCCAATTCCTGGAAATCCCCACCCCTTCCAGAAATAGCAGGAATACTCCTCCCCCTCATTAGCCTGTGAAGTTACCCACCCCTATAAAAACTGACAACCCCATACCTTGGTGCCTTTCTCACCTTCTGAGATGGCCCACACTCTGTCTGTGGAGTGTGTTTCTCTCTAAACAAATCCACTTCCTACCTATCACCTTGACTCTCGCTGAATTCTTTCTGCGATGAGACATCAAGAACCTGAGCTTCATGAAGTCCTGAAACCAGGTATGTGATCTCAGTTGGAAGAGCATGGGTTTTGGCCAGGTTCGAGTCCCGGCTGTGTGGGTTCAAGTCCCGACACATGGGTTCAAGTCCCAATATGAGGTGCATGGTTTCAGCAAAACGGGACATCCTTGCCTTGTACCTCATCTTAGTTGTAAATTATCAACTTTCTCATCATAAAGTATAATATTAGCTGTAAGGTTTTTATAGATGGAGTGACCTTAACAAAAATGGCAAAGTAGGGAGCTCAAATGGCCTGACCCTCCATAGAGCAAAAACTGTCAGAATCAACTTTGTCAGAATTTTGGAAAATAGTCAGATGTTTACAGCAACCAAAATACGTTAAATCCAGAAAAATGCAACTTAAAAACAGAAGGGCTTTGTGCATTTCTACGTGCCGCTGTCCCATCCACTCCCTTGCTGGGCAGTGGTACTGAAGACAGCAGCCACATTCGCAGTGTTGGAACCTGGTCCCTCGCTCCAGAGGAAGCAGAGCAGATCGTGGTCTCAAAAAATAAAGTGTATGGTCTGGAAGCGCCTGTACTAGCGAGTAAAAGTGCAAAAGTACTTCAGTGTTAGCAAATGATAATAGTTAACATTTACGTAGCACTTTCGAGGCACCAGGTTCTAAGTGCTCTTCCCTACTGCAAACTTCCCAACATCTAAACCTCGTCCTTCCCTCGGTCCTCCCTCTCTCCCATCTTTCCCCACTCTGTCCTCTTTCCCCTTCCTCTTCCCCCTCTTTCTCCTCCATTTCACATATCAGAAAACTGAGAGTCAGAATAAAAGATTTGTCCAAGGTCTAATTAGTAAAGGGCAAAGGCAGAATTAAAACCCAGTGGGTCTGTCTTGAAATAAAACAATAGTACAGTCTCCCTTTTTTTTTGCTGTTTTGTTTCTGTTTTTGCTTTTTTTCGCTTGTCATTTCCAAGCGAAGGAGGGAGTCACAAACATCTATATGAAAAGTCCGTTGATAGGGGGACCAGAGGTGATCTCTAAATTGGGCACTGAAGGACTAATGAGGGTTAGCCAAGGGGGAGAGGGAAGGCCTTCTGGCAAAGGAAACAGCATGGGTCAAAGTCCAGAAATGAGTGTGTGTGTTTGGGAGTGGGGTGGCGGCGGTGGGGGGGGGGGGGTAGGGGGATATTGCAACTAACTCCGGCTGAGAAGTACAATGCCAAGAGATTCTAGAGATAAATGTGTAGAGCAAAGCCAGGGTCAGATAACAACAGGCCTGGTAAGCCATAAACTGTTTTGTCCTGAAGGCAAAGACAGCTACTAGAGGGCTTACTGAAGCATGGGAGTGATAGGATCCTAATCACACTTGTAAAAAACAATCCTAGCTTTAGTGAGTAAGCTCTGGCAAAACGAGCAAGTCAAACTTCCACCCTCATTCCCACATACTGCCGGCGGGAGGATAAATCGGCGTGACCACTCTGGAGCGTTGGGCAGCATCTAGTAAAACTGAACATATGCAGCTTCTATGACCCAGCAAGCCCCCCTGACAGCACTGCATACTTCTGACCATCAAAGCCACACACAGGGGGCTTCCTTGGTGGCGCAGTGGTTGCGAGTCCGCCTACCAATGCAAGGGACGCGGGTTTGCGCCCCGGTCCCGGAAGATCCCACGTGCCGCGGAGCGGCTGGGCCTGTGAGCCATGGCCGCTGAGCCTGAGCGTCCGGAGCCTGTGCTCCGCAACGGGAGAGGCCACAACAGTGAGAGGCCTGCGTACCACAAAAAAAAAAAAAAAAAAAAAAAAAAAGCCACACACAGTACTAGAATATTCAAGGAAGCACTCTTTCTGAGAGCCAAAACCTGGAAAGACCAAAACGTTCGTCAACGGAATAGAAAAGAAAGCTGTATATTCACACAACGGAATACCATATAACAATAAGAACTTGTTACAGCTGCGTGCAACAGTGTGGGTGAAGTGCTCAGAACGCTGAACAAAAGCAGCGAAAGACAAAAGCGTAAGTACTGCGTGATTCCATTTATAAACTGTTTTTCAATTACCATCTGTAAGAAGTCGGAAAGGTGGGTATCCTAAGGCGTAGTAACTGGAAGGGGTCACGGTAAGGGCTTTGGTAAGATTATCCTCATTTTTCAGTCAAGGAAGCCAAAATTCAGAGAGGTTAAATTACTGCGAACTAGGAGGTGGTAGAAATGACATTCGAACCCGGGTTTACAAAACTCTGAAAACTATACAGCCCGGGGTTAAAAGCTACTTAGAAAAACTGTCATGTCTTTAACCAGTTCTCCTCAGGCCTTCAGGTGGCTGACCGCATTGCGAGCACTGCCTTTCCATCTCCACACGAGCGTCCGCGCCTCTCCTAAGTGAAACCTGCCCCAATCTCTCCCTACACCCTCAACAGATCAGGAAACTAGCTGGTTTGAAAGTTACTTAAAATACTTTTTAAAAAATTATCATTTATTAAGGGCTTACTAATAAGTGCCTGGCATTTATCAGCCTTTTCTCAATAAAAATAGAGGGGGTTCAAGAGATAAATAATCTGGGGTCACAAGGCTAAAAAGTACCAAAACTAAGATCCAAATCCAAGCCTTGCTGAATCCAAATCCAAAGTTCTACGACATCAGCTTCCATCTTTCACTTTACCTTGTTAATGATCGATTTATCTGTTTTGACCTCAAGATTCTAATCTCTCTGAAAGTCAAGACACTCTAACTTATTACCTTTGGATCCTCTGCTCTAAGTAGAATGCCTACCACATAACAGGAGCTCATTAAAGGTTAGGGTTAGTAAAAGAACTAAGTAATTAATAGGGATAATTTCCTCTGAAGATAAAAAATAAAGGCTCTATAAGAATACACAGGTGCTTATTAGATCACTCAACAAACATTCACCAAGTGCCTCCTACACCCCCAGAAACTTGACATTTTCTGGGGTAAGAATTAGAAACACATTCTTCTGTCACAAAGTCTATAGGGCTGCGCTTGTGGCTACTGAGCGCCTGAAAAGCTGCTTCTCCAGAAGGGAGATGTGCTGTAAGTGTAAAATATACATGGATTTCAAAGCCAACAGCGAGACTGTAACAGTGAAAAATATTAAATAACTGGATGACTTACTGGGTTAGATGTATTATTAAAATTAATTTCAGCTGTTTACTTTTTTAAAGGGGTCACTAGGAAATTTGTTTTAATTAATTTTTCTTGGAGTATGGTTGTTTTACAATGTTGTGTTAGCCTCCACTGCACAACGAAATGAATCAGCCGTGCACATACAAGTGTCCCCTCCCTTTGGGACTTCCCTCCCGTTTAGGTTACCACAGTGCACTAGGCGAGTTCCCTGCGCTGTACAGTGCGTTCCCATCCGTTGTCCATTTTATAGAGTATCAGTAGTGTATATGTGTCAATCCCAGTCTCCCAATTCCTCCCACCCCACCCCTTTCCCCTTGGGGTCCATACATTTTTGTTCCCTACGTCTGTGTCTCTATTTCTGCTTTGCAACTAAGACCACCTATACCATTTTTCTAGATTCCACATATATATGCGTTATTATACGACATTTGTTTTTCTCTGTCTGACTTATTTCCCTCTGTCTGACACTCTCTAGGTCCATCCACGTCTCTACAAATGACCCAATTTCATTCCTTTTTATGGCTGAGTAATATTCCACTGTATATATGTACCACATCTTTATCCATTCCTCTGCTGATAGACATTTAGATTGCTTCCATGTCCTGTCTATTGTAAATGGTGCTGCGATGAACATTGGGGTGCATGTGTTTTAAGTGGCCACTAGGAAATTTTAACTTACATATGTGGTTTGCATTACATTTCTATTGGACAGCACTGCTCTGAGGACTTTTTGTTTTCCTGCTTATTCAAGATCTCTTTCCCTTAATTTAGGCTATTAAAATGCACAGCAGAAATTAACTGACAGTCCATTCAGTTGCCATCCTCTGTCCTGGGTTCCACATAGAGAAGTAAATTTATTGTGTTGGGGACCTTGAAGACGGTGGATGAGTAAGACGCGGAGATCACCTTCCTCCCCACAGATACACCAGAAATACACCTACACGTGGAACAACTCCTACAGAACACCTACTGAAGGCTGGCAGAAGACCTCAGACCTCCCAAAAGGCAAGAAACTCCCCACGTACCTGGGTAGGGCAAAAGAAAAGAGAAAAAACAGAGACAAAAGGATAGGGACGGGGCCTGCACCAGTGGGAGGGAGCTGTGAAGGAGGAAAAGTTGCCACACACTAGGAAGCCCCTTCGCGGGCGGAGACTGCGGGAGGCGGAGGGGGGAGCTTCGGAGCCGCAGAGGAGAGCACAGCAACGGGTGCGGAGGGCAAAGCGGGGAGATTCCCGCACAGAGGATCGGTGCCGACCGGCACTCACCAGCCCGAGAGGCTTGTCTGCTCACCTTCCGGGGCGGGCGGGGCTGGGAGCTGAGGCTCCGGCTTCGGCCGGAGCTCAGGGAGAGGACAGGCGGCGTGAACACAGCCTGCAGGGGGTTAGTGCGCCACGGCTGGCCGGGAGGAGTCCGGGAAAAAGTTTGCACCTGCCGAAGCGGCAAGAGACTTTTTCTTCCCTCTTTGTTTCCTGGTGCGCGAGGAGAGGGGTTTAAGAGCGCTGCTTAAAGCAGCTCCAGAGACGGGCGCGAGCCGCGGCTAACAGCGCGAACCCCAGAGACGGGCGGGAGACGCTAAGGCTGCTGCTGCCGCCACGAAGGGGCCGGTGTGCGAGCAGAGCTTACTATCCACACCCCTCTTCCGCGGAGCCTGTGCAGCCCGCCACTGCCAGGTTCCCGAGATCCAGGGACAACTTCGCCGGGAGAACGCACGGCGCGCCTCAGGCTGGTGCAAAGTCATGCCGGCCTCTGCCATCGCAGGTGCGCCCCGCACGCAGTGCCCCTCCCTCCGCCCCGGGCGGAGTGCGCCAGAGCCCCCAAATCAGCGGCTCCTTTAACCCCATCCTGTCTGAGCAAAAAACAGACGCCCTCCGGCGACCTACACGCACAGGCGGGGCCAAATCCAAAGCTGAGCCCCTGGGAGCTGTGAGAACAAAGAAGAGAAAGGGAAATCCCTCCCAGCAGCCTCAGAAGCAGCGGATTAAAGCTCCACAATCAACTTGATATACCCTGCATCTGTGGAATACCCGAATAGACAACCAATCATCCCAAATTAAGGAGGTGGACTTTAGGAGCGAGATCTATGATTTTTTTCCCTTTTCCTCTTTTTGTGAATGGGTGCGTGTATGCTTCTGTATGAGATCTTGTCTGTATACTCTTGCTTCCACCATTTGTCCTAGGGCTCTATCCGTCCGTGGTTTTTTTAAAAAAATTTTTTCTTAATAATTAATTTTAATAACTTTATTATACTTTACCTTTGTTCTTTCTTTCTTTCTTTCCTTCCTTCCTTCCTTCCCTCCTTTAGACAACGAATCATCCGAAATTGAGGAGGTGGCCTCTGAGAGCAAGATTTATGATTTTTCCCCCTTTACCTCTTTTTGTGAGGGTGTATGTGTATGCTTCTGTGTAAGATTTTGTCTGTATAGCTTTGCTTCCAACATTTGTCCTAAGGTTCTATCCGTCCCCCTTTTTTTTTCCTAAATAAGTATTTTTTAATAAAATAACTTTATTATACTTTTTTATTTTTACTGTATCTTCTTTCTTTCTTTTTTCCTTCTTTCCCTCCTTCCTTCCTTCCTCCCTCCCTCCTTTCTTTCCTTCTTGCCTTCTTTCCTTCTTTGCTTCTTTCTTTCTTTCTTTCTTCCTTCCTTCCTTCCCTCCTTTTCTTCTTTCTTTCCTCATACTTCTACTAATTCTCTCTACTTTTTCTCCCTTTTATTCTGAGTCGTGTGGATGAAAGGTTCTTGGTGCTCCAGCCAGGAGTCAGGGCTCTACCTCTGAGGTAGGAGAGCCAATTTCAGGACACTGGTCAACAAGAGACCTCCCAGCTCCACATAACATCAAACGGCGAAAATCTCCCAGAGATCTCCATCTCAACACCAGCACCCAGCTTCACTCAATGACCAGCAAGCCACAGTGCTGGACAACCTATGCCAAACAACTAGCAAAACAGGAACACAACCCCACCCATTAGCAGAGAGGCTGCCTAAAATCATAATAAGGCCACAGACACCCCAAAACACACCACCAGACGTGAACCTGCCCACTACAGAGACAAGATCCAGCCTCATCCACCACAACACAGGCACTAGTCCCCTCCACCAGGAAGCCTACACAACCCACTGAACCAACCTTAGCCACTGGAGACAGACATCAAAAACAGCGGGAACTACGAACCTGCAGCCTGCAAAAAGGAGACCCCAAACACAGTAAGATAAGCAAAATGAGAAGACAGAAAAACACACAGCAGATGAAGGAGCAAGATAAAAACCCACCAGACCTAACAAATGAAGAGGAAATAGGCAGTCTACCTGAAAAAGAATTCAGAATAATGATAGTAAGGATGATCCGAAATCTTGGAAGTAGAATGGACAAAATGCAAGAAACAGTTAACAAGGACCTACAAGAACTAAAGATGAAACAAGCAACGATGAACAACGCAATAAATGAAATAAAAAGTACTCTAGATAGGATCAATAGCAGAATAACTGAGGCAGAAGAACGGATAAGTGAACTGGAAGATAAAATAGTGGAAATAACTACTGCAGAGCAGAATAAAGAAAAAAGAATGAAAAGAACTGAGGACAGTCTCAGAGACCTCTGGGACAACATTAAACGCACCAACATTCGAATTATAGGGGTTCCAGAAGAAGAAGAGAAAAAGAAAGGGACTAAGAAAATATTTGAAGACATTATAGTTGAAAACTTCCCTAATATGGGAAAGGAAATAATCAAGTCCAGGAAGCACAGAGAGTCCCATACAGGATAAATCCAAGGAGAAATACGCCAAGACACATGTTAATCAAACTATCAAAAATTAAATACAAAGAAAGCATATTAAAAGCAGCAAGGGAAAAACAACAAATAACACACAAGGGAATCCCCATAAGGTTAACAGCTGATCTCTCAGCAGAAACCCTACAAGCCAGAAGGGAGTGGCAGGACATCCTGAAAGTGATGAAGGAGAAAAACCTGCAACCAAGACTACTCTACCCAGCAAGGATCTCATTCAGATTTGATGGAGAAATTAAAGCCTTTACAGACAAGCAAAAGCTGAGAGAGTTCAGCACCACCAAACCAGCTTTACAACAACTGCTGAAGGAACTTCTCTAGACAAGAAACACAAGAGAAGGAAACGACCTATAATAACGAACCCAAAACAATTTAGAAAATGGGAATAGGAACATACATATCGATAATTACCTTAAATGTAAATGGACTAAATGCTCCCACCAAAAGACACACATTGGCTGAATGGATACAAAAACAAGACCCTTATATATGCTGTCTACAAGAGACCCACTTCAGACCTAGAGACACATACAGAATGAAAGTAAGGGGATGGAAAAAGATATTCCATGCAAATGGAAACCGAAAGAAAGCTGGAGTAGCAATTCTCATATCAGACAAAATAGACTTTAAAATAAGGACTATTAAAAGAGACAAAGAAGGACACTACATAATGATCAAGGGAGCGATCCAAGAAGAAGATATAACAACTGTAAATATTTATGCACCCCACATAGGAGCACCTCAATACATAAGGCAAATACTAACAGCCATAAAAGGGGAGATCGACAGTAACACATTCATAGTAGGGGACTTTAACACCCCACTTTCACCCATGGACAGATCATCCAAAATGAAAATAAATAAGGAAACACAAGCCTTAAATGATACATTAAACAAGATGGATTTAATTGATATTTATAGGACACTCCATCCAAAAACAACAGAATACACATTTTTCTCAAGTGCTCATGGAACATTCTCCAGGATAGATCATATCTTGGGTCACAAATCAACCCTTGGTAAATTTAAGAAAATTGAAATTGTATCAAGTATCTTTTCTGACCACAATGCCATGAGACTAGATAGCAATTACAGGAAAAGATCTGTAAAAAATACAAACACATGGAGGCTAAACAATACACTACTTAATAATGAAGTGATCACTGAAGAAATCAAAGGATAAATTAAAAAATACCTAGAAACAAATGACAATGGAGACACAACGACCCAAAAGCTATGGGATGCAGCAAAAGCAGTTCTAAGGGGGAAGTTTATAGCAATACAATCCTACCCTAAGAAACAGGAAACATCTCGAATAAACAACCTAACCTTGCACCTAAAGCAATTAGAGAAAGAAGAACAAAAAATCCCCAAAGCTAGCAGAAGGAAAGAAATCATAAAAATCAGATCAGAAATAAATGAAAAAGAAATGAAGGAAACGATAGCAAAGATCAATAAAACTAAAACCTGGTTCTTTGAGAAGATAAACAAAATAGATAAACCACTAGCCAGACTCATCAACAAAAAAAGGGAGAAGACTCAAATCAATAGAATTAGAAATGAAAAAGGACAAATAACAACTGACACTGCAGAAATAAAAAGGATCATGAGAGATTACTACAAGCAACTCTATGCCAATAAAATGGACAATCTGGAAGAAATGGACAAATTCTTAGAAATGCACAACCTGCCAAGACTGAATCAGGAAGAAATAGAAAATATGAACAGAGCAATCACAAGCACTGAAATTGAAACTGTGATTAAAAATCTTCCAACAAACAAAAGCCCAGGACCAGATGGCTTCACAGGTGAATTCTATCAAACGTTTAGAGAAGAGCTAACACCTGTCCTTCTCAAACTCTTCCAAAATATAGCAGAGGGAGGAATACTCCCAAATTCCTTCTACGAGGCCACCATCACCTTGATACCAAAACCAGACAAGGATGTCACAAAGAAAGAAAACTACAGGCCAATATCACTGATGAACATAGATGCAAAAATCCTCAACAAAATACTAGCAAACAGAATCCAACAGCACATTAAAAGGATCATACACCATGATCAAGTGGGGTTTATTCCAGGAATGCAAGGATTCTTCAATATACGCAAATCTATCAATGTGATAAACCATATTAACAAATTGAAGGAGAAAAACCATATGATCATCTCAATAGATGCAGATAAAGCTTTTGACAAAATTCAACACCCATTTATGATAAAAACCCTGCAGAAAGTAGGCATAGAGGGAACTTACCTCAACATAATAAAGGCCATATATGACAAGCCCACAGCAAACATCATCCTCAATGGTGAAAAACTGAAAACATTTCCACTAAGATCAGGAACAAGACAAGGTTGCCCACTCTCACCACTCTTATTCAACATAGTTTTGGAAGTTTTAGCCACAGCAATCAGAGAAGAAAAGGAAATAAAAGGAATCCAAATCAGAAAAGAAATAAGGTGTCAGTGTTTGCAGATGACATGATAGTATACATAGAGAATCCTAAAGATGCTACCAGAAAACTACTAGAGCTAATCAATGAATTTGGTAAAGTAGCAGGGTACAAAATTAATGCACAGAAATCTCTGGCATTCCTATATACTAATGATGAAAAATCTGAAAGTGAAATCAAGAAAACACTCCCATTTACCATTGCAACAAAAAGAATAAAATATCTAGGAATAAACCTACCTAAGGAGACAAAAGACCTGTATGCAGAAAACTATAAGACACTGATGAAAGAAATTAAAGATGATACAAATAGATGGAGAGATATACCATGTTCTTGGATTGGAAGAATCAACATTGTGAAAATGACTCTACTACCCAAAGCAATCTATAGATTCAATGCAATCCCTATCAAACTACCACTGGCATTTTTCACAGAACTAGAACAAAAAATTTCGCGATTTGTATGGAAACACAAAAGTCCCCGAATAGCCAAAGCAATCTTGAGAACGAAAAAAGGAGCTGGAGGAATCAGGCTCCCTGACTTCAGACTATACTACAAAGCTACAGTAATCAAGACAGTATGGTACTGGCACAAAAACAGAAAGATAGATCAATGGAACAGTATAGAAAGCCCAGAGATAAACCCATGCACATATGGACACCTTATCTTTGATAAAGGTGGCAGGAATGTACAGTGGAGAAAGGACAGCCTCTTCAATAAGTGGTGCTGGGAAAACTGGACAGGTACATGTAAAAGTATGAGATTAGATCACTCCCTAACACCATACACAAAAATAAGCTCAAAATGGATTAAAGACCTAAATGTAAGGCCAGAATCTATCAAACTCTTAGAGGAAAACATAGGCAGAACACTCTATGACATAAATCACAGCAAGATCCTTTCTGACCCACCTCCTAGAGTAATGGAAATAAAAACAAAAATAAACAAATGGGACCTAATGAAACTTCAAAGCTTTTGCACAGCAAAGGAAACCATAAACAATACCAAAAGACAACCCTCAGAATGGGAGAAAATATTTGCAAATGAAGCAACTGACAAAGGATTAATCTCCAAAATTTACAAGCAGCTCATGCAGCTCAATAACAAAAAAACAAACAACCCAATCCAAAAATGGACAGAAGACCTAAATAGACATTTCTGCAAAGAAGATATACAGAATGCCAACAAACACATGAAAGAATGCTCAACATCATTAATCATAAGAGAAATGCAAATCAAAACTACAATGAGATATCATCTCACACCAGTCAGAATGGCCATCATCAAAAAATCTAGAAACAACAAATGCTGGAGAGGGTGTGGAGAAAAGGGAACACTCTGGCACTGCTGGTGGGAATGTGAATTGGTTCAGCCACTATGGAGAACAGTACGGAGGTTCCTTAACAAACTACAAATAGAACTACCATATGACCCAGCAATCCCACTACTGGTCATATACCCTGAGAAAATCAAAATTCAAAAAGAGTCATGTACCAAATTGTTCATTGCAGCTCTATTTACAATAGCCCGGAGATGGAAACAACCTAAGTGCCCATCATCGGATGAATGGATAAAGAAGATGTGGCACATATATACAATGGAATATTACTCAGCCATAAAAAGAAACGAAACTGGGCTATTTGTAATGAGGTGGATAGACCTAGAGTCTGTCATACAGAGTGAAGTAAGTCAGAAAGAAAAAGACAAATACCGCATGCTAACACATATATATGGAATTTAAGAAAAAAAAATGTCATGAAGAACCTAGGGGTAAGACAGGAATAAAGACGCAGACCTACTGGAGAACGGACTTGAGGTTATGGGGAGGGGGAAGGGTGAGCTGTGACAGGGCGAGAGAGAGTCATGGAGATATACACACTAACAAACGTAGTAAGATAGATAGCTAGTGGGAAGCAGCCGCATGGCACAGGGATATTGGCTCGGTGCTTTGTGACAGCCTGGAGGGGTGGGATAGGGAGGGTGGGAGGGAGGGAGACGCAAGAGGGAAGAGATATGGGAACATATGTATATGTACAACTGATTCACTTTGTTATAAAGCAGAAACTAACACACCATTGTAAAGCAATTATACCCCAATAAAGATGTTAAAAAAAATTTATTGTGTTTTCTTCTCTTGCAAGAGTGTTCTTAGAGTGTATTAGTATTCAAAAGACATGCTCCAACTTTGCCAACCTACTTAAAAATTGATTTTGACATTACTATTTTTAAGTGATTAACATGTAAGACAAATAACGTTTTTGATTTCTATAAAGTGATGTACATCATCATAATTTCTTTAAACCTTTATAGATCACCTAGTACATTGTCTCGTGTGATTCTAACAAAAGGCTTGAGGGAGCTAGGGCTATTATTCTCATCCCCTTTTATGATGCAAAACCGGAAACAAGGGTAAGTAATCTGCCCAAGAATACACGACCGACTGACCATTAGCAGAGTGGAGACTCAAGCCAGGCTTTCACACCCATCTCAGGGGTGTTTCAGAATAAGAGATTACTCTTTGCATTAGTTTTCTGTGGCTACTATAACAAATCACCACAAACCAAACCGGGTGACTTAAAGCAACAGAAATTCATTTTCTCACAGTTCTGGGGGCAGGGCGGGGCGGGCGGACCTCACTCTGGCCTGAGGCCTCCTGGGCAGGCTCCCTCTTCCTCTTTGGCTGTGTGATCTCCCTCCCCGTCTCTCCTGTAAAGACACTTGTCATTGGATTCAGTGCCCATCCAAGTAATCCAGGATGAACACATCTCAAGATCCTTAGTTTAGTTCCATCTGCAAGACTCTTTTTCCAAATAAGGTAACATTCACAGGTTCTGTGGGGGTCGGGGGGAGGGACCATTCAACCCACCATGCTCTCCTGCAGCCCCCCAGAGCCACTGCTCTGTACAGTAGCTTGGCTCTATGTTCCAGTTCACATGTCCTGGCTTTTGTTCCCAGGAGCAGTAAAAATAAAACACCAATGATTGATTAGCGAAAAAGTAAGGATTTGGAGTCAGGCAGACATGGACCCCAAAAGTGGCTCTAACATTGGTTAACTGTGTGACTTTGGATAAATTATTTAATCTCCCTGGGCCTCAGTTTTATCTTCTGTCTGATAGAAGTAGTAACACCTGCCTTATGCGGTTTTATGATCATTGCATTTTCTTAAAAAAAGTAAACCGTCAGCACTGTGTAACATCACCTATGCTACCTTGCCCCACCTTCTTTTTCAGATTTATGCCTTCAGTCAAACAATATCTGGGTTTACCTTACAGAGTGAAGGATCTTTAGAAAACCTACACACACATATCATGCACAACCTTTAGTAAATCCAGGGTGTAAAACATCTAAATTTCCTAAAAGGATGAGTTATTATGTGCTTCACAAAAGGTTCCTTTGCTTTACAAAAGAATCCAACGTCTACGTTTACCTTAAATACCAAATCAAATCTGCAAATCTCTGTTAAAAGGTTGGCTCGCTCTGCATATGGTTTATGCTTACTAACTGTTTTATGGAAAAGAACACATCTGCATAAAGGGAGGCAAATTTGCAGTCTCTTACCAAAACCTTGTTTCCTACTATAGTGGTGCCCCATGAAAGAAAGGGTACAGTTAGACTTGCCAAGCTGGAAGCACAAACTTGAAACACAAGTGCAAGTAGTTTTCTTCTAAGAGCTGAAAGAAACTGCACTCGTTTGTGGGCAATCTTTATTGCTGATGCCGACTCGTCCCTGGAGATACTATTGGTCTTTTTTTTTTAATTCATTTCTATTGGAGTACAGGTGATTTACAATGTTGAGTCAGTTTCTGCTGTACAGCAAAGAGAATCAGTTATACATACACATATATCCACTCTTTCTTAGATTCTTTTCCCATATAGGTCATTACAGAGTATTGAGTAGAGTTCCCTGTGCTATACGGTAGTTCCTTGCTTGTTATCTATTTCTTTTTCTTAACATCTTTATTGGAGTATAATTGCTTTACTATTGGTTTCATATTTTTTGGCCCACATTTCCTTACAGAATTAATGTTAAATAGAGCAGAGAGAAGTGCCATCGGGAGAGTATTCTCAGAGGCAGTTTGGTTCAAGAAATAAAATGGACAGTCACTAACTCAGAACTGCATTTTACATGCTGAAAAACAATGGAAAGTAATAAAATGTAGACGGACAGATGGATAATCCAATGTGACCGATGTCCTTATGGCAGCCCTCGCAAACCAATACATTCTCCTTTCTGACAATCTTATTTCTAAAACTGTTTTTAAAGGCAGAAGGAATCTTTCTAATAACTGCATAAATATTGTGTCCAATAATAAACATGCAAAAAAAGACTATTAATCTGATCTGATATCTGAGCCATGCAAATGCATAACTACAGTCTTCCTAATGCTTACATTTAGTTGCATTCACTAGGAGAACAATCAAGATAAGTGGGAGGGTTCCGACTAAGAACTAACGCAATGCATATAATAATGTGATTTACTATACACTTGCAAACAATACATATTTGAAATTACAGCAATCATTATTTTACTTTATTAATTCATTATTTATTATTCATTATTTTAGTATCAAAAAATTATATTTTAAGAGAAATGTTTTCCAAGTCAAAACCAATATGCTCAAGTACTACTTAATTTTAAAACAGGAGTAACTCAATTCCCTTTAATAAAGTTAATAAACTAGCATCGTATCCCCCAAAAGTCTTCAAAGTCTTTGCTGAAAAGACCTATGCTATATGGGATCTTCGGTACATCAGTTTTCTAAACTTTAACTTAAGGCCCTCTCCACCACTAGCATGATCTTTGAAGACAGAAACTATAACTTATTTATCTTCTTATTCCCAGAGCCTGTAACTACTGTTGACTCTTGTTAGTACCAGTAGTTATATTCTATAAATCCAAAGCAAACACTAAATTAGTGAATACTGAGACACTGCCCTTGGAGAAATAGAGGGTTTGGTTCCTATAAACTTCTGTCACAACATTTTCACCAACCGATCAATATATAGCCTTGTTTTTTTATGTGTGTTTCTATTTAAAGATACCTTAAATATATAATAAGTATACCTCATTTAGCATATACTGTTGATTAGTTAACATTGAACTTACAGCCAACAGCACTATAACTCATTCCTGAATGCAGCTTATCTGACACCTGTATTTTCTCCATAATAAGGCCCATCACAGCCGGCTTGTGTCTAAGAAGCCTAACAGCACTTCAGTGCTCTAGTCGGAAGCCATTTTTACCAGTGAAGCCACCAATAAAAAGCACAAAAATGGGGAAAACGTGGCACTAAATATACCACGGAAAGGACTTTTGTTTACAGGGTGAGAGCTGAAACAGTAAGGTACAGTATGGCACTGTTTGACCTCAGCTGGGAACGTGTGTGTAGGATGACTCATATCTTCCACTGCTCTATGTGTACACATGCCCATGAGTAACATGAAAGCACTGTGAGTACTGATTTTGGAGCGACAAATAAATTTTAGTGAGGAGGCAAATTTGCAAATGCAGAATCCACAAATAAAGAATTCAACTCATTTTCACATCATAGTCATTTGGTAAATGTCTTAGAATTGAAGGAATAAATGAATGAAATCACTATCATAATGAGATGTTCCCTTCACTTCTAGCAATTCCATTATTTTGATCCCATCTAAAACATACCCATACGACACTGAATCCACCGGGGCAGGAAAAGCTGTGCATGTCATGACCCAGGCTGTTTGTTAGCCACCAAGCTAACAACCTGAGTCTGTGGGAACTAAGCCCTCTGCCTTGCCCACCTAGCAAGCAGGTTACCTTCTTTGTTTATTCTACTAGCTTTTTGCTGATAAATATGAATATACTGAAACAGCACATGCCATGAAATTATGTTGGGAAATCTAAGGAATCAAGTCCTGCCAATAGAATGGAACAAGAAATCACACACTATTTATAATTGGCACTGAGATATTAAAAACTTCCTATGTTTAAGAGTCAATATCACTGCTGTGGATAATGTTATCTCTGAGGGAAAGTAAGGCCAAAACAAAGTTGAAGGAATCATGCTCCCTGACTTCAGACTACACTAAAAAGCTACAGTAATCAAAACAGTATGGTACTGGCACAAATACAGACTTATAGATAAATGTAATGGGATAGACAGCCCAGAGATAAACCCACACACCTATGGTCAATTAATCCACAACAAAGGAGGCAAGAATATACAATGGAGAAAAACAGTCTCTTCAATAAGTGGTGCTGGGAAAACTGGACAGCTACATATAAAATAAATTAGAACATTCTCTAACACCATATATAAAAATTAACTCAAAAAGGGTTAAAAACCTAAATGTAAGACTGGATACTGTAAAACTCCTAGAGGAAAACATAGGCAGAACACCCTTTGACATAAATCGCAGCAACATTTTTTTTGGACTTGTCTCCTAGTGTAAGGGAAATAAAAACAAAAATAAACAAATGGGACATAATGAAACGTAAAAGCTTTTGCACAGCAAAGGAAACCATAAACAAAATGAAAAGACAACCTACAGACTGAGAGAAACTATTTGCAGATGATGCTACTGACAAGGGATTAATTTCCAAAATATACAAACTGCTCATACAGCTTATTTTATATATATATATATATAATATATATATATATATATATATATATATATATATATATATATATATATATATAAAAACAAGCAACCCAATCAAAGAATGGGCAGAAGATCTAAACAGACATTTCTCCAAAGAAGACATGCAGATGGCCAACAGGCACATAGAAAGATGCTTAATATTGCTAATAATTAGAGAAATGCAAATCAAAAGTACAATGAGCTATCACCTCACACCAGTAAGAATGGCTATCATTAAAATGTCTACAAATAATAAATGCTGGAGGGCTTCCCTGGTGGCGCAGTGGTTGAGAGTTCGCCTGCCGATGCAGGGGACATGGGTTCGTGCCCTAGTCCAGGAAGATCCCACATGCCGTGGAGTGGCTAGGCCCGTGAGCCATGGCCGCTGAGCCTGCGCGTCCAGAGCCTGTGCTCTGCAACAGGAGAGGCCACAACAGTGAGAGGCCCACGTACCACAAAAAGTAATAATAATAAATAAATAAATGCTGGAGAGGATGTGGAGAAAAAGGAACCCTCCTGCACTGTTTGTGGGAATGTAAATTGAGGCAGCCACTATGGAGAACAATACGGAGGTTCCTTCAAAACTAAAAGCAGAGCTACCGTGTGATCCTGCAATCCCACTCCTGGGCATATACCCTGAGAAAATTTTAATTAGAAAAGATACATGCACCCCAATGTTCATAGAAACACTATTTACAACAACCTAAGTGTCCATCAACAGATGAACAGATAAAGAAGATGTGGTATGTATGTGTGCGTGCACACACACACACACAGACACACACACACACACACACACACAATGGAATATTAGCCATAACAAAAGACAGAAAGAATGCCATTTGCAGCAACATGGATGGACCTAAACATTATCACACTAAGTGAAGTAAGTCACAATCTTTTATGGGAAACGAATCTAAAAAAGAGTGGATACATGTATATGTATAATCGAATCACTTTGCTGTACACCTGAAACTAACACAACATTGTAAATTAACTACACTTCAATTTTAAAAATGATTAAAAAATAATTTAAGAAATTAAAAAGTAATAATAATAATTAATGACCCAGTTTCTCCCTGGTGACTAAGAAATGCCACAATTAGGAATATAAACATCTAAGTTCTGCACACTAATTTAAACTTGCTGCACAGAAGTAAGAGAACTGTGTTCATTTATATTAGAGAAAAATTTAAATATTGGGTTGGCCCAAAGTTGGTTCGGGTTTTTCTGTAACATCTTGCGGAAAAACCTGAATGAATTTTTTGGCCAACCCAATGCAAACATATCTGTTTTCTTGAAAGTTTCATAAATGTCACCTATTATCTCTAAAGCTCCAGTTCCCTTCCTCAATACTTAATCACTTATAATGATAGTTAAGTTGGCAGCCAAAGGAAAGGTGCATTATTTTTCTGGTCACTGTGACACCGTTTAATCTGTGTGTTAAAGAAAGACTATCAGCGTCCTTCTCTGAGCTCTCCCACTTACTGAGTTACTGACAAGTTATTTAGCCTTTTTGTGCCTCAATTTCCTCATCTGTAAAATGGAGACAAAAATAGTATCTATACCTCATAGGATTGTTTTAAGGATTGAGTGAGGATATGAGATGAAAATGTTTTAAAATTGTGCTCAGAAATTGTTAGCTACTGCTAGCACATACATATAAAACATTAGTTTATGTATTAATTAGCAGAAGACACAACACTACGTCATCAGAAAAGTGGCCTTAGTAGAATATCACAGCTTCAAAATAAAACTTTAGGAATTCAGTGGTATTTATACATTCCCAAAACACTTTTCTTCAGCTTCCTGAGTGACAAAAACATAGACATTAAACTGTCATTCTTCACAGCTTTTTCATTTTCAACATATTTTACCCTTCTCCATTATTCCAATTGGATGTACGTGCTTACCAATGTAATCTAGAGTTCTCACGCTAACTTTATTCAAAAGCGTGTATTCTGAAATAGAAAATCTAGATGATAATGAAAAAATCTGAATTTCACTAACCTGAGCTGATCTCTGAATTAATAATTAATAATTTTGATATAAAATGTGCTAGGATGTTTAGGTTTGCAGACCATCCGTTCAATTTGCTGTAGGCACCTTGGGCTCCCCTTTTTTAACAAGGCAGTCATAAAATTACAGATTTGAACCTCTCTTTATTCTCAAGGATTTCATAATGAGCCATTAATATAGTCAAGCAGACATTTACCGGATAATATAAAGCTCAGACCTTATCACTGTGATGATAATTTGGCTCGAGAGTGTGGTCTGATATCTGGATGTTTTTAATCAGGAGAGAGAATATGTCTGGTGTACACACCAGTAGATTATCACCAGTTTTAACGGTTCAATCCCATGAAACTAAGATTTCTCCTATTTCAGTATAAACACCAATAAGTGTGTTGAGATGAATGGCCTGTCAGATGTTAAGGGCTGCTGAACTGATCCTAGTCAATACTTGTTTTTTTTCCCCCTCCTCATAGATTTATTAAGATACCTGGGGTGATACCCAGGTATCATCTAATTTGCCACACTTATCTTTTCACAAAAAAATAAAAAAACAAATGCGACGCCTTGTAAGTGGTAACAAATATATCACAGAATCATGCATAATGAGTTAAACATATTTTTGCTGACCAACATTTCTGCCAAACAACTCAGAAATAATATTAAATGGTTTAAACAGACAGGAATCTGGCCTACAGTCAAGCAAAGCAATAACATGTTAAAAAAAAAAACAAAAAAAAAAAACTTCAATAGAACTGATTTTTCAGACAAAGAGCCTTTTCTCCCTCTGGCACAAAATGCGGGAAAGGAGCCAAGGCGCTACTTATCAGCTGTCTGACATCAGGGGAGGGCTGTGTGCGTCAGCCAGCCCAGCAGGGACCCCTGGCTCATGGCAGTGGACCATGTGCTGCTTATCTTATCAGTTTACAGTGTCTGGCACTTCCACCGTTACTGTGCGAACCTGGGGGGAAAGAAGGTGTATAACTGTGAGGGTATAAGTTACAGCTGTGAGCTAAGCAGGTTTTAGCCACTTATTAACAACAACAAAAAAAAAAACAGTCCAACGTGATACGTTAGTTATAATGAAAGTTTCTGCCCTCAAACTCAACCTTAAGAGAAAGAGAGTTCTTTTAAAAGGGCTCTCTAGCTATATGACGACCACCTCTCCTCCTACTTACACAAATGTATGTCAAAGTTACAGTTCCAGAAGAATGATTCTGTTATATTCCACTTAGAAGAGTTAAAGAAAAAGCAATTTGTTAGAAAATGTACATGTAACTCTTATACTAGCTCCATTAAAACAGTCATTTGGGGGTTGGGAATGAGATTTAAACTGTTTTCAAGTGTTCGCCAATGTTCGCAACTCTTAAACACAAGATCTGAGAGGCAGAGAGATACACTCAACCACCCGGATGCAGCTCAGTCACGTCACTCAAACCAGGACTGAGAGTCTCCGGCAGACATAAACTGACTTATAAAAACTACCTAAACATTAATTTTTTAAAAAACTGTAATTTATTTTAAAATCACTTTAAAACAAATTTTAAATATTTGGGAAAGCTCATACTTGCTAAGTAAAAATTAATTCTGTCAATGTAATAAACACTTATATTTTGAATGTCCAAAACAAATGTTTATTTACTATTCTCAACTCGGCTTATACGTTAAATGGTTCTCTATAAAAAAATGATAGTACCTTTACATGATGATTTATATCTCAAAATACTACACATCACAAACTACGTTGTCATCCGGGTTATACAGCTAATAAAACTATAGACATAAAATTACAGTAAACCCACTGCTTATTATTCCTTCAAGCTTACTTGTTAAATTAGAATAAATAATTAATTTGCACCCAAATACTCCTCTATATGGGTTGGAGGTCATAAATCATGGATTGAAAAATTGTTCTCGCTCCCGTATGACAAAATTCCTCTCTGACCACACCTTCTGTTACAGACTGAACTGTAACCCCGCAAAATTCTACACTGAAGTTTAAACCCCCAGTGTGATGGTATTTGGAGCTGGAGCCTTTGGGAAGTAATTAGGTTATGGGAGTGGGGCCCTCCTGACAGGATTAGTGTCCTTAAGAGATGCCAAGTCTCTCTTGCTGTGAGGATGCAGCAAGAAGAGGGCCATCTGCAAGCCAGGAAAAGAGCTCTCACCAGGAACTGAACAAGCCAGCACCTGGATCTTGGACTTCTCAGCCTCCAGAACAGTGAGAAATAAATGTCTGTGGTTTAAGCCACACAGTCTACAGTAATCTGTTATAGCAGCCCTAGCAGACTGATCCACCTTTTCCTATCCTTATGCCTTGTTCTTTCATTCCTGTTGAGCCTGGTCTTTGCCCTCAACTGTACACTTTGGCTCCTGTTCACCTAGTTTCTCTGCCATTAGAATTAATTTTGTCTCACTATTGAGTCTGGAAACCTTTGCCAATTACTGCAATGATGGCTTAACTACCACCACAGAATCCCTTGCATATCCCCAACACTAGGCAAACCCACCATCCAATTCCTTTCACTGGTATTTCTAATTGTTTAGAGAAAAATGCACAGTCATGCCAATACTTTGTATTTCCCCCAAGATGACTCCCTATCTTGATCCCAAAGCAGCTGAACCAAGACTGCTACATTACTCTTAACATCCAGACACATAATTATCTCTCTGACATGTGACTTGACCTTTTTTTCTTCCTCCTGAGAGCATCCTTCACTTTTCCTATTCAACATTTCTCTCTACCTTCTGTTCTTAACTCAGCTAGGTATCCCCCTTGGTTCTTCATTACTTCTTTGCCTTGCTCACTCAAGTATCTCCCTTCTACATCTCATGTCTTCAAACTCTCTTTATCCCCTTCTATCAATTTCTAATATGCTTAGGCTTCCACTAAACCTGAAACAACAAAGACTTCCCACCACCACAAAGCAATCTTAAGAAAAACGGAGCTGAAGGAATCAGGCTCCCTGACTTCAGAATATACTACAAAGCTACAGTAATCAAGACAGTATGGTACTGGCATAAAAACAGAAATATAGATCAATGGAACAGGATAGAAATCCCAGAGATAAACTCACGCACCTATGATCACCCAATCTATGAAAAAGGAGGCAGGAATACAAAATAGAGAAAAGACAGTCTCTTCAATATGTGGTGCTGAGAAAACAGGACAGCTACATATAAAAGAATGAAATTAGAACATTCCCTAACACTGTACACAAAAATAAACTCAAAATGAATTAAAGTCCTGAATGTAAGGCCAGACACTATAAAACCCTTAGAGGAAAACATAGGCGGAACACTCTTTGACATAAATTGCAGCACGGTCTTTTTTGACCCACCTGCTAGAGTAATGAGAATAAAAACAAAAATAAACAAATGGGACCTAATGAAACTTAAAAGCTTTTGCACAGCAAAGAACCATAAACAAGACAATAAGACAACCCTCAGAATGGGAGAAAATATTTACAAATGAAGCAACTGACAGAGGATTAATGTCTAAGATATACAAACAGTTCATGCAGCCCAATATCAAAAAAACAAACAACCCATTCAAAAAATAGGTGGAAGACCTAAATAGACATTTCTCCAAAGAAGACATACAGATGGCCAACAAACACATGAAAAGATGATCAATGTCACTAATTATTAGGGAAATTCAAATCAAAACTACAATGAGGTATCACCTCACACCCATCAGAATGGTCATCATCAAAAAATCTACAAACAATAAATCCTGGAGAGGGTGTGGAGAAAAGGGAACCCTCTTGCACTGTTGGTGGGAATGTAAATTGATACAGCCACTATGGAGAACAGTATGAAGGTTCCTTAAAAAACTAAAAATAGAATTACCATACGACTCAGCAATCCCACTACTGGGCATATACCCTGAGAAAACCATAATTCAAAAAGAGTCATGTACCACAATGTTCATTGCAGCACTATTTACGATAGCCAGGACATGGAAGCAACCTAAATGTCCATCAACAGAGGAATGGATAAAGAAGATGTGGTATATATATATATACAATGGAATATTAGCCATAAAAAGGAACAAAACTGGGTCATTTGTACAGACATGGATGGACCTATAGACTCATACAGCATGAAGTAAGTCAGAAAGAAAAAAACAAATATCGTAGATTAACGTATATATGTGGAATCTAGAAAAATGGTATAGGCGATCTTACTTGCAAAGCAGAAGTAGAGACAGACACAGAGAACAAATGTATGGACACCAAGGGGGAAGGGGGATGGGAGGAACTGGGAGATTGGGATTGACATATATACACTATTGATACTATGTATAAAACAGATAACTAGTGAGAACCTACTGTATAGCTCAGGGGACTTTACTCAGTGCTCTCTGGTGACCGAAATGGGAAGGATATCAAAAAAAGACGGAATATATGTATACGTATAGCTGATTCACTTTGCTGTACAGCAGAAAGTAACATAACATTGTAAAGCAACTATACTCCAAGAAAAATTAATTTAAAAGTTGTATAAAAATAATTTGTTTAAAAAAAGAAAAAACTATAAAAGTATATAACTATAAATAAATTAAATACATTGGTTTATAATTAAGAAAAATGTTTTATTTCCTTATCTTAGGTGTAAGAAAACAGACAATCAAAAACTGTAAAAAGTGAACATTACAACCTTTTAACTTTAAAAATCGAGTTAGTATTTCTTACAGTGGTTTGTTACTGCATGGGTGTTCATTTTATTCTCATGTTCTAAACTAATTACATTTATCCACAGACACACAAAAGTGCCGAACACAGAAAATTTTTGTTACTGGATGGATGGAGAATGGATGGATGGATGAATGGACCGATGGAAAGCCAAGTGGATGGATGAGAAAAACTGTGAATTTGGAAAAAGAAAGTCTTAGACTATATGCTCAGGCTAACTAACTTATCTGCAATGTGGTATGACTTGAAAGTTCAATAACAAACTAGAAATTGGGGGAATAGGTTTTCAAAACGTCCATCCATACAGTATATTAAAAATTTTGAGTTTTATTTAAAATTTATAAGTTTAATTTAAAGAAAATTTAAAGAGTGTTAAGTTAAAGAAAAACACTTCAAGAGGCAAAATGTTTAGCTTAAATATGCATACTGTATTATTTCTCTTTTTAAGACAAAAATAAAAAAGTATAAAGTTTCTTCTGAAAGTTAATTGAAGAATTTGGATTTTCAGTTGTATATGTCTGAGGATAAGACAAATTTTTGGATTATTAGTGAATATGTTTCAGGGATGTTTATAAAGACTAGAAGAGGTTCAGATAGAAGAATAATGACTAAATAATCTTTAATAATTGGTTTTCATATAAAATAACACCAGTATTTATTTTAAGAAAATCTTGGATTGGGCTTTTTTTCCCACGAGTTTACTAATTAAGAGTCAGGTAATAGTGATTTACAGGAAAGTAGTCATAATAATGATAATGGCTGACATTTATTAGCACTGTATTGTGTTACACATATGAACTCGTTTATTCTTCACAACAGTTCTTTCAGATGAGAATTGCTATTCCCTCCATTTTACAGATGAGAAAACAGAAGCAGAGGAAACGGAAGCAGAGGAAGGCTGAAGAGCTGGTCACACAGCGAGTCAGTGGCAAAGCTGGGGTTAAAATCCGGGGGTCTGCCTCCAGAGTCACACTCTTAATTCCAAGGGCAGAAATACTTCTTGAATTAAACTGAACTATAATGCAAACATATGTCAAACATATAGAGTTTTCTATGCTTTTAATATTTACCCAAACACCTTTTGAGGGCTTACGATGCACCAGTTGCAATACTGCAGCCTTCTTTTCTCTTCTTTTTCTTTTTCTTTTTTTTTTTTTTTTTTGCAGTACGTGGGCCTCTCACTGTTGTGGCTTCTCCCGTTGCGGAGCACAGGCTCCGGACGCACAGGCTCAGCGGCCATGGCTCACGGGCCCAGCCACTCCACGGCATGTGGGATCTTCCCGGACCGGGGCACGAACCCGCGTCCCCTGCATCGGCAGGCGGACTCTCAACCACTGCGCCACTAGGGAAGCCCTTTTTTCTTCTTTTAATGCATACATTTCAGTGTTTGGACAGATGCTGAAAAATGACTTAAGTTAAAGAAATATAATTTTAAATAGTGTGGACATTTAACTCAAAATTACAACAATCAGGATGAAATTATAAATTTGTAGAGTTATTTCCCTTCAATTAACAAATTGTTTAGCCCAAACTAAGAAGATGAGACAGAGTTGTTTTTCCCGGATACTTTCCCATTGAATCTTATTAGTCATCTGGATTACAAAAGCAGTAAAGCAACAAAAGAGGTATTTTCATTGGGAAGAGAAGTAAGAGCAGAGGGTGGAGTGAAAGGGGAAAGTTTTTAACTGTGCATAATTCACTGTAAATTAGATAGCATGGTCAAAAAGGGAATCACATTGCAACCTTCCTGTCTGTGAGTCCTGACAGCCAACAAAAAGGAGGTTTTTCTTTCATAACCCCCAAAACAGCTGAATAGATTTCAAGCATTTTCCCTGACAAGTATTTTCAGTCAACCTTTGTTTGTTATTCTTTGAAGGCAGAACCTGGGATGAAGTTTAAGTTTTGTACTTGAAATACAACTGGTGCAGGGCCTTCCCCGGTGGTCCAAAGGTAAGGAATCTGCCTTCCAATGCAGAGGATGTGGGTTTGATCCCTGGTCAGGGAACTAAGATGCCATACACCACGGGGCAACTAAGCCCACGCACCACAACTAACTGAACTCGCACACCTCAACAAGAGAGCCTGCGTGCCTCAAACCACACAGCCCACATGCCCTGGAGCCCACACACCACAACCAGAGAGAGAAAACCTGCATGCCACGACTAGAGAGAAGACTGTACACCACAACGAGGAGCCTGTGCGCCACAGTGAAAAATCCCGCATGCCTCAATAAAGATCCCGCGTGCCACAACTAAGACCCACTGCAGCCAAAAAAATAAAGGAAATAAATAAATAAAACATTAAAAAAAAAAAAAAGAAATACAATTGGTGCAACTGTAGTTGGTGTCAATATAGAAGTTATTTGTTTATTGTTCTATTTTTCTTTGCTCTACTCTACCATAGTAAACCTGTCAGTTCTGGCTGCTGTCTCTCATTCAAAGACCAGGTTTTCCAATACCAAGAACTGCGGCAGTATGGAATGGGTTCCCAGAAATTTGAACCGTTATAAGTATTACTCACCTAGTCCTGCCCTGCTCCTCAATCCTGGTCAAAATGCAATGTCAAGTTCACCTCACACTTGGGACATGGAAACAAAGAGCTTAAATGGCTCTTCGAAAGATCAAAAATCATTAAGTGGCAGCTGAATATATATTAGCATGACGTAAATTAAGAATATAATCTACCTGAGATTGCCTTCAATGGCTTTTATGCTATTTGCCAGAAGAAAGAAAAGAACTTAATCCACAAAGCTGACCCAGTCATTCAGCAATGTTTTTTTATTTAAAAGACTGTATTATGTGTTCATAACAAAAATATCAAATATTTCAAAATATAAGTAGACAAAATGCCATACTAGCATAATAAACACTCATTGCAACATAATCAGTTTTAATTCAAATCGTTTCATATTCATATATATATAGTTTAAAATGTTCTTTTATATATATGTGTGTGTATATAGATATAGTTTAAAATGTTCTAATTAGCAAAAGTGATACTAAGAGGGAAATTTATAGCAATACAAGCCTATTTCAAGAAACAAGAAAAATCTCAAACAATCTAACCTTACACCTAAAGGAACCAGAAAAAGAAGAAGTGAAGCCCAAAGTTAGTAGAAGGAAGGAAATAATAAATATCAGAATGTAAATAAGTGAAATAGAGACTATAAAGACAACAGGGAAAACCGATAAAAAAAAAACTAAGAGCTGGGTTCTTTGAAAAGATAAAATTAACAAAGTTTTAGCTAGGCTCACTAAGTGAGAAGGATCTACTAAATAAAATCAAAAATGAAAGAGGAGAACTAACAACAGATACTACAGAAATACACAGGATTATAAGAAAATCTTATGAACCACCATACGCCAACAAATTGTACAACCCAGAAGATATGGACAAATTCTTAGAATCATACAGCCTCCCATGACTGAATTATGAAGACAGAGAAACTCTAAACAGACTAATCACTAGTACAGAGATTGAAACAGTAATCAAAAAGCTCCCCAAAACAAAAAAGTCCACGACCAGATGGCTTCACAGGTGAATTCTACCAAACATTAAATCAAAGAAGATTTAATACTTGCCCTTCTCAAACTCTTCCAAGAAATTAAAGAGGAGGGAATGTTTCCTAACTCATTTTACAAGGCCAACATCACCCTGACACCGAAATCAGACAAGGACAATGCAAAAAAAGAAAATTAAAGATCAGTATCTCTGATGAATATAGACGCAAAAATCCTCAACAAATCAGATAGATCAATACTTTAAAGTGATCATACGCCAAGATCAGCAGGATTTATGCCAGGGATGAAAGGATGGTTCGACATCCACAAGCCAATCAACATGATACATCACATTAACGAAATGAAGGGTAAGAACTATACAATCATCTCAATCGATGCAGAAAAAGCACTTGACAAGATTCAACACCCGTTTATGATTTTTTAAAAAAATTCTCAATAAAGTGGGTATAGAAGGAATGTACAAAGGTCATATGTGATAGACCCACAGCTAACATCATACTCAATGATGAAAAACTGAAAGCTATTCCTCTAAAGTCAGGAACAAGACAAGGAGGCCCACTTGCCACTCTTATTAAACACAGTATTAGAAGTCCTAACCATAGCAATTAGGCAAGAAAAAGAAATAAAAGGTATCCAAATTAGAAAGGAAGAAGTAAAACTGTCACTATCTGCAGATGACATGTTTATATATAGACAACCCTAAAGACTCCACCCAAAAACTATTAGAGATAATAAATTAATGCAGTAAAGTTTCAAGGTACAAAATCAACATACAAAATTCTGTTGCATTTCTATATGCTAACAATGAGCTAGCAATTAAGAAAACAATCCCATTTACAATCAAAACAAAAAGAATACCTAGGAATAAATTTAACCAAAGAGGTGAACGGTCTGTATACTGAAAACTATAAGACACTGTTGACAGAAATTGAAGAAGTCACAAATAAATGTAAGGATCTGTGCTCAGATGTTGGAAGAATTAGCATTGTTAAAATGTCCCTATTACCTAAAGCGATCTACAGATTCAATGCAGCTCTGATCAAAATCTCAAGGACATTTTTTATAGAAATAGAACGAAAAATTCTAAAATTTATATGGAACCACAAAAGACACTGAATAGTCAAAGCAATCCTGAGAAAAAAGTTTAACAAAGCTGGAGATATCACACTTCCTGACTTCAAACTATATTACAAATCAAAACAGCATGGTACTAGCAGAAAAAGATACATAAATCAATGAAACAGAATTCAGAGTGCAGAAATAAACCCACACATATGTGGACAATTACAAGTCAACAAAGGAGCAAAGTACATATAATGGGTAGAGGATAGCTTGTTCAATAAATGGTATTTGGAAAAATGGATAGCTACATGCAAAAAAATGAAGCTAGACCACCATCTCACACTATACACAAAAGTCAACCCAAAATTGATTAAACACTTGAATGGAAAACCTGAAACCTTAAAACTCCTAGAAGAACACATAAGACATGCACTCTTTGACTTCAGTCTTGGCAATATCTTTCCAGATATGACTCCTCAGGCATGGGAAACAAAAGCAAAAATAAACAAAAGGGACTACATCAAACTAAAAAGCTTCTGTACAGCAAAGGAAGCCATCAACAAAATGAAAAGACAACCAAGAATGGGAGAAGATAGTTGCAAATGATATATCTGATAAGGGATTCATATCCAAAATATATAAAGAACTCATACAGCTCAACAACAAAATAACAAACAATCCAATTTAAAATGGGAAGAGGGGCTGAAGAGACATTTTCCCAAAGAAGTTATACAGATGGCCAACAGGGACATGAAAAGATGTTCAACGTCACTAATTATTAAGGAAATGCAAATCCAAACCATAATTAGATAGCACTTCACAACTGTTAGAATGGCTATTATTAAAAAGGCAAGAAATATCAAGTGTTGGAAAGAATGTGGTGAAAAGGGAACCCCTATATGCTGTTGGTGGGAATGTAAACTTGTACAGCCACTATGGAAACAGCATCAAGATTCCTCAAAAAATTAATAATAAAACTATCATATGATCCAGCAACCCTACTTTTTGGGTATTTATCCAAAGAATATCCAAAAAAAAAAAAAGAATATGAAGACCCTCATTTAAAAAGATATACACACACCTATGTTCATCTCAGCATTATTTACAATAGCCAAGTATGGAAACAACCTAAGTGCCCATCAATGAATAAATGGATTAAAAAGTTATGATACATATATATAAATACACTAGAATACTAGTCTGCCATAAAAAAGATGAAATCTTGCCATTTGCAACAACATGGATGGACCTTGAGGGTATTATGCTAAGTGAGATAAGTCAGACGAAGAAAGACAAATATTGTATGATTTCACTCATGTGGAATATAAAAAACAAACAAAATAAATGAACAAATCAAACAAAAACAAACACATACAGATAATACAGTAGTGGTTACCAGAGGGAAAGGGGCAGGGAGGAGGGTGAAACAGATAAAGGAGGTCAACTGTATGTGATGGATGGAAACTAACCTTGTTGTGGTGAGCATGCTGTAGGGTATATGGAAGTATAAATATAATGTTGCACACATGAAACTTACATAATATTATAAACCAATACTACCTCTATTTTTTAAATTAATTTTTAAAAATATTCTAATTAGGAGAGTTGATGGTATGATTCTATACTGTAAAATGAACAAAAGCAGCACAAATATGGGGTACGAAACTTTAAAAGTCAAAATTCATATGTTGCCTATCCCATCAACAAAATCTACAGCGAATATTAAGACATTACATTAGTCACATTTCAATTTCTTCAAAGTCTTATTAGTAAACATTTATGTTTTAATAAATATATTTATGTTATAATTTAAGAAATGGTAAAACAGTAAATGTACTCCTAAACTATCCAACTTGTAAAGACACTAATATTATGAATCACGTAGTCATTCTGAATAAGTTAGGGATGCAAAGAGTTATCAAGTCAAGATTCCAAAGACAACAAAAATTTTCCTGGGATTTCTTGTTCTATCATAGCCCACAAGAGATATTATTCTAAGTGAGCTAAATCATCAATATTAATACTTGTACCATAAGATGAGATTCTTATTGAGTCACACTAGCCTGTAATACATTGACTTTCTAATAATTGCTTTCTATGCTGATTACTTGATATAATATTTTTTTAATTGCCTTTCATAGTGAGGAAGAACCCTGTGGTATTGGATTTGCATTGGAGCTAGCAGTATAAACTTCTAGCTTTACCCACTGAAAGGGCCTAGAATGAGTAACAGCCAAGTTGCAGTGAGCACACTTGGTGCTCAGGGCTTGGCTACTAACTACCCATTCCCCATTAAACAGGACTGGGGCTCCTTGGAGAAACGGCTAATTCCAGGTCTGAGATAGGAAAGTATAAAATAATTATGGAAAATTTTGTGCTGGAAGGGCAAGTAAGTGTCTAAGGCTAATGGAGACATGTTAAATGGGCTGAGGAAAAGTTCTGAGAGAATTGATACTGCCCAAATACGGGGCAATTTGAGGATCAGAAATAATAAATACAGCAATGTATTGCAACATATTAAATATAAAAAGAAAAAGAATAAATGTTGGAATGTATTATCATAACACTGAGTATAAAAGGAATCCATGAGTCCATGATGATACACAAAGCAAAGCAAAACAGCAGCAACAAAAAAAAAAAAGAGAGAGAGAGCAGGGGATTGGGGGTGGGTGGTGAGGGGAGCTCACCTAGCCTATAAGGATAATTCAAGGTTTAAATGTACAACAAATAGAACTCTTCAAAATCATCATTCTGTAAGCTCCAAAGTAATAATTCAAGCAAAGATAATCAATGAACGCTAAAACCACTGAATGAAAGGGTGTTAGAAACGTGATATTCGCACCATCTCAAAGTATCATTCCACAGATTACTCATTACAAGGGAGAAAAGATACCTTTATAGTAGAGACATCTGGTGGACACCATCTGAACCTAGTGAGCAAATTTAGGATCTCCAAAAATAGAACTGACATTATGGGATGCAATAAGAATTTGTGCTAAGCCAGAGAACCATATACTCTCCTGCATAATTTGAAAGAGAAGTCACACATACAGGGGTGGCAGGAGATAAAGCTGGTATGGTAAACAAGATCCAGATCACGAAATTAGGGTTATCTCCAATCCACTGATAAAGAAACCGTAATTCGGAGAAATTTGATAACTTTCTCAAAGTCAAGTATCTAGTGATTGCCAAAGCTGAAATTTAAACCAAGTGCACCTGATTCTCAAACCCAGATTATTCTGAGTACAGGAGCCAGGCAACCTCAACCACCACTGGTTCTAAAGTCTACGTCCAGCCGATTGCAGACTGCTCCCTTAAATAGCAGCCCACCCCTTCAGAGCCAGCCCTGGAGCCTACCTGCCCCAGCCTCAGTCCTTCCTCTCCCTAACCTACTTGTCTCTGTTAGTCCTTATGAAATTCAAGCTAGAATACCCCACCACCACCAAAGCTGTGTCACAGCACGGTTACAGTAAAGATGGCTAGATGTCTTTGGCTGTATTATAGTCAACAAAAATAGCTCAATTATTACAGGGATGGATGTCTGCAAAGTTAATAAAGATGAGCCCATAGAACAACCAAAATTAAAAGATTATTATTATTTTATTGTTCTAGTCAATTTAAATGACTGAATAAAATTAACCATGAGAAATATCCATAAAAGGCTTGCTGTGGTCCATTACAACAGCCTCAAATGAAAATCAATGCCCATTTTAATCAAGTTTTAACACCCAGACTTCTGTCATAACTTAGCCAAAAGCCTACTCAATAGCTCTACTTAACATGTCCGAAACCAAACACCTGATTTTCCCACCAACCTGATCCCCCATTCTTCCAAAACTTTGGCCAAGAAACTTGGCCAAAACTTTGACACCATCATTCATGCCTTTCCCTCCCACCCCACGTCCAAATCCATTGGGAAATCCTGTTAGCTGTACCTTTAAAGTATCCACAACCTGACATTTTTCGTCCAGTCGACTGCCTCTGCTGTGGCCCGGCCACCATCACCCTTTGCCTGGATTGTTCACTGGCTTCCTAACCTGTCTCCCTGGCTCCACCCTTCTTCTCCTTAGAGCCTGTTCCCAAAGCAGCACCAGGGTGATTTTAGTAAGTCAGATCACTCCTCTGCTTAAAATCCTTTAATGGCCCCCTATCTTATGCAGAGAACAGACAAAACCCTTAATGGGGGCCTGAGCACCCACCACGATCTTTGCTTTTCTCTTCTACTCACACTGGCCTCCCTGCAAAGCCTTTAAATATGCCAGCCATGCTCTCCGATCAGGGTTTTGCCTTGCTGGTTGTTCCCTCTGCTTGAAAACCTTGTCACCAGCAATCTGCCTGGTTCACCTGCTTGAAATCTTTGCTGAGATTTTACCTTCTTGGTGCAGCCTTCCCTGCTTATATCAACTAAAATTATAACTACACTCTATATCCCCCCTCATTGCTGTATTTTTCTCTGTAGCACTTATCACCAACCGGACACTCTATATATTTCACTTGTTTATTTCTGTCTACCCACCCACCCCCATCATGTAGGTATCCAGGAGCACAAAGGTTTTTTTTTTTTAATCTGTTCACTGCTATATTCCCAATTCCTAAAACATTAGGCTCCTAATATCTGTCGTGTAAATGAATATCAAATAGATAAATATATGACAAACCCATACATACAATCATGGATTAAGAAAATTATCCTTGAGAGCAACAGTCAGCTCTACCCACCACCAGTCCCTCCCATCAAGACTCTTAGATAGCCTCATCCACCAGAGGGCAGACAGCAGAAGCAAGAAGAACTGCAATCCTGCAGCCTGTGGAACTAAAAGCACATTCATAGGAAGATAGACAAGATGAAAAGGCACAGGGCTATGTACCAGATGTAGGAACAAGATAAAACCCCAGAAAAACAACTGAATGAAGTGGAGATAGGCAACCTTCCAGAAAAAGAATTCAGAATAATGATACTGAAGATGATCCAGGACCTCGGAAAAAGAATGGAGGCAAAGATCAAGAAGATGCAAGGAATGTTTAACAAAGACCTAGAAGAATTAAAGAACAAACAAACAGAGATGAATAATACAATAACTGAAATGAAAACTACACTAGAAGGAATCAATAGTAGAATAACTGAGGCAGAAGAACGGATAAGTGACCTGGAAGACAGAATGCTGGAATGCACTGCTACAGAATAAAGAAAAAAGAATGAAAAGAAATGAAGACGGCCTACAAGGCCTCTGGACAGCATTCGCAGTATAGGGGTCCCAGAAGGAGAAGAGAGACAGAAAGAACCCGAGAAAATATTTCAAGAGATTAGAGTCGAACACTTCCCTAACATGGGAAAGGAAATAGCCACCCAAGTCCAGGAAGCGCAGCAAGCCCCATACAGGATAAACCCAAGGAGAAACATGCCGAGACACATAGTAATCAAATTATCAAAAATTAAAGACAAAGAAAAATTATTGAAAGCAGCAAGGGAAAAACGACAAATAACATACAAGGGAACTCCCATAAGGTTAACAGCTGATTTCTCAGCAGAAACTCTACAAGCCAGAAGGGAGTGGCATGATATACTTAAAGTGATGACAAGGAAGAACCTACAGCCAAGATTACTCTACCCGGCAAGGATCTCATTCAGATTCAATGGAGAAATCAAAAGCTTTACAGTCAAGCAAAAGCTAAGAGAATTCAGCACCATCAAACCAGCTCTACAACAAATGCTAAAGGAACTTCTCTAAGTGGGAAACACAAGAGAAGAAAAGAACCTACAAAAACAAACCCGAAACAATTAAGAAAATGGTCATAGGAACATACATATCAATAATTAGCTTAAACGTGAATGGATTAAATGCTCCAACCAAACGACACAGGCTTGCTGAATGGATACAAAAACAAGACCCATACATATGCTGTCTACAAGAGAACCACTTCAGACCTAGGGACACATACAGACTGAAAGTGAGAGGATGGACAAAGATAGCACACGCAAATGGAAATCAAAAGAAAGCTGGAGTAGCAATACTCATATCAGATAAAATAGACTTTAAAATAAAGAATGTTACAAGAGACAAGGAAGGACACTACATAATGATCAAGGGATCAATCCAAGAAGAAGATATAACAACTGTAAATATATATGCATGCAACATAGGAGTACCTCAATACATACTGCTAACAGCTGTAAAAGAGGAAAGCGACAGTGACACAATAATAGGGGGGACTTTAACACCTCATTTACACCAATGGAAAGATCATCCAAATGAAAATAAATAAGGAAACAGAAGAATTAAATGACACAATAGACCAGATAGATTTAATTGATATTTACAGGACATTCCATCTAAAAACAGCAGATTACAATTTCTTCTCAAGTGTGCACGGGACATTCTCCAGGATAGATCACATCTTGGGTCACAAATCAAGCCTCAGTAAATTTAAGAAAATTGAAATCATATCAAGCATCTTTTCTGACCACAATGCTATGAGATTAGAAATGAATTACAGAGAAAAAAACGTAAAAAACACAAACACATGGAGGCTAAACAATACGTTACTAAATAACCAAGAGATCACTGAAGAAATCAAAGAGGAAATCAAAAAATACCTAGAGAAAAATGACAATGAAAACATGACGATCCAAAACCTATGGGATGCAGCAAAAGCAGTTCTAACACGGAAGTTTATAGCTATAAAAGCCTACCTCAAGAAACAAGAAAAATCTCAAGTAAACAATCTAATCTTACACCTAAAGAACTAGAGAAAGAAGAACAAACAAAACCCAAAGTAAACAGAAGTAAAGGAATCATAAAGATCAGAGCAGAAATAAATGAAATAGAAACAAAGAAAACAATAGCAAAGATCAATAAAACTAAAAGCTGGTTCTTTGAGAAGATAATCAAAATTGATAAACCATTAGCCAGACTCATCAAGAAAAAGAGGGAGAGGACTCAAATCAATAAATTTAGAAATGAAAAAGGAGAAGTTACAACAGACACTGCAGAAATACAAAGCATCCTAAGAGACTACTACAAGCAACTGTATGCCAATAAAATGGACAACCTGGAAGAAATGGACAAATTCTTAGAAAGGTATAATGTTCCAAGACTGAACCAGAAAGAAACAGAAAATATGAACAGACCAATCACAAGTAATGAAACTGAAACTGTGATTAAAAATCTTCCAACAAACAAAAGCCTAGGACCAGATGGCTTCACAGGTGAATTCTATTAAACATTTAGAGAAGAGCTAGCACCCATCCTTCTCAAACTCTTCCAAAAAACTGCAGAGGAAGGAACACTCCCAAACTCATTCTATGAGGCCACCATCACCCTGATACCAAAACCAAACAAAGATACTACAAAAAAAGAGAATTACAGACCAATATCACTGATGAATACAGATGCAAAACTCCTCAACAAAATACTAGCAAACAGAATCAAACAACACATTAAAAGGATCATACACCACGATCAAGTGGGATTTATCCCGGGGATGCAAGGATTCTTCAATATACGCAAATCAATGTGATACACCATATTAATAAATTGAAGAATAAAAACCATATGATCATCTCAATAGATGCAGAAAAAGCTTTTGACAAAATTCAACACCCATTTATGATAAAAACTCTCCAGAAAGTGGCCATAGAGGGAACCTACCTCAACATAATAAAGGCCATATATGACAAACCCACAGCAAACATCCTTTTCAATGGTGAAAAACTGAAAGCATTTCCTCTAAGATCAGGAACGGGACAAGGATGACCACTCTCACCACTATTATTCAACATAGTTTTGGAAGTCCTAGCCACGGCAATCAGAGAAGAAAAAGAAATAAAAGGAATACGAATTGGAAAAGAAGAAGTAAAACTGTCACTGTCGGCAGATGACATGATGCTATACATAGAGAATCCTAAAAATGCCACCAGAAAACTACTAGAGCTAATCAATGAGTTTGGTAAAGTTGCAGGATACAAAATTAATGCACAGAAATCTCTTGCATTCCTATACACTAATGATGAAAAATCTGAAAGAGAAATTATGGAAACACTCCCATTTACCACTGCAACAAAAAGAATAAGATACCTAGGAATAAACCTACCTAGGGAGACAAAAGACCTGTATGCAGAAAACTATAAGACACTGATGAAAGAAATTAAAGATGATACCAACAGATGGAGAGATATACCATGTTCTTGGATTGGAAGAATCAACATTGTGAAAATGACTATACTACCCAAAGCAATCTACAGATTCAATACAATCCCTATCAAATTATCAATGGCATTTTTTATGGAACTAGAACAAATCATCTTAAAATTTGTATGGAAACACCAAAGACCCCGAATAGCCAAAACAGTCTTGAGGGAAAAAACCGGAGCTGGAGGAATCAGACTCCCTGACTTCAGACTATACTACAAAGCTACAGTATAATCAAGACGATATGGTACTGGCACAAAAACAGAAACATAGATCAATGGAACAAGATAGAAAGCCCAGAGATAAACCCATGCACCTATGGTCAACTAATCCATGATAAAGGAGGCAAGGATATACAACGGAGAAAAGTCTCTTCAATAAGTGGTGCTGGGAAAACTGGACAGCTACATGTAAAAGAATGAAATTAGAACACTCCCTAACACCATACACAAAAATAAACTCAAAATGGATTCGAGACCTAAATGTAAGACCGGACACTATAAAACTCTTAGAGGAAAACATAGGAAGAACACTCTTTGACATAAATCACAGCAAGATCCTTTTTGACCCACCTCCTAGAGTAATGGAAATAAAAACAAAAATAAACAAATGGGACCTAATGAAACTTCAAAGCTTTTGCACAACAAAGGAAACCATAAACAAGACGAAAAGACAGCCCTCAGAATGGGAGAAAATATTTGCAAACGAATCAATGGACAAAGGATTAATCTCCAAACTATATAAACAGCTCATGCAGCTCAATATTAAAGAAATAAACAACCCAATCCAAAAATGGGCAGAAGACCTAAATAGACATTTCGCCAAAGAAGATGTACAGATGGCCAAGAAGCATATGAAAAGCTGCTCAACATCCCTAATTATTAGAGAAATGCAAATCAAAACTACAATAAGGTATCACCTCACACCAGTTAGAATGGGCATCATCAGAAAATCGACAAACAACAAATGCTGGAGCGGGTGTGGAGTAAAGGGGAACCCTCTTGCACTGTTGGTGGGAATGTAAATTGGTACAGCCACTATGGAGAACAGTACGGAGGTTCCTTAAAAAACTAAAAATAGAACTACCATATGATCCAGCAATCCCACTACTGGGCATATACCCAGGGAAAACCATAATTCAAAAAGACACATGCACCCCAATGTTCATTGCAGCACTATTTACAATAGCCAGGTCATGGAAGCAACCTAAATGCCCATCGACAGACAAATGGATAAAGAAGTTGTGGTACATATATACAATGGAATACTACTCAGCCATAAAAAGGAACGAAATTGAGTCATTTGTTGAGACGTGGATGGATCTAGAGACTGTCATACAGAGTGAAGTAAGTCAGAAAGAGAAAAACAAATATCGTATATTAATGCATGTATGTGGAACCTAGAAAAATGGTACAGATGAACTGGTTTTCAGGGCAGAAGTTGAGACACAGATGTAGAGAACAAACACATGGACACTGAGAGGGGGAACCACGGTGGGGTGGGGATGGTGGTGTGCTGAATTGGGCGATTGGGATTGACATGTATACACTGTTGTATATAAAATTGATGACTAATAAGAACCTGCAGTATAAAAAAACAAACAAACAAACAAAACAACTAATACTAAACTTTCTTTGGGTTATTTGTATGGAAATATGTTAATATAAATGTTTCAGACATTACATGAAATTTCTAAAAATCTTATATGTTCTGGTATAATGTTATAAGTCAATTCTAGTTATTACTTTAAAATGTATATCTCAGAAATAACTAAAAAAAAAAAAAAGAAAATTACCCTTGTGGGTTGTGTTTTTTTAAGCCACTTTCTTCTAATCAGTTTTTAATGTTGAACTAATCATGAAGTTATCTTAATTCTTTTTTTTTTTTTTTTTGCGGTACGCGGGCCTCTCACTGCTGTGGCCTCTCCCGTTGAGGAGCACAGGCTCCAGACGCGCAGGCCCAGCGGTCATGGCTCACAGGCCCAGCCGCTCCGCAGCATGTGGGATCCTCCCAGACCAGGGTACAAACCCGCGTCCCCTGCATCGGCAGGCAGACTCTCAACCACTGCGCCACCAGGGAAGCCCTATCTTAATTCTTAAAACAAACTATATGTAGAAAAGTAAGCCAATGAGCTTTTGGTTGTATTTTTACCCAAGCATTTTCCTACACAGAACTCAAGTTTTAGCCACAAAAATGTTTTCTCCCTTAGGTTATCTGTGTTGACTACAGAACAGTATATGATATTTAATGTGACTACTGTAATTAATAGGAAGAATAAGTCCATCAAGTCCAAATGTAGCACATAAACAAAGACTTGGGAAAGTTTTGTAGGACAGAAACAAATCCACTTTAGAAACAGAATGTCTGTATTACTTGCTCCAGTTAATTATTTTCCAGATCGCTTAGTAGCTGTGGACGGATCTTAGCAATGTCAAATTAAAGTAGACAAGGAAAAACATAAATGACATTAGGTTTACTTACAGTCTAGTTGTGTCCCTCATATGCCTTGAAGTCCTATTTTTATATATAATGGAATGTAATTAGAAGCTAACAGAAAAAAGACTGCAAGGCTAGTATAATGGAAAAGAAGAGAAAGGGCAACTAAATCTGCTGTGTGCAACCCACATGGAAGAGTGAAATAGATGTCTCCTATGAACCAAACGCTTATGACAACAAGAACTTCACCAGCATAAGTAACATTTTGGTCCCTGGCCTCCTGGCTTACTCAAGGCCATGAATCAGACCAACAAACCACTCATAGTCTAATTTAACAAGACTTTTTTCCCACGTATTTTTTGTTGAGGAGATCCTCCAAGCCTGTCCATTCTGGTTAGATCTGAAAATACCGACATACATCTTGGCAGTTCTTTCACTGCATCTGAGAATGGTAAAATTAGTTGTTGTAACAGTTTGAAAGTAAACTTTACTACTGATATTTAATTTCTGTTCTCCTTATTTCCAGATCTTGGAGAGAGCCCCAGAAGACTAACGATATGAAAGAGACCTTAAAAATATAACTTTTAAGAGTTACATGCAAATGCCGTGGCAACTTATTGTCAAATTATCTTTTGAAACAGAAAAAATAAATGAAAAAAAATACTTTTTGGCAAAACTGCTTACAGTCTTCCACACTTAAGTCATTGGTACAGAAGTTGTTCCACATCACGAAAAAGGAAGTCCTACCCTTCACTTATAATCAGGGTACAGATGCTATGGTCCTACAGTGTGATGTAGGGCAATGGACTTACCCTAAGGTTCATATCTGTAAAATGGTGATAATAACAGTACCAGTCTTATAAGAATTACTGTAAAAACTAATAAAAATAATGCAGGTAAAATTCTCAATATACCGTCTAGAACACGATAACTGCTCAATAAATGGTTCCTGAGGTTCTTCTATTTTCTGTTAAGCTCATACAGTGGGTAGAATCACAAATCAATTTTCAAAGAAAAAAAATCCTTATCCCTAAATCCTTTGTCAAATAAATTAGGAGAACTTTAAACTACTTACCCTGGATTAGGAGTTAGAAACTTGCTTTCGCTCTCAGCTAGGAGTGTGGCTTTGGACCTTAACTTATGTAAAATAAAGTGACCAGATCAGTATATCACAACAACCTTTGCATCACCCCATCCCCTCTTGTCTCTGGAAGAGCTCTCCAGCTGTCTCTTACGGAATGTTCTCCTTCCCATGTTCTACCCTAACCCAAATGTGCCTCTCCAACACTTCAAAAGAGGTGAGAAACGGCCCTACCATAAAGCACGTCCAGATTAACGCGAACTCTAATCCAGACATTCTAATCTCTATTTCACTCTGGTAATCTTAGAAATGTCATATTATAGGACAATTATGGATGAATTGTAAAGAATACACATTATCATAATGAATTTTATGCCACTCCTGCCTTCCTGCCGGTGTTTCTGGCGAGTAGTAAATGCTCTGCTGAAAACAAAAGCATACTAAAACAAGCAAACGAAAAGAAGCAGTTGCAAAATGTCAGCCCTCACGTTCGTAAGGCAAACAAGTCTTTATGTGCAGCCCTTGCTCAGTTTCACTCACTCCCTTGCAATGGGGTTGAATTTCTCTCTGTTCCACAAATGCACAGTGCCTCTACAGTTTTCCCCTTTTTTCCGCTCTACCTCTTTCCAAGCTTCTCTCTGATAAACTGTGTTAATATCAGTTTTTGGTTTTGTTTTCTCATCTGTCTCTCTCCTGGCCTTTTAGAATAATGAAAAGTCAGAGGAACCCTTGTAGCCACTGCTTCTATCACTTAACCTACATTAATTAGGAAAATGCTAGGTGTCCCCATTACATTATGATACCATAAAACAGCTACTTAAGAGAACCCAAGGGTTTTAAAACAGGCTCGGCACACCGGTACACAGTAAGGGCTGAACAAGCCTCCACGGCTCTACCGTTTGAACAAGTCTCCACCTCACCATAGAATCTTGCCATCCCCCAGTTAGCCATCAGCCACTGGGGGGCGGGGGCGGGCGCAGGAGTGCTTCTCTGGCCAACAGCACAGAGCTGCTAAGCTGGCCTCTCCGGCCTCTGGGGCAGCCTGACTCCTGGGGTTGGAATCAGGCTTGCAGGCCGTCCCGGGAAGAGGGACTTGCACAAGTCCTCAGATTACTTCCTCTGCACCTGGAGTGAAAGCCGATGCACCGCTGGGGTCTCCTACTGCCCAAGTCTCTCAGGCCAAGGATTGGCCAACCGCCCTCCAACAGATTCCAACTGCCGTGGGCTGAGTACAAGCTTCTTCCCTCCGGGGCCGCTGACATCACAGTTCAAGCCCGGAACCTTCACCTCACCACACCTCACTTACCTCTCCCCTCAGCCAGAGGCTTGAGTCTCTCTCCACCAACACTTCCCACCCCAGGGAGAATCTGACACCTTACAATCGATCATCTTCACTTCTCAGGGGGTTCCGGGGAAGCCTCGCGGGGTTTTCAGCGCTCCAGGCTGGCGACGAATGGCCAAGGGGCCCTGAGCTTTTCCGAGGTGCTCACCACTTGGTAGGGAGGGCGAGGCCAGTCAGAGCACAGTTCTAAAGGCCGACTGGTAGGAAATGGCAGGGAATGAGTTCTTGGGAAAGTTGGCTTTGAGACAGACTGGGACCTAGGACCTGGGCCCCTTTGCTGCAGTGCCTGCACCCGGACAAACGTCTCCTCCAGCAACAAAATACAAAAAAAAAAAAAAAAAAAAAAAAAACGATAAGGGACTAACAACAACTGCGTCCCTGCGCAGTCGGGGCAAATTATGGACCACAAGATACAAAGAGACCAAAAAGCCCAACTGCCACTTCTGAAGAGCTGGGAGCAGAAGCAGGGCACTGCGCACGCCCCCTGGACACAACACCACCAAAGGGGTGGGCGAAGCGCCTAAGCCACCCCTCCTGCCGAGCCCCGGACCCCCCTACCCCCAGCTCCCCGCCCCCTGCCCTCGGCAAGCGAGCAAGCCAGGGAGCCTGTTGTCCGTTCTCGCTGTCCCCTGCTGCAGCAGGGGCCCCAGTAAAGCCTCGCCTGGATTTCTCGTCTGGCCTCGATTGATTTCTATTGACTAAGGAGGCCAAGAGCCCTGGTCACTAACAGTTTTCAGATCAGTGTAAAACTTACTCTGATGGGAAAGTGGGTTGGTTGCCTTTTGAGGGTCTGTGCTTCTGTTCAAGGAACCGAACTGTGCTAGTGCGTGTGTGTGTGGACACACGGGTCCAGCTAAACTGCTCTACTGTGCCCTTCCGGGGACAGCGTAGCAAGTCCCGCTTCCTGGGCTCCCGTCACGGAGGCCCCTCCCTCCCCTCTGCCTTGCACGCCAGCTCAGCTGGTGCACCTCCCCTTGTATTAGCTTTTTCCTCACTGGGTTTTCTAGCTCTCGCTGGCAGATTTATATCCATATCTTCCCTCACCACACCTTTCACTCCCACAGGGTGTACTCCATCAAGGTCTTGAGGCTATTTAAGCAAGGACACAGAAAAGCATTTGCCCACAGACATTCCCACAGGGCCTATTAACTGCCTTTAACTTCTCTGCCAGGATTACAGCAAGCGCGATCACAAATTGGTACTTGCAATATTGTTCCTTCTCTATCTGCTCCAGTCTGGCCTCACAAATAAGGAATTAATTCTTAAAACATACCTGCTGCTGAAAGCAATATTAGCGGAATCTAGTGCTCAAAGATTTAGATTAAGTATGACTTCAATATTTTTTCTCTATCTACTCAAATGCAATAATATGAGCATTGTTTTTTCTTAATTTTTTATGCGCGTATAGTTGATTTACAATACTGTGTTAGTTTCAGGTGTACAGCAAAGTGAATCAGTCATACATATACACATATCCACTCGTTTTTAGATTCTTTCCCCATGTAGGTCATTACAAGGCATTGCATAGGGTTCCCTGTGCTCTACAGTAGGCTCTTATTAGTTACATATTTTATATATTGTAGTGTGTGTGTGTTCAGCCCAATCTCCCAATTTATCCCTCTCCCTAGCGTTCTGCTTTGCAAACAGTTCTTATCACACATAATTTATTACACACGATTTGCTAACATTTATTGAGTGCCTGCTACGTTCTATGTAATGTTTCATGTGACTAGTGGCATTACAACATGTCATGGTTACAATTTCTCTAGGAGGTAGAGATGAAGACACCAACACACAAAAGTTGATAGACTCCAATACTTACGTCCAGTTGCCCCATCCTTCAAATTCACTTCACAACAGTACCTGCTTTCAAGACTTCCTCGTCTCTGGATGCCTCATCCCCTGACATTTTTACATTAAGAACTTGCTAACAGGGACTTCCCTGGTGGCACAGTGGTTAAGAACCTGCCTGCCAATGCAGGGAACACGGGTTCGAGCCCTGGTCCAGGAAGATCCCACATGCCGCGGAGCAACTAAGCCCGTGCGCCACAACTACTGAGCCTGAGTGCCACAACTACTGAGCCCATGCACCACAACTACTGAAGCCCGCGCGCCTAGAGCCCGTGTTCCGCAACAAGAGAAGCCACCGCAATGAAGAGTAGTCACCACTCGCCGCAACTAGAGAAAGCCCATGCGCAGCCACGAAGACCCAACGCAGCCAAAAATAAATAAATAATAAATAAATATTAAAAAGAAAAAGGAACTTGCGAACAGACAACTTCTTAGTCCTTCTCAAATTTTTCAGAGAGTAGTCAGGCAGGCTATTTTCTGATATTTTTACTTATTTGCTCTTAGTTGAGTTAAATAATAGGTAGGGTCTCTCACGTCTGTCTGAGTTATTGAGACTTTATGATTATACTGTCTCTTCTCAAAGTCTTCAAATATAAAGGGTCCCATACCTACTACTACAGCATTTAACCCAACTCTATCCTGGTTGCAATAATTATTGTTATATGATAGATGTCAGAAACAAAGGAGAAAATTGTTTTTCTAATCAATATTTTTACAAACGAACACTTGAGATCAGGATCTACCGAGCTAAACAGGTTGATAAAACAAGTTTGTCTCTGGGTCTGAGTTTTCACTTTTCATCCAGCCCTTTTCCTCCAGATCCACTGCCCTCTTCCTTCTTCACTACTCTCTAGGCCCCAGCATTCTCCACAGGCTTTTACAAGGACAGGGAAAAGTAATATCATAAATCCATAAAGTAACTCATGCTAAGGTGTCAGGCAATGGTAACAAACTGCAGGGACAGAAAACAAGTCCTGCTGACCCACCCCGGGTCTCCCTCCCCCTCCCCCCATCCTACAGACAACTCCCCCTCCCCCTCCCACCACCCCAATCTATATCACACCCTTCCTCAACAAAACACTCCAGGATTTGACTATGGCCCATGGGAGTCGGGCCTGGAGAATAAACCTACTGGTCTCTGTGGCTTAACTGTTTCACTCTGTCTCAGAAGTTTCAATTTTACTGGAAGAATTCCAGAAAAAGCAATGTACCACTGGAGTGCCCCCCAAGACATGCAACTTCAGCCACTGTGGAGACTGACCAGGAACAATATTTTGGGGTAGAGGATGATTTACCAAAAAGCTAAGTTTCAAGGCCTAGCACTTGGACAGGCCCCTCCAGGTTCCCGGGAAAGACCCTAATGATAAGGTTTTGTGAAATTTGCAAAATTTCACATGATCACATATTTTTGTGAAATTTGCAAAAGTGAGACATGCGTTCTTCTTCATAAATAGGCACCCATACGGTATAAAGTTCAACCTCACAAAAATCCAGTGCTCCTAAATTATGTCTTATACAGGTATGAGGCTCTAATTAAAAGATAATATGAAGTCTAAACTAGTTCGTATTATATTTATTTATGTGGCATTGCAAGTCGTTTTTTCTCCAATATGAAAACAAAATTAGGTTAACTTTCAAAAGAAGGGAAATAAGTTAAAAACAAATTTCATGTTAGAAAGAAAAAATATTTATATAATATGATAGTTACTGGGCTTCCATGGTGGTGCAGTGGTTGAGAATCTGCCTGCCAATGCAGGGGACATGGTTCATGCCCCGGTCTGGGAAGATCCCACATGCTGCGGAGCGGCTGGGCCCATGAGCCATGGCCACTGGGACTGCGCGTCCAGAGCCTGTGCTCCGCAACGGGAGAGGCCACAGCGGTGAGAGGCCCGCGTACCGCAAAAAAAAAAAAAAATATGTTGTCTGAAGAGTCTGCATGAATAAGTCTAGGACAGGAACGTTGACTCTCCCACAGGATTCTGCTGTGCAATCAGACTGAGGGGAAATTAATGCACCAAAAGGTTCATGGGATTATACTCCATGGCAACCCTTTAAAAACTCACTGACATTTACGATAATTTAGCATTGTACTTTAGTGACATAAGACCCAAGGCAGTTGTAACCCACATGTTGTTAGCAGGAAACAGTTAAAACGGAATCAGAGAAGTAACAGTAGCAAAAATGACACTTCTAATACCCCATGTTGTGTCCACAGTAGGAAGGATTTCGGGTAAGAGAGAGAGGTCTTCCTGCCAGCACACAGTCCTGAAGACATAGTGTCCTCTTCTTATGCATTCGGACGCTAAGTCCCTCCTACACTGTTCAGAGGAAAGGCCTTTGCAGAGGGTCCGGGAAGACAGTGTACCAGTAAGGATGGGGTCAGGTGGGAAGCACGCCTCCAAGCAAGGAGAAGTCATTGGCACATTGCCACCTGCAAACAGAACTAGTACTAAACTAACTAGTGAAACAGGGCAAGTTCAATGTTGGATGTGTTTTCTCGAAATAGCTTTTTTTAAAAAAAATAAATAAATAACAAAGAGTTGGTAATAACCTAAATGTTTATCCACTGTGGAATGAAAAAAACAAAAGGTGGTATAAGCAAACAATGGAATACTATCCCCCAATTGGCTAAAGCGGGTAATAAAACCACACAAATTATCATCCAAACTGAGAGCATTTTTACTTGTTTAAGCCAATTTTTACACCGTGTGCTCCTTCTAGGGTACATGGAAAGTACAACAATCAAGACACGTACATAAAGAAAATATTATTGAGACTAGCAAAAAAAGAAAAAAAAGAAAAGAATATATGACAAACAGGGAGGGTCTTCCCTACCACTGAATTTAAGAATTAGAGTCCCTCCTACCAGCCGTTTCTTCTTTTTTGTAAACTTTATCAAAATTTTTAGATAGATACACAAGTATCCTTTATAGCATTACTTGTAAAAGCAAATATAAAGAAGTAAAAAGAAACATTATAAATGGAATGAAATACAACTTATCCTTTTACACTAGTAAATAAAATAGATCCATCTCTATGTACTTAAGTGGAAAGCTGCTCATCCCATGCTATTAAATGACAAAAGAAACCTGCAAAGGTACTATTTTTAAGATGATCATTACACAGACATGTGGTTTTAAACAACTGGGGAAAACTAACAGGGTCATCACGTATGGGGTGTAGAATTCCTCCTTTACTTTGAACATTTTTCACATTGTTTTACTTTTTAAAGTGAATAATCCCTATACAAAAAAGAAAATTTGCTAGTTAAAAAACAGGACTCTTTCTGCATTCCCAGTCTTTATTACAAACATCTAAGTCACCAAATCCGAAACTCGGGAGCTCTCCGGGGCTCCTTCCTTGCCCTCACTCCTGAAATTGTATAAAGGAATATGTGTCTCAATTTTCATTCTTTAATGTTGCTTTGTATCTAATCTCTCCATTCCATCCCCTCTGCCTTAATTTAAGACTTTAGCATCTCTCCCTCTCCAGCAGTTTACTAATTGGCTTCCTTTCCTTCATCTGTGACACCCTCCAATCCATCTTTGACGTTGCTTCCACACTTCCTGAATCCACACTTTGAAAAACAAAAAAAAAGCCACAGCGCAGATTTATCCCTCCCAATGGTTCCTTAAGGCCTGAGCAACAAAGCTGAAGCAACTCAGTCGGCCCAGGACACGTGCCAGAAAGTCATCTCTCGCCATTTCCTCCACTGTGCTCTGTACTTTTCTAATAATACATTTCTTGCAGTTCCCTAAATGTTTCATGACTTAGTTCATGCTATTCCACTTAGCCTGGAACGTGCTTCCCTTTCCCACCTCCTGTAAGTAACGCGCACTTCTGTTCAAGAGCTCAAGCCCAGCATCACCTCCTCCATGAAACTCTCTGGCTCCTTTTCTCTCAGATGGAGGGCTCCTTCCTCATGTTCTCCTGAATCTTCTACTGAAACAACAAGATCAACTGGGAACTACCAGGTATTGTAGGCTGCCAAGTGCCAGGGACTTTAAATATTTGATCTGTTCATGCGAATGCTATTTTTGAGGTGGATGGGCTTCTGAATTTTATAGCTTACAAAATTTTGAAACTTCCCCCATTTTAGGAATGACAGAATAGAAGTCAGGAAGTGGGGGTGGGTGTGAGGATGACGACTTGCCCAAGACCATACAGCAGGGGACAGGTTTTGATTCCAAATCTTTGAGTACCCACTATGCTGCATTACTTTTAAGACTTCATGGTACTTACAGATCCCTCTCTCCCTGTACGATCCTAATCTTCTCATGGACACAGACTTTGGTGTTTTTTTTTTTTTTTTTTTTTTTTGTGGTACGCGGGCCTCTCACTGCTTTGGCCTCTCCCGTTGCGGAGCACAGGCTCCGGACGCGCAGGCTCAGCGGCCATGGATCACGGGCCCAGCTGCTCAGCGGCATGTGGGATCTTCCCGGACTGGGGCACGAACCCGTGTCCCCTGCATCGGCAGGCGGACCCTCTACCACTGCGCCACCAGGGAAGCCCCAGAGACTACTTCTGATTCACATTTTCATCCTCAGACCTAGTACAGAGCTGGGCCCACAACAGGAGCTCAGGGATACTTGCAGGATACTGCGGCCCAGGGGGTCAGGAAGAGCAGTCATTGGAAGCACAGGCTCCAGAGACACACGGCATGACCCTGAACAAATTATATTACATCTCCAAGCCTCAGTTTCCCTAAAAGTGCAATAGTGATAAAAAGAACTTCCTGTAGGGCTACTGAGAAGATTCAATGAGATAACACAAATGAAGCACCTTGCACAGAGCATGAGACACAGTAAATTCTCAAAAAATGCCATCAGTAGTTACAATAACCTTGAGGAAAGGAAAGCTCATTACAGGGGGCATGCATCAGTCAGTAAGAGCTAAATTTCACTGAAGTAACAAACTCTTCCCGAATCTTGGTAACTGAAAACACCAAGGATTTCTTTTCATTCACTGTACTTGCCCACTGAAGTTCTGGGGATTTACCCCTACTTTGTTCCCACTCAGCCACTCAAAATGAGCGTCTAGAACATCCCTACCTACACTGGCGGGGGAAGGCAACATGGTAAACTGTGCACTGGCTATCAAAGACGTCCACTGTTAAGTAACACAGCTCGCTTCCTTCCACATTTTATTGGCCGTGGCAAGTCTCATGATTATAAGGTTGAAGGAGATGGGGAAATGCAATCTTACCTCATAACCAGGGGCAAACCCGGAAACCCCACATCACCAGTGACTACAGTGGGAACAGAAGAGCGTTTCTTGGAGCAGTAAGCGTACCAGGTACAGCAAGTGAGAGAAAGGCTCAGGGGAGGCACCAGGAGAAGAATGTACAAAGGTCGGCAGAGAGCAGACAGTAAGTCAGGCTGGGAGACAAGCACCTGCCGCGTGGTGCGGCTGGAACACGGAGTGTGTGGAGACCCTGCGGGAGCTTGGGCTGAGGAAGGCAGGTTGAGTCAGACTGCAAAGGGCTTCTACGCTATGTTAGTGGTCACAAGAGCGGTGGGAACTGCGGAGACTGGCATGATAGTACCTGCAGTTGAATACGATCAACCTAGGGCTCTTCATACTCCAAGAGGAAGTATATTTATCCTGTTGTTGCCTCGTCATAATTGTATGCATGTTTTATCTATTTTCTTGCTTCACAACTTGGAAACAGAAAAACAACTTTTTCAAAGTATTTTCCCCACTTAGATGGAGAAAGAAAATGAAATTCGGAAATTCATGAACCATAGGACCTGAAAGACCTAAAGTGCACACCCATCTCCATGAGGAGCGGCTTCTCCTCACTGGAAGAAGGAGGCCAAGTTGGCACCACCCGTCCCGGGCTTTGATGGAGTGTGGACCGCAAAGCTCTAATGCAATTACAAATGCCAGCTCAGACTGGAGCTGGGCGGGTGCGGAGTGAAGGGAGCTCAGGCATGTGGAACTCACCCCCAATTGAGTTCCAGGGTCTCTGGTGTCAGCTGAGTTTACAGAGCACAGACCTCTGTGTTATGGGATGATGCCAAAACGCTTGTCCCGGCAAAGAGTCACCCTCTGTTATTCTAGCAAAAGTTCTTCCAATTCAAGCGGTGCTTCTGCTGCCATCAACGATAACTTACAGGATTTTTAAATACAACTCCCAACCTGTGGGCAACACGCCTACTGTGTGTGCTAACCTCATATACACTTGCCTTTTCTTTAGATACTTTATGAGCGAGGCCCTCAAAACTTTTCTACCTTTATTTGTGAGAGAGAGAGATTGTAAAGCATTGACAAATCACTGCATGTGGAGTCGGAAACCCTTTTTCTGGTTTAAGCCCCGGTCCTTAAATTCCTATTTGACCTTTAACAGGAGGCCCAAGTCACTTCACCTCAGCTTTCCCTTCATAAAATAAGGAAAACTATTGGTCTAAGTTTTAACTTAAGAGTCTTCCAGTGGAAGCAGCTGAGGGCCCATATCCATGTTATAGTGAATCCTGATGCCGTTCCTAACCATTGGCTCTGCTTCTATCTCTCTCCTGAGGTGGTGTTCCTTTCCACTGGATAAAATTCCAGTATGTTTCTCAGAAGACCCTTTCAACTGCAAGAGACAAAATCCCAATTCATGCTAGCTCAGCAAACAAACAAGCAAGCAAGCAAAAAGCACGGAGCTATGAAGCTATCATCCAGGCCTGCGGAAAACTGTGTGTGAAAAAGAAGTACATTACCATTCTACGGAGCCACTGAGATTTCCAGGCCACTTGTTACTGCGTTTTAACCTAGCCCATCCGGACTGAAGCACAAGCTTCCTCCACACGCGTGCAAGCAAATCCACCCCCAATTACCAGCCTCAGCAGAATAAGAGAAGCCCTCCCCCCGGCGGCCCCTCCCAGACCTGAGGAAGGGCTCTGATGAGCCTTGCCGTGGTCGGGTCCCTGCACCGGATGACGGGACACTGTGAGGTCCAGCCCCGAGACACACGCCTTCTAACCCAGCAGGCGTGCAGGGGCTGTGACCGAAAGCTGACAGGTGAGCCATAATTACTACTGTCCATGGAATACTCTCTCTAAAACTTACCTACTCTCTGAGCAGTTACCTGCAAACCTCTTTATTAGTGCAGCCATCACACATTTTCATTCCCTTGAAAGCAACATGCAGAAAATTCCCCATAAATATTAATATAATTTTCTCTAAGAAAGCCGGCCACAATGTTTGGATTAAACAAGTTGTGTTTGTTTTATGCAACCATAAGTAAAACAAAGATCGTGTACTGTTTAGCGTATTTTGTGTCCTTCATTCAAAAATCAGCTCTCTTTCCCAGCCTATGAAGACCTGCCAAATTCCGTTTGAAAATTTACACTGTCATCAGAAACTACTGCGGACAACTTCCGCTGGTCGCCAAGATGGGGATACAACCTTCCCCCACTTCTTTCGCGCACCCACGTGTCCTCTTCTCCTTGGTACTGAAAACATACATTGTCCACACGCAGAAGACAACTCATCTCGTTTAGGGCTTCAAAACATCATATACTGAACACCGTCATTATGAAAAAACATCAACACGAGAATATGCATGCTAAATTACCTATTATAAATCTAAAGGTAGACCAAGTGAGATTTATGTCGCTCAGAGAACAGACAGTAATTTTCTGATGGAAAGCATTTGTTATTTTTGTATTGCTCCAAAGTAGGGCAACCCTAGGGAAGGGTCTTTTCATTCCTCTCCCCAACCCAACACATGTAAGCAAACATCAGGTACACCCTCCTTATCTGCATACACTTTTGAAACAGTCTTCACATTAGAAAACGGTGTGAGAAACAAACCTATATGGTTTTATCTAATGCCAAAAATGCAAACTGAAGTAGACTATGAGAAACGGTACTAAAATAGCCCAGAAAACATCTTTTCCAGCAACAGACTCTCACCTCACTACATTCCTTTCATGCATAACTATAAAAATATCTAGGCTTCCACACATCAAAAACCATTTTAATCAACAGGGCAGAAATTCAAACAGAATGACGTGGAAACTAGCGAAATCCTTTATTACACCTGTAACCAGAAGCAATGTGTAAAGAGGAAACTGCATTCAACCTTGACACATAAAATGTTTTAAAACTCCAAGAGAAAAGAACATTTTTATTTAGGAGATAGCTCCTCTTTTATATTTACTAGAGTTCTTTCCTACGTTCATACCTTAAATTGAAACCCAAAGGTCTCCCTTTGCTTCTGTCCCTTGCATCAGGTGGTGTAGTAGCCGGTAATGTTATTTTCCCAATAGATGCTGCCTTTTGAAGAGTGATGTCACACATTCCTTGTGTGTGTCTGGCTATTTTTCTTAACATGTCTCACTCCATAACCCAGCAGACGATGAACCAAATACTTATTTGATTGCAGTCAATAAATTGCCTATTCGTGGATACTGAGGAAGCCCCCAGAACTGTAAAGCAGAGGTCGTGGAACTTATTAGTCACAACTCAGTGTGAAATTACCTGAGTCAATCTGTTGCAGAGCTCCTCTTCCAAAGGCAGCATAAAAGTTAAAGATACAGCAGTATTCTCATTCGCAACTGACTGCTCTCTCTTCAGCCTCAGACCCGTGCTCCAACTGCTAACACCAGCCCGCGCTCTCCACTTGTCCAGCCAACAGGTACCTGAGGCTCAGGTGGCCAAAGCGAAGCTCTTCCTCTCACTCCCCAAGCCGGCCCTCCTCCTGGGACCCCTTCCTCGCCACCCAGATCTGACACCTGGAGGTCCGCCGGGGGCCCCGCCATCCTCCCCTCTCTGCCACAGGACTCTGCTTTAACTCGTGCCCCTCCAAACCAGTGGCCCAAATGCCAAAGTCGTCCTTGTCGATGTTCATTCGACCTTATTCCTCACACTCCCTCCTTAAGAGTCTTCAGCCAGTCCTCGTGCCTTGAAGATAAAATCAAAACTGTGGTTGTGGCTCAGAAAGCCTCCCCAAATCCCACCCCAAATCACCTCTTCCGCTTCCCCTCATCCACCCACCTCTCTACTGTAAGTGCAGGGACAGCGACCCCAGGACACTGGGACATACCACGGGAGCCTGACCTGTGGCCTGGCTGTAAACTGGCTCCCCACCCACACCGAACACACCCCCCACCTCCACCCCCATCTGCCTAAGGCCCACGTATCTTTTAAGCCCATGTAACTGGATGTGCCTGGTTCCAGTGAAGCTTCCCAGTGCGCCCAGCCTGCGGTAGATGTTCTCCCCTGGGCCTCTTTCGAAACGGGGACTACTTTTTATTTTGTTCACTGATGTATTCCCAGCACCTAGCAGAGTTCTTGTTGCACAAGAGGCAGCCAGTAAACATCTGAATAACTGATTAAATGAAGTAAAACAGAGAAAATACGTTAAAATCCCTATGCAGGTGCAGTGACTGATCAAACAGAAATAAGGACTGGATGAGGGAACTGCTCACTGTAAGAGGTGTGATAAAATAAGAATCTAAGCAAAGTGGTATAAACTCATTGCACCGAACTTACAAACACGCATATAAAATAAATAAATTCCCCTCATTATGTTAAGATAAAACAAATTTGATAAGGTAGCTAATTAAAGTCATAATAATTATGTAAAACCTATCATTTTAAATGTCAGGCTTCCAAAAAAGCTTTTTATTCAGATACTCTCAACAAACTCTGGAACGTTTCTGATACCAAAGTGATAAAGGTAAGCCTGGATTTCTTCCACGAGTGACAAACAGAAGCAAAAGGTGAAGATTATGAGGCTATGATGAAAGCGATGAGATATTATTGCTTTGTTGTTTTCTTAAAAGAAATATTTAAAACAAAACAATGATAAAGCATTAGATGTGTGAGTCTGAGGTTCTTTTAAATATGATGGATATCAAAAGTTCTATCTTAAAACTCCTTTTTGCAAAGAAATACTTTATGCATAATAACGCTTACTCATTCAGCTTTGATTCATTTTATTAGGTTACTACTCAGTTGATTTTAATAAAATTCAAATGTCTTTTCACATTTATGCTACTTTCTCTCAGCGCCTCATTCAGGACCCACTTACACACCGTTACCCGTTTATGGTCACTTTCATTTTCCGGTTCCTGTGATCTAACCCTGCGTCCTTGCTGTGTTTGCAGCATTGCAGGGGAATGCATGAATCACACCCTGAAGACCAAAACGGAGGGAAATAAAGCAAAATCTATTTTCATTGATTCACATTAGATATCTTAAAACCCTGATTTTTGTCCACAAACTTGAGTTTTCTTCCTTTTGTTTTATACCTGATTTGCAGTTTGAAAATACTGACTTTCTAGTAAGTTACTTAATCTTAATTTCCTCTGTTATTCTTTCCAACTGAAGAGAAGACATTTCTCAGGTCAGATGTGTTTTAGTCCCCCGTTTGGCCTTACCCACATGATAGGAACGCAAGTTACCAGAAATCAAGGTAAGCAGTGGCTGCGATATTTTCTACTTTCCTCACCCAGAAACCTCTCAGGAACCAATTTATAAAATTATTCTGAAAATAAGTGCTCTCTTTAGCACAAAGCCTAGTTTGAAGGGGCAAACATCCCAAACCATATTTAGCAAGGAAACAGCATAAGGTCCCGGGGAGCAACCTTCAGCACACATCCCATGAGTTCATGAAGTAACTGATCCTTGGCAGCCGCAGTAAACACTTTTTAAAGAATAATTCCAGTTTTTCCCCAAGTAGCTTTCACTCCTTTAGGGAAACGTTTTCTTTAGGCAGACAGCCTAAAGATGATAGATCTTTTGTGGCCTTTTCTATAGTTTCTTTGTGATATTTTCATGATGTGTATGTTATATATATATATATATATATATATATATATACACACACACATATATATACACACACATACATATATATAACGTATATATACACATATATATATGTAATGAGATACATAACAAGATATTATAACAAGATATTACCATATACAGGCAAAGCCAATATCATTATTACGTACACTTGGCTTGGATGTCAAATTAATATCCTATTAGCAAATTATTACACAGCCACTGAATTTCAAAAAGACTAGCTTCCTTCTAGCACAATGAATTATTTTGTTAATAACAACTTATTACAATCAGTTTCTCCTGAATCCAACTAGTTAATGTGCACTACAGTTTCCTACACAAATAAAAGAGTTGATTTCTAAACGGAAGAGAAAAAGGCACACGTGTTGTACATCTCCAGCATCTTCACACACACACAAAAACTGAAAGCAATACAAATATGCAACAGACCATTTTTTCAATAAATTTTATTTAAAATAAATATTTTATTTAATTATACTGGCAGCCATCTCCTGAATCTTTGCAGAATTAGTCAATACTATTCCTGTGTTAGATGCCTAGAATCAAAACTAAGAGCACAACTTCAAGGAAATATATCTTGGTACGAGAGATACTCGTAAGGACATAGGATTGACATTTTCTCAAGTGCAAGAGGCTTTCTCGAGTGTGGTTATGTTTACATCCTTAGGTCCTAAAATGTCAGGAGAACCTCTGGGAAAACAAGCAGGGCAAGCCTAAAAGGGTGAAGCCCATTCCTAAAGGGGGCAGAGTTCCTTCCTGTCCTCTGACTCCGACATAGGCAAGTTGACCCCTTGCAAAGGCAAAATACCCAACGAAGCAGTGCCTAGAAATCAGGAAGGGGTCAGCTTTAGGGGTTACAATATCTACAGCAGGGCCACACCTTTCAACTCTGCACGAACAACTTAAAATGAGCTGTTACAGGTGATCAGCTACCAACTGTCAGCACTAAGGTAGGGCCAGGAGGTGGCCAGGCATTTGCAGCAATGTGCTCCTCGGAAAGTCTGGCCCTAGCGTAAGCAACCTTCTCGGCTTGCCTGGGACTGAGGGGTTTCCCAGGACATGAGACATTTTCTACTGAAACCGGGAAACTCCCAGGCCAAGCAGGACCAGGCAGTAGACCGGCCTAACGGGCACAGTTGCAACTGCAGCATGAGATTTAGCCAAAATAAAGGTCAAGCAAACACAAAATCAATCTCATGAGCAGAAAAAAACCCACTGGACTTCAGCTTTAAGGATCCACGCTATTCACACAATTCTCAGTAGTGAAGCACAGAGGAATAATCACACAGCAACTAAGGCTGCTTTTTCTCCAAAATAAATTGCATGCATTAAAGATTAGAAAACTGACCAATGACATACTCAGAGAAGAATATAGTGACCCTATTTTTTTGATAGCAAAAATAATCTGTGTACAGGTATAGATATATAAGTATAGCTATATAATATGTGTTGTGTACAGGTATAGATATGTAAGCATAGCTGTATAATATGTGTTGTGTACAGGTATAGATATGTAAGTATAGATATATGTGCTGTGTACAGGTATAGATATATAAGTATAGATATATAATACGTATTGTTTAAATGTGTATTTGCTACTGTTTTACTTGGTAAATCACTTGGACTAATATAATTGTCTAGTAATTGGGGTTTTTTCTTTACTTTATGTTAGTATAACTGACCTTTAACTTGCAGATTGCACAAGCAAAAAGAAACAGGAGCAAAATTCACTCTGATAGCAATTCTTGGATCTGAAACCCTGAAACCTGGACACTACATCACACATGAAATCCACCCATTCTGCAAACACAGAAAAGGCATGTGAGGATTATCCACAGGTGGCCTGTGTTGGCCGTCTATGTCAGTCCTGGTCTCCTCACACCACAGCGGGCCCATCTCAACATCAAGCATAAAACCGGCTGCAATTCGCACGCACATGGCTCACATCCTCCAGGAGAAAGTGGTCTATGTGAAGGAAGGACCAAAGACACAGAGGGAGGAAACAGTCCCTTGAACTAGAGAATCCAAGAATTACATGGTCCTTTTCCGCACAGTCACAAAGAGGGGGTTCTGGTGCCCCCTCCGATTTTTTTTCAGGCCTCCAGCAAGGGCAGTTTGTACTGATACACAAAAATGTCAGCTCTGCCCCTCAACCATCACCCGATGCCCCCTGGGCCAGACGGTGATGACCTGTACCGGCTTCCCCTCCTCCTGTCATAGCCATGTTCACATGAGAGCTCACAGCAAAAAGCACAAAACCCTCCAACACGATGTGAAGGATGAAGTGTGTTGGGTGAGCATTAAAAAAGAAAAAAGCAGTGTTAGTAGGTAACCAAAGAGCCCTAAGAGTATGGCCTGGCTCATCCCCTGGCCAGCGTGAGAAAGACATGCAGGGTAATGATCAAGGGTGTCATCTTAAGAGCCAGATCAACCGGGTTCTAACTCACCGCAGAGCACCCTGAATAAGTTACCTAAACTCCCTGAGCATGCTGTAGTATCTGTAATCCCTGGATTATGTATAGGGCAGCAGTGGAGATTACACGAGATGATATATTTCATAAGCGCCCAGTCACTCTGAGCTTGTAATAACTGACTCTTAGCTACCCTTGCGCTAACTTTCAAGGTCTCAACCAACAGTAAGGCAGAATTCTAATAATTTCTAAAGTGAAGAATCTGTTCCAAAGAAGCTGAGAATACATTTTAACCTTTCCCTACTCGTATCCCTTTGCTCGCCTCCATTAATTGTATTATTTTCCTACCAATTCCTACCCTCCATCTAATAAAAAAATCGACAGGCCATTCAATACTCTGGGTCATGTTACTTTTTTATATACCAAGGACGAATCTCTGTGCTTACAGAATAAAGACACCAAGTAAAGCAGGGTTTTTTTGTTTTCTTTCATGTCTCCACTCCTGCCACCACCCATCCCAGCAGTGCCTAAACGTGGGGAGGTGATGAAGGGCAGTAGAAATGGAAGAGCGGATGCGTCTCGTCAGTGTCCAAATGAAATACCTTGTGACATGTCGAAGCTAGAGCAGCCGCCTACTAGCTTTGTGCTTACTGATGCCACAGAGCATCCCTGAGGGTCTGTAACCAGGTAGCTGTGGAAAACCTGACTGTTCCCTAGGCTAGCAGCAGCCCAGGACCTGGCGAAATGCTGAGCAGAGCTACTTAAGGCCAAAGAAAGAGAGCAAATGTCCAAGTAAAGGAATGGATAAGGTGTGAAGCAGGGTGGCCAAAGGCAAAGGATGAGGAAGGAAGGACGCTCCCTCACATGGTGGCGAGTTTCATGGAAGAGCCCAGACCTCTCAGACTCCATTTTTGGTTCCAGAGCAGATGCTATATCAGGACAAGAAGGGCAGAGAAAGGTACAACTACTCACACTTTGATTCTTACCTCCAATTCTTATTCCATATATCGTCCTGAAACAATTTGAGAAAAAAAAAATTTGAAGACCCTGATCAAATGTAACTGTCGTGATGAAAACTACACGGTGAAGCAAACTACATATTTTAAAGATATCATTCATAACATTTAGAGAACTAAAAAATTTAAAAACTGGAACTGACGTTCAGGAAAGTATCACATACCAAATTTAAGCTTAAAAATGACTACGCTTCTTACAGTATGACTTGCCTATAACGCTCACAATATAAAATTTGGAAAGTCAAAACTGACTCTTTCTGGAACTGAAAAGGCCTTTTACCTCTCAGATCAGGATCTCTAACAGGTTGCATAAGATCTAAATTGTCAGTAAAGGATTATAAGAGACTGATACAGAAGACAAAATCCCTGATACCAAGAGGTTTCTCCCCTCATTTTCTATCATACCTAAGGCTTCTAACACATAGATAATTGTCCAAAACTGTTTCCTTTCTTCCTGTGATGGTTCATTTTACATGTTAACTTGGCTAGGCCATGGTACCCAAGTGTTTGGTCAAACCAGACTCAATGTTGCTATGGAAGTCTTTTTTTAGATGTGATTAAGTCAGGCCCCTATGAGTAAAGCAGATCACCCTCCATAACGTGGTAGGCCTCACTCAATCAGTCGAAGGCCTTAAGAGCAAAGACTGAGGTTTCTCCCAAGAAGGAATTCTCCTCAAGACTGCAACACAGAAACCCAACCTGAATTTCCAGCCTGCTGCCCTGAAGAATTCAGACTCAAGACTGCAACACCAACTCTTACCTGAACTTCCAGCCTGCCATACAGATTTCAGAGTTGCAGCCTCCATAATTATGGGAGCCAGCTCCTTAAAATCAATCAATAAATCAATCTCTTTCTCTCCACACTCACACACACACACAAACACACACACACACAACTGGTTCTTTTTTGTTTGCTTGTTTGTTGCAGGCACCACTTATGTGATTTGGTGGGTGGATACTTTTGTTTGTTTTGGTTTGGTTTTTTGTTTTAGACTATTCAGAAGAATAAGAGCCTCTAAGATTGCTCATAGTTTTAAGTGGAATTTTCTATCACAAGTGAGAGGTCATGAATAGCGTTCGTTTTAGGTCAGCTGCAACTGGTTCTAATTGGGATTGGTTCTGTTTTCCTGGAAAACCATGACTAATACACTTTCTCTTCACCCTAAAATACCTAATAAAAGCCTTATGGTAAAACACGCACACACACACACACACACACACACACACACACACACAGTGGAGCTATCAGAAAACACCTTCAGTTGAAAAGTTCATGTGAGAAAGAAACCCAGTAAACGGAAGAAATTTGGGGAATTCCCTGGCGGTCCAGTGGTTAGGACTCTGCACTTTCACTGCTGAACAAGACGCAGGGCACGGCGGAAAAAAAAAAAAAAAATTTCTTTACAATCAACTTAGATGCCAAGGGACTCTATCACGTCCTATGCCTTTTAACCTATGGAACAAGAACTGCAGGGAGACCAAGAGGGAGAGAAGAAAGCAGGGAAATGGGAAGAGGGAGAGAAAAGAAACCAGAGCAACCTAAACACCCTCAAAAAGGAGCTGCCAGAAATGTCACCGAGGGAAGCACGTTTGAAACAGAAACTTTTTTAATGGTACAAACGTATTAATATATTTTAAAGTTACTTGAAGGAAAAAGGAATGGTAGCTTGGGAAGACAAATTCTCCAGATTTCAATGACTGCAATTTACTAATAAGGTTTCCTCTCAATCTTTTACTTGAAAGTGGTTTATTCTTGCTTTATACATAATCTTAAACCTTGCTTATGTGGATTATAAACCAGTGCCACGGTACATCAGCGTAACAAACACAAACAGCTGTAAATGATAAACATCTTAAACCATCAGAATGTAAGAGACTAGTGTGAAGTGACAGTGTTCAAGCATAAAAAAATTAAAAGAACAGTGCCACTCTGGGATCAGCCTGCCTGGGTTTTGAAACTCTCTGTGCTCACAGGCCAAGTTACCTAATCCCTCTGACATTTATTTTCCATATATTCAATGAGGATATCACCACTACCTCACAGGGACGGACTGAGGTGCAAATAAAACAACCCAGGCAAAACGCTAAGCACACTGCCTGACACAGAGTAAGGATGCACTGATTTCTGTTATTTCTGTTATTTCTATCAAGAAAAGGCTCAGTGATATCAGTTTGCTCTGATCTGGAAGTCAGAATAGCACGCAGAACTTTTAAGCAAAATTTAAAACATTTCCATCCAAAACGGTAAGTTTTTCAAGTGTGGTGCTTCAAGGGGTGGTGAAATTCACTAATTCACAAAGCTGGTCTAAACCTCCAGAATGATTGATAACCAGGATTTCACTATTGCATGTTTCCCTCACAGTAAAAACACTGTAATGCTCTGAATAATCCAAGTGCTGGATTGAAAAAAAAAAAAAATCTAGATAGTGAAAAGACCCCTTACTTAACTGAGGGCAGCGGACGTATGTGTTTAAAAAGCCCAGACTTTCATCAGTTATCAGAATCCCTGATACCCAGATTTTCGCGGCGCTGGTTGTTTTTTTAATACAGAGATGAATGACTTGACACTGTTTCAGTATTTCTGATGTGCAAGTGGGCAGATAGTGTGGGAGGATGTGATGACTAAGCGTTGAAAAAAAACTTCTGAAGGGTTCCTAAGAGTTGGAGAAGTTAGGCTGTGCAGTGAGTGTGTGAGCAGGTAAGACAGAGCTGTAGGCTAATAGCAGCGAACTCCAAGGCAGGGCACCAAGTCTACCGGACGTCCAGCAAGCAGTTACGGAATGGATCCTACATTCTCCTTAGACGCCTCCAGAAAGGAGAATCCCAGAAGGCTGTGCGCCACAGTGAGGTGTGATGCCAGCAGCATACAGTTAAGGTCCCACAGAAAACCGTTTGCCCTGACCTGGAGTCTTTAAATGTCATAATACTGAATTCAGAAAGCCAGAAAACAAGTCACTTGAATGACACTTTCAAATCCAAACTTTGTATTTTCTTAATTAGATATAGTTTATAAACTTTCCAAATAAAGCATGAATAATTTTTTTTATTGACGTATAGTGGATTTACACTGTTGTGTTAATTTCAGGTGTACAGCAAAGTGATTCAGTTATATTTATATATCTGTTTTTTCAGATTCTTTTCCCTTACACGTTATTACAAAATATTGAGTATAGTTCCCTGTGCTATACAGTAGGTTTTCGTTGGTTATTTTTTTATATATAGTAGTGTGTATACGTTAATATTAAATACTACTTTCAAGTTGCCTAGTTTGAGTTACGAGATTTTTTTTAATTAATGCTCACTGGAGAATTTTAACCAGCTCAGGATTAGCAACTGCTTTCAATTTAAAAACGAACAAGAATAAACTGTTATCATATTAAACCATTTTTACTGTACTGATTTCATTTTGGTTCCAATTAAACACCATTGTCAATATAAAGAACTCATCCACAATTAGGAAAAATCAAATGTGAAACCCTCATCAAACAACACTTCAAGTTCCTTGAAATCTTCTTAACTTCAGTACAAAACCAGAGAATCCAAGCAGGGCTATTTCGACACTGATTTAAATGTATGTAAGGACTGTAGTTATGTGGAAAATGGACTGTGATTATTCCATGAAATTTAATGTGTAGTGACACAGACTCCTCTCTCTCTCTCTCTTTTACCCTCCCTCCCTCCCACTCTCTCTTAAATAAACTATTAAGGGAGGCATGTTTGAATGGAATTGAAACTTCTCCAGGTAGACGTTTGTGGCCCTTCATGTGTCTGCATGAACATTTAGCAAAAGCTTCCCTCCACTTGTACGGCCCAGGAAGCAGGGCTGAGTGTGGAAGCAGAGAAGTAGGATCAATGGGGTCAAGCTCTCCATGACAGACATCAGGATACGGGGAATTTTCCTTCACCGTTAAATGTCACAAAGTCAACTAGGTCTCTTGAAATATTAGTATTATTTGGGGTTTTTTTTAACAGCTATCTTGAGATATAATTCACATAACATACAATTAACCCATTTAAAGTGTTCAATTCAATGGTTTTGGTACATAACATTTTTTAAATTGTGGTAAAAAAATATGCGAACATATTCTTTATCCATTCATCTGTCACTGGGCACTTAGGTAGCTTCCATGTCTTAAATAAAGGATAAAGAAGACATGGTATATATACACAACGGAATACTACTCAGCCATAAAAAAATGAAATAATGCCATTTGCAGCAACATGAATGGACCTAGAGATTATCATACTAAGTGAAGTAAGTCAGACAGAGAAAGACAATTATCATATGAGACGTGGAAAACAAACTTATGGTTACCAGAGGGGATGACGGGGGGACGGGGTGGGGAAGATAAATTAGGATATACACACACGACTATTAAATATACATACTGCTATTAAATATGCAGCATAAAATTTGCCACTTTAACCTTCTTTAAGAGTACAATTCAATGGCAGTAATGACATTCACAATGTTACACAACCATCATCATTATCTAGTTCCAAAAATTGTTAACACCCCAAACAGAAACTCTGTAACCATTAAGCGATAAATCGCCGTTCTCTGCTCCCCCCAGCCCCTGGTAACCTCCATTTCACTTTCTGTCTTGATAAGTTTGCCTATGCTAGATAGTTCATATAAGTGGAACCACACAACGTTTATCCTTTTGTATCTGACATAATGTCTTCAAGATTTATCCATGTTGCAAAAAAAGATAAAAAGTAAAATAAATAGTTATCGATGTTGCAGCATGTGTCAGGCTTTCCTTTCTTCTGAAGACTGAATAACATTCCATTGTATGTATATACCACATTTTGTTTATCCATTCATCTATCGATGGACATTTGGGATGTTTCCATCCTTTGGCTGTTGTGAATAGTGCTGCGACGAACATTATCATTCGAGTATTTGTTTGCGTCCCTGAGTACGGTTCCTTTGGACACACACCTAAGAGCGGACTTGCTGGGTCATACGGTAATTCTGTGCTTAGCTTTCCGAGGCGCCACCACACTGCTCCCTCGTGGCTGCCCCGTCTTACATTCCCATCAGCACACATGCTCACCAACAATAACTTTCCATTTTTAAATTACACCTATTGTACAATATTAGGAGTGAAATGGTATTTCATTGCACTTTTTTAACATCTCTATTGGCGCATAATCGCTTTACAGTGTTGTGTTAGTTGCTGCTGTATAACAAAGTGAATCAGCCATATGCATATGTATATCCCCATATCCCCTCCGTCTTGCGTCTCCCTCCCACCCTCCTTATCCCACCCTTATTTGCATTTTCCTAATGGCTAATGATGCTCAACATCTTTTCATATGCTTACTGGCCATCTGTATATCTTCTTTGGAGAAATATCTACTCAAGTCCTTTGGCCAACTTTTTTTTTTACTTTTATTTATTTTTGGCTGTGTTGGGTCTTCGTTGCTGCGTGCGGGCTTTCTCTAGTTGTGGCGAGCGGGGGCTACTCTTTGTTGCAGTACACGGGCTTCTCAGGGCGGTGGCTTCTCTTGTTGCGGAGCACAAGCCCTAGCACGCGGGCTTCAGTAGTTGTGGCACGTGGGCTCAGTAGTTGTGGCTCGTGGGCTCAGTAGTTGTGGCACACGGGCTTAGTTCCTCCGCAGCATGTGGGATCCTCCCCATCAGGGATGGAACCCGTGTCCCCTGCATCGGCAGGTGGACTCCCAACCACTGCGCCACCAGGGAAGTCCCTTGACCATCTTTTAGCTGAGTTATCTTTTATCCTTCAGTTGTAGAAGTTCTTTATGTATTCTGGCTATTAAACCTTTATCGAACACATGATTTCAAAATATTTTCTCTCACTCCATCAACTGTCTTTTCACTTTCTTGACAGTGTCCCCTAATACCCCAAAGTTCTGAATTTTGAGGAAGTCCAATTTATCTATTTTTTATTACGTTGCTTGTACTTTTTTTTTTTTTTTTTGCGGTACACGGGCCTCTCATTGTTGTGGCCTCTCCCGTTGCGGAGCACAGGCTCCGGACGCGCAGGCCCAGCGGCCATGGCTCACGGGCCTAGCCACTCCGTGGCATGTGGCATCTTCCCGGACCGGGGCACGAACCCGTGTCCCCTGCATCGGCAGGCGGACTCTCAACCACTGCGCCACCAGGGAAGCCCCGTTGCTTGTACTTTTGGTGTCATATCTAGAATCCATTTCCCATATAGATTGTTCTTGAAGGAAGTTTTTCCTTTTCATTCTTTGTCCTATTTCTTACTCTGCATTACACACTAGAACATTTGGATTCTGACCACCACAATTAACACTGGTAGGACACATTTCAGAGCATATTTGGAAATGAAGAATATTTCTACTGTAAATTATTAGAGAAATGTACACTTGACAACCTTGATGTTTTACATACAGATGGGGAAAAGCTGAAGCAATCTCACAGAAAGTATGATGCTGACAGCCTAGAAAAAGACCTAAGTCTGAGACTCTGTACACACATTAAGTTTTCTGAGTAGAAAGTGTGAAGGATGAAGGAAATCTTGGAGAGACAGAACCCAAGGGACCGCTCCTCCAGAATCAGTTGGGTGGAGTTCTCACTGATCCAAGCCTAAAGCTCTGTCTAGCTCTCCTGCAAACTGCCCCAGTGCAATGAATTTTGTTTTAACAATAAAATAAACATAAGTGTCAAAATAACTGGAATTACTGTTTTCCTGTGCAGTATGTATGAGGCCACCTAACTATTCTCTTTTGATCGAATAAAGGAGGGTTTAATTTCAATTTAACCATCTGACATGTCATAAATGTACACGTCATCCTCAGCGTCCACCTGGGAGCAGGGCTGGGGAAAAAAAAGTCGATCCCCTTAGGACTGTTTGAATGGGACAATTTGGACAAAAGTAAACTGTCATCAATAATTTCCTTCCAAAAATGAATGCTGCGTTATCTGTATCACTACAGATTTATTAATTACAGTATGCCATTAATTATGTGTCTTAAATACCTTTCTCCATGTTTTTTATTACAAGATTAAATTTACTGTTACAAAACCATGGATAAACAAAACATTATACGTAGAAATAAGAACTGTTAGTAATTACCAAGAGTAAAGAGGGGAGAAAGGAACACCATCCCCCAAACCAGTAGCCTATGGAGGTTGTAAATGTCTTACAAATGTCATTCAGAAATTATATCTTACATAAAACCTAAGTTTAACAAAAATATCCTCATACCCTTAGACTATAAACAGCCACCACCAAAAGACAGTACCTAATACTCAAGGGGATAGTGACACAACTAAAGATTTTTAAAAATAAAAAAGGATATTAAGAGGCTGAGATTACAGAGGCCTGGGGGTGAATGCCATCCGTCGCTAAGCAGGAAGCCACAGAAGCTATGCTGCTTTAGAATCAAACGAAATGGAATTCCAGTTTGAGTTTAAAGCTCATAAGAAAGCTCAGATAGGAGACTGATGGCAAAATGTCAGATAACAGCTACACAGAAGGCCCTTGAGGACAGAGAACAGTGGGCTCCCTCTCTCCCCTGAGAAATTTCTTACACTGTAATTTGAACGAACTTCTAATACTTCAGAGAACCATCATGAAATGCACTGTTTTGATGAGACTCCTAAAGAAAACTGAACTCTGCTCTGATTCTTATCAGCTCCAAGAAGCTGTGAGATAAGGGTTCATCACAATCGCCGTATCTTGTGATTTCAAATTAAGAACAAAAAAAGATGGACTTCCTATGACTCGGGTCCCAGTATCCCAGTAAATCTCAGGGCGGCGGGGGGGGGGTAATTTCTGCCCAGATTCTACAACCCTTGGGGATGAAGTGGTGTGGGGAAGGCTGTTCTTGCATAAGGCAGACACACCAGAGCCTAACAGGCTGGCTGCATGCAATAACTTCAGTCCCAAATATGGGAATGAGGGTTCCTTCAGGCACATAAACTCCAACTAGAAAGAGACCTGGAGGGCTTACGGGACACCAGCTCCAGGACATCTTGACTGACACGCTTCTATAACATCTGTTTTGCTCTTTAGTGTTACACACCCAGGAATTACTCAGATTTGCCAAGACGGGCTCCCAGCTGGAGCTTGAAGGCACAGGGCTTCCTTCCTTCCGAGATCCGGGGGCTGCGTGATTAAAACATCACCATCACCTTGTGTGTCTTTCAGTCAATCAATGCGGAAGAGATTATTTCACAGTTTCTGTAAAGAGGGTACCATGCTCACTTCAGAGAATAAAGGAAGTCATTGTACAGAAAAACACAGCTTTTTATCTCGGTCTGATGTACACTGAAGTCAATGCCCGTGGTTTATGCACTTGTGAGACGTAGGGTTACTTCTCTACATCCAAACAAAACACCAGGGAGAAAGTAATCATAAGGCCCATAATTATGAATAATAAGGCACCCTCCATTAAGTTAATGCCCATGAAATCTAGCTCAGAAGCTGCCTCTCCATGCTAAGGGCACCGCACGCTCACAGGAGCACACGCTTCAGGAACATGGGGGCCCGGTTTCCTTTGTGCAGAAGGGGATCAGAGTGATGTGTAAGAAAATTAAAGCTGTGGGGCTCCTCGTGGCAGGGGAAGGAGAGAGCCCACGAGAGCACGTACTGATGTCAGTGAGCATTGCAACCAAAGGGCTGAGTGCAAAGGATTCTCCTCAATATCTTCAGGTGGGATGTCCTTTGTAAACATATTATAAAATCTTTACTGACAGGTTAGCTTTTTCTCTATAGTTACAGAATGGCCGGCTGGAAAAAACACTGAAAAACTCCCCTTGGAAAAGAGAAAGGATGGAATCATTAAGAAAAGAAAACAACAAGTAAACATTTAAAAACCCTGCGTTCGGGCTTCCCTGGTGGTGCAGTGGCTGAGAGTCCGCCTGCCGATGCAGGGGACACGGGTTCTTGCCCCGGTCCGGGAAGACCCCACATGCCGCAGAGCAGCTGGGCCCGTGAGCCATGGCTGCTGAGCCTGCGCGTCCGGAGCCTGTGCTCCGCAACGGAGAGGTCACAGCAGTGAGAGGCCCGCGTACCGCAAAAACAAACAAACAAACAAACAAACAAAAAACCTGCGTTCACTTCTCCAAAGGAAACAGGGACCGGTAGTTTGGAGGAGTATTGAGGAACAGGAATAGTACAGATCATTTTTATTTCTAAAACTTACTCTTTTCACCCAACATATATGTTATGGAAGCGGTGTCTAAAAACTGAATCCTTAAAAATTAAATTCAAATGTACACGGACTTGAAGCGCCCGTTATTTAAGGAAACAATTTTTTTTCTCTAAAAAATAATACTGAGTGGTTTTCAAAGTAAAGAGTGCATCAGCCGGTGCTGGGCCCCCTGCTCTGTCTGAGCTTCCGATGCAGGTGTGGGGTAGGGCCCACGCACTTTGAGAACCCTACGGGGTCAGCCTGGACAATCTGGATGTGTTTGGCTTGGGGTGTGGATGTGTTTGCAGCTCCCCAGGCAAAGTTCATCTGTGTTTGTGGAGTGTCACGACTTGTCACATTGTAGTTGTTGGTTTTCCTGAGAGAGAACACAGCATGGTTGGTGGAATGAGCTTGGCTTTTCCAGGAAAGGGACCTACAGCTGAACCTGAATCCTGCCACTCACGGTATTAGCTGTGTGACCTTAAAACTGCTGGTTCCTCTTATGTAAAACAAAGATAACACACCCTACCATCTTAAGACTGTACTAAATAATGAATAAATGAAGATTATCTACCTCGCCTTGTTCCAGGGTGTGCGTTGAAAGTATACGTCAAGAGTGGTGAAAAAACAAGATAACATCCAGTAAGCGAAAATAGGGAAATAAAATAGCACAAATGTGGATAAGACAAAACACATCCCACAGACAGCGACACACACTACAGATAAGCCACAAATTTGCCTGCAAACTTTCAGCAGTCAAGGTGAAAACGCAAATTGCTCATTTACACAACTCGGCATCCACAGAATAAAAGCAGACCACTTGTTCTGGAAAAACAGAACAATATTCCCGGTACTAAAAGAATGAACACGTCCCCCAGCTGCTGGTCTTTCGCAGCAAACTTTCTGTAGACACAACCTCAGTATAACGTCCCCCCTACAGAGCCGTGTTCACACTGACGGGTCCGGTGGGACACGGCCCAGGGTCCACGCACAGCACAGGCCTCCGGCCTGTCCTGACTCCAGCTTTTATGTGGCAATCACTGACCTACTGCATTTCCCGAGAAGTGGCTGGACTACAGCTCCTCCAGGTTGTGTCCGTGAAACGAAGACTCATGCACCTCATTAAGGGCTGAGAGGCGAGAGGGGATATTTTTACTAAAATTGAGCAGCCACGCCGCACTCCTCACAGAGGCCACCTCACAGTTACCGGGAAGCAGCCGTGGGCCCCACCCCCAGTTGGTGGCAGTATCAGAGGGACAAACAGGCAAGGAAGACCCCAGAAGAAACGAGTGTTGTGGGCACGTGCTGAGACAGGGAACGCGTTTCTAAAAGGCGTCAGAATAGGGAATATCCACAAAGGACCTTACTTGTTATTATCATTTGTGAGGAGTAGGGGTTATTATTCATCAGGTTACAAGGCTGAACGTAGGCACCAGTTTAGTCCTGGCATAAGCATACCATCACAGATCGGCACCAGGTCAAACGGTGCATGCGTGTGTGTGTGTTCGTTGTCTTTGGGGAGCCGGGGAGTTCAATAATATACAGCTTCTTTCTGAGTGTACCATCACAGTCAGTCCATTAAATCAGTTAGTGGGTAAAGAAACTTGCAAAACGTCTTAGGTCTGTATTTATAGACAATTAACTTAGGAAACCACTGTCCATGGCAAGTATCATACCAGATTCAGAATTATGCCATACAATAAAACAAGTGGATGCTTTAGTTAGAGTACATTTGTATCTATTTTAACTTACTTTAAAAGGGATTTGTGACAAGTCTGAACATTTTCCTACGTATGCATTTTGTAAAATTTTTTCAGAGATTTGGAAATACTTCTCAGAGCGAACAGTTTCAATTACGTTCAAATAAATGCATAGGTCTGTTCACATAAAAAATGTTAAAGACCATAGTCTTTGCTGAGATATATAATTTGAGGCATTCAACAAAGAAGATAACTTTTAATAACCATCTGAGGAGTAATTAGGAACAAAAAATAAAGAGACAGGAATATCATATTTTGATAAGAACCAAAGATTCTACTTTCTTAACAGAAAACTATTAAATGCTATATAATTACAGTAACCTGCCTGGCTGCAGGGTTTCAAACAGTAACATTCGCAATAACTGCCAATATCACAAGCTAAGGCTTATCATTATTGTTAAGTGTCTCGATGTAACGCAAGCTGTTCCCATGCCCTCTAGGAAGTCCCTTAGTGTTTGTCCTTTATTTTTTCTACAAATTTCAAATGCATAATTCTATCTATAGGTAGACATTTACATTCATGCGGTAAATAAAAAATCTCTTGTTCACCTGGGGCATGTGATGCATATTATCAAAAGAACCCCGTATTTCTATCCGTGGGTTAGAATCCTGGGAAATAAATCCCATGTGCTTGCTCCCATACATTTTGTCGTATTAACAAACATACAAGCCAGTTCATTGGCTCCATACAAAGAAAATTTTGACACGGTACACAGACACACACACACGCCTCAAAACAAAGTTCTAACAATTATTTTGAGGGGCAAAATTGAGGATGAAAATATGGGAATATAATTTGATACGTTACACTTATGTATCTATAATCTTTCCATTGATACATAACTTTGAGGATTAAACATCCATCGTCGAACACTGAAAACAATTATACTCCAATAAAGAGGTTAAAAAAGAAAACTCCATCATCAAAAAGAAGCACCCTAATCTGACTACAATTTACAGCTTTTTGGTAAATCTTCACAGGAAGAATGCAGGCAAAAGCAGCCCTGACAGGAAACCTCACATTCCAGACGTACCGTGGGCTCAAGTGAATCCCAGGAACGGCAGCTGTCTGTTCCCGTCTACTTCCCACAGTAAATGCAACACTCACTATTCAAACAGAGAAATCTGCTACACAAGCAATTATTCTACAAAAACTGGATAGGCTGTTTATGCACCCACATGAAAATAGATGTGAAAAATTAATTGGAGATATCGAAATCAGCTTCCTTCTGATGCCACGCATTCGCTTGCTTTAATCAGGCATGATTCCATCTAGTGTACAAAAGCCCTGCTTCCCAAACCAGCCCCAGGCCCAGACACCCTTCGCCCCGGGAGGGGGAGGGCATGGCAATGTCAAAACCTCCACTCAGGCTGAATGACTGTCACCAAGCCACTTGACAACTCAAAACCAATTTTATGATCTGCAAAACAATAGCTTGCCTCTCTAGCAAGATGGCTATGAGGCAAGCTATTGTTTTGAGATAATTCACCTGAAAATCCTCAATAAAGGAAATAATAGCTGATATGTATTCAGTGCATTGCCCTGGACTCCAATTATTTAACACGTTCAATTTAAGAACAAAGTACTTCTTTGCATTCGATATTATAAATGAGATAAGTGGGGCAAAAAGAAGTTATACAACTAACTGCTCGCAGACAGTAGGTGACAGGTCAGGGCTGAGGCACTTCCCCACCTGAACCAAAGTGCAAGTACGAACGCCAAGGGCAGGAACACAGCTGACACAGAGAGAACCGGCAAAAGAGTGGCCCCCTGCTTCCCCCAGGCTTCCATTCCTCTGGCCACTGCCCACATCTTCCACCCACCCAGCCCCGCCCGGGCTTCGAGGTGTGTTTATGACCAGATAAACCTATCTCTGACATGCACTGACTGTACTTGACCATGAAATACTGGGTGCAATCTGTTCCGACCCCAAAACTAAGCTTTATGGTGGATGGTAGTGACGTACACACACAGGTTTTGGAAAATTACCCATATCTGCCATGAGAAAACAGATGCTCCATCCAGTCAATATTCAGTAAGTACCCTTTGGAGCACCTGCTATGTCACAGGATCACAAAGACAGAGGCTGCATTTTTAATGGCGTGTAAGAGGCTTTGCCCCAGGACTACAGACTTCTTATTTCTTCTTATCCAAACATGCGGAGAAGAAGAGCAAGGGCCAGTCACCCCCAGACCTGAGTGTGGACCAGGCACCCCCAGACGTGAGTGTGCAGCTCCCGGGCACAGGCGGGAGATCCTCCCAGATTCGCAGTAAAGCCTTTCGAGAGTTCTCACTGAATTCCCTGGGCAACGATATTTACAATAAAGGCAAGGTGCCAAAGCAGAAGGCAAACTCTGGCTTGAATCCCCTACAGCCAAAAAGTAATTTCTAAAAACGTGCCTTTTCTACCTCTTGAAGTAAGAAAATGCTTTTTAGCAATTATTCTCTATAATCCCACTTTCCCATAGGTCCTCATTTCCTCCATCCAGTACTTGCTGTTAGTAAATGCTGTCAATAACTTCCCTTCTAAAAATGGGTCAGGATTTCTTTATGCTGCGTGAAAAGGTCCAACTCAAAATGGATATCTAATCAGATTCTAAGATCATGCCTTTTGTGAAATGCCTCAGAGTAAAGCCTCTTACTTTTTGCCAAAAGAAAGGAAGGAAGGAAGGAAGGAAGGAAGGACGAAAGAAAGAAAAGAAAGAAAGGAAATTATTTTAACCTTTTCCATCTGGAAATATGCAGCACATCCACCCTTCCCTTTTATTTCCACTTTACAATTCAGAGTAAGCACAGTAGGAGTCAAAACTAAATGCAAAGAAATTTTAACAAAAAGGAAGGAAGGAAAGGAGGGAAGGAGGGAGGGTAGAAGGAAGGAAGGAAGGAAGGGCTCAGTGATTTTGATATCAAAGAAAATCTATCATTAAAAGAAAAATAATTTAATTTTCTTATACCAATTAGTGCACTGTTGAGCTGCATTCTGAAAGGATGCACATAATCCTATCCCTCTGCTCAGATCACCTCATCTGCACTGGCGTTTGGGATAGAACACTTACACTGTATATTCTATGCTGTTAACACAACTACACAGATAAATGCAAAGAGAGTAAGATTTTTAAAAAGCATATACTATAAAATCTTAAAACTTGATCATTTAAATATATACTAGTCATACTGGTAAAAGTGAAGTTCATCATCCCAAGGTTAAGTCACCCACACTGTACAAGGTATGCATTTAGTTGCCCACCTAGCAATCTAAAATAGAGCCTGTGAACAACAATGGCAAATTAACTACTGTACCGAGGGGGGGGCTGGTCTCTGAGGGCCTAGAGCACAAAACTGCCACTCAAACACTACATAACAGTGAGAACTATTAACTATATATTCTCTGTCCCCCAGGTTTTGTAACAATACCCTAAGGGTGCATCGCATTTGTGGTGAATTTTACAGTTTACAAAGCACTTTCATGTTCATTATTTCATCTTTATCCTGACCAAAAAGGGAGGAAGGAGACGGAGGGGCAGAGAGTAAGACCGCCAACGTTTTCCAGATTGGGGAAAACCCTCGGAAATGAAGTGGTTTGCCCAGCCATCCATAACCAGCAGGTGGAGGGACCAGTGTTTAAACTATTCCGTATTCAAACTCCGGCCATTTGATTCCAAGGCGTGCATTCTTTACATTACACTCTGATACCTATATTTTATTGGCTTGCTGCTATTATGACTTTTCATTCATTACCTTAGTTTGTACAACTGAAAGCTCAGAAACTGATTTTATTTCTTATAGGAAGTCATACCTATTATAATTCTCAACTGCGATTAATAACAGATAAACAATGAAGGGAGACAAAAATAACCTATGTAACATCAAACGGAGCAAAGTTCTTGAAATTGCATGCATGTCACTCTTTTCCACTAGGATACAAGACATGCAGACAACGTGAAATTTCTAGATGTTGAAAATGCTTTTAAACTGCTAAGACATTTCAAATCATAAAAGTTCTGATGGCTTTTATATACCATTTTCTTTTAAATCTTTTAAAAGTCACATGCCTTTCTGTTTCTGTATTATTTTATATGTAATATTAAGATTTTACACCTTTTTCAAATCACCAACCATAATACATCATTTACTCAGTAAACACATATTAAACAAGTACAACTATACTATTCTTGGTTTGTAAAGGTTTAAAAGTAAAAATTTCATGTTACTTATCAACAAATTGTACTGTGAAATTTAAACAAGCTTACTCACTTGATTCCAAAATGGCGAGAAAGGCGGTTAATTACTTTAGCACAAAGAAAATGTAAAGAACACAAAGACTAGTAAAAATTAAGGAGAACTTCCATGTAATAACCTATACATTACTATTAACTATTAGTAACTGCTGTGAGGCTCTCCCTCTTCCTCTCTTCCAAAAGTTCTTGTCACAAAGGACTGAAACTACACCAGATTCTCATCTGGATGTCAGATGTATAAAATAAAGTTTTGATAAACTATGCAATGTTGTTTCTGTAAGATACAAATTTAGAACAAACCTGGATTGTGTAAATAATGGTCTGTACATTTTTAAAAAAAATTACTTATTAAAAATAGTTTATAAGTTTGGCAGAGAACAACATAATTCACCCAATAAGTACAATAACTTTATCCTGATTGTTACTTTGCCCAGCAGGCTCTCGGGAAATACTGAAAATGCACACATAGTCAGCGTCACTCATCCAAGGTCACTACTCCAGTGACCATTCTCCACGCAGTCAGGAGCGACATCACCAAGCAGTGGGTGCACTCCATCCACGGGCAGGCCTGCAGTTCCCATATTTAGGGCTAGTAACCTGCACACAAATGGGGTGTCTGCTTTTCCTGACCAGAGGAGATGGAAAGCAAGCTGCCTAGGGACGGGAGGACAGGAGAGCCTCTATGGCTGATGCCCGTGGGTCCACAGAGAAAAAAAAGGGGAAGAAAAACCTTAAAAGTTGCAAGAAAGATAAATAAAAATGCACAGTTGTCTGAGATTATTAATTAAAGCAGCCTATAGACCCATAAACCTTAAGAGTTCTTTAAGGCACTCCTGTATTATAAAAGAACAGTAACTGATGCTCATAGGATAAAAGGGAAAATATTAGGTTAACAACATACATCTAATAAGGTAAGAAAGGCATCACACATTTTTGGAAGATTTCTATGTAAAATAAATTATGAAAAGTAGATGCTTTAAAAGTTACACATGAGTAATCTGAAAAAGGTTCCCCTCCCAGAAAGGCTGGATCACGGAGGCAGAGGCAGTCCATTTCAGGGTGATAACGCACAAGGAGGGCACCATGCAAAAGTACATCCAGGTACAGAAGCCAGCATGCACCAAGGCTCACTGTGTCTACAGCGCTGGGGCCCAGGTCTGCGCCTCTGAGCCTCTCTCTGCTTACAATTTGTCCTCTTGGGACTATTTTAAGAACCAAAAGAGCAAACTTCCAGTTATAAAATAAGTAAGTCACCGGGACAAAATGTACAGCGTAGGGAATATAGTCATGACGTGGTATGGTGACAGATGGTAACTAGACTTATTGAGTTGATCATTTCATAATGTATAAAAATATCGAATCACTGTATGCACCTGAAACTAACATAATACTGTAAGTCAATTATACTTCAAAAAAATAACAACAACAAAAAAAACCATGTGCGATCATGAATATAAAACGATTGAACAAACTGAAAACGCTTCCAGGTCTGTAAAGCGCTGTTACCCCTGGAACTCCCCAGGTCACTGGAGGCCTCCACAGGTGGCTGTGGCAGCACTGCTGGCCGCATCTGCCCTCCGGCCGACAACCCCCATTTTAAGGGCGTGGCCTCCCGTGAATTTGGTTTCCTCATCCATCAGGGAGGTGCTGTCACAAACGCACGTGTGATCCATCTGTTCACTCTGTGGGGACTGCAGCGTGTCGCTCTGACGGTGACGAGGCGGCCCCAAGACACCAGCTCCGGACACGTTGCACCTGGGCGACAAGCGCCCTCTCCCCAGGTCTCTGCACCCACTGCTCCTCCTGCAGGGTACCTGCACTCCCCTCCCTCCTCCTCAGAGCATCCACACCGGCTAATCAGCCTCTTCCTTCTCTCTGTCTCTTCCCCAGGGGGTCAAAGGCGCAGTCTAGCTCAGCCCCTGGGCACACGGGTCCAGTATGCTGGTGTAGGTCTGCCTGGACTGCTGGACCACGGGCCACGGGGCCGTGGACGCTGCCAGCTTTGCTCACCTCTGTATCGACAACATGCAGCCCTCAAAAGACACTCACTGGACTGAAGTGCATCGACGTGTAATTTCAAATAAACGTAGTGCACCACAGAGATATCCAGAGGGCGAGCTCTGCAAAGCAATCCCAAACAGTCCCCCTGGTCATGACACCAGGGGTAGGAGCTGGTTGACAGTAGGAAGACAATTCTGGCGTCCTCTCTGGTCTTGAAGACATCTGTCAGCCAAACCTCAAGCATAATCCCCACCTGTCATCTTTACCCTTTTGGCTTTCCCTCCACCTTTTAGGGCTTTCAGGTACTCTTAGGTGGGGGACACCACGGCCCAGGTAATTCACCCACGTGCAGCACGTCAGTTCAGGTCAAGGGCACCTTTCACATCTACTCACTCCTCTGCAGTGTATTTTACTTCCAGAAGAAAGTGTACCCTCTCACGCATTCTTAGGTTGACACATAAGAATTTTTATCACAGGTTTAAATAGATGTGAATGATACATGTTTCTTTTTTTTTTTTTTACAACAAATATGTCTTACATGTATTTCTATCAAAACCTTGGAGCTGAGGAATAGTTCATCCAGTCTATGGAGTCTGTCCACCACACAGCCATACTGGAAAGCCATGCCAAGAAATAACTAAGTCAGACCTAATTTCGGTCTGAAAGAATTATTTTATAATCTAGATACACATTCTAACATGCATCTCACTTCTGTGTTAGAATTCGAAGATGGAGGACGGATGGAGACACACAAGGAGCTCGGTAGTGATCTGTTAACGTTAGAAGCAGAGTCTCCACGTCCACAGGAGCTTTGCTCCCTTCACTTTCCCCAGACCCTCTCTCAGAGCAGAGCCTTCTCCCTCAGAGCTGAGCCTTCTCCCTCAGAGCAGAGCCTTCTCCCTCAGGGCAGAGCCTTCTCCGATGGTTCAGGACCCACGTCTACACCCCGGGGCAACAAGCCATGGTGAGACTCTGGATAGGAAAGTGGGAAGCCTTTCTTCTTTTGCCAGTGGGAGAAGCGCAATCGTGCAAGGGAAGCAAATTCATTTTTCAAGAGTCTATATGAACACTGAGGACACAGCAATTGATTTCTTTAAATCCTTTTCTTAAGTTCTTAAAACCTTTGCCCAAGTCCCCTCTTGGAAGTGGGTACACCAGTTTGAAGACAGCTGATGAAGAATTCCCACCATGTCATCTCCTCCTGTCATCTCCTCATGTCATCTCCTCCTGTCATCTCCCCTGAGCGAGGGCATTTCCAGCATCCCTACAGGCTGCCTTTACCCCTGGGCATCACACATGTGAAGACAGGCCCAGTGGTTTCCCCTCAGGCTTCTCCTTTCATGTAGCCATTACAGAATTCACTCATCACTATTACACATGCACTACTAACAGTTTATCGCATGTAATGTATATATATTATTATACAAATGTATTTAGCATGCATTCAGTATGTAAACCCTGGAAAAATTTCCCTAACATATCTAAATAATAAGTCAGGCTGCATATCCAAATCTTCCCTAGGATCCGTAATCAATACATTAAGAAAAAAAGAAAGACGGGCACGTATGTATGTGACAACAGGGGTTTCTTGACAAATTGGCCATTCTGAGTACTAGGTCATTGGCCTCTGTGTAAATTAATCTAGTTATCCCCAAAAAAGGATATATCAATATCATCTCTCCAAGCCAGTTCAACTGTACAAAACATTTAAAGCATTCTGCCAAAAGAGATTACGCATACCCCATATCCTCAAGCCCATGCTCTAGTAGGTCTGTGTAGCTAGTGGGAAGCAGCCGCATAGAATAGGGAGATAGCTCGGTGCTTTGTGACCACCTAGAGGGGTGGGATAGGGAGGGTGGGAGGGAGACGCAAGAGGGAGGGGATATGGGGATATATGTATACGTATATAGCTGATTCACTTTGTTATACAGCAGAAACTAACACACCATTGTAAAGCAATTATACGCCAATAAAGATGTAAAAAAAAAAGAAACTAGAGCTCTTCAAGTCCATGCTCTAGTAGGTCTGTGTCTTTATTCCCGTCTGGGGAGGGGAAAGGGTAAGCTGGACAAAGCGAGAGAGTGGCATGGACATATATGCACTACCAAACGTAAAATAGATAGCTAGTGGGAAGCAGCCGCGTGGCACAGGGAGATCAGCTCGGTGCTTTGTGACCACCTGGAGGGGTGGGACAGGGAGGGTGGGAGGGAGGGAGACGCAAGAGGGAAGAGATATGGGAACATATGTATATGTACACCTGATTCACTTTGTTATAAAGCAGAAACTAACACACCATTGTAAAGCAATTATACTCCGATAAAGATGTTAAAAAAAAAAAAAAAAAAAAAAAAACTAGAGCTCTTCGAAATCTTTCTTCAAGGGAAACGTAGTAATTAAGAGAACCACTGGAGCCAGAGGCGTGAGTGCAGCGAGATTTCACAGCAATGCAGCCACACCCTACTCTGGAAAACCTACAGGAGTGGCCAGCTGGGAGCCCCTCAACCTCCCACTGGCTTCAGCCAATCTCTGCACTCCACCCGAAGCCGCTACCAAACCAACCACAAACGGTTTCACAGACTCTTCCACTTGAGGACGATAGCCTTACATAAGGTAAGGAAGAAGAATAAAAGAGGCAAAATCAGCCAGCAACGGAAACCACTGGGTTTTCAGGTCAAATCCTGAACCCTGCGTCAGTCTTCTCAGGGAGAGGCCACACGGGCCCCCAGGACCAGCTCTGCGGCAGGTGGAGGCCCTGCAGCCCCAGCCGTGACGCTTCCTTACAGACCTTTCCGCTAAGTCACAGACTCTTTTAAGAATCAGGGGCAATATTTTAAGGCATTCTGAAAACTGCTCTGCATTTTCTTGTCTCTCTTAACGCAAAAGAACTAAGCTGACCCTCTCATACTTAACATAAAATCAAAATGAAAACATTACAAACCTAAACTTGTTACAATTCAAGAAAATTCCTAAGTGTTATGGCTTAGGTCTGCTCTTTCTTCTTTGGGGAAAAGTACTGAAGGGAAGCTAACATGTATTGAACACCCGTTTTACAGATAAGCAGAGCTTAGCTCAGAAGTTAAGCAGAGCTGAGATCTGAACCCAACTTTTTTTCCAAAGTACATGTTTCCAGTGCACCCTCCTGCTTCTCGGAACTCCTTCACTCATTCAATACACACTTAGTGAATGATTCCTACTGAAGGCTCCGCTGGTCATCTGAGATATAAAGACAGCAAACTTCAAGCTCACAGTGTCAAGGAGAGACAGATGAGCAATTTCGGCATCATGACAGAGTAATCACCCAGGTCTCCATACAAAGACCAGAATGATGGGGAAGGAGCCTTTGCCATGGCTGCACCGCTGAATGCCCGTCTGGAATTTCTTTTAATTTTTATGAACTATTCTCTGTGGTAAAGCAGAAGCCAATTCAGTATTTTTTTAAAATATACATGTCTACCACATAGTATTAAAGAATTCCAAAAGATCGTAACAGATAAAAGTGTTAATTCCTCAAATTATTTGTAAAGTTTTCAATGAAAATGAGATAACTCGTTGATAGTTTCGTTTCAGATAAATGTAAACCAGATGTAGAATGTTTTTTTAAAATAGTTCCAAGTGTAGCCTCAGAATTCACCCTTAAGGAGGTTCATGGGTACACTCTCACCCTTCTGCAAGTCAGAGCCTGTTAAATTACAGAAGAAAAATGTAACACATACATAGGACTAACTAAGACCATTCACGTAGTTAACTAAGAATATAGACCAAAACTCTACGGAAGTCTGAAGCGCATAAAGAGCCAGGTGCAAAGTAAACAGTATACGTACAAACCAAATCTAATCCATCCCGTCCTCTGGATACAGGCCCAGACGTGGGAGCTGCATCCTGGGCCGGCACGCGCCGCACGCGAGGCCTGTCCCTGCGTCCGAGGCTGCTACACTTTCCCACTCAACTGAAGCAGCAGGGCGGCCCCACAGAAACGTCCCTCTTCAGTCAGGCCAAGTGAGAGTGAACAGTTCAGGGACACGAGAAAATGGAGGTCAAAGATGTTGCAACTACAGAGGCTCCACGAACGGGGAAAATGATTGTATTAGCCGTTCAAGTAATAGATTCCCCTAAATGCAAAAATTCTAATGACAATCACTGTTTTTCAGTTCTTTCTCTTTCCAAAAATTCTTCCCTTTTATGTTCAACACACTTTCCTTTAACTCCTTGCCAAGAAACTGGAATTGCTCTAAGGCTCCAGCCATTTCCTGGTATCAGTGTTTCCAGAAGCTGTACTTCCTGTAACGACAAAGAAACACCTTTCCCAGCCAATCGGATGCTTTAGGCAGCCTTTTTCTTCATTTCCCTTTGCCACTTGACCATCTCCCTGGCCAAATGATGCCCTCGCAGGGCTGCCGTGCTTCCCTCCCAGCAAAGCCTGTCTCACAGGGTTCGCTCAGAGCCCAGGGACGTCAGGACAGCGAGTGTGCTCTGGCACTAACTCTGATCAAGGCGCTATTGCCAACAATGGACACACATCATCTCATTTCATCTTCGCTCCGACGTGGGCTTGCCTAACTCCACAAGCACCATGTTATGCTGTGTCCTCGGCATCTGCTTAACAAACAGCGACACAGACCCATTTCTCAACACCCCAGACTCTCTGCTTTTCCTTACTGAGAAGTCGCCAGTCCCAACGCGCTAGGAAATACTGACCAGGGCCAGCAGTGTATCAACAAAGAAAGAAAAAATGAACAAGAGTATGGACTGTTTGTATCTCTCTCCACACACACCCCCTCCCCAGGGCAGATCTCTGTCTCATAATGACATCTGCAAAAAGACTGTGTCGTCCCACACCCTGGTACCTTGCTGTAATAGCAATATGGGGTACTTCTCACCAGACCATAACCCAGATACAAGAAGCCATAATAATCTGGAATCTTGAAAATCTGGCCAGGATACATTAAAAAAAAAAATGTGCCAACACAGAACAAAAAGAGTCCAAAAATCACTTAGGAAAAAAAATGACAAATTTCCTAACGATGGCCCATTTGACAAAAAGAACAGAACAGTTACAAGACACATAGGTGCCAAAACTCTACAGCTATGGTAGGATCTTAGGAGAAATTCAATTAAACTAGAGCATTAACGTTAATAAATAACCTTTAGGTCTTCTCTGGTGGCACAGTGGTTGAGAGTCCGCCTGCCGATGCAGGGGACACGGGTTCGTGCCCCGGTCCGGGAAGATCCCACGTGCCGCGGAGCGGCTGGGCCCGTGAGCCATGGCCGCTGAGCCTGCGCATCTGGAGCCTGTGCTCCGCAACGGGAGGGGCCACAACAGTGAGAGGCGTACCGCAAAGAAAAAAAAAAGAATAACCTTTAACATAGAGGCATTCCCAGCGACCTGAAAATCCTCTGAAAGTATCTGCAGTGCTCAGCAAAGGACTAGGATTCCACCCCCTCCACACACACACACACACACACACACACACACACACACACCCACACACACACACACATACACACACATATACACACACACACACACATACACATACACACACACACACATACACATACACACACACACACACACACACAGACACACACACACACACACACACACACACACACACCCCTGATCCACATGCCTCACTCCAGGAGAAAAAGAGCAATAATCAGCAGGGCTTTCCCTGAAAACCTGGCTACTATGGGAAAACCGTGCCTTCAAGAAAGAGGCTTAAGTCTGAGCACGCTGACAATGTCTGCATCCCCAAGGCTAGGGGGTGTAGCATGGATTAACTGTGTCAAGACCCCGGAAGCATGAATATATGGGTCAGAGAACTTGGTTAGGGTAGTGGAAGGCTGACATTTAAGGTTAGAAAAGGGTTTGCACAAAATCCAGTAACTAGGAAGGAAGTAGCAGCTAAAATAAAACCAATGGGTGGACTACAGGAGGAAATAATACTAAGCGATAAGACAAAGAAAAATGTCAACATTATACGCAGAACACAGGAAAATCAGCAGCGTTGATAACTAAGGAGGTTAGAAAGAAACCCACTTAGATACTGAGAGAAACGGTGAATATTAACTTTAAACCCAAAATAAAATCAGAGAATAGATCAAACGTGAGGATCTAAAAAATGTTTCCACCACAAAGGCACAGCCAGAAGGAGGGCTCTACCCTTGCTGGTCAGCGAGGTCTCTGAGGTCAGGGGCAGGCTTCCACTGGGTCCCGCCAGACGGATCCCACAGCGGCTCAGCACATCCATGTCTGCTGAGGAATGAATGCATGAGTTCACACTGGCCCTGCTCAAGAGGAAAAGTCCAATCACTGTAACGAGAATAAATTATAATGAACTGCCGTGGCCCCTGTTGAGGGGTATTATTAAGTTGCAAGCCAACTCAAGGCTACATTTCCACTCACTTAAGAAGCGCTAAAATGTAAAGCCCACGTTTTCACAGGGAAGACGTTCGGTTTCTTGCCAAAATGTAGTGATTTCTACCAGATGAGGCTGGCTGGGCAGCTCTCCAACAGTGTAAACAATAGATCATATCTTAAATGTGAATCCACAGACTATCAGAGTCAGAAATTACATTAAAATAGAAGTGATTTTTTTTTCCATTTTCAAATCTGTGCATGACGTAGAAAAGGAGTTGGTAAGTATGAGAGGTATTGATGCATGTGACTTTTTTTTTAATATTCATGGTTTGACATTTTGAGATCTTGTGTAGGAGAAGTAAGTGGGAGGCTAGAGAAAGGCAGAAATCAAGTGAACAAACTTCAGGGGCTGAAAAATCAACTATGATCTCAATAGGAGGACAATAAAAAAAAAAAAGGATAACGTCAACCACAAAGTAGGACGACTACAATTAGTTAAACGGCATCGCAGTAAAATCGTACTTATTTTTAAATTTAATTTTTGAATGGGTAATAAATTGTTATTCAAAAATCAAAAAATATAAAAGGTATACACTGAAGTCTCCCTACAAATCCTGTTCCCAGCCCCCCAAGTTCCCACTCCCGCCATCTCCACCAGTCCTGCAGAGAAAGTGCTGTGGGCACTTCCCTGAGTTTCTGCCCCGTTTCTTTATGCAACACAGACACACACAGGTATACACTTTTACTGTCCTAACACAAAAGTGTGTGTGTACATGTGTGCATTGCTTTACACTTTGCTTTTTTCATGTAGCAATGTATCTGGAAGAGCTTTAGTACCTTTGTTTCACTGCTACAGATTTTATTTAGCCAGGCCCCTACAGGTAGGGCTTCAGGTGGTTTCTTCAAACGTTCTCTTCAACCAATGCTGCAATATGTTAATACCTTGTTAAACCATCTTGCCCAAGTGTGAGTCTATCTGAATGATAGCTTCCCAGAAGGAGAATTATTGATTCAATGGGTACATGCATCTTTAATACTGATCGATACTGCCAAGTTGCCCACTTCCGAGGCTGTACCAGTGGATGCTCCCACCAGGAATGCATGCCAGTACCTGCTTCCTCATAAAACTGCCAATAGTGTGTTATAAAATTTATTAATTTCTGCAAACCCGACAGGAGGAAACGGTACCTCAGTGTGATTTTAAATGGCATTTATCTTACCATGAATGAGGTTGAGCATCTTTTTGTTCATAGCCTTCGACGAATTTTTAATTGGGTTGTTCTTTTTCTTAAGCATTTCTAGGAGCTCTTCATATGTTAGGAAGGTTGGCCCTATGCTGTGATGTTGGATATTAGTTTTTTTCTAGAGCTGACGGTTAAGAACAGTTTGGTGCTGCTGGAGCCCTAACTGGCCTGTAGGAAGCAGGATAGAGACAGCACAGGAAGTCAGAGGGCGTCACCGCACGGGAGATGCACAGGAATATCTTGTGATTTTTGCTTATGGTATTTAGGGCCATCAAGGTGTTTTTGCTAATGTAGACTCACTTCTCCATCTTTTCTTTATTTACTTCCAGATTTTGAGTCACATTTAAAGGCTCTTCCTACTCCAAGGCTACAAAGGAATTTCCTCATTTTTCTTCCTTCTATGGTACAGTATTTTTTTTAATTATTTTTTTTACATCTTTATTGGAGTATAATTGCTTTACAATGGCGTGTTACTTTCTGCTTTATAACAAAGTGAATCAGTTATAAATATGTTCCCATATCTCTTCCCTCTTGCATCTCCCTCCCTCCCCCCCTCCCTATCCCACGCCTCTAGGTGGTCACAAAGCACCAAACTGATCTCCCTGTGCTATGCGGCTGCTTCCCACTAGCTATCTATTTTACACTTGGTAGTGTATATATGTCCATGCCACTCTCTCACTTCGTCCCAGCTTACCCTTCCCCCTCCCCGTATCCTCAAGTCCATTCTCTAGTAGGTCTGTGTCTTTATTCCCGTCTTACCCCTAGGTTCTTCATGACTTTTTTTTTTCTTAGATTCCATATATATGTGTTAGTATACGGTATTTGTTTTTCTCTTTTGGACTTACTTCACTCTGTATGACAGACTCTAGGCCCATCCACCTCATTACAAATAACTCAATTTCGTTTCTTTTTATGGCTGAGTAATATTCCATTGTATATATGTGCCACATCTTCTTTATCCGTTCATCTGTCAATGGACACTTAGGTTGCTTCCATGTCCTGGCTATTGTAAATAGTGCTGCAATGAACATTGTGGTACATGACTCTTTTTGCATTATGGTTTTCTCAGGGTATATGCCCTGTAGTGGGATTGCTGAGTCGTATGGTAGTTCTATTTTTAGTTTTTTAAGGAAACTCCATACCGTTCTCCATAGTGGCTGAACCAATTCACATTCCCACCAACAGTGCAAGAGTGTTCCCTTTTCTCCACACCCTCTCCAGCATTTATTGTTTCTAGATTTCTTGATGATGGCCATTCTGACTGGTGTGAGATGATATCTCATTGTAGTTTCGATTTGCATTTCTCTAATGATTAGTGATGTTGAGCATTCTTGCACGTGTTTGTTGGCAGTCTGTATATCTTCTTTGGAGAAATGTCTGTTTAGGTCTTCTGCCCATTTTTGGATTGGGTTGTTTTTTTGATATTGAGCTGCATGAGCTGCTTGTAAATTTTGGAGATTAATCCTTTGTCAGTTGCTTCATCTGCAAATATTTTCTCCCATTCTGAGGGTTGTCTTTTCGTCTTGTTTATGGTTTCCTTTGCTGTGCAAAAGCTTTGAAGTTTCATTAGGTCCCATTTGTTTATTTTTGTTTTTATTTCCATTACTCTAGGTGGTGGGTCAAAAAGGGTCTTGCTGTGATTTATGTCATAGAGTGTTCTGCCTATGTTCTCCTCTAAGAATTTGATAGTGTCTGGCCTTACATTTAGGTCTTTAACCCATTTTGGGTTTATTTTTGTGTATGGTGTTAGGGAGTGTCCTAATGTCATTCTTTTACCTGTAACTGTCCAGTTTTCCCAGCACCACTTATTGAAGAGGCTGTCTTTTCTCCACTGTATATTCTTGCTTCCTTTATCAAAGATAAGGTGACCGTATGTGCATGGGTTTATCTCTGGGCTTTCTATCCTGTTCCATTGATCTATATTTCTGTTCTTGTGCCAGCATCTATGGTATATCTTTAAATATATATTTAAATATACGATCCATATGGAATTTATCCTGGAGGTATAGTAAAAGGTATGCTCTAATTTTATTTTTTTTCCAGATGACTACCTAGTTGTCCCCAAATCATTTATTCAGTAGTGTATCTCTACTCCTCCTATATGAGATGACACTTTTGAAATATATTAAATTCCTTTATGAGTCTGGCTCTGTTCTAAGGCCTTTCTATTCTGTTGTACTGGTCTGTCTATTCACACACCAGTACCACATTGTTTTAATCACTGCAGTTTTATATAAAAAATAATTAGATGACATATTGAATCGTGAGACACAAAGAGTATTATCCTAAAAAGGCGTGATGACTGAGGACACAGGAATGTTTTCCAAAGTAAACTTCTGGTCCTGGGAGAAAAAGAAAATGTGAAAATGTATGTAATCCTAATAGCAAAGATAAATATATAATTACCAAATCTAGAAAACCATAGTAATCAAGCCCTTCTGGATATCATTTTAGATGTTGATTTTGGAAGCTGCTAAAACTCCAATACAGAAGCACACAGTTGCGTCACGCACAGAGAAGTACAACCTGAACACTGCATACTCATGGTGCTTTGCTCCGGCAGTCACCTGCTCTTCATGCAAAATTGCCCCTTACAGAGTACTTACCAACTTACAAGTTCAAATATGCTTGCATTCTTTTAAATAATTCATCACATCCAAACACATGGCATTGTTTCAGCACTTCACAAGCAACACTTTCTCTTTCCTAGTGTAGAAAACGTTTTCATCAAAGTAAAAAGCTCTTTATCACCGCCTCAGGAACTAAAGCTGAGGCATCCAAAATGCTCTACACACTTACGCCCCACTCCTCCTATCGTCTCCTGGTGCCGCCCCTGGAGCTCCCCATCCAGCAGCTCAGGCGGACAAACACGCTGTGCTCTCAGTAACCCAGAAGCCCTGGTCATTGGTGCCAAACAGTGTACTTGGATCACATGCAAAAGAAAAAAGAATCAAGTGGAATTTCAAGCTATGCTAGCAAAATGTATCAACCACATTACTTATTTTATTATTCCCTTCCTTCGCAAAAACTAACATTTTAAAAGGACCGCTTTGATCGTTTTCTCCCGTTTAAACACCTTCACTTGCTCATACATTAGACTTGCTGTGCTTTGCACTGTGCTAGGCACTGAGGTTAAGAAAAAGAATAAAACATGCTGCCTGCCCCCAAGGAGCGCCCGCAAGCGTGGATGAGTACAAGCGCCGGGCATTAGGGAGACACGGACGGGGCCGGCGGGCAAGCTGGGGAGCGGGGCGGGACTCCAGGGGTCCCAGCAGCTGGCATCGGGGAGGAAGCCCTGTCGCAGGAGACGTCATGACCTGGGCCCGAAGCTCAGGATATCAAGCAAATGGCCCCGTGCACAGTGGGCCGTGGAGGCCATTAAAGAGTGTTCTTCACACCTACGCACTCCTCCATCCGCTGTCCGTGATGGCCTTTTATCTTGTCCGCATCCCTCCTTGAAGGCAAGGATGGGTCTGGACATATCCATTACTGGTGATTACGACAGCAAGTGGTACACAGCAGACCCGCGATAAACATCTGTGTGCTACACCATCTGATAACACTGTGCTCCTCGGCACCTCCCACCCCCTCCCCGGTGACACATTCGAATGACTTCCGGGGAGGACCCGACAAGTCCTTCCTTGCTCCATCCTACCAGCTTTACCTTCGCTTCTCTTCTGCGTGAAGCCCTCACCACCATCAAATCATCCCACTTCCTGTTTCCTGGATTCGGGCTGTAAGTTCCTACCCTCCTGCCTCTGTCCAGGGCCTTGCTCAGCTCCACATACCAAACACTCTCTCTCCCTCAAGACACCTCTCAGATTTCATCCCACTGGGCCCTTTTCACCAAGATGTGTACTGAGAGCTTACAAGTGTTCAGCGTACTCTACGTGTGCCAGCCCCCTCTCACGCAAGCCTCTCTACACACCACTGATGGATAAGTCTTCCTCAACTGTTCCTTCAATCAGATCAGTTCCCTTCTAAAAAGTTCTCAATCGGGCTTCCCTGGTGGCACAGTGGTTGAAAGCCCGCCTGCTGATGCAGGGGACACGGGTTCGCGCCCCGGTCCAGGAAGATCCCACATGCCGCGGAGCGGCTGGGCCCGTGAGCCACGGCCGCTGAGCCTGCGCGTCCGGAGCCTGTGCTCCGCAACGGGAGAGGCCACAACAGTGAGAGGCCGGAGTACTGCAAAGAAAAAAAAAGTTCTCACTCATTCCCATCCCCCAGCTAACCATCCAGTCACTAGCCCATCCTCTCCAGCCTGGACAGGACCCTCGGTCGTGCTCTCGACTCCTGCGTGGCCCCGGGCAGCTCGTCCCCCTCGGGGCTGGCCCTCCCACTCCACTCACTCCCAGATGCCCGCAAGGTTGTCCAGTCAGGGAAGTGGGAAGAGAGTATGCTGTGAAGGTGCCGTTAATTCTCCCCGTTCCCTCTCTCCACCCAAACCCTTCTCAGCACCCGCACCCGCTCTCCCCACCGTTCTCTCTGAGGACAAGGTCCCCTTGCTGTGCCAAGCCTTCTCGTGCCCACTACATTCCATTCCTCCCAGCTTCTCTAAGGTTCTATTCTGTTCTCTTTTTTCCTACTCTTCAAACTCCTTTTCCTCAACAAATAAACACTCTCCAGCCAGTCCTACGTGGGGAAAAGCCAGCTCTTCTCTCCCTGTAGATACGGGGTGACGTCTCCCCTTTCCTCCTCTGAGGACTAAAGTGCCACACAGATGCGTCCCCGCCGGCTCCTCGGCCCCTGAAGATGGCTCTCCGCCTCCGTCACTCCACTCGGAAGCCCTGGACAGAGGTCACTGGTGGCACCCTGGCTGCCTCTGTCTCGAGGTTCTTCTTCCAAGTTGCACGGCACGTTCATCCTGGCCCGTTTCACCTCCGTGCTCTTGCACTCCTTCTCAGGGCTTCCACGGCTCCTCCTCTTCTGCCAGCTCTGACTCCTGCCCTTCTCTCACTCCCCCTGTTTACTTCAGGTTCCCATTCAGAACCATGGCTCCAACGCCCACCTGGAGAGTCACGAAGCTCATCAGCTCCCTCTGCAGGGTTCCCTCCTGTCACTCATCAGACTTGGGGAGCACCTACACCGCACCACACGACTGCTTCTTAGCCGACTCCATCGAAGCCCTCCCGGTCACGTAGAGCATCTGCAGACTCTCAGTGGGGGACACAGCCCCAGGGTTTTAGACACCATGACTACAGTCTTTATTCTCTGGCCTTGGTCCATCAACCCTCTGATTTCCAGACTGACTTACCCAACTGCCTTCTTACCATCTCCACTAAACCGTGCAGCAGGCATCTCAGACTTACCACAGCCGAGCGGGACGCCTGGCCCCTGGCGGCCCCCTTGCCAGCTCCCCACGCTGGGCACAGTTCCACCTTGCGGCCTGTGCTCCAGCTAAAGCCCTGGGCCCTATTCTTGGTCCTTGCTCCCCCTTATTCCAAGCAGCTGACCCGCCCGCTCGTCTGACACGTTCTAACACCTCCCGAAGGTACGGGGTTCGATGGATTCCACTTCCGTCACCATCACCCTAGTCCAAGCCACCAGTGTCTCTTGTCCTGGCTACCGTGGTGGCCTTCGGGGCCTCCGTTTCCACCTCAGACCCTAGATTCACTCACCACGCTGCAGCCAGACTGAACTTCTGAGATCACAAATCACACATCAGCCACCTGCTCAGAACCTTCCAGGACCCGCCCCTTGCACGGGGAGTAAAGTGCACATTTTACAAAGCGCTAACCCGGCCCGAGTGCCTCGTGGTCCTCGTTCCACAGGTACGGTGTTCCCCTGGGTCAGAGCCCCAGCATCAAGGCCCTCGCTCGCTGCCTTGGGTCTCCCTCGGCCTGGGGCGCTTCTTCTCTAACACCTGCAGTTTAACCTCCTCTACCCAGAGAGACCCTCACGACTGCTCAAACCTGCCCACTCTCACGGCACTTGATCTTCCTGATGGCTGACACTCGGGTTGTACGCCTGATCGCTCAGCGTCTCCACCATGGCACGTAGGCACCGACGACGCTCGGCCCGGGTAGGGGCTCAGCGCCGACCCCTCTTTTCTCAGGACCCAGCCACCGCATGCAGCCCAAGCTCCCCGTCAGGAACCGAGCGGCCCTCCGCCCTCACCTCACCCGGCCACCCGCCGTCCTCCCTGCCTCGGGCCGCCTTCCGCGTGCTGGCGGGCTGGCGCAGGCCCACCTCTTCTCACCTGGGGGTGTCCGCCACAGGCCCGAGCCCTCTGTCTCCACCGCCCACGAGCCCAGCTCCCCCACGGAAGGTGGGCTTCCTGCCTTCCTACCTTACCTCTTCTGTAGAGTCCTTCAAAGGGTAACTGTGAGGCCCTCGGCGTGAGTCCAGAAGAATCCTCTCAGCCTCGCCAGCCTCCCTCCCCAGGCCTCGCCCCACCTGCCTCCTGAGAGCAGCCTCCGATGTGCCTCCCCTGGCCAGAAAGGCTTTCCCCAGAACCCGGCTCCCCCCAGCCCTGGCTGGAAGCACCCTCCACCGCAAGACCCAGCGCATCTCCTCTGGAACCTTTCTGGGGCCCTCGGAGGAGACGGGGCTCAGCTCCGGGTCCTGGAGCGTCTGCACCGCCTCCGTCGGGATCCTGCTTGTCAGCTGGCCTGTCTCTGTGCTCGGCTGTGCGCCCTTACCGGACTGGCTCTTTCTCACCCACGGTGGAATTCTGGCTCCTCAGGACAAGGGCCAAGACCAAGGACGCTTTCGATGAGTGGCTTCAACTTCTGAGCTCCTTGGAGGCAGACACCACGCTGTCATTCATTTCCGCTCATCTTTGAATTTTCAACACAAATATCTGAGCTCCCTCCATATATGTGTCCGCCACCTTTACAGGCTCAGGGATGTAACCAAGGAAGACAAGCCACTGCCCTCAGGCTGGCACCGAGCTTGCCTTCTGCACAGGGAAGACAGGCAGATAAACAAGTGGGCCAGTAAATGAGTACGAGAACACCAGAAAGTGGTAAATGCTACAAATAAAAACAGAGTGCTAGGCGTCCTCTGCCTCCTTTGTAGGATTTGAGCGATTCTATCACTGTGGAGTTTTCCCTTAGACAGACGTGGATCAGCTGAAGGGACGTGATTTACATTTTAAAAGGAAATTAAAATGTTTTGAATTAAAAGTAAGAGTTCTCCTTTTAAGACAGAAATATTCCTTTCTCATGAAAATTATAGTTTCTTTCCTCCTGGGACCTCATGAGCTGCTTTTAAACAAACAAAAACTAACAGTGTATTAACTGGTAAAATGTTCACCGCACCAAGTTTAACCTGCTTTATCGTAAACGAACTCTCGTAATCGTCTAGCACGCTGCATTGTGTGTGTGTGTGTGTGTGTGTGTGTGTGTGTGTGTGATGAGGACTTTTAAGATCTACTCTCTTAGCCACTTGCAAATATGCAGTAGTCTTAGTAACTACAGTCACCATGCTACGTTACCATCACTTATTTATCTATCGCTCTGCATTCATTTTTCTTAAAGGGGTAGAAAAAGTTTTAGACGCAGAAATTACCTAAAGTTAATATATCAGGTTGACACTGTAGAAGGCACCATCTTCTACTGTTTCCACCATTGCTCATTTGAATTTTTAGGGATTATCTTTGTTCACGGAAGCTTTTTGAAATTAGAAGAGGGATTTCATGAAATTAAAATTAATGAATCTAAATAGTTCCACCCGCTTTAAACAGTTTGCCCTTTGGATTTAAGCCCTGATTACTCCAGCCAAAACACACGGAGGCACCTCCACTACGCCTGGTCATTTCCTGACCTGCACCCTGGCCTGGCAGGAAGAGTTCACAGTCTTCCTTTGCTGGTTGTCTTGGTAGGTATCCCATCTATATTCCAGGTCCTTTGAGGGACTAGTTCTTATTATCTGCATCTCCCTAAAATGATTTGCACTGAACAGGTCCTCAATAATTACCTGTTAGTTGGCTATTAATTGAGTTATACCCAGTTTGGTTGCTGTGTTGTTGGCCTTGCACCCCTCTGCGGTCCCAGTCTCAACGGGTCCATAAGAACAGGTTCAACGTGAAGTCCAGGTAGCTTCCATGCGGTGGACACGTTTGCTCTTAAAAGGGATCGTATTTATCTCGATTTGCTCAAGTGCTGGCCACACAGTATCTTAAGTCTCAAGAAACAGAGCAACAGTGGTCGGTGATGGACGCCGAGTATATTTAAGGTCTAGGATTCCTAGACACATACACATTTTCTGTTCGGAATATTTGAGAAATATACAAATTGTGTGAAGAAGTATTGATATTTCCCACCTGCGCTAACAAATCTCTCCTAGCTCGTTTTGCTTGCTGTCTCTGATCTCTCACTGACCAACACTTTTCTTTTCTACAGCACTCTGCATCATTCGGAGCAGCCAACTGGGGAAACACACAGTAGCAGAGCGGTGGGAGCATGCGTGAGAGGGACAGAAAGACAATGACCTTCCTTTAACTTCTGGAAGTCCTTAAGGCAGGGTTCCCAACTCGACTGGTAAAGTCCTTGCCCGCCAGCTATATTTCCTGCACTTCCCGCCACGGCACCAAGCGTACTCAAGGTAAGCTCTTTCCTCCGGAAGACTGAATGCAGCTCCTACTGGCCTATCGAAGCACAACTTCTTGGATTTCCTTTCCTGTGTGTATGTGCATGCGTACACACACACACACACACACACACACACACACACCGCTGCCAAGTGGACTTCTCAGTTCGCTCTGGGAGGATTTGGGCTCTCCCTGCAGGAGGCTTGCTTTCTATTCCAACCAGCAACAACTCTCAGAGCAGTAAAGTGCTCGAGCCCAGTGCCTGAGGACAAGCTCAGAGGTCAGCAAAGAAAGGTAGACGGCAGATGAGGTGAAGTCAGCAACACCCTGATAGGGATGTAGAGTGACCACTGACCCTTCTAGCACTGGGCATCAATGCTGCACCTGCTTCTAGGAGCTCTCTTCTCCTGGTGGGTGACGTCCTCTTAGACCGCAGCCTGGCTAGGGCAGCGCCTGGCAAGTGGCAGTAGCTCTTAGTAAGTGTTTGCTCCGTGCGTTACTGAGCGAACCAGTGAATCTGTGTGAGCCAAAATGGACAGGAATGGAACTAGGATATTATACTTTTAAAACACAATTTGCCCTTTGATGCTGATAAAAAGCAGGCATTCCTACAAACAACAGTTGGACCCAGCAGCCTTTACATGACAACTTGCTTGTTAGATCAAACTGAAAGGAAAAAAAGGGAATAAACATGCACCAATCACGACACATCTGTATACACTTGGGCGTTCTTCCATTCTTACAGAATTCCAAAGTTTTCTCAAAAAGACTCGTTTTTATTGACAAATATCAAAAAAGTCTGCCAAGCTTCAGGTACTTCAGTCATTCACACAAATGTGGCTTGTCACGCAGCAACAGACAGAAACAGAGTCCCCCAACGTGAAGGATAGAGGGTCAGAGCAGAAACTGGCAATGGTCCTTAAAGTCGCCATCTAGCCTTTTTCCGCTTTTGCAGTGAGGTGGATCTAATAATAGATTATCTATCTAATCTAATAATCTAATAATCTAATCTAATAATAGATTTTGCTTAAAAGAACCTTAGTATTTACTACCTTAGTAACATCCCAAAGAAGATTTTTATAACCTCTGGTTCCTATTCAAACCCCAAGCTACCTCTCTGTGACTTGGTTAGAGAAAAAGACAAACAAAAAAAACCCCAGCAACTCCTGAGTCTATATTCACTGGGCTTCTCCCTGTGGGAACTCCCCACAGGGGTGAGGGGGGTGGGAAATGGGGTCAGATGGCCCTCTTCTCTGGGTCCTCTGTCCCTCCAAAAGGAAAGCCTGCTAGGAATTCCCCTAGGACATCTCCATCCCACCTGAGCTGTTCATCTTTATTCTTCTCCCCAGTATCCCTCACAACCTGCCCCACCCTAGACAAACAGCAGTAACAACATACAAACAGAAACTTCATTTTAGGAAAACCCCTGCACAGCTTGTCTCCCTAGCACAGCCTTCTTACCAAAACGTTCGTAGGCAAGATGTGGCAGCCTCTGACCCGCACACCCTCACTCCTCCTACCCCACCAGCTGCCAACTGTAAAGAGTAGATGTTTATTTTTTACAGAAGGAAATCACTAGTTCAGGAGAGGCGGGGAAGACAGGAGCCCCAATTCCAGGCCCCAGACTAACCCAACACAAGTCAGAGCTGGTTGGGAGCTCCGTCCTCTCCCGCAACCTTCATTCAGTTCACGGCCACTAAGCTGTTTCAGCAAATAAAAATGTCCATTCCTAACACATCCAAGGGCAGCTGGCGAGGCCACTCCTGCCCAGTCTATGTCCTCCCTGGACAATATTCAGACAACATCTCTGAATTAATCAACACCCGCAGGTGGGGCCCAAGGGAGGCAGACCCCTGGGAGCTGCTGTGCAGGTCGGACTACGGGAGGCTACAGGATGGCGGAGTCAGCTGCGAGTCCAGGGCCCACGCCCCGATGTCCTATCGGGTCCACCGGCAGATATGAGCAGAGACAGCCGCCAGCGGCTCCACACAGCCAGCAAGCGAGAGGCCGCTGGACCACGCGGCCCCCTCGGACTGAACCTCGCCAGGGAGGCGGGATCTCGGGGCGGGGCTGGGCGGGGAGGGGGTGGGGGGTGCCGGGCAGCACAGTACACGCTCGCACGCCCAGGGGCTGCACCCCAAAGGCGCCCTGCGGGCGGTGAGCCCAGACAAGTTCCGGCCGCGAGGAGGGGTTAGACCCCGGGTACCCAGGAGGCGCGGGCCGGCCGGGACTGGGGAGTGAGCGGCAGATGGGAGACGGAAGCCGCAACAGCAACCCTGGAAGAGTCTGCCTGGAGAAGGCGCCGCGGAAACGCGGTTCCCCGGCGAGAAGCAGACAAAGGCTCGGGTGCGCACGCGGTGGACGGTGGCGCCGGAGCCCCGCGCCTAGGGCCTCGAGGGACCGCGCCCGCCCCGGCTGGCGCCGGAGTCGCCCGGTGTTCCGCGGGCGCGACCTCCCTCCCCGCCCCGCCCCAGGTCTCCGGTCCTCACCTCGCTCGCCCTCCATCCAAGACAACGGCGACCCCCTTCTCTGTGCACCCGGCGCCTCTTCCCTTAACATCTCCCGCCTCCTGCCTTCTAGCAAATATCTGCCTTGACGATTCTGCTCAGTCTTGTCCCCCTCCCCCGTGACACGCCTTCTGCCACCCCTGCTCCAGCGCGCTCTCAGCCCCGATCCCGGGGCTGGGGAGGCGGAGTGGCCGTGATCCCGGGGTGGGGGCTGGGGGGGCCGGGAGTCCGAACCGGCGGCACCTTTCTCCTCCACCCTCACGCCCCATTGTCCTTCCTCTTACCAACCCGACCACCAGCTAACCCCCAGGGTCTAGAGAAAAGTGGACTCTCGGCGGAGGCGCACCCACTTCCACGCGGCTAGTCCACGCTCTAGAACAGGGTCACTGCGGGGACCGGGGGTAGAGCGGCCAGGCGCCGACACCCAGCCCGGGGAACCGCGAGTGCCTTCACGTTTGGGAGCGCGGGGTCCCGGAGCGCTGGCCTGCCCTCCCCTAGCCTGGGGACGCAGCGGGCGGGACCCCAAGCGGAAAGAAGCGCCTCGACTCCAGCCTAGTGGCCGCAGGCTAAAGAGAGGAGCCTGGCGTCAGTGGCCACAGAGTTGAGAGTATAAAGACGTGCAGGGCAAGCGTGGCCAGAAACAGCACCGGGACCCCGAGGCGGGCAGCAGGTCCTGTTGTAAACGCTCGGCTCCCGCCGCTCTCCCGGTCACCCTTCCCCCGCACGCACGCGGAGCCTGGGAAACCCCGGTGTCCCGCCGCTGGCCAAGCCCCCCGCCCCTCCAGAGAAGCCCGCGGGCCGCCAAACTCTCCGGGCACACGCACCCTGCCGGCCGCCCACCGCGGGGAAGGTGGAGCCAGGCACTTACTGGGGCTCAGGAAACACTCCGTCAGCCTTCGGAAGCAGCTCGCATTATTAGAAGGTCCATCTTCCATGTCGGAACCGAAAAGCAGCGGGGACGCGGCGGCGAGGGCGGCGCCGGCGCCTCGCGGCCACCGCGGAGTTCGGCCGCCGCCGCCGAGGCTGGGACCGGGGCCGGGGCCGGGGCAGCCCCCGCCGGCGCCCGGGAAGCCGTGGGAGCCCGCGCGGAGGACCGCCGGGCCGAGCGGGAGCCGGGGCGGCGGCGGCGGCCGGGGCCCGGCGCGAGCTGGCAGCAGCAAGCCCTGGAGCGCAGGGGAGAGGAAGAGCCGCCGCCGCCCGCCGCCGCGGTGACTGCTGCCGGGGGGGACGCTCAAGGGAGCTGCCTCTTGTCCTCCTCCTCCGCCGCCGCCAGCATCGCCGCCGCCGCCGCGCCCTCCCTTCCTGGGAGACGCACGGGGAAGTGAAAGGCAGATGAGGAGGGGAGAACAGAAGGAGGGGGCGGAGGGGGCGGCGGCCAGAAGTAAAAGGAAGATGGAGTGGAGGAGCGGACAGGGGAGGAGAAGGCTGGCGCGGAGGGAGCGCGGGCTGCGACCCAGCCGCCGCGCGCAGGCAGGGCGCCGGGGCCCCCCGCGGGGCTGGCGCGGCCTGCGGAAGAGGGGGTAGGGCGCGGGGACACGGCGCGCTCGGCCCGGCCGCGACCAGGCTACTCGGGGGCCGGGCCCTGGACCGCCGCGCTCCCCCCGCCGGCTGCGCTGCCCCCGGGATCCGGGCGGAGTTTGCCGGGGCCGGGCTCGTCCCCGGCCGCGGGCAGGGGGGCCTGGGGGCGGGGAACGAGCGGCTCCACGGGGCCGACCATGGCCCTCCTCCTCGGGCCGCCGGTGAGGGCCGGCCGCGGGCAGGAGGGGCGCGCGGCGGGCCGGGACTCGGCGGGCTCCGCCCCCTCAGAACCAGCCCTCCGAGGCCACTCGGCCCGACAGTCAATCTAGCCCTTCTCTCCCTCTCGGCCCGGTCTTCACGTCGTGTTCCGCGCTGGGTGTGGGAGGACCTGGGGCGTGCTCCGGGCCGGGGCGAGGGGCTGCCGAGCAAGCGTGGCGTGGTGTGTGCGCGCTCCGCTGGCGGAGCCTCCGCGACTGCTCGAAAGCAGCGGAGAGAAGCGCCGCAGTGTCGCTGCCCGTGGAGGCGGCAGCGGCTGCAGAAGACGCCCACTGGCGGAGCTGGCGCTCCCCACGCCGCCACCGCCCGCGCCCACGTAGCGCGCCCCGCAGCTTCTCGGCCTCAACGCGCCAGGCCCCGCACCCCGGTGGCTCTCTGCTAACAGTGCGCCCCAGGCCCGGGAGGGAAGACCGAGAAACGCTGCGTCTCTGCGAGGCGTTCTCAAATCCTAGTGTTCCGCATTCGGTACCCGCCGCCCTGCAGCCGCTCCAGCTGTGCACTGCTGGGCGAGCCACGTCGGCCTGTTCCGTGCCCGAGCCCGGGAGCCCTACTGATGGCGGGCCAGCAGCTCCAACTGAGCTGTGCTCAGAGCTCCCAGGAGAGTGCAAACTCAGACATTTGGTTGGAGTTCCCTTCAAGGCATACTGTTTCCAATAAGCTAAGGTTTAGAAACCTGGTACGTCCCCAGTACTCCCTTTCCAATACTCACTTTATAGCGAACTTTGTGTGCACAACCCAGTTTGCCCCGGCCACGTTAGAGAATGGAAAGGGCAAACTATGGCTGCCCTTGGTTAAAAACTAGGAGACCATCACTCCAAAGCCTTCAGGACCGCGTCCTCACCTTTGGCTTTCTTGGACAACGGCCCGTCTCTCCTTCCCCAGCCCCAGTCCACACGGTTGCTACTGAAGAGAACTGTGCCGCCCAATGGAAGCTCAGAACCAGGAGCGGCCGCCAGAAGTTAGGAAAGTTGGAGCGCTGCGCGCACGGATGCGCTGGTGTCGGTGTCCGGCAGGCGCACGCAGCGGGGCCACCGCAGCGCTCCGGGTCTGAGCCGGGGCGGCGGGCCTGCTGACCCACGGTAGGACGGGCTGTCCAGACTCCCTGGACTAGGTCACCTTCCCAGGACTGCAGCACGCGCTCCGATGCCCAGCTTCCGCGAAGGTCAAGGCGGTCACCTAAGCGCTAGGCGTGCGCGGCGGTGCAGCCGCTCCGGTGACGCAGGGCCCGGGGCCCCCAGTGTGCGCTTGGCCTGGGTGGGGGGGGGGTGTCTTTTCTCGCCCTCAACTTTTTCTTCCCTCCGTCCAGTTGTCCGGTGTTTTTATTTTGAAACGTACTCCACATTCTTCCCTGGTCTGCTTTTCCCCACTCCCATCCAGACACCCACAGTGGAAAAGGGCATACTGGTATTTGCACCAAACTGGGCCGGTGGGGCGCCTGGGAGGCTGTGCGGCTCCCCCCCCTCTCCAAAGTACCCGGGCGTTTCCGCGACTGCGGGGCGGACTCGGACCGTCGCTTGTTAACGCGCGCCGGCCCTGGCACTCACTGGATCGGAATTCGTAACTCTGCGGAAGCAGCAAAAGATTCTGGTGGTTCTTACCTTACTGAGGGGGGATTTTGCCCGTGGCATTTGCAATGTTTTTCCGGCGAAGAAGAAACGACAACGACCGAGCTGTGCTGCCTGGTCTGCTGCTGCAGCCTCCAGGCTGACGTTTCTGGGCCGCGCAGCTCTGACACCTGTTACTTTCCTGAGAATTGGCAATTCGCGCGGGCTGAGCACTCGGCCCCGCGGGGAGGGTGTCCTGGGCTGCCCGCAGGTTTGGGGAGGACGTGTTTCTCCTTGGAGTGTTTACTGTTCGTTCTTTTACAGGCAAAATGTTTCTACTTGTCGTTTAAGTTTCTTTAGTTGCCTTTCTGGAGTCATTAAAGTGACTTTCCTATTACAAGAAAATTTGCCTTTAACTTGAATTAAACTGTAGGAGCGCAGGGTGCAGGGCGCGGGATGGAAAACATCAAATATTTGTTCTCCGGGTCTTTGTTAAACCAGGACGCAAACTTTAGAATTTTCAGTAACCCTTTTCTGGAATCAACCTCTTTCTATTTTTCTTCCTTCTTTCTCCAAATGATTGCTGGAAGGCACACATTTCCTGGACAAATTAAAAACGACAAAGCCTGACAACGGAAAAGAAACACGATGAGGAGTTTACTGATTATCGGTTACATCTATCTGTTAAGTGTTCTCCCTACTTAATGCTGGAGTCCACTTCTGTTAATATAAGTCTAACAGGCGCCCAGCCACAGTTCCTTTCTTCATGAAATATTGTGTAGTCAAGATGTAAATTACAAACACATAGACATAAAGGCGCTGTCACTCACCCCTGTGTTCAGGTGTTGCCAACACCTGTAGAATGTGTTTCTTGGGGATTCTTTTCCTTCGCTTTGAGCTTCCTTAGTGATATGTCAGGAGAAGAAGACTGTCACTAAACATTTGTTACTCCAAGCTTTTTAGGAATAAACATGCTGGCTCACAGTTAAGTGCACTCTGCATTCTGACAGCCCCCATAAAATTAGCAATTTAGCTATATGTCAAAATGTTATCAGATTACAACACAGCTGAAGCACAACTGAAATTATTAGCTGTAACTCCAGCAAAAGAAGAGCAATGGCAGAAGGTCACACCACAACTGTGCACCCTCTGTGAAATGAACAATCTTCCTTATTCTCAGCTGAAGAAACGCCAGCCCGCACTGCGAAGAATAAAAACTACAAGAATATTAAGAGGGCGGCTAACACCAGGAAAGGTGCCAAAATTATGATGATCATTACTAGTAGTTCAGCATTTTAAAAGAATGTAAAGCATCTGTCTCTGCCCTTTAGCAAGGAAAATGATCAAGGAAGAAATTGATACCGGTAATGAAACCTTATATTAGTGACCTATGCAACTATAAGTATATTTAAATTCTCGAAGTATTCTTCCATTACTTTAATTCTATATTAAATTTAGTATTTTATGCATAATAATTCATATATAGAGGAAACAATGTCTGCCCGATTATTATCTAATTTGAAAGATATGTTCTTAAAAACATTTTACAATATGGGTCGAGGAAGAGAATAAGAAATGTTAAAATGTCGGTTTTCTCATAAAATTATAAAATTTCTTTATGATAATTGAACCATGAACCCCTTTTAATAGCCTAAGAGTTAGGTTTACAATAAATATAATTAATATTTTATGAACTCTTTGGTCAACATGTGGGCCTGCGTCTTAACTGATTTTAGTTTACAACTTTTAACATTAGTGCTTATGGCTGTACATTTTACAGTGCTAACTGATTTTTGAATAATCTGTTTTCACTTTTAAAATGCTAGTAACCTTTATAAAGATATAAGACAAAGACTGATTAAACGTTAAACTCCTCTATTTGTATAGATAAGGTCTATAAAAAGACACATTCTTTTTACTTTGATTTTAATTTTTGTGACTTATTTAAAATACACAGCTATCAGAGCAAAATAATTCACAGGCAAATGTTTTTTGCTCCCAAGCTCAATAGAAACATGTGTCAGACTTTTCCATTTAATTGCTAGTCAATTATCAACATATATCATATCACACAAACTCTCTGCATTCTAACAAGATAACTTATTCCTTGTCTGGCATGTTAAAAGTGGAGTTCAGCTGCCAGGGACTAATCCATGCCCTCCCCAGTCCACCAGATCCCTCACTACTAGTTCTACGTTTTTCTTTCTCAAAGCCTCCTTTAATTCTTCTCATCCGCAATCCATCATAGCTTTGCTGTCCAGACTCCTAGAACTAATGCATTTTATCTGCATATATGAATGTGTTGCACTAAACCTCTTAAGAAATTTAATGCACGTATAATCTGCACTGACAATTTTATTTTAAACAGCCTGATATTGGAAGTCACGCTTCTCTTGCCACTCAACCTTTCATAAAGGCCAGCACACAAGAGGCACTCAATGTTCGCTCCCCTACCTGTCACCTGCATGCCAACTGATTACAAATTTCTATTAGCATCGTTGTTAACAAATCTTGACTAAAGTGACAGATCCATTCTTACAGTACTGTTGTAGTCAGGCCTATTTTTTAAAAAGGGCATTATAATTTTAGTAAGAAGACTATTATTATAAAGTCAATACACTGAATGGGACTGCCTTGAAAATAGACCAGAGTTGATGAAAACAACTTCTTCAGCCCTAATATTCCTAAATCTGCAGTTCTGATTGAATTATTTTTATGAATTCAAACAAATTAACTAGAAAACTACAATTTTAGTACTGCTTTATGTTATTAAACAACTAACACTATATTATCTTTCATTTAAAAAACGCCAAAATAGTGTTTAATTTTCAATGAGGGAATGTTTTTGATAACAGGCCAATTGTTAAAACATTAATATTCCAAATAAATCTCCTTAGGTATCCATACCTTCTGAAAAGGGGGATAAGTGTGTCTCTTGATGAATAACAAGATCAAGTAGACATTTTCATTAATCAAGAGCAAAACACTTAATTACCTCATGAAAATAAGCTCCGCTTAATGGCTGTGAATATCTAGACCCTAGGAGGCTGCAGTAAAAAGGCCTGCTTAAGTTATATAATCAATACAAAGTTCCTGTGATAACCCTGTGAGCATTTACTTTCTTATATAGCACTACCGTGTTATGACACAGAACTAAATTTTGAAAATGTTGCCATTTAAAATATCGAATCACTTTAGAAACCCACTGAGATTTGTAGAATGCTGAAGCAGTTTTCACTTCTCAAAAACACACAAAGTAGAACACAACAGTGAGTTCTGGTTAAATAATCAACACTATCACCAAACTTTCACAAGTCCGATAATCAATTTCCTTTGAGGCTGTCTTAAGAGTCACATAGAAGCTGAATGAGAGATTACATATATTTATATACAATTATATACATAAAAGGCCTAAACGAAAGAAATACTTCTTTAAGAGAGCCAAGTCAATTTAAAGCACTTAAGTAGAACGTGATCATGGGGGCATCAGGGATAAAAAGGATGAGTTAGGGAATGGCTTAGATTCTCTGACCCCTACGACCACCTGACATACAACGAGCAGAGAGTTTCATAAAAGGTTGTCAAAATTCCTACTAAGTCTGTCCCCCCGTGATGAGTACCTTAGCGCCCACACAAATTATCATGTGATATTTGAACTGTGTATTGTTAAAGTCATTTGAAATAAGCAGGTCTTCGTCTGTGGTTTGGGAATCCTTTCCTTGCAAACATTATTTTAATAGCCATATTCTTACAATGTGCCTTGACGTTTTATACAAGGGGGTTATGATGCAGTTATGGGAAAAAGCAAAACTGTTGACTCTTATGGATTTGTCTCAAAAATTAGGATCAAAATGGCTCGCTTAATCCAGAGAATGTGATTCCTTTCTGTTCATCTCAACACAAAACAAGAAAAACCACGGCATGGCCTGGGGCACAAGTGTTCTGATCTGGACCAGTATCGGATGGGCATTTAAGGGCATGCAGCAGAGGCCACGTTCATTCACACGGGTGACTTGTTCTGACGTCAGACCTTGATTTATTACAAAAACAGGTTTTTCCCGGAGCTCCTCTTACAAAAGTGCCCAAAGGAAAAAGGAGATGGAGCGAGAGGCTCATGCAGCCGTCCAGCGCCCTGGGCTGCTGACGCGCACTACACACGTTAGACACACGGCGCCCAGACTGTTCTCAGGATCGGGGTTTTATGATACAGACGGTCCTTGTCCAGACTAAGCCATCCCTCCCTGTTGACACACACACCATCCGGAGTCTGGAAAAGCGACACGTTGTGAACGATCACTAGAATTTTGTATATTAAATCTTTTGAAAGGACTCTTATCACAGAAAAAAACAGACGGAAGCCAAAAGTAAGCAGCCTTGGTTTTTCAGCCACACTTGTTGTCTATGTAACTTGACCCAAAGCCAGAGACCTGTGGTTGAAGAAAGGGGAAGCTGAGACAATGTATCTTCCGTAACCTCTGGACACATTCCTTTTGTTTGGTTGAGAGTGGGGGGGGGCGGGTTAGTAACTTTGTTTTATCTTCTGCACTAATTCATACTGCAGTCATCAACAAAAGCAATGTCAAAAAGTGGCTTTCCTCCCCAGGGAGCTCGTCTGCATCCACATTAGCTCCTGACCTGTGGGCAGTGACATGGTAGGATTTCCTTGTTTCAGACAGAGGACAGGAGAGTGCTGGCCAAGCACCTGGAGGTCCCCTGAGTTCAAATCTGCCCCTTCACTGATCCCCGGTCTCCAGTTAGATTTCTGCAACTGTGTGTGTGAAAATTCCCTCTTTCTCCCTCCAGGAGAGGGAGAAATTTCCACAGGAAGAGATTTCCACAGGAAATTTCCAGAATCTCCACCCAGGAGTCTTGTGCCCCTGGCACGTTAATCCATACTCTGCCTACTGGTGTTCAATAGTCCTACGGGGGACTTCCCTGGGGTCCAGTGGCTAAGACTCTGTGCTCCCAATGCGGGGGTCTGGGTTCGATCCCTGGTCAGGGAATTAGATCTCACATGCCACAACTAAAGACCCTGCACGCCACAACGAAGATTCCGCGTGCCGCAACTAGGACCCGGCTCGGCCATATAAATAAGTATTTTAAAAAACAGTCCTTTGTAAGGACACTTGCCCTACTCAAATAACCCATCACTGCTATCAGCAACAAAACCCAACTATTTAGCGTATCAACCCTAGCTGAAAAAATATACTAAAAAGCCACGTATCCTCCTGACCGGAATCTCCGTAATAAATCTCCATTTTACTTTTCTTCAGTTTGCTGTGCCCTGAGAGCTTCCAGCTGAGCGACATGACTATGGCCCACAAGGCAAATGCCATCTTTACAGAAGAACACACCAAGGTTAAGTGGCGTTAAATAACTTGTTAGCTTTGCTTTCCATGTTACACTGGTTCTTCTTTTAAAGGACCCAGCTGGCCCAAGCCCAAGTCTGTACACTTGTGGTTGAACAGGGCAGGAAGGGAACATCTGGAAGCTGCATTGCTAAAGCTGCACCACCTGGCAGGGGCCAGGAAGACAATCCTGCCACACACGGATGGTTAGGGTGGCTCGTGGGGAATCAGACACAGAGAGCTTCAGAGGGGCAAGTAATGTGGCACGTTCTGTGTAGACTTTGCCCATCTTCTCCTTCCAAAGGGTGTGAGAGTGGACCTCTGGTCCGGACGTGAGCCTCGTGAGCCACGGACGGTGTACAGGCTGACATATACGGTGTGCAGACCTGATACACTTCTTAATATGAGTCAGCAAAAAGTGCATTTGAGTGAAATACAGAAAACAAAGGGTGGCTTTAAGGCATTTATACCATAGTTACCATTCAGCTGCTGTTTTTCCATCCATAGTGTAAAGTCCTTACCACAGGTGCACTGAGAAAGATAGCGGAACATCATTAACCCAGATTCAACTCATTTGATAACAAACGTTTAGAAATGTTAACGTGCATTCTGAAAATTTCTACTTGGTTAAAAAAATGAAACTGAACAATTAAAACCAAGTTTTAAATGACTGTGACTTTTACCTGACAATCTTATATAACTGACAAATAAATGGTGATATAGTCACCTTAATTTAAACATGAGTGTTTCCTATGACTGCCTTATTCCTTGTTTCTAGAGTTACCTAAAAGCGGTGGCAACATTTCTGGGGAAGCTGCCCAGGTTACAGGTGATCGAGAGGGCCTACAATCCCTGGGGTCTTAGCATACCCCAAACTGCCGACACTATACACGCTTTACGTGAGGAACAAGAACGGAGACAAATGTATGCAAACGGAGAAGTTTTATGCGGCAGGGCCCCTTTAGATGAATTACGGTAGGGTCCCACCATGAAGGAGACCTTGATCATATTATCTGATAGCGGCGTGGTGTCTCTGTTGACCGTGTTCCCCTGCCTTCTTGCTAACTGCTGGAGTCTTAACACACAGATACTGTATACCCATGGCCTACCTTTCACATTACGCTACAATAGTAAAGAGATGGATTTCATAGGTTTTCAATGTATCAATGTTAAATCACCCTTTTGGGCAAAAAGAAGTTCACTATTTTTAAAGAATAAAGAGCAGATGATCTTTGCTATAAATTCCCAAAGTCTATTTGTTTTCGTGAATATCACCCAACGATAGGCTACAGTGAAACCCTCTTCTGGCTTTTGTTTTGTTTTTTGTTTTGTTTTGCTTTGTTTTTTAACTATGTTGATTAAATTTCCCCGACCCTCGTTTCCCAAGCCTGGCAAACTTGGTAATTTAATTTTTTCGGGAGACAATGAGCATGATACCCCAGGAGTGATCACAGAGTATGTCTAACCCTGAAGAGCGTCGACGCAGCCCAGGTACTCCTGCCCACTTAACTCAGGAACTGATCATGGACCATCCACACAGCACTTGTGAGTTAAGTCAGCCCAGGAGAGAACAGATTGCTCATGACGTGACTATTTTCTGTGTCTCTCCATGAGTGTGTTCACTGTGACTGCCCTCAAAGACAGTTAATTTACCTCCCATAACTGCGTGTAACAGTCCTCAGAGGTGGCTTTTATGGGCTGGGATTTAGGTCCATTTGTAGATTTTGCACACGAATTATAAACCTGATGAAAAGTAGCTACAGAAAGCAAATTAGGCCTTTTGATCTCCCCTTTAGGTATGTAATGTGTGCTTTATTCTCCAAGGCAGGATGTCTGCATTCAGTATTTCCAAATTTTTGTATATATTAAGGTGAGATCACTTTCAAGAGGGCTCAATTAAAATGCTCTTCTGATATAAAAGCAAGCTTAGCATTAAATAGGCCGACTTTATAGCTGGGTTAGTATACATGCTATGAAAATCGATCCATCTGTTTGCAGTCAAATCTTATTTCTTAAGTAACCATAAAATACAGGTGAAGTCTGATTTTGTGCTTTGAACTCTGATTTAAACAAATCCAATATAGATAAGTTTTCAGAAGAGAGAGCAATACAAAGTGACAGATCTATGATTCAAAGTACCCCCTTTGAATCGTGCATTTAGAACTTGATTCTAATTATAAAGAAGAATATTTCCAAGCTGATCTCCCTGTGCTATGCGGCTGCTTCCCACTAGCTTTCGGTTTTACATTTGGTAGTGATCAGCTCGATGCTTTGTGACCACCTAGAGGGGTGGGATAGGGAGGGTGGGAGGGAGGGAGACGCAAGAGGGAAGAGATGTGGGGATATATGTATATGTATAGCTGATTCACTTTGTTATAAAGCAGAAACTAACACACCACTGTAAAGTAATTATACTCCAATAAAGATGTTAAAAAAATTTTTTTAAAAGAGTACTTCCACAAAGTTTATCAGAAACTCATTAACTGCATACAAGTATGCATTACTCATATACATCTCCTGGGTCAATGGTCCTACAAAGCAACGGCTTCTAGCTTGACCAAAGCCTTTTAACATAACTCCAGCACTTCACTGTGGCTACTGGAGTTGCCAGTCTTCGTTGCGTATAAAAGAGTCCTTCCCCCCTTCCTTCTACAACAGATTAAAATAAGGTAACAGCAGTGGGCCCACACTGCTCACGGCAATTAAATCTGGAACCAAACACTTCACGTGTCCCAGAACTGTCATTTCTAGGTGAATTCACCCAGAATACAGTTACTGAACACAGTATAACTCTGAAGAAAGCATAATTAGTGAAAAAAATTTAATTTTCAAATCTTTCTTTTGTTTTATAAGTCACATCTCATTTTAAAACATTATAGGGTAGAAGAATTACCATCACAACTCCTGTGATGGTGATTGCACTGTGACGTTGTTACCGTGGTAGTACAGGCTAGATGGGGGAACGGTCTGTGAAGTCTATTTGGTAGGGCAAATCTTAACTGGAAAGTAAAAGTGTAGATTCACAATCACAAAATACAAATAGAAAGTTTGTAGTAACAGAAAAATCCAAAAGCTTGCCTCCAAAAAGCCCAAATCGGTGGTGATACGTGAGCTTTGAGTGGCAAAGAATTTAAAGAGGGTCTATAAATCATGGTCTATCTGCTGAATAAGCAGTCAGCAAGCACAGCGCAACTCTGAAGAACACATAACTTTATCAGTAGATAAAGGAGACTGAGGGAAGGGAAGAGGACATGCACCATTACAGGTGAACGGAACGCAGATTCCCTATTGTGTGCAAACTTCCCAAGTGCATTTAAGTGGAATCTGATTGACAAAAGCCAGCATCACATGTCGGGAACCTGTAACCCCACTGTGAGGCGCACTATTCCAAACTAAGAAAAGCAGAGCCGTCAAACACTTTTGTTTCCTTTCATGCCATAGCAGGTTTGGCTCTATTAGACCAAGGCAGCTTCTCTGTCAGTTTTGGAAAGACGGGGGCTAAGGTCCTCAAAGAGCAGGAGCTCCCATACTATGGCGGCAAGAGGGCCCCTCGGAGATGCTGAGGCCCCGCCCACAACTCAGGCCACCTCGGCCACTTCCAGCTTCAAAGACTCAGCTTCCGTATTTACTTGAACTTTCTCTTATATGGTATTAGTTTCGGCTGTTCTGAATTCTCTCTTTGCGCTTTCATTTTTTGTCTGTTTTCTACTTTGCTATGATGTGTTCTCAGCCCCTTTTAGTCTTTCTTCTTTCATATTGAAGGCATTTCCTTCCATACATTGAGCTTTTGGGGATCCCACAGTCTTCAAAATAAAATATTCCCCCTTTCATGTTTCTAGATTCCCAACTTCAGCTTTAATGCCCGCTCTGACAGGTGGGTTATACAGGAGTGTGCGTATCAATTTCCAAGTAGTGAAGAATATGTTCAGCCACATTTATCATTTTTCATCTTTTCTTGGCTATAGTGAAAGCATGTGGCCTGTAAAATCTCTAATGTTACATTTAAATTAAAGTGTTCTTTGTGTCCATGTATATACTCAACCTTTATAAAGGTCTGATGGGGAAGGAGAATCTGAGCTTTGCAGACTCGTGCCTTTGCTGCGGAGACAAATTGCCCAGGTTCAAGATTGCTTACTCCGCCTTCCAGGTGTGTGTCTCTGGACAAAATACAGAACTTCTCTGAGCTTCGTTTTCTATCCTGAAAGTGGAAACAATAATAGCATTCACCTCCTAAAGTTGCTGTGAGAATTATGGAAGACTATGTGTGTGAAATGCCTCACATGGTGCCTGGCATGTCCTAAGCACTCAACAGACAGAAATACTACTAAGGAAAAAGAAGGGAAAAAAGAAATGGGTCTGTGAAGTCAGAGCAGCCTGGCTCTGAATCCTGGGTCTGCCACAGCCTGGCAGCTCTTTCAAGTCATTTTAGACGTAACTGTGGGGACTCAGAGAGAAGGTGCACGGAGGCTGTTAGACGGATGCCTGACACAGAGCCAGTGCCCCATGCCCGGGGCCTGCTACTTAGGGCCATAAAATGAGACAACTCAGACTGAACTGTGATTTTAGCTCACGAGCTAGCCTAACTGATGATTCTTGAGGGCCTAACCAGGCCAAAGAAAACCACTGACCCTCTCACAAAAGAAGGGCAGAAGCCACCGGGACTCAAAGTGCCCAGAGATTTTGCTCTTCCAAACGAGACCACAGAGCAGAGTGCAGCCAACCGTCTGTGAACATTGCAACACTTGCTTTCAACACCGGCTTCCAGGTACGCATGTTTCATGTGTTTTGTGGGCATCTCCCATCGCCAATTCTCGAAGCTCGGAGAAAGGTGGTTCCATTCCAAGTGCCTTTTCCTTACCCACTCAGCCCTCGGCCTCCTGAGTTTCAGCGCTCTCCATTCAGATGCCCGCAGCACACAGCAACCCCCTGCAACCAGGGCCTTTTCTTCTGGAAAAAGGGAGCAAAGTTTTCAAGCTGGCGTTTTTACAATAAGCCATCTTGGTGATAAGAAGAGAGGTGAAGACATCAAGATAATCTGATAGTCCAGGGTTTTCTCTACATCTCTGTCTGCTCTGAAATTATGGCTATATTTTTAATGTGAATTTGCTCTTCTGCAAATAGGCCATTTTTTATATGCGTTTGAAAGCTTGAGATTTAAGTATCTGCTTCGTTTGCTTGGTTTTCTTTTGGAAGACACTTCTGAAGCAAAAAGACCAAACCACAGAACTTCACATTGAGTCACTGGAAAGTGTAAATAAAATTAGACTGCATGGGGCTTCCCTGGTGGCGCGGTGGTTGGGAGTCCGCCTGCCGAGGCAGGGGACGCGGGTTCGTGCCCCGGTCCGGGAGGATCCCACATGCCGCAGAGCGGCTGGGCCCGTGAGCCATGGCCGCTGGGCCTGCGCGTCCGGAGCCTGTGCTCCGCAACGGGAGAGGCCACAACACTGAGGCTGGCGTACCACAAAAAAAAAAAATATTAAAAAAAATATATTAGACTGCATGCTGGCAAGTCATTACCAGTGCTTACCTATGCCTGGGTCTAAAGTAAGGATTTATTTGTATTTGATAAGAGTAAAGTACATAATTCTCTAAGTATTTTCTGTGTACTGAGAAGGAGAGAGAAGTCTTTAATATATTTAATTCAAATTTTCCTTGGATGATTTACATTCTATATTTAGCTGAAATAAGATCATTTAAAATCAGATGTACACATACTCTTGGCGTGCCCACGTGCACGGATGCCCCCAGAGGATATTCGCAAAGTGGAAAGGACTCCCATCCCTTCCCAAGATTGCCTCAATCAGGCCAATGAGGAAAACCCAGGACTGCTGAGCGAGGGAGTTAGCGGCAGCTGACCACCAACTCTTGCGGCACACTAGGAAATCGCTCACGTGTTCAGTCGACAAAAATTAACCGGGTGTCTGCTACGTGCCAGGCCTTACTCCAGGCACTTGGGATACATGAGTGGACCAAACAGATACAAACCGCTGCACTTACGAAGCCTATACTCCAGAACGGAGAATACAGAGCCACAAATAACACGAAGAGTCGACTGTGTAACGCGGCAGGTGTGGTGGGTACAGTGAGGTGGGTCGAGGTGCTGGCAGATTTCCAGCAGTGGCTGGGCGGGGCTCACTAAGAAGCTGGTGTGTGAGCCAAGGCCTGAGGACATGAGGGTGACCCTGTGGCGTGTGAGAGGAAGAGTGCTCCAGGGGACAGTCTGTGTGAAGGCCCCACAAGGACCCGTGTGTGGCTTCTCAAAAAGGAGCCTGGAGCAGATCTGAGGGGGGAGGGGCGGCCGTGGCCAGGAGGCAGAAAGGGAATGGCGACCCACTCGTGCGAGCTGTTTAGGCCACTGACCTTGGTTTTCCTCCTTCCTGAAATGGGGGAACTGGTGGACTCACATCATCTGACTTTTGTTTTTAAAAAAATCATCCACATTTCATGTATTTTTTTTTTCCTGAATTGCTCTGGAAGGATGGAGGTGCTAGGAGCCTGACAAGGTGGCAATGCACATTTGTGCTTCCTTCCCTGTGTGCCAGGATGGGCCTGTAACCTCAGGAGTGGGTGAAAGAAGACATTCAAAGAGTGCTGAAGGTGACTGGCGGCCCCAAGGGCCATCTCCTCCCACAGGACGGGCACTCACTTATTCCCAAGAAATGGAACTGTTTTGATAACAACTTTCAGAGAAAAAGTACAAAATCTTGCTTAAATTATCGACGCTCTTCCTTCCTGCAATGGTTCACTTTATACATCAATTCGCCTCGCCATAGCGCCCATGTTTGGTCTGCATGTTGCAGGGGAGGCATCTTTTAGATGAGATTAACATTTACACAGGTAGACTTTGGCTCTCCTCCCTGTCTGTCTGTCTCTGTCTCTCCCCTCCCCACCCCCATCCAATGCTTTTGGTTCTGTTTCTCTGGAGAACACTTCCCCGTGATTCCTTCCCTGTTGTTAAGCCTGTATTCAGACCTTGGTCTTCTGTATTTCTGGGAAATGCATCTGTATTATCTCTTACGTAGCAATAAACTTTTGGGATTTCTTTTTTAAATTTAAACTGGAAGTGTGAAAGCGCAAATCCTCATAACCATTTTATTTGGATTCCAAAATAAAGTTAGTAAAAATTGTCTCCCTTTCCTATTCTGCTTGCCTCATGGCAACAGTTTTCTCTCGTGCTACGTGTTCGGTGCCAAACCCTAGCCCCCAGCCCCCGCCAGCGTCCTTTGCTGCTTTAATCTCAAACCCTTTCGCTGCCAACTCACTAGATCACAACCCTCCTCCGCCCACGCTCAGCTTCTCTGTCTCTTTCTCCCTTTGTACTAACAGGTTTTGCACATTAGCCCTTACCAAAAGAGAAAAAAATTCTCTGTGAATGATAAATTAGCATCACATTCTTATTTACACGTGGCAGAAATTTTACCCTAGCAACAGCCACCAAATCAACTGTCATCCCCAAGGATCTGGTCTGTTTTCTTCTAGAAAGAGAAGAAAGCAGTCAGCTTTTAAAGCAGTCAGCCAGACTTTTCCAGATTCTTTTATGTTAAGGAGTACATTAGAAGATGAAAGAAGGTGGGAGGTTGTCCAGGAAAAAATCCCATTGAAAGGATCAGTTTGGGACTCCTGAATTTTCCCAAGGGTATTTTGATAGTATTTTTTAAGTGTGTGGCATGTGGTCACGTCAGGTAACAGTGGCCTGGGGTGTTCAGAATAAGGGGCTGTCCTATCAATCATCTCAGCTGAACTCTGCAACAACCACAACAGGTCGGGAGACCAAAATGCATCCCAGGTGAAGGGACAAGAGAAGAGGGGTGAGGTATTTTAGCTCTATTTAAAAGCCAATTTAGGGCCTCCCTGGTGGCGCAGTGGTTGAGAGTCCACCTGCCGGTGCAGGGGACACAGGTTCGTGCCCCGGTCCGGGAGGATCCCACATTCCGCGGAGCGGCTGGGCACGTGAGCCATGGCCGCTGAGCCTGCGCACCCGGAGCCTGTGCTCCACAGCAGGAGAAGCCACAACAGTGAGAGGCCCGCGTACCACAAAAAATAACAATAATAATAATTGTTTTGGAAATGTGTGTGTATGTGTGTGTTTTCCCTTAAAGCACAGGCTGAGAATCATCTGGAGGATCTCTGCAAAATAGACTGTCCTGCCCCAGAGCTTCTGATTCAGATCTGGCATGGGGCTGAGGATATGCATTTCTAATAAGTCCCCAGGCGATACTGAGGATGCTGGGCCAGCATACCACTACTACTTCCTTAAAACTATAAAGGAATCTATGGCGATTACATATACTTCTCTCCTTCTTCTAAAAACAGCAAACTGTGGACAGAATATAGGCAACATCTATGAGTGTTTGGAAATACATTTGTCGTTTACTCAGAATCAACTCTGAGCTGCATCAGCTTAGCAAAGGTGTGACCTTTGCAGAGTCAACAGCAGCTGTAGACCAAATGGGTGGGTTTGACGAAGGCACTGGCCGCCACTACGTGCTCTGCCCTAACAGAGCCACTGGAGGGGGTGAGAAGCGTAGATAAGTAAGCGACCGCCTAAACCAACTTGATGACCCGTCCATGTGTATTAATGATAAGGAGTTTAAGTTTTCTGAAATCATGTACTGCCATCAGAGGAGTGTATAATCACTCCCAGAACAGTGGGTGTCCTTCTGGAAAATCTGTTTCCAATGGCCATGACGAAATCGTGCTAAGTTGTCCTTGATCTAGTTTTTGACTGGCTGACTTTCCCCCAATTATTAAAACAGCCCAGTTTATGTAGACACCGTATTTACCATCACCTGGGAACACGAAGATCACCAGTGACAGTCCAGAATCCGGCTAATGTCAGCGGGTGCGTCACTGCTTCTGGCCAGCTGCGCCTGCACCTCCAGGTCTGGGCGGGCGCCCTCTGATCCGGGTCTCTCCTCACCCCTCACCTACCCCCGCCAGAATGCAAACGTTGGGCAGGGACCAGGTCTGTGTGGATCACTGTATCTGACACTTAGCACAGCTCCTGGCACACAGCACGTATTCACTAAAACACATGCTGAATGAATGGATGACAGGAAGATGTACAGACGATAACTCGGGATGAGGGGGGTAGTTTTCTGAAAGGGACTGATTACCGGAGTAGCGACGCAGATCTCAGGTGACAGGTGGACGGATGCAGCGTGAACAAGACAGAATGTGATTCAGGACACACTGAAGACCGTCAGGTGGGGCATCACCAACACAGCCTTCTAGGAAACAGCCCAGACAGCAGGCATCCCAAAGGAAAAGTCAGGTAAAGATTAAAAAAACAACAAAAAGTGCACACGCACACACGCACACACACGCACACACACACGTTGCCTACTAAGGCCCCTGTGAACTAGCTTTGCAGTCACACTTGTCTAGTGAGGCACCACTCATAGTCCCACGAGGAGCCCTCGGGGGTCCCAACGTGAGACGTGTTTAGAGGCTCAAGCCGCAAACTCTTGGGTCTTTCGTGTTGGGCACGGTGCCTGGGGAACGATGACAGCACCGTTTCCGGATGTGATTGCCCCGTGAGTCTGGCTCTCCCTGCATGTCTGCTCTTTCCCATCTTGGCCGCCATGCTTGCTACATGAGGCCTCTCCTACCTTGAGGTGAGCCCCTCATTTTGTTGCTGTTCAGGGCAGAGCCGTGGCCACGCTCTACTCCCAGAGTCTGGCTTATTGGCCCTATTTTACACATTAGGGTGAGTACTGAATTCTCGCAGTGTCAGCATTTAGAGTGACACATAGAGAGGGCAGAGTACAACAATGTCTAACACGAAGGTCTGTAATATATGCATCTGGTAGGAAGAACAACGGCCTTCTTTCCAATCAAATCGTAAGCTGTATTTGTATCTGTCCTTTTGTTTCCAACACGTTTCTGTAAGTGCTTTTTAGAAGACCCTTAGAGACGCGGTGGACGCAGTGTCTGAGTGGAGGCTCGCCATTCAGACCAGGGCGCAGATATGAGCACGGCATCACCCACTCGTCTGCTGGCTCTCGTGGGCATTAGCATTCTCACGGGACAGGACCTGCACAGCCCAGCCGGGCGTGAGCTCTTACCTAGACGCTCTGCAGAGCCACCTTCTCCACTGAATGCTATTATGCGTGCTTCAGGAACGTTTGGAAAATGTACAACAGTCTGATGTTAAGGAGAGTGACATAAATAACATTAGAACAAAAACAACAGTTCTTTAAATGACTTTCAAAATTCTCTCTATTCAAAGTTTTAGCAAAAACAAGTCAGAGCACGGCTGTTCCCCAGCACCTGCCTTCCTTTCTGTCCACCCCCCAGCGCGCCTACACTCTACCCCATCCTGCAGCCACTTTAAAGCACCTATCCCGCCCTGCAAGTTCCCACACGATGCCCACAGGCAGGCTGCTGCTCCGGCCAAGGCATATTCTTTGTGAGGAAGCTGTATTTCCACGTCACTTATGAAGATGTCTTAACTATGGATCAAAGTTGCCAAACTAGGGGAACCTAAAGCGGTTCTTTAAATTAAAGATGAGCATCAATGCCTTGTATTTCACTCTCTTAAGAAGAGAAGAACTGCAAAATCGAAAAGTTCATGAAATAAAAGTTTTCACTTAGTGAGACTACTTTAAATATCATCGACCAGCTTAACTTTCCCACTAGTTCCATTAGCAGGATGCAGTTTTCAATAATGTTCATTATTTTGGTAGTGATACCGAAGGGCCGACGTTAAAATGATTCTGTCTCCAAGTATAAACTGCAGAGATGCACTAACATTTGTATAATGTATCAGGCTTTGTCTTTTCTAAGTCATTTCTTTATATTTTGTCTCACAATGCTTCCATGAAATATTGTTGCTGGCTCCACACTCAGATGGGCAGCCTTAGATACAGAGGTTGAGGTTCCCTGAGAGGTTTTTATTATTTAAGCAAATGCTATAGGCAGGATTCACTCTTTGCCAGACACTAAGTGTTTCCCAAATAGTCACTCTTCACAATTCAGCAGCCTCATGAGGTGAAGACTAGCAGGCTGAGGTGGACAGAGGTGACGAGCTCAGCGCAGTCACAGCCGGAAAGTGGCAGAGCGGAGATTTGAGCTGGGACTGACCGAGTCCACAGATCCCGCCCTGAGCCACCAGCCCGGGCCAGCTAGTGGGTCCCACAAACGTAGACTGCTGGTGTGGTTTCACCTGAGCCTCTGAAAACACACAGCAGGTACCATGTATGGATATACATCTTCTCACAAGAGTGGGACTTATGTCTAGCTTCTGCATCTCTCCCCTAGTGATGCACTTGAAAAACCTAAACAGAATAGGTTTACATGCCTTTGAAGAAATGTCAAGGGAAAGAAAATGCAAACTGAGGAATTAACTTGAGCATTAATTCCAATGGATCTCAAATCCACAGGTTTATCTCAGCCTCCTCTAATACGGACCAGTATTGAGTGGTTTAATGGCACAGTTGACGAAGCCTCAGAATAGGTAGCTGGCAACTAGCGGGATTTCCCTCAACTAGAAATTAAGGCAGGAAGCCCAGCTAAGAGCAGCCTCTGTGGGCCGGCAGGGCATCATCTGAATGCTCTTAAATAGTAATATTCTAATCAGATAACCACTGGCGCAGCCAAGCAGGGGAATGGAATATATACTGATCTAGAAAGATCTCCAGGACACATTAAATGAAGAAAACATGATGAAGATCAGTGAATACGGAATGCTACCTTTTGTATAAGAGAGAAAAGTAATATATAATCATATTTGCACGTATTGTTTAAAGCAACTCTGGAAAGCTATTGCAGAAATGAATAGAAGTGGTTCTCTCCTCTCCTTCTCCCTCTCTCCCCCGCCCTTCGCACTGTGCACATGTTTGCACACGCATGGGTTTAGGAACAGATGGGAGTGGTGAAAGGGAGCAGGGTTAAGAGTGAGACTTCCCCAATACCCCTTTTTATGGTTTTTATTTAAAGTCAAAAAATTAATTTTTTAAAAATCTGTCATGCGTTAAACAAAAGACCAGAAATGAAGACCAAAAAAAATCCCCTACTGGCACTGCTTATGCAGGATATGTATGGGATGTAAGCAGAAGTACAGAAAACTTATGCATGGAATTCATGTAGAATTAATCTAAGCATTAGAATCTCTCAGACCGGGGTTTAAATGTGGACAAAACCCACACAGCCTGTGGGGCAGTTCAGCTCGAGTGCCTTCAAGACAGACGGAGCAACAGGAGCCCCAGTGCCGCTGCGAAGGTTAAACGAGGCCCTGTCTCTAGAGAACCCGGCACCAGCGTGTCCCCGACAAACGGTGGCTGATCACAGAACGCCGCTCTCTGGTGCGAGTTCGGCTTCGCCAACGTGGGTAAACGCAGGTCTTCGGCAGGCATCACGGGCAGCTGTGTCTTTCCCTAGTAAGTAATAGAGCTTATTTTGCTTTTGTTTGCCAACCAGGTACTTTATACAGCGTGCGCGGTCTCATCTGCTAAGCATGTTAACTATGGAATGTTGAGTGCCTGCACTTGGGAGACCCTGTGGCTCTCTGTCGGTCTCACAGCAGAACTGCCCGAGTTCAGACTTGAATCCAGTTCTGTCTCAAGCCAAAGCTCACGCTTCTTCCTCCACAGGCCACTTCCTATTTCAATTCAGTGTCAAATAGTCTCAGCCCAAGACCCCCGGGGCTGCTCTGCAGGGACCACTACGAATTTCCCAGACGGTTTAAACCTCATCCTAAGGCTTTGTTAATGAAAACTGTTCCCTGCCTATCAACAAACAAAGGATGCTGAGGCCATCAAGCCCTCAGCCACTGCCGCAGCCCAAGATGAGCCCTTCAGGAGCTCAGGATGGAGACAAACGATCTGCCCTCAGCCAAGGCAGCAGCCCCCAAGGGTGCACCCTGAGGGGACCGGGATGGGAGAGAACAGGATGCGGGCCCTAGAGAGCTAAGGTGCATGTCAAAGGAATGATTTCGAGAAGCCCAGACTCCTGCATCTTCCCATACACAGAAAAGCGCTAAATTCCTTACCTTGAGATGTCTGGTTTTCTTTACTTAACAGTACTCTCTTGATGTTCTGACTACCTGGTCTTTGTTGCAAAACTCCTATATATCCTGGCTCCCCCCATAGCTCTTTGGAGCAGTCCCTCAGAGCTATCGGAGAGGCTGTCTTCCGGGCTTAAATCCTCAGTCTTGTTTGCCAAATAAAAGATGATTCTCAACTTTTAGGTTGTGCTTTTTTTTTTTCAGTCGACAGTTTCCAATCTTGTACATGGTCTCATCCCAATAGAAAATGAACAGTCTCTGGCTTTGGGCTGCTCAGCCGCTGTTCTTCTGGCATGCTTCTCCACAAGTTCTCACATCAAATGTTTGTACAGATTGCCATCACTCCAGCCCGCCTGCTTTCTGGTCTCCCTGGCTCTGCCCTCCTCAATTCATTTCCTTATAAAGCCAGAGTGAGCTCCAGAAATGGCGAATCTGATCTGGCCACCCCCTTGGTCCTTGGGGACGAGTCCAAGCTTGCTGGCGTGCCCGTGGGGTCTTCACGGGGCTTTCCGGCCTCGTCTGCCACCACCTACAGACGCTTGAAGGCACACAACAGCCTCCAGCTCCCTGGGTGCCCTTCCTCAAGTCTCCTCCTTTCCTTAGGGCCAGCTCCTGACTGCCTCAGCCCAGGTGTGCTCAGGAGGCCTCCCCGAGCCCCCAAGCGCCCATCAGGAGTCCCAGCGGGGGCTGTCTCCCCTCCCTGAGCTGCTCAGCTCAGCTCCCCAAGGAGCCCAAGCTCCCGGCTCTTCATCTTGCCACCACTGGGCTCTAAACTCTGCGTTGGTCCTGTTTATTACCATTTTATCTTACACTTTTGAAATAAGCACTCATTACGTGCTTACTGAATTAATGGATTTTGATTATATCCCGTACACTTTCTGACTGTACACCGAATGAACTGACAAGCAGGCAGCTTACATCATCCCTTTCTTTAAGTGAAGAAATGAACCACCTTACGATGAACCATCCCTTGAATAGGTGCCCTTTGCTCGGTAATTATAAGTTAAAAGATATAATTGTTAAAAGTACCTCACTGTGGCAGGACTAACCCTCAAATATAGCAGTATAGTCTAGAGCAGTGTAGCGCTGTGTTCACCAGACTCCACTCATGCAAAAGTGCAGGGAGGTGATGAGTTGTGACAGCGAGGGGGATTTCGACGCAGGTTCAAACCCAGCTCCAACCCCAGCTCTGTCTGCCTTTACGGACAGCTGATCATGAATCCCAGCCTCATAGAGTGCTGTGAGATTGTAAAGGTGCTTGATGCTGGGAGAGTTCTTATATTCAGATCCACAGTTATGCTGAAAGCGGGTGGGACAAAGGGCTTACCTAGCCTGGATTCTAGGGCAGAACTTTGTAGCAGACCATTGTGCTTTGAAGAGGAAGAGGCACTCCCACCTCTTTTGGGCATCTGTGAATGAGGACAAGATTATGACTGGGCCTTTGGCGTGCCCTGTATCATGATAATTTCGCATTACAAAGACCACTGCTCCCTCTAATTTCACATTACAAAGACCACTGCTCCCTCGGGCACTGATGGGCTCAGGCTTCTGGGTCGCTGGCTCGGGAATCCTGTCTGTCCCCAGGGGGCACACTTCGTGACCACTATCAGCAGGATCCCGCTGCCCTCTCTCTTCTGCTTGTCCTTCCCTCTGCCTTTTGGCTATAACTTCCAGGAGTTACGCATATCTAGAGAAGCGTTTTTCTTTAAACCCTTAGTCCAGAAAGCATTGTCTTTGCAGTAACACATACAGCACACAAACAAATGCTGCAAATCTTAAACAGATTTTGCATTTAGGAGAAAATTTATATTTAGAAATTACCAGAGCACTTCTGATCACATACTTTCAATCTTTCCTTTTCTAACAGAATAAAAAAGCGTTGTCTAATACAACCAGAAGTAGTGGAGTACTGCGTTTTATTTCTAAGTTCCAACTAAATCCATAGTGGCTGTGCTGCAGAGATAAGCCTGCAGTATATTTATAGTTTGCAGGAAACTGGTTCCTCTCTTATCTTGTTAACGTCACAGAGACGATGGAATAGGTCTAGATAACCATCAATGGTCTAAAAGATGTACCAGTTCTAGGTGTCACATTTTAATTTTTAAAAAAAATCATGACGCCCCCTAATTTGTTTTAAGTGTTGAATCTATGAATCGGGGATTTAGAAACACCGGCTTTAGTGAGTTGAGTTTCACTCTGGGCATCTATGCAACAGTTAGTTCAGATTCTCATTCTGGAGAATATTGTGTGAAATCATGAGTTAAGTGAAACATTTAAAATTACGGTGACGTTTTTAGAATATACATAGCAGCCAAGTATAATACTCCACGTCACCATCATGGCTTCTCTTCTGACTATTATCTAAAAACCCGTAAGTTCTCTAAATCACGTAGTATTGGTTTTAAGAACCTGATTTGTTTGAATCGTTCTCACCAATCTGAAAGGACAGCCTTGTATTCCCCACGTGTTGGCACCAACAAAATTGATCCTCAGGAATTAATTTTTTTGTGGAGCCAATTAACTTCGGGCAAGAAGGCAAACTAATACATTCACAGGGCCTTGCTGAGCAATTTTCGGGTTTCAAATAATGCTTGCTGTTCCCGTAATGCTCATAAAAGTTTTTTAAAGTTTTTCTTTCCTGCTAGCTAATACAGTTATGTGAAATCAACTTATTATTTTCCTAAAATGTATTCTGAATTTCATAAATCTAGTTTGAAGTAAATATTTTACTTTTAATGGATCCAGGTTGAAACATCTCACAAAACCACACAACATCTGTGCACAGCAATATTAGATGACGTGTACGTAAGTCAAGGCACTGTAAACGTAACACAAGCCAGAAGGAAAGGTGGCTCATCATGTAACAGGCTTCCTGCCTTGTGGGCAGTGCACAGGTATATCTCATTACAAGTTAATTAAATACAGAGACAAACTTACAAAATCAGGGAAGTAGGAAATTCTTTAACTTTTTGACATTAGCCTCAGCCTTATAACTAACCACTTTTCAGGTCACTGTGATCATGTTTCACTGTAGCGGCTACAAGGCCATGTGATGGAGCCCCCTCCATCAGCATGTTGGGAATGAAGGGGTCAGAGCGGCAGTGGGAGAAGTCAGGATGCCATCACATGGAGTGGAGGTCAGATCTATAAACAAAACTGGTGAGTCACGTAATGCTGGAGGTTGGGATCCACCGCCCTTCGACTCTACCCCCAGAGTGTCCTGTAACAGCAACAGGTGGGGTAGCAAGCAGCAGGGGGTCTGGGAGACCAGGGCTCTGGACGCAGGGATGATGGCTGCAAGGGGCTTCTTACCCCTGAGGACTGCATTTCCTCACTTATGAGAAAAGAGGAGAGTGCAGTCCACGGTCTGTAAGTGCCTGTTGAGCTAGAAGCTTCTCTGAGTCAAAATATCACCCAGCAAGGTTTTGCTTTGTTGCTTTTGAACTATCTGGGACACAGGGCGGATGAGAAAGGAGCACTGACAGTAAAGACAAGACGCAAAATCAGAACAAAATCAGGCTCCAGAATGAAACAAAAACCTACTCGTGGAGAATGTTAACTCCCTAAAAACACAATTTTAACCAGTTGGTAGCTTTCCCCTGTATTTGCCATAGCCTTTCATTCAATTAATTATGGGACTTTTTTCTCCCTAAGAATAAATCTCTTATTTGAAAATGAAGTCAGTGGAAAGTGATGTTTATTTTTCAGCCCCATTTCTGTAACACATTTTCCCCTGAAGTGAACAATGTTTCTATATAGAGATACAAATGAGGGTTTTTCCCCCTAAGAAAAACAGTATGCATAATACTAAGGGTGCATCATTTAGAGAGCAACTTGCGGCTTGGCAGTGTGAAGAGCTCTGTGGGCTCCTTCCCCAACGAAACTGGTGAAAACTGTGAAAAAAACAAAACCCCAAAAAAGCATATACTTAAAGCCTCTACAAATGATCCTAAGAGCATACAACAAATGAAGAAACATCTATTCAAGAAAATCTACAGAAATTTGTTAAGAACGGAGTCAGTCTGTGATATTTGAACTGAGACTGCAACTTCCCTCTCTCCTTCCAGCTCAGTGAGGTGGAGACTCTATTTCAGAGAGCTGCAGTCAAGGTGGCAGGGCTCCCTCTCCCCCGGCTCCCAGGGCCCTGGGGGTGGAGGGGAGATGACTTCAGTGTTTCCTATCCTGCCCCAGCTCCCTGTGGCTAAGGCAAAGTCCCGGTGAGTACAGTGGAGAGGTGAGGCTTCCTTCTTCAGCCCAGACTCCATTCATGGAATGGAGGCTCTCCCTTGGACATGGCACGCTCAGAATACTGGGCCTCAGTTACCCTTCCTCCAGCTGCGAGGTGGAGGTTCCTTGTCAGGAGAGGTGAGTTAAGAAGACCCCAGGCTGCTGTCTACCTCTCCTCCCCTACAAGCACTCAGCCCCTGGAGCGGAAGTGTCCCACAGAGAGAAGCTAGCCAATGCCCCCACTCTCAGCCCCAGAGCCCTGGTTCAGAGATTTGGCCTGGGGGCAGAAGCAGGCTGTAAAACAGCTCCCATCTCTTGGGAAGAGGAAGGAACTGCTTTCACTGGAGAAGTTTAAGATTGAGCGTGCTCTCAAGAACAATGGAGGTGTGGCGAAAGGCAACTGGGAGGAGATTTGTGGTTTTAAGGAAGAGACAGTCTAGGCTGTAGGCTGGCTAGCCTGCTTTCGAGAACTGGGGAATAAGATGGCTGGTGGGAGCCCTCCTAGGGTTAGAATATCAAACATGACCTCAGAAACTTTTCCTTCAAAGGAGCCAGAATTTGATTAGATCCGTTTGTAAATCAATCTATCCCTAGGCATTGTTGAAAGCAACTGAGCAATCAGCCAGCAATGCAATTAGTGGAGTTAAACAACTGTTTAGTCAAGGAAAGCAGGAAGAGAGCCACCAGTACCATTGTCACCCAGGGCGACTGTGGGCACACCAGAAAAGCTGTGCCTCCAGTGGAGGAGCAATGTCAGAGGGTCATGCTGCATGTGTGCATGTGTGCGTGTGTGCGTGTGTGTGTGTGTGTGTGTGTGTGAGAGAGAGAGAGAGAGAGAATAGGCTTCACTAAAATAATCCAGCAATAACTAAACAAATAAGCAAACAAATACAACAGCAAGCCCTGGGCAGAGGGAGGACCAGTAGCCAGAGTGGCTACAATATATTATCTGAAATGTCCAGTTTCCAACAAAAAATTATGAGACATGTAAAGAAACAGGAAGGTATGACCCACACACTGGGGAAGTGGGTGGGGGAGGAAGGGAAAGTAAAAAATAAACAGATAACAGAAACTGCCTGTGAGAGCAGCCAGATGTCAGATTTAATAGGAGATATCAAAGTAGTCATTATAAATTTGCTCACAGAACTAAAGAAAACCATGATTAAAGACGTAAAGGAAGGCATAATGACAATGTCACATCAAATACACAATGTCAGAAAAGAGAGAGAAATTTATGAAAAAGAACCAGGTAGAAATTGTGGAGTCAAAAAGTACAATAAAAAAATCAACTAGAGGAGCTCAACAGTAGATATAAACTGGCAGAAGAAAGAATTAGCAAACTTGAAGATAGTTTGATAGAGATTATGCAAGCTGAAGAACAGAGAGAAAAAAGAAAAGGAAAAACGAACAGAGCCTCATAGAAAAGTGGGGTACCATTAAGCATACCAACACACACATAATGTAAGCACCAGAAGGATTGAGAGAAAAGAGAAGAAAAACTATTCAAATAAATAATGGCCAAAATGCCTCCAATTTACCGAAAAACTATAACCAATAACCTACACACCTAGGAAACTTGATGAACTTCAAATCTGATGAACTCAAAAAGACCCACAAATAGACACATCACAGTAAAAATACCGAATGTCAAAGACAGGAGAAAACCTTGAAAAAAGCAAGAGAAAAATGAAGTGCATAAAAGGGAACACCGAAAGGTTAAAAGCTGACTTCTCAGAACGAACAAGGGAGTCCAGAAGGCAGCCAAATAACACACTCAAAGTGCTCAAAGGGGAAAAAACCTGTCAACAAAGAATTCTATACCCAGCAAAAATAAACTTCAAAAACAAAGGGAAAATCAAGAATTTTCCCAAAGCAAAAACTGAGATAATTCGTTGCTAGCAGACCTGCTTTATGAGAAATACTAAAGGAATTCTTCAGCCTAAAGACTATAATTCTAATCCACGTAAGGACGACCAGTAGAAATAATTATAAAAGACACTGTAAATGCATATTTTTTCTGATTCTTAACTCACTAAAATAGCAACTATATAAAATAATTATATAAAATAATAGATATATATTTTTGGTCCTGTAACATAAAAAATGTGACAGAACTATAATGTACTTGCCAATACAGCACAAAGGAAGTGGGTGGGGGCAAAGCTATAATTGCTAAGGAAATGATGACAGATCGTAAATTAATAACTATAAGAATATATTGTTGGGCTTGTATTATAATAAATCTAATATGTATAACAATAATACCATCAAAAGGGGGGAAAGGAATAGAGCTATATAGGAGTAACATTTCTATATATCACTGGACTTAAGCTAGTATAAATTCGAAGCTGCTTCTAATAAGATGTATATGGTAAGCCTTAGAGCAACCACTAAAAAGTAACTCAAAAATACAGTTACCAATTTACACAGCCACTAGGATGGCTATTACCAAAAAACTAAAGTAAACAACAACAACAACAAAAATAAAATAACAAATGTTATATGACAAGGATGTGGAGAAACTGGAACCTTTGTTAATGGCTGATGGAAATGTAAAATGATGCAGCTACTATGGAAAATGGCATGGCAACTTCTCAAAACTTTAAGCAGTTCTACCTCTGTGTTTATACCCAAAAGAAGTGAAAGCAGGGACTGAAACATACTTGTGCTCTCATATTCCTAGCAGTATTATTCACAACAGCCAAAAGGTGGAAGCAACCAAGTGTTTGCTGGTGGATGAATGGATCAACAAATTGTGGTATATACATACAATGGAATAATATTCAGATGATTAAAATGGTAACTTTTATGTTATGGATATTCTACCATAATAAAAAAAAATTAGTTGTGACTACAGGGTAAAGATAAAAAGAAAACATTCCAGTCTTACTCAGTTACCATTCCTGCTGACAGTAGTGAGTATTGGTTCCTATCAACCTTCATAATAATAAGCACCTCGGAGAATTATTTTATTCCTCAGGCTTGGCTTTGTAGAATTAAACTCATGAAGTGAATCCTTCCTTTTCCTTAAACATCCCAACTTCCTATTATTAAAAAAAAAAAAAATCCAATATTTCCTTTGTACCTAACTAAATTTTTAACCTTTTTTTTTTTTTTTTTTTTTTTTTTCTGGCCACACCACACAGTTTGAGGGATCTTACTTCACTGATCAGGGATCAAACCTGTGCCTCCTGCAGTGGAAATGTGGAGTCCTAACCACTGGACTGCCAGGGAATTCCCCCTACCTGAATTTTAGGGGCTATGAATGCCTCACCTAAACACCAGGGAGATCATTCAGTAACAATTACTAGTTGCTTAAGGCACCTTTGGTTGAACAGTCACAGCAGGAGGCCCCTTGGCTCTAGCTAGCAATCTCCTGTCTCGACTGAAACACTTAGGTTAATCCTTAAATTCTAGTCCTTTCCCCAGTGTTATAAAAAATGAAAACTGGGATAAATAACCCTAGTAAGGGCTACTACCTAAGGAGAAGGCAGGCAACCTGAACTGGGGCCATATGGAGGGAACACTACTTGTAATCATAAATGTGAGAAGTGGCTTGATATAGTAGAAAGAGTGAGGGGTTTGAAATCAGAAAAGAAAAATAGAATGAAAAAATTATTAATGAAATTAAATGCTGCTTCAGAAAATATTATGCAATGTCAAAGAAAGCAGTCAAGGAAAAATAGAGAAACAAAAGAGACATGAGCTACATAGAAACAAAAGTAGAATGGCAGAATTAAATCCAACTATAACTAACACAACACTGTTAATCAACTGTACTCCAATATAAAATAATTTTTTTTAAATCCAACTATATTAATAATAACATTAAATGTAAATGGATTAAACAATCCAATTAAAAGGCAGAGACTGTCAGAACGGATTAAGAAAACTATTTGTTGTCTACTGAAGATACACTTTAAAGTCAAAGATATAAATAGGTTTAAAGTAAAAGGATGAAAAAGATATATAAGGCAAAAGCACCCACAGGAAAGCTACAGTGACTAGACTAATATCCAAACAAAATAGGCTTTACAACAAAAAAAAATGTTACTAGAGATAAATAGGGATATTTCATAATGATAAAAAGGTTAATCCATCAGGATACAAAGATATATGCACCTATTAACATAGCACCGAAATATATGAAGGAAAAACTGATGGAACTGAAGAGAGAAAAGGACAATTCAACAATAATAGTTAGAGACTTCAATACCCCAATTTCAATAATGGATATAATGAGACAGAGTATCAACAATATAAGACATGAATAACACCATAAACCAACTCAATCTACAGAACACTCCACCTAACAGCAGAACACATTCTTCTCAAGAGCACATAGAACATTCTCCAGGATAGACCATATGCTAGACCATAAAAGAACAAATTTAAAAAGATAAAAATAATTGAAAGTATGTTCTCTGGCCACAATGGAATAAAATTTTAAATCAACAACATGGAGAAGTTTGGAGAACTCACAAATAGATGAAAATTAAGCAACACTCTTACACAACCAAGGGGTCAAAGAAGAACTAAAAAGGAAATCAGAAAATACTCTGAGATGAATGAAATGAAGACATAACATATCAAAACTTATGGGATGGGCTTCCCTGGTGGCGCAGTGGTTGAGGGTCCGCCTGCTGATGCAGGGGACACGGGTTCGTGCCCCAGTCCGGGAGGGATCCCACATGCCGCAGAGCGGTTGGGCCCATGGGCCATGGCCGCTGAGCCTGCGCGTCCAGAGCCTGTGCTCCGCAACGGGAGAGGCCACAACAGTGAGAGGCCCGCGTACCGCAAAAGAAAAAAGAAAAAAAAAACAACTTATGGGATGCAGCTAAAGCAGTGCTTAGGTGGAAATGTATAGCTGTAAACGCCTACAATCAATAAAGCAGAAAGACTGCGAATCAGTAACCTACCCTTCCAATCTTAAGACACTGGAAAGAGCAAACTAAACGTAAAGCAAGCAGAAGGAAGGAAATTATAAAGATTAGAGTGGAAATTAATGAAACGAAGAACAGAAAAACAATAGAGAAAATCAACAAAGCTCAAATGTTTATAACAGCATTATTTACAATAGCCAAAAGGTGAAAATAACCCAAATGTCCATCAATTGATGAGTGGAGAGACAAAATGTGGTATATCCATCAAACAGAATATTATTTGTCCATAAAAAGGAGTGAAGCACTGACACATGCTACAACATGGATAAACCTTGAAAACATTACACTGAGTGAAAGAAGCCAGTTGCAAAAGACCATGTACTATGTGATTCCTTTCCTTTGAAAGTCCAGAACAGGATGATCTATAGAGACAGACAGTAGATCTGCGGCTGCTTCTGGACGTGACGGGGTGATGGGGCCAGGGTTAGGGAGTGAGAGTTAAAGGGCATGCAGTTTCCTTCTGAAGTAATGAAGATGTTCCAAAATTGACTGTGGTGACGGTCGCACATATCTATGAATATGCCCCAAACCATCTAACTGCACGCTTCAAATGGGCAAATTATACCTCAAGAAAGCTTTTTTATTTTTAAATATCACCTCTCTCAGCGTCTCCCAACATTAGCACATACACAGCATGTCCTTTTCCTTTACTCTTTGCAGGTAACATCATACAGATGTTAGAGAATTGGGGGGGGAATTTAAATGTTATTCATTACCCAATATATTGTGTAGACTGGGGACTGAAGAGAGTTAGAAAGTCAGATTTGAATTTAAATTAACTTTTGCTGCAGATTACATGGTTTATCCTAAGCAGTTTTATACCTACTTTATTTATAAAGATAATGCTCAGAGTTTACCATGATTGGAATGAAATCTCATCTTCTAAGTGCCAGTGGTAAGAGTATTTGCCAAGTACACCGTCACTGGAAGTATTTCACCATCAGCTTATCTCTGATGTCAAAACCACATATACATTATGCAACTTACTAGGTTTCTTGTATCCTTAGGAGAACCTCTGAAGAAAAAGGTACAATTTAATGTTCACATGATTTTTTTCTCTTAGAGGATAAAGCTATCATGCAGATGATTTTATAGGTAGCACCAATGAAAAAAAGTGAGACATTTGAAGGGTTTATTTACGCAGGTTCGTTGGCCGCACTGGTTGGGAAATTGTAGGATATTCAACTTATGTCTGATACCTGCATTCTGTCAGTATAATAATTAGGAGAACAAAGACAGAGGTCCTATTTGTAATATCAGATTCTTTTGTGCCTCACAGGTAATAGTACCTCAGTTAAATGCCTTGCATATTTAGAATAAACAAATCAGTTACAAAACACCCCATGGCTCTACTGATAGACAGAGAGAGATTTTGTTCCAATAAAATGCCCTGACTTCAGATGCCTGGGCGTGAATTCCTGGGAAAAAGGAAAGCTTACAGAAGGGCTACCTGTCCAGCACTGCTCAGGCAAACGACCCAACTTGGTCTCCAGTGACTCCATGCCTTCCACAGGTGCGTTTCCTTTGTCCTCTGGTTGTGTTCAGAACCGAAAGACCACAAACAGAATGGGCCACCGTTGCCGTCCTTTGTACTTTTTCAGGAGGGGTCTGACCACTTGGCAGCTCTGTGCCAATCCCAGCTTGGATTATGCCGCTTTCTTTGATTCCACAAAAATTGTTTTGCTGAATTTCTAACATGTTCCAACACTGCAGTAGGTGCCGGGGATACAGAAGTAAATAAGATGGTTTCCGCCATCAGGAAAGTCAGTCTGGAGAGGGGGCTGATGGAAGTATTTGCACAATACCAGGAGATGTAAGGAAAAGATGTGCTGGTACCTGGAGGGGAAGACATCAGCTTTCGTCCTCCTGAGAATGTGTGTGTTTGGAGTGCGGGTAGGGGTGGGGGAAGACTTCATGGGCTTGAGATGAGTCCTGAGGAATGACTGTCTGATAAACTGAGGGAGGAGAAATTAGACACGTGGAGGGACCCTCACGTGCTACAAAGGAGATGTGCAAGGGAACCCTCGGGCAGTCTGGGCCTGGGTGCTGCAGCCTCGGGTGTCAGAGGGGCGGTCAGGAGGTAGGCAGGGCCACCCCAGCTATGTTAGAGTATGTCTATCCTTCCTTCAAGAGGCAAACAATGTTTGAGCCCTTGATGGATGGAGCTACCTCACAGTCAGGGTCAGGGTTGTGTGAGTTCAGAGCATGCCCTGAGACAGAGTCTGCTTAAGGATAAACTCTGTGTGCAGTAACTTGCACAGGAAAAACCACACAAAGCAGAGAACAGGTTCACTTTTTAAACTAATTTTCTAAAAACACCCTGCCCTTTCTCTATTTCCTTCTGACGGCGAACACTTTTAACTTATAATGAAACCAGACCACGTTCCCCGGTTGCTGACGTCAATGGGCTTTTTGCCTGAGTAAGGACCTCACAGCCGACCCTAAGGGCTTGATTCTAATCTCGGGCACATGGGCCAGCAGCATCCCTCCACAACCTGGAGAGCAGCAATCACACGCTGAAATGGGCCAACGCTGCCATCTGGGGCACACACGCACATACAGGAAACGTTCAGAAACCTATTTGAGTGTCAAGAAGTAGACCATTAAGATCAACCAACCCGCCGCGGGAGAGTGACAGCACGTGGCACACTCACAAATGTGCTAAGCTGACAAGCGTTACACAATTCAAAGGAGCGAGAAGCAGAAGAGGACAAGGGCAGGCTCGGTTCTGCACTGAGTAAGCCGAGCTGGCAGCCGGCCTCTGGCCCGCGATCGCTGGACTTCCCACGTCATCCGAGGAGGGAGCGCGGCTCATTACAATAATGCGCGCTCACTATCTAATCTGCGGGAACCAAACACACACAGGGTCTCTGATATTCTTATTACACAAGATTAAACCTCTCAGAACCAGGACTTGCTCGGGGAAAGGTCACATACTGAAAATGAGCAGACTAACGAGAACCCACTGCAGCGATCTCTGGCAACCAGAACGCTCTTCACCTTGCTATGCCACCTGAAATACGTCTGAACAAGAACTAGAGAGTGTCTCTTAGACGTAAAGTGCACACATCTCACTAACTCAAAAACGACTCACTTTGGAGAAGGGAAGACTGGGTTGTGTTGCAAAGGTCAGATTCTGGAGTTGTTTGTAAACTTGCAAACAATTATTTTTAATAAGACAAAACTGCAGGCACTCCCTAATTCTGTTAGAGTGGCAGAGACTCTGCAGTCACATTGTCTTATACCCGGTGTGCGTTCCAAGCCTCTTAAGAAGTGACGTCGAGGAGGAGTTCTGTGGTTGGGATGTTGAGCTGATGCAGCTGTTGCTTTAGCCTCATCCAGGGATGGCAAGTGGGACAAAAACACGGGTGTCACTTTGCCAAGTTTTAGAGCCATAAGAGGGTTTTGTGGGCAAAGCCATACAGAGAACACAAGGATAAGACACAACTGGGTTCCTTCTGTGCTCACTCTTGCCGTGAATTCACATTCCCCCTGCGTGAGTTCCAAAGAAACACAAAGTAGAGCAGAGACTATCAGCTCAAGGCTTTCAAAAGTAAGTTCAAAAGTTGCTGTCGATGTGAAGTTAAAGGAACGTGGAGATTGATCTGATGCTCTCTTTTGAGAACAAAGATGAGAAACATTATGCATCTGAAAGCTCAGAAACTCTGTCCAATTTGCTGAATTACTCCAACGACCATGTACCTTGCTCTTCAGCTCTGTAAATCCTGGGCTTAGGCCAAAAGCAAGAAAATGTGACCTGACCTTCTTTGGGACCTCCCAGCCCCCCGTCTCCATCCTGCCTCTTCGGCACCTCCTAACCATCACTCCTTCCCAACAGCGGGTGCCCCTCGCCTCCGACCCTCACCAAGGGCTACGGGATGGTGCGGGGCTGAGAAGCCAACCAGGGACCAGCCAGCCTGTCTCTCCTGTTTTCACATCCCCTGAGATTCTCTAAGAAGGAGTGGAGGTAGCTAGTCCCTCGGCAGTAAGGATGTGACTTCGCGAGTCACAAAGTCAGATCACCAGGAAGAAGGGGTGGAACAACTGGCTACCAGAGTAGTCAAGTCATGGAAAACACAGCTTCTAGCCTTTTCTTTCCCCACACATTTTTCAAGGCTGCTGCACATACACCCAAACATATTCACACATGTTCACCAAGGAGGGAGTAAACTCAGCTGCAGTGTCACACACAATATGTTGTCCCTAACAGAGAAATTCTATATACGTTTGGGAACGGGCTCGAGTTCTCAGGCTCTGGGCCAGCAAACGCTGTGGGTGTTGAACAATACCTACCACCAGACGAACAGATGCGCACAATGCCAACAGCTTTGGAGGGACCTGCGTGCGCTCCTTCAAGGAAAGGGAGAGTAGCATGGAGATCAGGAAAGAAAGGGAGGAGAGACCTAGGAGTACCCACTTAAATTATGAGTCGACCAGCACCACCATTGCCTGCCTGCCAGGGGACGGGGTGCGGCTGAGATAACTTCGAGGAGAGCTGACAGCAGAAACGCTAGGGATGCTAAAACTTCCCTGCAACCCTGGCTTTCTCTGCACAGTGTCCTTTCCAATAAGAGTTCACACAGAGTTTACATACGTCATCCTATCTGTCGCCACTAACACTCCTCAGAGGCATTTCTGTCCTTAACATCACACCTGCAAATTCACCAACGTATTGACCATTAAGAGGGGGGAAAAATCAATGGGATTTGATCAACAGCAAAAAGCCCTGATGATTAGACTTTGTGAACAGGCTTCACTGAACAGAAAATATCCCTTTTTGGAGATCTGGAGAACAGTGAGAGATTAAAAGAAACACACGAAGAGATGCAAAACCAAACAGATAAACCAAAACATCTTTCCTGTTATACATTTGATCATCTCATGCTTTTGGTCAAGGGGAAAAGAAAGCCATAGTATAGAAAGATATAACAAATGAATTCCATCATCAATTGATAATAGCCCGTAACCAAATATACAATTATAGTATACATCCGTGACTTCCCCTCATTCTCCTCTTTCCTGTCTCTGCCCTTTACATCATCTCCTTTCAGCGGTCATCCTCTTTTCACTGCAGACCTTACTGTCCTCATGGGCAAAGCACAACAAACCTTGATGCTATAGCTGGTGGCTTCTCCTGCATCACCGGCAACCAGCACTCCAGTTCTCAATGTTCCACCTACCTGTCAACCACCCAGATTCCTGGGAACACCCACAGCTCCCAAGATAGTTCCATGAGGACGGGACTCAGGAATTCTTGTAAGGATTTGTAACGTAAAACCTTTTAAAGTACAGAGATTGTTTTAGGCTATGTTCCCCATAGCACCTAGCATGGTGCCAAAGCCAGAATAGTCTTTAAAAACTACTTCTTGGGGTGGCAAGGAAGATGCCAGGTATTCAAGCATTTGTGCAGATGGTCTCTGCTGTTACAGACTCGCGTGGCCTCAAAGACAACTGACAATAAGCAGACCTTCAGCGGGAAAATTATTCATACACAGCTTTTGGTTACCGATTTTTGATATATAAGATGGCTACTATAATTTAGGTACTAGATAATTTTGATAAAAGGTGAAATACAGAGTCTGTTTTTTAAAAAGATGCCATAACGTTAAAAATATTACAATTGCCTATGGATTATTACAATTGCCTATGGATTATTAAGACAATAACTAAAGCAATCATTTGCTAATGATGAACCCTTCATTTAAATATTGAAAACTTTATTTATTTGCATGTAAAATGTGAATCCCCCCCTCCCCAGAAAAAGGAGTTCCGAGTGATTACAATAATGACACAGGCACTGCCAGAGAGAAGGAAGCGTGGACAGGGCCACGCCCCTCCAGGAACGTGGAGGTATTGGGAATGATCGTCTTCCCGGTGGGACAGCCATCCTCCTAGTACAGCACTCTAACAACGCTGGCGATAGAAACGCATCTGAAAAATGCGGAGGGACGGCTGACATGGTGTAGTGGCGTCAGAAAAGCACATTTTAGTCGTGCCTAGCTTTGTAGAGAAGGGAAAAGATAAAGTCTGAGAGGCAAAAGCATCCCTGTCGCCAGAAAAATGTTCTCAACTGGGCAGCAACAGTACTGCAATGATATTACTATGGTTTGGATGAAACATCCCTCAAGATATTATTTCCCTTTGCCTTAATCCTAAGCAAACTGCTAATTAGTATTTTGGCTTCCTAGATATCTCAATATCAGGAAAGAGGTTTCCATGGATTACAAACAGGAACATTCTGGTTACCACAAAGAGATCATTGATATTATAAGTCAATAAATTAGTGTTCTTGGCTTCCCGGGTGGCACAGCAGTTAAGAATCCACCTGCCAATGCAGGGGACATGGGTTTGAGCCCTGGTCCAGGAAGATCCCACATGCCGCAGAGCAACTAAGCCCGTGCGCCACAACTACTGGGCCTGCGCTCTAGAGCCCATGAGCCACAAATACTGAGCCCGCGTGCTACAACTCCTGAAGCCCACACGCCTAGAGCCCGTGCTCCACAACAAGAGAAGCCACCGCAATGAGAAGCCTACGCACCACAAAGAAGAGTAGTCCCCGCTCACTGCAACTAGAGAAAGCCCACATGCAGCAACAAAGACCCAATGCAGCCAAAAATGAATAAATAAAATAAATTAGTGTTCTGATAAATACTTATGATAATAGTCAATTACCCAACAGAAATACTTATTTATGTAGGGTAACTGATAAAGTTGAGTTTCTGGTCCTTCTTAGCTAAGGACAGAGCTTGAACCAGAGTCAGACTCCAGAGTCACTGTTCCTTCCCCCCATCCTGTTCTCTCACTCAATTCCAATAACTCTCTTTAGCCTCAGTGTTAAACCTTCCTCATGAAAACTTCAAAGACTGTGATTAAATCAATTCGTTTTTCTAGGAGCTTCCTGGTAGCCAAGACAAAAAGGGCAAGAAACTTTGGCGGATAATTAGTTCTCACTACCCGATAAAAGGATCCTTTGGAAACCAATATTAAGAGATATTAAAATCCTATTTTCATCTACCATTTAGACTGTAGGGAGAAAAAAACTTATGAGTAACAGTTTTACATGATTTCATTCAAGGAAAGCAGATTTTTCAAAAGATGAAACACTATTCTTAGCCTCAACCCCAGCGCTATCCCTATCAAGTAAGTAGTTCAGAATTTGCTTAAGTCTTTGAAAAATGCTAATGCTGTATTCCTAACTAGGAATGTTAACATATAAAAGTTGAGATCCAGAAGTTTATTTCAAGTCAGTTGTTTAAAACACAAAATATTTCTCCATGAAAATAGTAGTCTTAAAATTATGGGAATTACTAGGGGGAAGCCCAGGAAATCTTATTTGACCCCAAATGTAGCTGAAATGGTGCTAATAGCAATCATGATCAGATACCACGTTTTGGTCCCTGGACCTTGAGCCAGGTTGCTCCAGGCTGCACAGTGGCTCCCCTAGCACTGCCCTGATTCTGCTCCAAAACGGGGCTGGCATGAACCCCTCATCTCTGCTCAGAAACAAGTCTCAGGGTGCCCAGACTCTAGTCAGGGCCCCTGCCCACCGAGATCCCAGAGAGAGCACTGAGCCAGGACTCAAAGGTCCACCTTCCACGTGTCCTTCCATCTTTTAGGAAACTAGCCTCTCTAAGCCTCGGAAGTCACACCTGAATGTGCTAAGAAGCCCAGCGTTCAAGGACACCATGGGGTGGGGGTGGCAGAAAGCTCCTCTGTGAATTATTAAACAATCTCAGTTTCAAGGGAATCCTGTTCTGAGTTGCAAAAAATTGAATTACAAATAAAAAACTGAAATATAATTGTTGGAGCTGCCTTTACTATATTTTTACTGATGTTTTTGCATTCGATTTCTTTCTCTTACAATAAACTGACTAGTAGCTGTCGATTTGGTGCTCACCTCTTCAGTTCTCATGAACAACCTATGATTTCATGTCTCCTAATTCTTCAAATGCATGGCCTTGCTTTCATTATGTTTTTCTTACATTTTATTCAGGATTGACAAATCCCTTCTCAGATTGCTTTGCTCCCTTCTCCAACAAATATTTCCTCTTCTTCTAGGCCAGTCTTTCTTTAAGAACATTCTTTCCCTTAGGATTCGCAGCAGCCTATCCAACAGAATGTGACTGTGGAAAGAGTCCACTTCTATGCTCTTCCCTAAGTAGCCACTCACCACATATGGCTTTTGAGCACTTGAAATGTGGTGGTTTGACTGAGAAACTGAGTTTTTAATTTCACTGAATTTTGACGGATTTAAATTACAGTAGCCATACAGGGCAAGTGGCTACCCAAAAATGTAAAGATGCTGTTATTGGTTTCCCCACTGGAACTGAATTTGACATTGGAATTGAATTTGCACGTGTGTGTGTGTGTGTGTGTGTGTGTGTGTGTGTGCGCGCATGCCTGTCTGTCTATCTACAGCTTCCTGGCATTGTTTTTGCTTTAAGGTCTCTTGACTGGAGGAATAAGCAGCCTTTTTCCTACGATAAGGCTGAAAAGGTACTGATTTTGCTTTGGAGACTTCTACAGGTAGGAGAAAGTCTCCACCTGGCTGTAGGATGATCACATTTGCTACTGATAGGGTTCAATCAATCTGCCCTGACCCATGTTTAAAAAAAAAAAAAACACACAAAATAAACAAACCTTTTTGATCCCTACCTCCCCTGCCAGCTTATCATCCTACTTCCTTGTTCTATAAAACAAAACCCATTGTAAGAGCTTCCCACACTGGCTGCCTCCCATCCCGCTCCCCCCGTCCTGCCCTGGGACCTCAGGCCTTCCTCCTGTCCCTGCACGGAACAGCTCTCCCCAGGGTCCACCTGGAATCCACACTGCCAAGTCCACCATTAACTTCCTGGGGCCTCTGTCACCGTTGCTTGCTTTCTCCTTGAAATGCTTCCTCCTCTTGGCCTCTGGGCCACCATATGCCTGGCCTTCCTGCTCCTCTCAGCCACTGTTGGTGGCATCTCCTCTTCCCATATTCCGGAGGCTGCTGGGCTCATTTCTCAGCTGTTTACTGGCATCTCTCTAGGAGACCGCGACTAGCGCAGTAAGCCCACATGCCGTGCACCTTCTCATGACTGTTGTTGGTCCCCTCAGCACCCGCATCAGACATTTCACTGTCTACTCAACCAAGAAGATGCCTGATCTGACTCGCAGAAAAGAGAGGTAAAGAGCAAGTATACTGGTCAAATAAATCTTCAAACATAGGAGAAATAAGTGAAAGAGAAAAAAGCCATACAGGTGTTTTAGAAAACTCATGCAAGACTGCCTCTGTGTTCCTGGCAACTATTCTAACATCGAGAATCCCCATATCTTTCCCGATCACAGACAGTTTTTTGGGCCACTGTCCACGAAGCCCCTGCTCAGATGAAGAGGGATTATCAGGGAAGGCAGAGACAGTCTTAAGGGAGGGGGAACGTCACAGCGGGGCTTTCCTTGTACCTGTTGCATCACAAGAGTCCAGGCTGCCTTCTGCTGGGTCATTGCTCATCTGCTCCTGGGTGTCTGGCCTGCTTCTCAGTGTCAGCAAAGCGGGTCCTTTGCTCCCACTTTTAAGTGTGAAGGGGAGGCAGCTGGCTGGAGAGAACAACAGGGTATGGTGTTAATGTCAACTACTAGTGAAATGTACTGTCACAATCAGGAGTGGGGCTCTCCTGGGAAGTCTCCAATCCCAGGAAGGTCATTTACACAGTGTGACCAGGGCTGCAACTGCCCCTCAATACAGGAGCGCACGCGCACGCGCGCACACACACGCGCACACACACAGCGCCAAACTGTGGCTTCAGAGCTGTTGTGGTCAGAAACTTACACTGGCTAGAATATCCTGCTTCTGGTCACGTACAGTGGACTCAGAGTTAGCTATTGGCAGGTGGCTTTAAGAGTTAGACGCAGTTTGGCAGGTTTTCCTAAGGGGCTATCAGGTCAGCCTGCACTGTCCAGCACCTCCGACAGGACCCGAAATGTAGGGAATGTGAGTGTATGTGCGTCTTGGTGCGTCAGGAGATGAGATGAGGGCGAGAGGGAAGGTGGAGGGCGAAGGGCTAGACTAACGTGCTTGTTCAGTGCAGCGCTGGCCTCTGTTCAGCTAGGCCACAAACCTCTTTAAGAACCCAGGAACTGTGCTGCTCCTTCCTCAGGCCTGGGTCTCAGACGCATTCTTGTGACGCAGCGATGTTGGTGTTATAGTATCTGTAATTCACTTTAACAGCCTTCGGTATAGACAGCGTGATGTTGAGTCATTAGGCAGTTTTCACCTACATCCTTGGGGTAGGCAGGTAGCATCTGAGCACCCTGATCAATGACGCACTTCAGAAGTGTTTCATATGTGAAAGAAGCATCGAAATCTCATACTCCGCAGGTGGCCGCTATAGATTCTTCAACTGTCTTTATTGCTGGTCATACTGGAGGGTTTGTCATCAGAATCATGGGTATAGATATGGCATTTCAGTGATGAAATGAGGGGAATTCAAGAAGGACGAACTGGTTAGAAGATTTGGGGCTCTGCACGGTGATATGAAGAAGGTAAAAGACTCCAGCAATTCTTTCCAGTTCTGGGAGCTGCAAGTGGAGGGATCTAACATCTGGTGGGACTCAAAGGTTAGCTGAATGCTGCTGCTAGAACAGTACTGACCTTTCCTGAGTGAACATCTCATGAGAGGCCAGCAGAATGCCCAAGATGACAGCGGGCAGAGCACTCACCACCAGGAGCGGGGCTCTCCCGGGAAGGCTCCAATCACAGGTAAATGGTTTGCTTTTGTGTGTCCCTGTGCCCATTCCCTGACAAAGGTTCATCTCAGTTGAAGGATTTGGTCTGAGATTTACTTCATCCACAAGATACGTGGGGAGTGGGGAGATAGGAGAGGCACCCTGTACCCTTCACCCAGCTCTAACTACTGGGGCCCACGGGCATCTTCCATTAAGAACCTGGTTTCGAAAATACCGACGTGGCTTGGGTCAGTTTGCAACTTCAGCTCTTCTGCTCTTGAAAGTAACTTGTAACAGTAAATGTGATTGTTAATAATAAAGGTTTCACTTTTTCTTGAAAATAAATTAGAATGAGTAGATTCATCTCTCTCGTGTGCAATCTGAAGAGCTTTCTAGAGAGGAAGGGACGGGGACAGAGTTACCATGATCCAGTGGGAATTGCCCAGGGCCTTGGATACTCTTCCAAAGGATGGAGCTGTGCCAGTGAACGCCATCGTGGTTAACAAGGGCTGGAGACCACTTTCCTAGAGCCTCGCCCTCAAGGGCCCAGTGCTGCAGTAAAACCACGAGGGAGCAATGAAGAGAGCCCTCTGTGTCCCGATTCTGGGGGACCGACCACACCTTCCTAGCACGCCTCCTGAGCCTAAAGCACCCAGATTCTGGTTCATACCAGCGGGGCTAATCTGGCCAGCTGAGGGGCAATGGCTGGGAGAATCTTCCCAGTTACTGAACACACGTGGAGAGTGTGGTGTACCTGTTCTCACTGGGAGAATGGCAGTGTGCCAGGGTGCTACAGACACAGGGGGTTCGATTCAGAAGTGTGTCACGGGGCGATGTCGGGCTCAGCCTGGTCTCTTTCCACAGGGTCATGAGGTTTGCTGTCATTAAGGAAGATTCTTGGGGTGGGGACCACCGAACATCATGGGCAGAAGAGCTGGGCACTGTGTGTCGGGAAAAAAGGCAAGGACTGAGGAAAGGAGCAGAGGCGGCTGAAGACAAAGGGCATCAGAGCAAATAAGACCAGAACCATGCCAAACATCAGCCCTTTGAAAAGTTTAATCCAGCCCTCTCCACGCCAATAACAGCAGGGTGGGGCAGTGGGGTAGAACCAGGACTGCCAGGTACATCTGTGTGCGTGCAACTATTAACTAGTGTTCATGGGTCTCTGTGTTGCTATTCTTACCTTTGATGTGTAAATAACTAACAAGAAAGCTGAGGTCACATGTCTGAAGTGAAAAATCATACAACAACCGATTACAAATAATTTCTAAGTCCTATGTACAGATTCTAGGATGCTTTATCGGTGAGAGGATAACTTTTGATATGCAATAAATATTGCGGATTAAAATGTCCCATAACATATGGATTATTTTAAGACAGCTTAATGAAGGTATAATTGACACCTAAACTGCCCATATTTAAATAGAGCACTCGGATAAATTGTGATATACGTATGCACCCGTGAAACCATCGGCATAACATTTTGAGTAATTAGAGTTGTGTGGAAACAAAAGCACAAAATGGAGAATGCTGGAGTTGGATGACTAGTAGTCTCGTCTCGGTTTCGACATTTCCCGTGCAGTATCGGTCCAGTCATATCAAAGTCGAGCTATAGGCTTGATGGAGGGCCACGGATATTGCCTATTTCAGGCCACCCCCAATCTGCCAAGAGCCCTTGAGGCAGGAGTGCCAGGAACCACCAGGCCGGGCGGGGCTGGAGGTGGAAGCATTTGCTTTTCCTGACCCCTCTAGCCTCCAGCCCTGTGTGGCAGATCACATATTCCTTTAAAATTTTAGGACATTCTAATGATAACTGTGTCTAAAAGACCAGGGCCGAAGTTTCTTTCTAAAATAAGAGGAATAGATACGGATTGAAACTCAACCATGAAGACTGCAGAAGAAGGAGAGACATTAAAGGTCGGTGGGAGGGTCGCTCCCCCTGAAAAGCCGGGGCAGGCGGGGCAGGTGACACCTCCCTGCACTGACCTGGACCCTCCCTGCATGGAACTGAGATCATGTCCAGCACTGCGTTACCGGCACAAACAGGCTGGTTGTCACACCGGGGAAAACAGGAATTGAATCACAAAGGGGACCTCCGGGGGCCTTGAGAGAACTCCATTAATTGACACATTAATGAAATAGGATCCGCTGTGACTAGCTGGATTGAGCCCAGGATCTAAGGCTGTAGGGAGTCACTGTTCTGCATACAAAGTGATACGCAAGGAAGAAAGTGTGTGTGTGAACACCCAGGGAGCTGCGCTGGGGCTCCAGGGACTCCCCGGCCCAGCAAGTAGGCCAGCAGAACACCAGGGGCGACTGCTCTCAGCTGAGCAGAGACCTGTGTGAACTGGGAGCTCGGGGGCCGGATCGGCAGGATGGAGCCCAGGTGCACATGCGCAGCAGAGGCCGGCAGCCCTGAGGACAGCGGGCATCAGGGAGAGACTGAGACGGAGTAAAACGGCACCTCGGCAAGCGCTGGGGCTGGGAGCTGGTGACACCCGTGTGCACTCGCGAGCCATAACCGGTACTGAGCCCTTATTCACACTCAGAACTGGTGAGGCTTGGGGACATACAGATTGCAAACGTTTCCGAGATAAGCAGCCACATCTTTACACAGATGAAAACCAGGATTTAACGATTTTTAATAATAAGGTGAAAAACATGAATCCTAGACGATACGCTGCACACGCGCTGAGAAACATCCTCTGAGTCTGAGCCAATCTCGAGTTTAGACATTTTCTCCCCAAAGAAACCGTCAGCAGATTCCAGGAATGCTGTGTTTCGGGGCCACGGAGGAGACCACGTTTTCTTGAAGGAAGGGACTTGTCGGCGAGTAACAGATTCCAAGGGAGTGAAGGAAGGAAGGGGAGAGGTGAAAAGAGGGGACACACACACACACACACACACATGCACACGCACACACGTGCACACGTGTGCACACTCTCGTACACACACTAAGCCTCTTTCAGAGTGTGAGAGGTTGGCGGTATGGAGGACCAATCAGAGCGACCAAGGTCCAGGAAAGAAGACGAGACGAAGCTGCCTGACAGAAAACTGAGGGTGACCAAATAGCTCTAACTGCGTTCTGGAAAGTGTGAGGCTCAAACCTCATTTCCCAGCATCCGTGACCTCCGCTCCGGATCCACTCAGGTTACTACGGCAAACCGCTTTCTCCCCAGCCTTATTCTGTTCCACCAGAGCAGTCGGGATTCCCTTTCTTCTATAAACCATTCCTGGGAGTCAATGTAACGTGAAATGCAGGCTCCTTGACCACAGAAGGCCTCCTGCTTAGGCCCTAGGCCACAGAGTAACTTCACCCACTGAGGACAAACGGCGCGAACAGCAGAGTTCTAACAGGAAGACCACAGAAAGAGAACACTATGTGTTCTCTCGTCCAGACTGATGAAGCCCCAGGTGCCCCGGTGCCAGCCCTGTGTCCTGCACTTACCAAGAGTCAGGGAGTCCTTCTGACAGTTGGGCACCAAGGCCTGGGTTGTAAGTTTCCACAACTGTAAAATTCACAAATTCTTTACAATTGATTCAGTTTGTGAAATTCACAGTACGGGATTTTTTTTTATAGCAGCTCCTTCCTTTTCTTTTCTTTTCTCAGTGAGCTCATGCACACTGCAGGGCAAAGCAGAGAGAGAGGGTGCTTCAGGATAGAGCGTGAGCCACAGGGACCGCCGAGGGGCAGTTCTCGTGCGCAGGATCTGATAGCGAGTGAGCACCTGACCTTTTAGGAGAATCGTGGAGGCAATGCTATCATTTGCTGTAAGCAGGTTTCAGAGGATTAGGCCTGAGGAACCGTTTCAGTGGTGCTCCGGCAGGGAGTGGAGGTGTGCTGGAGAACCGTCTTAAGAAGAGTGCAACACTTGGAGACGTGGAGCTGAGGGCACAGGGTGGTGGCCAGCATGGACAGCGTGCTGCAGGAGGACATTCTCTTAGGCTAATGGAGCTCAGAGCTCGGCTTTAGTGAGGGAATAAGAAGCTGATGGTGACAGGGCCTCACATTTATGGACAAGCAACCAGGGTTCAGAGCCTGGTCGCTGTGTGAGGGAACTGGATGAAGGAGTAAGGAGGAGGGAAGGAGGGAAGACAGTTCTTTTCCTTGCATTTAGGAAAAAGGGGACGATGGGTGAAGACAAAGAGAATTCTGTCATGAAGAAAAGTAAGAGAGAGGAAGCACTACGATGGTTTCGGTGGCACAGTGGTTAAGAATCCACCTGCCAATGCAGGGGACACGGGTTCAATCCCCGGTCCGGAAAGATCCCACATGCCGCGGAGCAACTAAGCCTGTGCACTACAACTTCTGAGCCCGCGTGCTGCAACTACTGAAGCCCGCACGCCTAGAGCCCGTGCTCCACAAGAGAAGCCGCCGCAATGAGAAGCCTGCGCACCTGATTCCCACTAGCTATCTATTTTACATTTGGTAGTACGTATAAGTCCATGCCACTGTCTCACTTTGTCCCAGCTTACCCTTCCCCCTCCCCGTGTCCTCAAGTCCATTCTCTATGTCTGAAACTAACACACCATTGTAAAGCAATTATACACCAATAAAGACGTTTAAAAAATAATAATAAAATAAAATTTAAAAAGCCTGTGCACCGCAACCGAGAGCAGCCCCCACTCGCAGCAACTAAAGAAAGCCCGTGCGAAACAATGAAGACCCAAAGCAGCCAAAAGAAAAGAAAAAAAAAAAAGGATGGTTTTGAACGTTTGGGTGAGATGAAATATGTGTGAACACAAATCTTTTCTTTTTAATGGCTATTCCTGATTTAAAATGTTTTTATATTGTGGTACATATGCATAACATTTTGCCTTAAAATTTTACCATTTCAACCTTTTTAAAGTGTTTGGTTCTGTGGCATTAAGTACATTTGCACTGTTGTGCAGACATTACCACAATCCATCTCCAAGTCTTTTCACCTCCCAAACTAAAACTCTGTGCCCATTAAAAACTATTTCCCCATTCTTTCCACCCCGAGCCCTGGAAACCCCCATTCCACTTTCCATCTCTGTGAATCTGACTACTTTAGGAACTTTATATAAGTGGAATCATACAGTATTTGTCTTTTTGTAACTTGTTTATTTCACTTAACATAATGCCCAGGGTTCATCCATGTTGTAGTTATGTGTCAGAATTCCCTACCTCCTTAAGGCTGAATAATATTCCACTATGTGGATATACCAAATTCTGTTATCCATTCATCTCTGGATGGACACTTGGGCTGCTTCCACCTTTTGGCAATTGTGAATAAAGCTACTGTGAATATGGATGTACAACTATCTTTTTGAACTCCTGCTTTCATGTCTTTTGGGTATATTTCCAGAAGTGAAATGGCTGGATCAAAATATGATAATTATATATTTAATTTTTTGAGGAATCACTATAGTATTTTCCACAGCTTCTGCATCATTTTTACATTCCCATCAACAATGCCCAAGGGTCCAATATTTCCATATCCTCACCAGCACTTGTTATTTTGTTTCCCCCACCCCTTTTTTTTATAACAGCCATCCTAAGGGATGTGAAGTGGTATCTCATTGTGGTCTTGATTTGCATTTCTCTAGCGCTCAGTGATGTTAAGTACCTTTTCATGTGCTTACTGGACATCTGTGTGTCTTCTCTGGAGAAATGTCTATCCAAGTCTTTTGCCCATTTTTTAATCAGGTTGTTTGCTGTTGTTGAGTTGTAGGAGTGCTTTTCACAATTTGGATATCAATCCGTTATCAGATATATGATTTGCAAATATTCTGTCCCATTCTGTGGGCTGCCTTTTCACTCTTTTTTATTGTGCCTCAAATTAAAAGTTTTAAATTTTGATGAAGTCCAAGTTATCCCTTTCTTTTTGTCATTGTTGTCCATGCTTTTGGTGTCATGCCCAGGAAATCACTGTAAATCCAATGTCATAGAGCTCTTCTCCTTTATTTTTTCTTAAGAGTTTTATAGTTTTAGCTCGTATGTTTAGGTATTTGGTCAACTTTGAGTTAATTTCTTTGAAAATGTAAAATATGGCACAAATTTACTTGTCACCCTTGCACACGGGCCATGCTCACCTTCTCTGTATAGTTCCAATTTTAGTACATGTCCTGACAAACCAAGCACTGAAAGTAAACCCTTGGAGGAAATTCCTTAACACAAATGTATGAAAGTAAGCCCGTCTGTGCTACACTTACAGTAATAAGTGTTCTCACTCTCTGTCTTGGGGATTCAGCATATTTATCCCGGGTCCGCCAGATGCTTTAACCGCCACTGCTCAGGCCCAGCTCCGCCTCCCACGTGCTCAGCGAAGCTCTTCCTTAAGGTTCTCACCCTGACTCTCACACATTCTATAATCATTCTCCGTGCGTGGCCAGCGTCTTTCCCACTCTCAATGCCAAGCCAGTGGGGTCACAGCAAGATTTTTAGGTCCTGCTGTGAATTTTCCATAATTTTCAGATGGAAGCTGTGATAAGGACATATTTCTAAGAATTGAGACATTGATTTAAACAAGGGAGGTTGGACTGAAAGCCTTACATTGAGAGTCTAGCCCCTCAGGTACTTTCCCCCATCCCTAGAAGAAACAGAGGATTTATTCTTGGGACAAACTAAACCAGAGAGACTCTAAACTCAGACACACTGACTGGATAGAGGACTCAGAACACTGTACATGCAGGAGGGCAGAGCTGAAGCTCTAGACTGACAGGAACACAGGGAGAGTCAGCATTTCAATGTTTACCTTCAGTAAGGGGCCCACCACTGCCCCAGCTGCCTCCCCCCATCCTGCTGCTGGAGTGCACGCTTCCAGGGGTATCCTCCTGCACCACCCCTGCCCCGACAAGACACGGGAACACTTTTCCCTGAAGAAACCGAACGGTACCAAGGAAAAGACCTACACGTTCTGACGTTTGTGAGGGTGTCCCTAGGCAGTCACTCTACAGCAAGCTCACCAGACCAAAATCGCTGACTCTCCTCCCCACTTCGCTGGAGCTTCCTGTTGGCTTTTCGCGCCTCACTCTTCAGTAGGAAAGGATGATGAAGGATAATATGATAATCAAGGAAAGCTTCCAACACAGAAGACTGAGGCTAAAATAATAAACAGTTTAAAGAACCTCGGAAAGAGACCACACAGGGAGGAAAATAGTTAACACTATAATATTCTCAGAGAGAGAAGAAAATATATTACATTCATGGTAAAAAGAATGCTATAAAAGGAACAACTAGAGAAGAGAGTTTTTAAAAATAGAATATTAAAAATGGTACAAATCAGTGGAGAATTTCAGGGATAAAACTGAAGAACTCTCTCAGAAAGTAGAGCAAAAATACAAAAATAGCGAAAGAAGAGAAAAGATAAGAAAATATAAGGATTCATTCAACACAGAAAGAACAACAACAGAAGAAATTATCAAAGAAATAATACAGGAAAATAACCGAGGGCTGAAGCATACAAGTCTCTGTACTGTATGGTACATCACATGCCTGGAACAATAAATTTAAAGAGACCAAGACACATCATTGTGAAATTTATTATCAGTGGAGATCCAGAACAGAGCCCAAGAGCTCCCAGAGAAGGAAAGGGGCCACAAACAAAGGAAAGGGAGGGAGAATGGTGTTCTCTTCCTCAAGAACATTACTGGACACTAGAAGACAGGGGAGTGAAGTGTCCAGAGCTCAGATGAAAAAGGAGTTTCAACCTGGAATTCTGTATCCATTGAAAATATCATGGAGGGAGGAAAAAAGGTATCTTTAGACATACACAGTCTCAAAACGTTTATCTCCCAGGTACCCTTGGTCAGAAAGTCACTAGACGATGGGATCTGACAAAGTGAGGGAGCACACCAAGGAAAAGAGAAACACGAGACAGTGGGAGCTCCCAAGGTCTGTCCCGGGTTGATGATGACAGGGGCTCCCAGGGCAGCAGGCGTGCAACACATGTAGCCCTTCCGGTGGGTCAGAGCTAAAGGTGGTGGGGGAGTGCTCCAAGGGAAAAGACCACCGAGCTAGTACCGTGCTTTAAACATGTTTGGAATAAATTTGGAAACTGTATTGTTAGCTGTGACAAATCTGTTAGAGCATCTGGAAAAAAAAAAAATCCAAACTAAGATATAGCTAAAACACAAAGCACCCATAAAACAAGGTTAACACTAATTGAAGGGAAAATAAAAGTGATGCAAGAGAAGAAACGGAATCCAGGTACCCTATTGGGCTCAGGCATGAGGAATATTTACATGGACCAAATAACGCAAATGCCACCACGTTAGCCAATAACTGAGATCTCAACACACTGAGCTCATGAGGGTGCATGGCGGGAGTGAGTGTCAGGAGAGTTAATCCTCACTTCCATCACAGAAAATCAGTAGATGACATGATGTGACTGGTTAGAGGTAGGGAGTTGTAATACAATTTTAGGATGAATAAATGCAAGTCCAGTCTCAAGAAACGGAAGACTGTCACTACCAACCTTCTGCTCTGGCCAGGCCACTTATGCAGTATCGTTCTCAGTTCCAAGGTCTAAGGAGGTCACTGGGTGTGTTTATGCAGCGTCTTGAAATTGGCAAAGAGCAATCACATGGAGAGTATGGGTATCTGTAACTACAGACCTTCCTTAACTTACAAAGGGGCCACGTCCTGATAAGCCCATCATCATCTGACAATACCATTAAGTTGAGAATATATTTAATACACTTAACCCACCGAACATCGTGGCTTAGCCAGGCCTGCCTTAAATGTACTCAGAACACCTACATTAGCCTGCAGTCGGACAAAATCACCTAACACAAGGCCTATTTTATAGTAAGTGTTGAATATCTCATGTCATTTATTGAATACTGTACTGAAAGTGAAAAGCAGAATGGTTGTTAAGTGTACTGGTTGTTTACCCTCATGATCTCGGGGCTGACTGGGAGCTGCAGCTCACTGACACTGCCCAGCATCATGACAGAAGATGATACCACATGTCACTAGCCTGGAAAAGATGAAAATTCAAAATTCGGAGTACTGTTTCTACTGAATGCGTATTGCTTTCACATGACTGTAAAGTTGAAAAATGGTAAGCCAAACCATCGTCATGTGGGGACAGTCTGTAGTCTTAAAAATTTAGAACAGGGACTTCCCTGGTGGCGCAGTGGTTGAGAGTCCACCTGCCGATGCAGGGGACACGGGTTCGTGCCCCGGCCGGGAGGATCCCACATGCCGTGGAGCACCTAAGCCCGTGAGCCATGGCCGCTGAACCTGCGCGTCCGGAGCCTGTGCTCTGCAACGGGAGAGGCCACAACAGTGAGAGGCCCGCGTACCGCAAAAAAAAAAAAAATTTAGAACATCATACAGAAAAGCAATACATTAGACATTTTTAAATGTAGAGGATTAAAAAAAGTTAAATGGAGAGAGAGACTGACTCATTATAAAGGACTTTCTAATTCAAATTGAGATATTCAAAAATAAAATGGGTTGCCTTGCACTGTCGGGATTAGAAGTGGGCCCCTGTCGGGGGGAACAGGGGGGCAAAGTCATACGGCTTTTCTGCCCTGTTGGCTGAGACCAAGTTCTAGTGTGAAGGGTTTATGATTTAATGCATTTTATCACTTCCTCTGAACCTTGAGCTAGAAAGTACACTTCAAAAATATTTGATTTAAGTGGTTGGTGAGAAGTGATTTCATCCCCAATCCAATTCATTACTTCTTAACTTGAAAACACTGTATTGCTTTTTATGTGCTTCCAAGTAAATGATACCTTGGGGCGTGAATTAAAACCCAAGAGAATTTTCTAAGAATGGTAGATCCGAACTTCTCAACTGCTCTGGAGAGGCTTTTTTGTCACCCTTCATTCCTGCCCTTACTCTAAATGCCACTTACACACTGACATCGTAAGTGGTTCCAGACACCGTCAGTGGTCCACAGTGAATTAACAAGCCATAGAATCCAGATGCTTTTTCCGGTAAACAGCTTCTTTGCAGGAAAAACAAACAGAACAAGAAGGACATTCACTGACCTCCTCTACCACTTTCATTCACACACTTCACACCCAGTAAGCATGCGAGCCCCATTTGTAGATCCACTGGTCCACAAATATCACCCATCTCATACATTTTTGCACTCCTTCTTTTAATTAATTCACTGATTGTTTTAAATAACATACAGCGAGTAGAGTCTATACAAAAAGATACTAATATATAAATTAAGAGAGGCTGAGACTAATAAAATTACTAAAGCCGTTAAAAATTTCCTCTGAGGACTACTGAGTACAATCTCGTCACGTCAAGCTACCAATTGTTCGTGCTTAAATTACAGTTCTCGTGGCATTACACTCCTTCTAAACCTAGGGATTCCAAGGTGATTTCTTACATGCGTGTTAAACCACGAATTTATATATTTCATCAAATATATTTCCCCGCAATGCTTTGAGTGGTAAGGAATTATTCACGTGATTACGTCAGGTAATTCTACCAGATTAACCTCATCTTGAGATTGGATGAACTTTATGGAAATCTATTTCCAAGGCATGTCCAGTGCTGTGATATAAAGCAAATATGATGGGTTCCTTGCTATATTTACCCATTTACCATTATCTGTGGCTCCCTTCGACCTAATCCTGACCCACTGGTTTATAACTATGACACAAGTGTTATAGGGTTCATTTTTACTCATATTCATGCCAGAACAATACCAGGTAAGGTAAGACACCTGCAAAGTCTGGAATATACAAAGTTCAAGGTCTCTACTTCTGCTGAGCTGATAAATCAGTTCACATCATGTCACACCTCCACAGGTAAAACAATGTGGCCCGCCGACCTTATGAATCCTTTCATGAAATTTGTTCCAAAATAAATAAATCTATATTTTCCACCCAGAAGCTTAATTTGGACAGCATTTTTGCTTGAATTCGACACAATAATTCCTCTCAATCCAATATAAACAAAACGTGAACACAGCCCCATCACCCTCTGCTTTAGACAATAACGTGAATGCTTAGCCCTCCGCCTCCTATCTGCAGTTACATACAATCCAGCCGGGGCAGGGGATAAATACACAGCTATGACTTCAAAGCAGACGTGGCCAGAGCCACCATCACATGGACTGTGGCGGTTCAGCGGAGGTGAGTGTCCCCAGCAAGTGAGGCTGTGGAACTCTGACCTGGACGGCAATCACAATTCCTGAGATTCACTCTAGACAAACCCCAATTTCTCCTTTGTCCGCCTCTCCCCTTGCTTTCTCTCTCCTTTGCTTTCTCAGGAGATGGGGGTGAGTGCTTACTATCTAGTATGTAAAGATCTCTGAGTCCTTTCATTCACGGCACAACATATCCTGCAAAAGAGTGAGCATTCATTGTTCTCTTCCCCATGAAATTCCACTCGCTCACACTCAGTGGAGGGATTTGCTCACAAGGGCACAGGTGGAAACAGCGCAGCTGGAAATCCAAGTTGTGTCCCTCACCCTCCAAAGCCCCCGGTGGGCTGTGCAGATTCTGAATCCCCCAGTGATCAAAATACAGCATATTTTGCTATAGTTGTTAACAATTCCATACGTTAAATTCTGTATTTCAGAAACAGCAGGGAAATGAGTACATGACTTCAAGCCTCTTCCAGAGAAGTAAGGTAGGACCTGAATTTTAACTATCTTATTTTGAGCTTTGTTTACGACACGAATGCTGTTTCTGATTAGCTGCCTCAAATTGATTACTTAAACATTTTTAAGCCCGTTTTGAAGGTGTATGAACAAACAAGGGATAAAATAAGGGTCTCATTATTTTTTTATTTTCCCTTGGAGGTCAGTCTGGGAATTTTATTCAGAGAATAAAATTCCTCTGAGAGATGCTGAAAAATAAAGAAACTTTATTTCACTGAGAAATGCATGCCGTAAACTATGTAAAAGCTATTCCAGAATCAGGACTATTCAGGTTTCTCCGTGTATGCTACAGGCTTAAAGTTTGTAGCATGTAGTTAGTTCATCAAAAATAAAAGTTTGAAGATTATTCGGCAAACCACTACATATAGAATATAACCTTCATTGTGTGCATACACAGGGTCACACTAGGAAGACGCTGGCAGACTTCCCCATATACTCACTATGCAAAATTGGAGTTTTATTTAAACTCATAGCATTATGATGTTGGAATTGAAAAAGACACTAGAAGTCTCTAAGTCTAATATCCCAGGGGCTCAGATTTTTCATCTATAAAATGAGCTAATGAAATCTTTCCTGCTCTCCTCAGGGCCATTTTGAGACCAAGACTGTCACAGATGTGAAAAGTATGGCGAGAAAATTAGAAGAGCTATACAAATGCAAAATTAAATTATTATTCCTATTACCATCACTCTGATAGACAAACAGGTAAAGAACTAGACCGTTAGAAAAAGACTAGCTGAAAATCAGGCTTGTAATCTTGTCTTTACAAACCTGATATAGTAGTGTTTCTTTCTGATATCTTCATGAGATCCATCTAGTCATTTAGCCTTTGAATATGCCAAGTGTAACTTCAAAGTTTCTTTTATCACGCCTACCAGGTCCTTACAATTCCTCTAAGCTATACTTACAAGGGAAATTAACGGAAGTCTGTTCAAATGTCCACATTTACTGGGAAACGGCTACAATCAAATGAGGTTTACTTGTACTACCAGTAATCAGGTAGAAGGAAAGGCAGAGTGAAAACAACAGGGCACAGTCAAGCAGGTTAAACACTTGAAGTCAGGACACTGCTGATCAGTCACGGAGACCACGTCAGGTTCCAGGGTCGCCTTTCTCAACACAGCAGATGCAGGTTCCCTCTTCAGGGACGGAGGAGACCGAGCCGTCGCCGGTTGTTCATTTAAGATCATTTCCTGTGGCATCCACGAGACTCGTGCAGTCAGGTGTGGCATGAGGAACTGGTTACAGTTTACCCTAAAGCGTGCAGCTGCTTCTCAACGCTCGTTCTTCTTTAGGTTGCCATTGCTTTTCAGTAGTTACAGGAAAAACCAACCATGTTTACTTATCCCTTCCTCTTAGTGTCTGACTGAAGGCATCCCCTGCCACCACCCTTCCGCCTCCACGCTCTTCTTTAGTTGCTTCCCATACAGACACACTCTTTCTGCCACAACTGACCACCAACATGTGTCTGGTGTGTCATCTGCAGCTCCATGTCATCGTCTGCAAAATTCAATGTGGCAGTTTCTCTGTCTGTCTGGTGAAGGACCTGGCTGTGAGCGCAATGGTTTTGAAGGATCCTGTCTACCTGGTACAAGCTACAGAAGTTGAGTTACATCAGCACACTCTGTCTTCTTCAGAGGCTCACACTCCCTGCTAAGAGAATATGGTCTTACGAATAACAGCTCTATTTCTACTTGATTTAATATAGACAAGTATATAATATATATATATTTTTTAAGAGAATGTTTTTAATTTATTTATTTTATTTATTTTATTTTTGGTTGTGTTGTGTTTTTGTTGGCTTCTCTTGTTGTGGAGCACGGGTTCTAGGCATGCCGGCTTCAGGAGTTGTGGCACGTGGGCTCGGTAGTTGTGGCCTGCAGGCTCTAGAGCGCAGGCTCAGTAGTTGTGGCGCATGGGCTTAGCTGCTCCGCGGCATGTGGGATCTTCCCAGACCAGGGCTTGATCCCGTGTCCCCTGCACTGGCAGGCGGATTCTTAACCTCTGTGCCACCAGGGAAGCCCCAAGTATATAATATATTGTGTTTCAGTACACATGCAAGGCAGGGGAAGGAAGAACCAAGGAGTCACATCATTTACAGGACAAATTTCCAGGGTTTCAATGAACAAAGGCAACTCATCCCACAAGAATGTTCACGCCCTGCAACATTCCAGCCCTTGGAGGGAAAGAGGGAGGAAGATAAAGGAAGTCCAGCAATCCTCTATTCCCTGAAGCAATCATATATATAAATTGATAAATATTTTATAGAACTGGAGAACACTACCATGTTGGGGGAAAAAAATGAGGAAACAAAGAACCTTTTTCCTGGGGAAAAGAATGATCCTCAACAGTTAGATGAAAATATTCAAAATTTTACATTGGTGATAAGCAAGATAAATGAGTTCCCAGATAATATAAGTTAAGAATTGTCAGCAAAAACTTGAAGCGATGACCACGGAGCTAAGCATGGGGAGAGAGGTGGCGGGTGGGGTGTTGCAAAAGCCCAGTGGTTGCAAGTTAGAAGGACTCTGGGCCAGTAATCTTTGCTGATTTGCTTGTAAGAGCGGGGCTGGGGGCATCCAGTGGTTAGATCCCACACAGCCTGAGAATCAGCTTCCCTGGGCAAACCCGGCCCTCCCGACATCAGGGCATAGGCTAGCACAGGACGTCCCCTGCTGAGCTGAGCATACAGCACGGTATTTTATAAGCACAGCTGCCTATGAAAGGAAAACAAGCTGAAACTCCCCTTTGGGAAAAGCGCTCCACTTCATTCGTGACCAAACTGGAGATTACAGAGAAGCCCAAACGTGCTCCAAACCAACAAAACAGAAAGCACCCCAAGGACAGATGGGCAAGTCTAGTGAGAATAAAATGTGATACACCACTGTGTCAATAGATAGCCCGAGGGAAAGGGTTCTTCTGAGGGCACAGGAGGAGAGAGCGCTGAGGCATGTCTGCGCTTCCATCCACCCTGCCTCCGGGCCAGAGTCTGCGTTGTGGGCCACGCGCTGGACAGGAAACGCTTCCCCAGCTGTGATGACGACACACTGGACCCCACCATGCATGAGCTGAGGGCTGACCTCAGACACAAGCACTGACCGCAGGAGACCAGTGACTAATACAGAGGAGAGTTCTTGAGAATTGACACTAGTTTCCTCCTCCAAACCACGTACTAATGGCACAGCCAAATTTTACTTACCTTTGTGTCATGATTCCATCTCAGGAGCTCACATCAGAGGTCAGCACACAGAGCTTGTCAGAGAACCCAGACCACCCCCGGTGAATCGTGTGCAACTCATGCCTGCTGAAGACGAGGGGCCTTTCCAGGGGCCCAGGGATGTTCTACAAAAGACAATTCTCCACGCCTATATTCCTCTTCCTTCCTCTCCCTGAACCGAGTTCAGGGTCCAGGAAGGAATCACTACAAGAAAGCCGGCCCCTAACTGACAGATAGCCCTGGGAGTGTCTCCTGAGTGGGCCAGCTCACTGGTTATTTTCCTAAGGCTGAAGCCACAGTGGTACACTCAAGAATCCAAAATGTTTATGGAAATTTGAAGGGAACAGATAGGAGGAAGAGGGCCAGGAGATCGAAAATTATAAAAGAAATGAATAAATCATTTGCTTTCTTGTCCAGTCACTTGATCACTGCAAGGAAAAATCTTAGTCTGTTTGTTTATTTAATGAAACAGAACCTGAATAATCCATGTTTCCAAAGAAAAATGAAGACATTTTATTTTGTCCAGCTGCTTTTCATCTTATGCTGCTGAAAAGACCAAAATTCAAAGCTGCTTTGTACGTCTGCAAAAATGAGATGAGGGGCGAGAAAAAACCGAAAGGGATTTTACATTTTTTTCTTCTCAGACAACTAGGCCTTAGTCTTCAGCAGAAAACTAGGCAAAAATCCAACAGTTCGAGGAATCCCCGCCTACCCCTAACACATACATTTTTCAGGGGATAAGACAGTGATGAGATAGGGCAGTTCCCAGGAACACTGCTTGGGCAGGGTTTCTTCTGATGCCCAGCACCCAGAAATAAAGGTTATCCCCTAGCGGAGCCTCCGAGAGCCCTCAGAGCAGCCGGCACTCTTTCGTGCTTGCTTCCCGTCAGAGTCCACACCATCACTTTCACTTTATCCAGCTATTCTTCTAAGCACCTTTGGAGCAGCTGCTGGGGCACAAGAAGAAACTCACAGATCTACACACGTGCCGGGAGAAGAGGGCACAAACGTAAGCTGGGTTCACCCCTCCCTTCAGAGGTGATGTGTGGGTGCCTGGCACTGACCCAGCACAAAGATTAGCTTTCCTGCTTCCACTTGGAGTTTGCCAGAAACAATACACATTTTGAGAAATGTGATGGTTTGAAGACAAAGAATCCATTCACAATTCCAACATACCAGTTTTCACCACGCAAAAAAACTGCCCCCAAGATGGTAATATGATAATGACTATGAGAACACTGAAAAAGTTGGAACGGTTAAAAAAAAAAGAGGGATGTTGCAATGATAACATATTTAGGCAAAAATGCATTTTAAGCCATCCAAAGTGAAGGTAAGATACATCAAACTGTAAAATACCCTGGAATAAAAACAGAGAACGGTGGCCTTGACCTGGGAGAGGCTGTGTGCAACATCTAAAGGCAATGACATCCCCGAAGGAGACTTAGACCACTTCTTAGACCAAACAGATCAACATCTGTGGGGCGTGACTGGTCTCTGATTCCTTAGTTTTTGAGACTCTGCTTTCTTTATTGCCTAATTTATATTATGTAAGAGTTATAAACATTTATCATAAAAGATGAAGACCTGTCATCTGGAATGAAGCTAATTAAAGAGAGATCAGGAAAAAATGGATGTATTTAAAGCTTTCCAGTGAAAATTTAATTTCAGTAAAACTGAATATCAACCTTCTTCAGATGGAAAATACCCAAAATATAATCGATTTTTTCCATCCTGATTTTACCTTCTAACTTATAGACGTGAAGAGATAAAACATTATAATATTTGGATAAATTACTTAAAGCAGGCTTTTCAAATATGGAGAGTTGGAAATCTATTTTTAAAAAAGGATTGTGTTAGGAGACAAAGATACTAACAAAATAATAAATAATCACCACCTGCTCCTACCACTGGGGGGCAGTAACCCAATACTCACCTAATGGGGGTACTCAATGGATAACCGTGGCGCCCAGCCACATGGGTCCAAAGTTCCTGGTGATCACTGTATTAACGGAATCAGAGTCTTAATAAACCTCTGATTTAAGCAGTTCAAAACCATATGCTCAGCAAGGTCTACAGTGGTGAGTCCCTCAGAGGCAGGCATTTTGAAGAAATTGTAAAGGGGAGAGCAAATATTGAAAGTGTTCATATCTGTTCTCAGATATCCATACCTGCAGTGGACTATCAGGCAGAAAAAAGTCTGAAGTTATTTTAAGGGCAAACCAGAGCAGCTTCAGGCTTCCAGATAACATCACAAGCTAGAGACTGTGGGGCAACTTCTGTTGTTTGTGATAGAATGATCTATACAGTCAAGCTGTGCTTTGAAAGCAACTGATACACATATATATATATATATCTTATCATGTGTGTATATTTTCAATAAATATGACACCTGTATACGTTTTTTGAAAAAATTATTAGAAGATGCACTCCAATTAAAAGATGACCAAAAAAAAAAACCCAAGCCCACTCAAAACTCAAGACTGGGTTAAAAAAAAAAAAAAAAAAAAAAAAGGTAGGGAATCCTGAGACCAAGCAAAGACAAAGCTGAATGGAAATCACTCCTTTTTAGCACCTGCACAGCCCTCCTCTATTTCTACCAGAGTGTTCCACTTATTCTACAAGGCTAAACCCAAAAACCACATTTGCTCTGAAGTCCTTCTGTATTCTCAGGTCCCCCTGTCAAATACATCACTTCCTCTGACCCCAGAGCGTCTTCTGCATTATCCGAACTATAGCATGCGCACAAAAACGTGAGCAAATAATTCAGAACTCATGTGCTCAAGCCAGCGACACAACACCACCACGCTCCAGAAACTGCTGGGGTCCTCTCCTTATGTCCCCGCATCCCCAGATGGAACCATCGTCCTGTGGATCCTGGAGACGTGACAGAGAACATGACAGGCAAAACTCAGCCCCTGGGAGAGACAGACAGTAAGGAATAGAGCCAAGCAGGCAGGATGTCATATGGCGGCAGGTGCTATGGAGGAGAGCCATGCTGGGAAGGGGCTTGCAGCGCTAGGGGAGGGATCTGGACCCTCCTTCGCCAAGTGGGCATTTGAGCAGAGATGAAGGGATTGAAGGAGGGAGCCTCGTGAATATTTGTGGAAGAGGGTGCAGGGCAGAAGTATCAGGTGTAAGGTCCTGAGGCCAGAGTTTGCCTGGGTGTTGGAGGAATAGCAAAGACCAGCCTGGCTGGAGGAGAATTAGCAGAGAGAAGAATGACTCCAGGGTTTGCATTAGTAAGTGGAAGAGTGGAAAAATGAACTGCTCCCATCAATAAGTATTAATTTTATAAAGAGAAAACCTAACAGTTACTTTAAAACAGTAACGGCGAACCAATAAAAATGTCACGTGGGATCAAAGTTTGAGTGTGTCTCAGGGATAATTCTCTAAGCTCTATGCAAGCTTTACTGGTCCAGGAAACACTGCAGAGCACTAAAATGCCCACCGTCTAAAGCCAAGACTTCGGTCTGAACCCTAACTCTGCCACTTTCAATAGTGTGGCAATGGGTGAGTTATCTAACCTTCCTGTGCTTCAGTTTCTTTATCTGCAAGATGGACACACTACACTGTGTTATTGTGAGGACTGTATGAGTTCAGGCATTAAAACACTTAGCACTGTGCCTAGTATGTAGTAAGTGCTCAAAAAGAGTTATCACCTTTACAAGAAATTAGATCTGCAGAAAACTCAGTATTTTGTTCTCACCTGGTATCAGGGGTCAAGGTAAGAAGTAGACAATAAAGAGATCTCTATACATTGGGTAAAACCGCTACTGAAGACACGCCCATGGTTTTCAGATCCCTTTACGTGAAGCTCACAAAATTAACTTTTCTGGCAGGGAAATTAGTGTTTTTTCATTAGAAAGTTACAGCTGCACCAGCCCTGCGGCAGGATGGACCGCATAGTGAGTACCCTCTCATTTTGAATGAATTAACTCATCCTGTTCTCTTTTTGCTGTAGCTTTCAGGAAACATGAAGATAAGAGTTTACTCAGTTGAAGCAACAAGACCAGCTTTCTGACAGAAAAAGCCTTAGCCCTTCTATTATTTCATGCCCCTAACCCCTACTTTACTACACAGGTTTTTCACAGTTTTAAGCCAACTCCAAATGATATCCTGACAGCCTTTCATCTTTTGACAACTGTCTTATAGGAGTCCGTTGGTATTTTAGTTCTTAGGTCCCTGGTTCCCAGTGACAGTTCTCTGGGATGCCAGTTGCCTGTCTGGATGACTGACTACCACCTGCTCCAAGTTCCATAGGTTCTTATTGCCAATGAAGCCTGCACTGTTCCGGAAATAGCATGCCCTCTGTGCCCTTCAGCTTGTCAGTCAGCGCTATAGATGTGCTGGTTTCTTTCCCGCTACAATTATCCTAGTAAGCCCTGCTCTCGTCTTGCTGAAAAACCTCACCAGGCATATGCCCCATAAAGACCCGAGACATAAAACATAAGCGAGCAAGGAGCTATCATATTAAACCTCTTCTTTGAAGAGTATCCAGGAGGGTGATGTATTTTCTCGTACATTGTTTTAGGTTAATAACAGCTTCCTTGAGCTGGGAAAGTGGGGGAAGACTCTTCCTATGTTTCTAGTTGCACCTGTGTGAACTTATTCATGGGATAATATGATATTTTGTTTTCAATGTTGTCGCACTTGGGCTACCTGGACCTCATTTTCCACTAAACAGACTTTTCTACTAACAAACTAGCTTCCACAGCGTGCAAAGGTGTTGTCAGGATAAATGGCAACGTCTATAAAGTGCTTGGAATTCTCCGAATAAAAAGCACAGTAGAAGAACAGAGCGTTAGCACATTATTATGCTCATGAGGTGTGGGCGGAATTGCAAAGAGAAATCATGTCAAAGATGTGAGGAAACTTAAAAGTCTGAGACTTTAAAAGGCTGGGATTATTAGAACACCCAGTTGTTTGACAGGAGAAAATTAAGCTGTTCTCCTATCTCAAAAGATAGGATGCCACTTTCTCATTACTTTCTGTACTTCACAATCTCTTCTTCCTGCACAGAGCTTTCAGTGAAGTCAAGAAAGCTCCGTATATGAAAAAATTGTTGTACAGGTGCACCGTAAAATGACAATCTGGTCAGGAGGGGAACGAAGCGATGTCTTTTTGTCAATCACAGCACCTACAGTCATGGGTTATACGGAGGATCCAAAACGCAACACCCAAGAGCACAGGCAACTTTCACTTCTCGCTCACGGATACGGCATGAGGCTTGGGGTCCATGCAAGTTGGGGAAGTGAAGCTGAGACATCAGCTTAGAAGTGGGACTCTTCAGAGGCTACATCGCCATGGAAAAAGGAAACAAGAAAGATCTATTCACTGGAAGGGAGAGGCTACAAAGAGCACATATCTCCCTGGTCTCGGTGAAAAGAAAGGTCTCCGAGGAATAAAAACGTGATAGCTGCATGGAGTCAGAATCTAAACTTATTCTGTGTCTGCATGTGTGCGGGAACCCACCCCCTGGGGTAAAAAAAGCCTAAGGATGGTTCACAGGGGAGTGATACTCCTTGGCCACCTGCCAAAAACACAACAAAATCCATCTGGAGGGACACGGCTACCACCTAAGGCACACATGCTTCCCACAGAAAAAGATGTCGAAACGGGAGGGAAAATACACACAGGAGAGGTTTTGCACATACAGCAAACACAAAGACAAGCATTCCCAAAATTTCAGAAACTAGAACAAGAAAAAAATTATAGGTCTACTTGAAATTCTTAGACAGAAAAGGATTGAGAACTACAAAGAAAAATGTGTTATGAAGAAAGAGGCTGGCAGATTTGAAAAAGAACCAAATCATAGCTTCTGGAAATAAAAATATAGTCACTGAAAACAAAAGAAAGAAATAAACAGCATACTGGATGAAGTTAATGAGAGAGAACTGGTGAACCAGAAGGTGGAACTGAGGATTACCTAGAACACAGCTGGACTAAAGAGCTAGGAAACATGAAAGGAACCGTAAGAGACCAGGCACATAGAAGGAAAACTTCCAGCGCATTCCTAGTCGGAGTACCAGAAGGAGAAAATAAAGAAGATGACAGAGAAGATGTTCTCAGAGATAACGGTAGAGAATTCTCAAGATTGTTCAAAGTCAAGAACCCTCAGACGAGAAGTACGACAGTTCTGGGCAGGATCAATACCCACGTGCTTGATATTTAACTTCATTCTGTACTAGCAACGGATCTCCAGAGAAACAGAACCAATAATACATATAAAGAGATTTATTATATGGAATTGGCTCACGTAATTATGGTCTGTCCCAATTTGCGTGTGAGGGCTGGAAGCTGCTGTAGAAGCGGGAGGAGCTGACGTTCCAGCTCCGAGGCCACCTGGCAGAATTCTCTCTTACTCAGGGAGGGTCAGTCTTTCGTTCAAGTCAGGGCTTCAGCCAACTGGATGATAAGCCCCAGCCATATTATGAAGGGCAAGCTGATTTACTCAGTCTACCAAGTTAAAGGCTAATCCCATCCAAAAATACCCTGACAGAAACTCTCAGAATCATCTCTGACCAAATATCTGGGCATCCCATGGTCCCGTCAAGTTGACACATAAAATTAACCATCACGTATTTCTCATTAGTGAAGTTACACAACACCGAAAGACGATGGAAAAAAATTAAAATAGCCAGAGAAGAAAGTTATTTGACCTGTGAAGGAATGAAATGGGGCTACAGGGACTTCTTCACAGATCAGAAAATATTTAAATAGTATCTTCAAACTGCTGATGAAAAATAAACATTAACAGAGAACTTTTGACTCAATCTATTAGAGTATGGGCAAAATAAAGACTACTCCAGGAATACAAGGACTAAGGGAGTTTGCAGCTTCGAGCTCAGAATGTCTCTCAGGAGGTGGAAACTGCACTCAGAAGGACGTGGTGGCCAGAGTGACAGCAGCAGCTGTGTGTGCAAATCCAAGGGAGACGGCAGACACACAGGCGCGTCTGAGAAAGAGACCGTGACCCAGCTTCACTGTCATTGGCATTATTATTATTGCTGGCAGTGGTTAAAACAAAACCATTCTACGCTTATGTAGCCTTCTACATTTCCTAGATGGGTAACAACTAAAAAATGCTACAAGTCCAAATGCTGACAGAGATCTAGATCATCCAAAACTGTTGATGGAAGTTTAATACTGACACAGTTAATTTCAAGAGGGATTTGACAGTAAGTAGTAAAGTTGAGTATAGGCGTATCTTACTACCTAGCAACTTTACCCCGTGGACAATACATTTTTTTTGAAAAGGATGTCACTTTATGACATTAAAAGTAAGCACAGCAATACTATGTATTATATAGGAATCTACTTACATGCAGTAGAAGTTTTAAAATGCGCACGTGAAGGAAAGCTGCTAAATTTAGGTGAGTGGATTCTTACGGAGAGGGTAGGAAGGAAATGGGATTGATTATGGGTACACGGGAAGATTTATTTATATCTTTCATGATTTACTTTTAAAAGAAAATCTGCAGAGCATGATTTCTAAATTTACAAGACCACAAACTATAGGCAAAAGGGTTTTCTCTAGAGATTTTGCTTCCATTTTTCTGATATTTCGTTTGCAAAGATGACATATTGAGACCGTAAAATGCATACTGCAATTAAATGTTGGCAGCGAGGTGTGAAGTAGCAGAGGGATTTAAACTAAGCCACGTGTGTTTGGTACAGGTCAGGGCAGTCGTCACGGCAAGGACCATCTACTGATGCCTAAGGACCCGTTATGCACTACCTTATTTAATTGCCACACTGACCTTGTAAATATCATTTCCTTCAGTTTTAGAGGAGATAAAACAAAGGCTCAGAGAAATGTCAAAACCTAACTTTTGACCAGCCTGCATGCCTTCAAACTCTGTGCTACTGTGCCTCCCCTTGGTCTCCCCATCAGAACCGAAGGCGGTCCCCCTAATGACAGATATCAAGCGCCTCTCCGTTCCAGTCCTTTCCATCTCCAAAATCTCTTCATCATTACGACAGCAATCACTCAGATGGGGCACGAGCATTTACCCGCTGTCACTGGTGAAGAATGAAGTGCAAAATTAAGCAATTTGCCCATGAGAGAGGCAGCCCGAGCCAAACCCAGCCCATCGGACTCCAGAACGCGCCCTCCACAGCCACATCCACAGGCCACGTCAAGGGGCTCCCCCACAGCAGCAAGACCACTGCACCCTGCCTCTGGCTGCGGACTACGATGTTTAGACACACTTAGGAGAAAATGAGATTGATGTGTATCTAACAATGATGACCACAGCAGACTAGACTTCGATCTCCGGCCACTGGCCTGCAATCAGGTCAGCAAGACAGTGCTCTGGACAGGAACCCTTGTGCGGATGACTGGCTCCTAGATATCCTGTTTCCAGCACTGTCTGTCCCTCTTCTCTGTGCTGTCCCACCTCCTGACACACGTACCATGACCCACCATGGAAGTACAGGCTTACCTTCCTAGTTCACGGACAGAAAACTGAAACTCAGCCACTGCCTGCTTGGGTTAACCAAGAATGAACTAGATACTTTACCCTGTAACCAACACTTGCAAGGAGGTGTTCGATTAATGCCTGCCCTGATGTTCCCTTATCTTTTTATAGAGAAAAAAAAGCTGCCAGTAAGCTGTTTCAGAGCCTAATGATGAGCCTGTATCTTAGCTGTCATTCATTATTACTGGAATGAGTGAGTCATTCATTCTTTTAATAGTAACTGTGTGCCTATGATGTGCTAATTACTACCTAGGCACCAGGACTAAAGTCCATGATATCCTAGTGGACCTATTTCATAAATGTTCCCGGATATGTCACTTTTTAAAACTTTTTTCATTTTGCAGTGATTCTAGACATATAGAAGAACTGCAGAAATAGCGCCCAGTGTTACCCTATGCTGTGTCCCCTGTAGCCTCTGCTGTTTAACACCTCACGTTACCACGGCACCTTTATCAAAATTAAGAAGTTAGCTTTGGCACGATCCTACTAACTAGACCACATTTCTCAAGTTCTACTCTGAGGACTACTTTGAAAGTACCTCTCCTGCTCGTCTTTAATTTTCATACAAGGCTGTCCATACTTCTACCCTCTGCCTGCAGCGTCAAGGAAGGAGCTCTAGGAGAGATCTGAGTTATTTCAGTCGGTGTTCATGAGTCTCAATTTCTTACTTCATAAACCGGATCAATGTGATCCTGCAGGTGTGTAGACTGCAGACCCTCCGGTTTACTGTACTGTTTCAATACAGTAAACAGCACAACATAGGCCACTTACTAAATCGGCATCAATCACAGAGCTAAGCAAGTGAAAAGCCAGGATTCTACGGGAGATGTTCTGGCTCCCGATTTAATCTTCAACAAGAACATTAGTAAGTGGTACTATCCTCATTTGAGAGATGAGAAAATAGAGGTTCCATGTGATCAGGCCAACTTTATTTTTATTTTAATGAACATTCCAGCTAGGACACGGACAAACTGAATAGGCGGTATCACCTATGTTTGTCCACACACAGGAAAATGGAATGCACGGGGAATATACAACCAGAGAGTTGATTGTGACTTCCGGATGGTGATTTATCGCCTCCCAATATTGCCTTTAGGGTAAAATGGAGGGTTCAGGCTAATCTATTTGAAACGTGTATTTTAAAAAGTGGTTTTACAGTCCCTCTAGGAAAACAGCAGAAATAATGTAAGACCCTAGATTCTTTACAAATTTCTGACATAATCCATGTTTATAAGTAGTGATGCCTACAGAAAAAAGAATTCCAAATTCATCCAATCCTTATGGAGCAAACACATTGGAACAGATGACGCAGGCAAGCTTGCATTTTCATGTCTACAATAATTAAAGATCTCATAGTAAAGACGGAGCCAATTTTTAAACATTTTTAAACCAGTTTTGCATATTGGTACATAGTTACCTTAATTTTAATTTTACTCTTCCTAGTTTTTCACTGAGTTACGCCACCAACATTTGCTTAAGACTTTCCATAATATTCATTTTAAATTGTTTCGTAGTTTGTTTATATTGTTTGTGACAGAAATAATACTGGTATTAATATCTTTTTGAGACGAAGTCTTACACATACTTATGAAATAAAAAAGCACGAAAACCTAATTTTTTTTAACAAGTTTGAAAGGAAAATTTATTATTTTCCCTTAAGTTTAAACTCAAAATTCATTGCAAGTCATTATCTTGCTTACATGTTCCACAGGAGAGATATCAGTGTGTTTCAATATAGGGTGTCACCTCAGACCCTTGTGGTGTCATGACAGTAGATACATCATATCATCTTTAAAAAAAAAAAAAAATCAGCCTGAATTGTGAAACACATCTGGCCCAGGGTTTAGATAAGGGATCGTGGACCAGTATTGCCTTTTTAATAGTTAAGTTATTTATTTTTGATAAGTTTCTTGTAGTGAGATTCCTGGCCTACAGTGTACAAATGTTTTTACTTGAAAGTATTATTCTGATTTACAATATTATTGGTAATTTTTCAGGATACCTATTTCCTTGCAGACTCTCCCACATTCAATTTCACTTTTAGAATAGCTTTTGCTAGTTTTACAGGATTAAAATTGTAGCTCATTGGTATTTTAATTCCCTTTTATTTAGATACAAGCTAATTTAATCATTTTTCCCAGTGAGTTCAATGAAAATAATCTCTTGACATCAGGCACTTAGAGTTGTGGGAAAGTTCATGTCACGGTTTCTTTACATAAAGTGTCTTTGAACTTTCTTTACACATTTACACACACTCTTTACTTTCTGCTACTTGTATAATGTGCTGTATATATTGACCCTTGACCGTCACATTTATTACAGATGTTTGTCCATGATTTTTACTTCACTTTTAGTTGTACTTTAGTCGTACTGGTTTTCATGGTACAAAATTCAGGTCTTTGAGTTTTTAATTTTTAATCCCTTAAAGTGCTTCCATCAGCAGAAAATTAACAGTTTTGAAGAGCTAACACATATCCTTTTAAAACTAATCAAAATAATATTTTTACAATTTTCTTGACTTAAAAATAAACTCCTGACCCAAATATGATTAGAAAACTTAGTTCATTCCCAGTAAACCACTACTTCACCATAAATGTGTTTAATGCATCACATAAAATTTAGTCAAATAATGTTAAAACTCAGGCTTGGCTTATTGATTACAACCAACATTGACCTTACCTTTCTCTAATTGCTAATAAACACTTTTACAACTTTGAAGCTATTGTCTTATTACACGTAAACCTCTTTGCAATCACTTCTACACAGTCTGGCATAAGATCAGGGGCATGCACTCCTATGCTTCTAACTCAGTGCTTGGTACATGCCTCTTGGCTCCAAGGGGTGGGAAAGACATATTAGAACTGAACCTTGCACTCAAGTATTTTGCAATTTGTTTAGGAGGCCAGGAAACATTGAAAGTCAAGGCAGAAAGTCATAAGCACAAAAGGAGTGATCCAGACACTAAACATCTGGTTGAGAGAAGGACAAGAACAGGATGAGTGTACTAATTAGGTGACTCGCCTCAGATTCATTCTCTAAATGTTGTTTTATAAACACGCCTTTTAAAAAGTACCCGGTAAAAGAGGTCAGGATAAATTAATAGGGAAGAAACTGAGACCTCAGGAAGTAAATTTAAGAACATTAAATAAAATCCAGGGCCCACAACATCAAATTATTTGCTCTACTTTCTAAGAAAGTGGCTCTAGGACCAGCATATGTTTGAGCTCCCAGGCGAATGAGGTCATGAGGAAAATGTACACCAAGCTCACGGCGTGCACATGATTGAAAAAAGACCATTTGCTAGAAGAGAATGGAGAGGCCTGGAGAGCTGTGCTCAAAACTCAAACTTACACTCAGTAACATCTCTACAGCACACAGGATGACAAGCATCCTCCCAAAGCACAGCGATCACACACCTCAACAGTGCAAAATCCATAACAGAAACAAAGTTACCCGGGGGTCAGAAAGCCAACTTGCTGACCATTTAGCTTGATTTCAGGACAATATTTACAACAGTTAATATGTTGAAAATAACTATGCATAAGAACTAAGGCATGATCATGACTGCCTGAAGTGGTTGTGAAAAATTAGATTTTCTAAGGTTTTTTTTTTTCTAATAAGCAGTAAATAAAATTTGCTGAATCCTTTCTTGCAGCCATTAAGATGATCACAGGGCTTTTCTCCTTCACTCGATGGGTGTGATAGATTACATCAACATTCGTCAGCTTAACAATGTGAAACTGTCCACGCAACTTGGTCATAATTTTTTAAAAATTCAGTCAGGTTCAATATGCTATCTTTTTAAAAGAATTATTGCTTACATATTCACAGGAGGGACTGGTTTACAATTTTTTTCCTATGTCCTTTCCTGGCATTTCATTTAATCTCAGAAACACCACACAGACGGCCACTAGCACTGTCAATACTCAATACAGTCACGGACAGAAGCAAAAGGAGTCATTTGAATTACTGGAAAGAGAGACATAAAACTGTCATATTTACAGATCATACTGCTAACTATATAGAGCCTCAGGAAACATAAAGACAAACTGTTAGGATGAATTCAAGTGTGTTGAATAAAAGACCAAATGCTTCCCGATAGCGAGTAACAACTATTTAGAAAATGTAATCTAAATAATATGCTGTTTTGATAGCAACTACAGCTACAGAGTAACTCTGCTAAATCTAATAAAAGGTGTTAATTATCTTTAAGCTGAAAACTATGATCACACTATTCAGAAACATTTTTGAAAGTGATAGCACAGTCATGCAATGGGAGAGCTCATCATCATAAAGACATCAGTTCTTCCCAAGCTAATCTGAAAGTTCCATGCAATTCCAACCTGATTCTCAACTGGGCTTTTCGATAAGATGTTCTAAAATTACTGTGGAAGAACAAACGGTCAAAAACAGCCAAGATCATTGTGAGGAAGGAAAAGTTGGGGCACCTGCCATGCCAGACATCAAGATTTATTTTAATCTGTGGTGAATCAGACAATAAGATAATCGTGCAGAAATGACAAACAGACCAAGGGATAAGAGACAGAACCTAGAAACAGACTCATACATCAATGAAAATTAAAATATGACAAATGTACAATACATTTGAAAATAAACAGTGCTTGGACAACTGGTTTTTCATATTGAATAAAATCAGCTTCCTACCTTGCACCCCATACAAAAAACAGTTCAGATGGGAAAAAGCCCTTAATATAAAAAGACAACTTCAAAACGCTTAGAAGAAAATTTGGGAGGGTACCTCTAGGTTCTATAAGAACAAATCATAAAAAGAATGGTTACAAAAGTGAGAACTTTAAAATTAAAAACTACTGTTCATCAAAAGGAACAATAAATAATTAAAACAAAATAGACACAAACAGCAAGAAGATACTTATGAATATAAACATAAATAGGAAAGGACAAGTATCCAGCAACATTAAAGAACCAGAAATCTGTTAGGGAAGACATCAAAAACCCAATGGAAAATGAGCAAAAGAAATGCCAGACACCCAGGAAAAATACTCTAGGGACTCGTTCTTAAACATGGATCTTTTGGCTCCAAAACGGCCCACTAGCATTCAGTTGTCAATTCCACTTTTACTATTTATAGTGGTTAGGTACTTGGAACACAGAAGTGTCGCGATGGCTCTTGCCCTGAAAATGGATACACAAACCATTAGAAAATATTAAGTGCTAAGCTACCTAAGGCATTAAAGAAAAAGGAGAGTGTGGTGTGGGTTCTGGTACTCTTACTTCGTCATGTGGCTTCTAACTTTGTAGCATGAATGCATACTCTCTCCCTGCTGGAACTGTAAGGATTGTATTTTTTCCCCTTTCAAATATTTTCCTTCCAGTGTATTTCAGCCTCTGGTTCCGCTAGTACCATCGCTGTTATTTCAAAGTCAAGGACATGACAGAAATATTTATGTTTTCTTGCCTGTGCCAAAGGAAGTAGTTAAATATGTGGGTTGTAGGAGCAAACTGTTCACAGTAACAACTACCAACAGTCCTACAAAGGCAAAGATGAGGGGCAGTTACCTGGAAAGAGGCAAACCTCACAGCGGAAAACAGATGTACAGAAGCGCCACAGTGCACAGAGGTTCAAGTGAAGATGACTTTTTTGGGGGGTGGCAGTGCAGCAGGCAGGATCTTAATTCCCAGTGGAAGCGCAGAGTCTTAACCGCTGGACCGCCACGGAAGTCTGCACAGAGGTTCCAGAAGCCCAGTGTTGAAATCTGAGTGCCCACTGCACTTCTGGGATGGGTGTGTGTGTGTGTGTGTGTGTGTGTGTGTGTGACTAGATCCACCTGTGAAGAGGCACTATGATTAGGAAACAGAATTACATTATCCTGAGGGACCCGCTGGAGAGGCAGCTCAATTCATAGACTTCAGGTTAGGACTTCTAATATATGCCATTACCACTGTGTGCTTTGGGCAAGTTACTCAGCCCCTCTCTGCCTCAGTTTCCTCATAGGTAAAGTGAGGATAATATTAGTACCAATCTTGTAAAGCTGCTATGAGAATTGAGTTAATGCACATGACAACTGAATCTGGCACATACCAAGTGGTCAGTTTAGACACAGCTATCATCATCACCATCATCAAACACCATTGCTACCATCTTCACCATCACCACCGTCACCGCCACCCTCATCATCATCACCATGCTCCTTATCGACGGTATCACCGTCATCACCATCCATGGACTATTTCTTCCAGTAAAGAAATTATTAAATTATTAAGTTATTAAGAAACAACAAATCCGAAACAGGCAACTAAGAGCTCCTAAACTATTGGTCAGACCTCCAATCTTTCCAGCTGGATGCACCTTTTTACCCACTTCCCTACTGGTACACTTACAAACTAATTCCGGCCACCTATCAGATTTAGTTTCTTTACACTTTTCCCGGTGTGTGAAAAACATCTGCTCTTCAGATTTCTGCTTTTTAGCATTTACCTTTTCTGTTACTAAGTGGGCAGAGAGAAACGCCACCTACTGAATCCGAAATGTCTCAGGCTTCCAACTCAAACCCTGACTTACTCAGGATTGGCATTTATTAGGCACTCACATTTCCTGAAGTGTCCTGGAATAACTCATGGGCCGTGTCTAGGGGCAGAAGCCGAGATGTGGGGCTGCTGGCGTGCCGCTTCCTGGTCCTGACTGACTGACAGGTTTCTCCAGCTGCCATCTGAAGGGAGAGAAGCCTTGACACGACGAAGGCCCAGGGTGGGCGGGGGGCTGCATGGGGACCGTGCAGAGGAGGAAGGGGACGGAACCGGCTCTTGTTCACTGGAGAGAAAGATGCTGACGTAAGGAGGGTTGGATGAGAGCCGCAGGTCACAGAGATACGGAGGAGCGGTGAGGGCGCTGGAACGATTAGCGGGAATTATCTGAATTCAATTCCCCAAATCAAAGTGGTGAAACACTGTCAGGTGAAAAGCAAGAAAGGACTGGAGTACCGAGGAACTTTCCTGGACTCTTAGGAGCCACAGTCGAGGGAGGAGGAGGCCGGCTGGAGGAGAGGGTGCAAGGAGCTTGGAGGGACTGCGGGCGGCCTCGTGAGGCTCCGTGTCTGCCCCTGGACCCGAGGTGGCCGCCGGCGGTTCCCCCTCCGCACACAGGGGCCCAGGTGGTTGACTCAGCCCTCGGCTCGGCAGACAGGCAGACAGGGCGGAGGGACGGGGGGCTCACCTCGCCTTCCGCTTCCGGTCGGGCCTGCCCGGCGTGGGTAAGGCCTTCCGGCTTCCTTCGGTTCCGTTTCGGGCGCGTCTTTCGGCTCCTGTCTCAGGCGCAGATGTTCGTGTTATTTCGCAAATGTCTCCCCGTACACAAACTCCCAGGAGCACACAGACATCGTGCTCTGTCCAGCTGCTGCTGGAAACCAAACTGGGGCTCTGAGCTGACCGCCCCTTCCAGGTGTCACATGGCCTGGGGCGCCCCCACGGGGGTGCCTGGTGGGCGCAGTCTCTGTCCACAGGGCACTGGGTGCTCGCTCACAGGAAGCCACTCTTCCCTGGCTCTCCACCCAGAAGGGCGGTGTTGCTTTCAGGCCCAGATACCGTGAGGGGCCCTCTATCTGCTTGACACATTCCCATGGTGGCTCCAGTGGTGCCCGCCTCCTGGGGGTCACACTTGTGCCGCCCCTCCCCTCGAGGGTGGGCTGGACCCGTGACTCGCTTCTGATGGCTGGAACACAGCAGAGGGATGGATGGCCGCTGGGGGCTGAATTCAGCCTGTCCTCCCGTCTCCTTGCGGCTCTGCTCGAGCTTCCGCACTGGGCACTGCCCTGGGGAGAGGCCAGCCTGGCAGTGAACGGTGGGATGCGGGGTGCAAGAGGCCCAGAGCCAGGGGGCCTGTTGAGCTGCACCCCAACTCCTCCGCCGCTGGAGCCCAGAGACAGGAAGTGTGTGCCCCTTAAACTACCAGGACTTGGGCACTTTTGTTACACAGCAACGGATAACCAGCGTAACTGGCTCTGTCGTTTGTACCCAAAAGAGTCATAATTAACACATCAACGCGGCAGGAGTATTTAAAATTCTCACATACTTGTCCCTTCAGGTTAGAACACTGAAGGGCCTCTGAGCATATCAGTTCTAATGTCAATATCTGTAAGGAAATGGCCTTTGAAGAGAGGCTACTTAAAATATGAAGTACATTATCTAGAGTTATGTATCCTCTGATGCTTTTCTTTCACTTTTTTTTTTTTTTTGGCCGTGTTGGGTCTTCATTTCTGTGCGAGGGCTTTCTCTAGTTGCAGCAAGCGGCGGCCACTCTTCATCGCGCTGCGCGGGCCTCTCACTGTCGCGGCCTCTCGTTGCGGAGCACAGGCTCCAGACGCGCAGGCTCAGTAGTTGTTGCTTACGGGCCTAGTAGCTCCGCGGCACGTGGGATCTTCCCAGACCAGGGCTCGAACCCGTGTCCCCTGCATTGGCAGGCAGATTCTCAACCACTGCACCACCGGGGAAGCCCTTTTCTTTCATTCTTGCGAGAAAGTCAATACCAAAATTATAGCACGTTAGGAAATGCCTGTTCATTTCCTATATAACACATACACACATTAAATGTGTGTGTCCATGTATAACTAAGAACTATTTGAAACATGTAACTCATATTTTACTAAACTAGGTCAGCATTATTACAGTATATTGTTAGCATTCGAGAGAAATGTTCATAGCCTTTAAATTGATTATCAATGAAATGTTTTTGTGAGCAATACATGAAACTAGATTACCTGAATTTTAGGTAACCGAAACAAATCAGAGTTGTCGGAAATGTATTCACTAAGTCAGTGCTATCTTATATTGCATCTTTAACAAGTCAAATTTAGGCATCAGTTCCCTGGGAGTTGGTAGGTTAAGGTGAAGGAAAGCACTTCATCACCGTCTAGGGTAGGCAGATGGGCAGTGTCCCCCTTTGGACTCTATTCAGGTAGTTTAGCCACTAACAAGGTGAGAGGGCCAAACTCCTGATGGGAGGGGCACCTGATGGTATCTCATCAGACAAATTCTATAAGAGGAATTTTATTTCACATACAGAAGGCTCACAGGAACAGCTTTCCTTTACCTAGGCCAAGTGTACAACTTTGTTTTCATTTTAAATAACAGTCAGAACTCACAGGTTTTATTTCTTAAAGGACAGTCATAATTTTAATCTTAGTGTTTAGTTTTTTGCCCCACCACGGATGCAAATTTGCTTAAATTTAAGCTGAATGAATTTCAATAATTTATTATAAGCTTATTAAAGTTTTGGATAACTTCCTTTCAGTGACAGAATCTCATCTAGTTCACAGTAGTAAAGAATTCCTCAGCGTTTACAGTGCTGTGGTACTTTGAAATGCAGAAATGTTAATGGTTACACAGTTTTTTCCATGTTGAGATAAGTAAGCATAGTTACAATTAACTAGATATAAGAAAACATAGACAATAATTCTTCTACAATCATCTGCTTCATTTTCATCATTTAGTAAAGTTCAAACACGTCCAACTAGTGAGAGACATAATTAAGGTACATGCCAGGCTGCCAAAGGCACTGGAGCTTGCTCACTTGTAATGCAGTGCCAGGAACATAGCGCTTGGTAAGTGACTGTGCAACTGAACCTCCAATGTTTTTGAGAAACAGATTGGAGACATCTCCCCAGAGAGCAAACTAGAACAAATCATTTTCCTGGTATGGAGGAATGAAGACCTAGCACTAGGGATACTAATACTACTAATACCCATCAGTGTGCTATTGGAGACAAACACTGATTTAGAAGTCGTTTTTGGGAAAAAAAATATTTAAATTTTAACATAACAGTTCTTATAGGCATGGACAACCAAAGCATACTTTATATACATACGTTGTGTGTGTCTTTTTATTATTATTTTTGGTGGCTAAGCACATGGATTTTGGATTCAGAGAGCTGCAACTCCACACCACGTACAATGTGGACCTGCACAAGTCAGTTAACCTCCTAAAGCTTCAGCTTCTTCATCTGCAGAATGGCAATAACAATGAGACCTTCTTCATTGTGTTGTTTTAAGAATTAATTAGATAAAACATGGAAAGCACATAGCTAGTCACCCTTTTGGGGTCAAAAATAGAAATATATCACTCCCATCTGAACTCCCATCTTACATCAAATCATTTAATCAATCTAGAATTAGGATTTCTGTGGCACAACAAACAAGCTTCTCTCAGATGGCCTGTATCTTGAATTTCATCTAGAAATATTACAAAAGGTCAATTTTTGTTTCAGTAATGAATGTTCATATTTAAAATTGAACAGAAACCCCAAGTAAAAAGAGTTTATATAGACAGACCTGCTTTAGTTCTTTGAATATGTGAACAATATTTGAAGTTCCATAAAGACTAACCATGTCCAAATAAAACTATTGGGCAGTTTGTGACCAGTATTATAGGCGATTGAAATTCACAGCCATATTAGAAGGCTTGTTTCCTTAGAGCCATTATTAATGAGAACCAGTTTCAGGAGAGAAAAAAGGGTTTTGAAAGCGACGTAAATTATACATCAAAGCTGCACTGTGGCAGAAAGCCATGAGTGTCAGTGTCTTTGGTCTTTGAGAACAGTGGGCATCTGACAATCAGTGTCGGTGTTTCTATTTCTAAGTCAGTGAGGGATGTGGGAGCTGTACTATGTGTTTCAATAAAACAGTATGTATCAATAGCCACTTAGTTAAAAAAAAATTCTCCTGATTTTTTCTTACAAATCATTTTCTAATATGTGTACCATGATGTACACTTTAAATATTTTACGATTTTGCTTATCAATTGTATTACAATAAAACTAAAAATTAAAAAAATAAAGACCCATACACACACACAAAAATCTCACTGAAAATACTTGTGTGGTTTTTGTCAGTTTTAATGTTAATCCGTAAGTTAGGAGTGTTAGAAGAAAAAGTCCAAATCTATGTCTTGGAAGTGTTCTGCGTCTATCTTATATATTAAACAACAAGCAAAAAGACACAGCCATCCCCTGACAGGGCAAAGCAGAAATAAATTCCTAAAAATACTTCTCTTTTTCTATTGAACTTCTCTGAAGAGGTGCTTGTGTCCTCCATTCACAGTAAACCAAATGGCATTGACGTGACATGGACCTGTGATTGGCAGGAGAGTCTGAGTCCTGAATCTTTCTGTGTATGCATTCTCATGAAGAACAGCACTCTTAATGAAATCACTTAGTAGCAATTATTATTTCATGATAACGGGGTCCTGACTCTCACCATGTTGTAAAATAATAATTACAAGTTATCAACTTTAAAGTGCTTAATTAAACTTACTTATAAGACTTGTGAAATAAACAGCTGCCCTGGGGAAGTAAGGCCTTGGAAACGATCACACAGCCAGGCATCTGAAGAAAAGGCTCTATGTGTTTAAACAAGTCTTTCTCATCAGACTTCTCTCTATAAATGTCACTCTACTATCACTCAAAGACGTTGCTGTTAGAATCACTCTTTTCCTTAAAATATAGCACAAAAAGCAGGGTGTCGGGCTTCCCTGGTGGCGCAGTGGTTGAGAGTCCGCCTGCCGATGCAGGGGACGCGGGTTCATGCCCCGGTCCGGGAAGATCCCACATGCCACGGAGCGGCTGGGCCCGTGAGCCATGGCCGCTGAGCCTGCGCGTCCAGAGCCTGTGCTCCGCAGCGGGAGAGGCCACAACAGTGAGAGGCACCCCCCCCCAGAAAAAAGCAGGGTGTCGAGTCTTCATTATTAAATAAGCTTCAAAGGTGTTCTTCACCTAGTAATTTGGAAGAATGGCTGATAAACAGTGATTTAAACCAAGGAACGATAGGGTTTAATATTGCAAAAGACAGTAAAGGGAAAAAATTGGGGTGAGGGAGGTTTGTGGAAGAAGAGACGGGAAAGAGGAAAGCACACCGCGTTTGGAAGAGGCAGGACCTCTGTCTCACGCCAGGTGCAGCTCCCTGGGGTCACGGCAGAGAGCCCAGCGATCACCTCACCTGGTCACACGACTCACAGTGAGACTGCTCACTCAGTGGTTCTGAACAAGCCCAGCGCAGTAGCAAAAACGTGGGCGCTGCGGTGCCTGGAGCACGTGCCCAACAACAATTGTCCTTCTGCCACTTACTGGACCTGAGCACAGAAGTCTGATTCCCGTAGTATTCAAGTTCCTGTCCAGACACAGGATCGGTAAAGCCAGGACCTGCCCGTTTGGGGATCCAAACCATCACTCCGTGGCGCCTAGGACGTGGAGCTTTGCTTTTCTCTCAAGGAAAGAGGGAAGAGGCTTTGCTTTTCTCTCAAGGAAAGAGAGAAAATCTTTGCTTTTCCCTCTTAGCCACACAAGATATAATTATTTTATAATTTACATCTCAGTTTCCCTTGAAAGTTCTATCACCTGGTCATCTGCAATCTCTCTGCTGGATCCATCACAATTTTGCAAAGACCTTTTAAATTGCCCCTCAGTTTTGCTTAATATATGAGCATGGCTTTTTCTTTAAATTTAAGATGATCTACTTGAGGTTAAGACATCAGGTCACCAACAGATGCTTAAAAACAGATTAGAAAAAGCAGTCTCGGTTATTAGAAATACAAAACGCTTAGTGTTTTGACGCAAATAATTAAAATATATTACAATCTTTTAAATGAGTATTTATTATATCTGCTATAATTAATATATAGTAGTTAAAGAAATATCCCTTTCTAGGGAAACTGAGATGTAAATTATAAAATAAATAGTTTAAAGTACATCCTATTGTGTGGCTAGAACTACCTCCTACAATAAGAAGTAACTGTATGCCTAGTAAGTGATCCTCTCTCTAGTTATTTTGAATGGAAATCCACTGAATGGTCTTTTTAAGTAATGCCTTTTTAAAGGTTCATTACAACTTACTCTGTCAGTGGTCACCAGATCTTCAGATTTCAGAAACATTAAGGAAAAAAAAATGATGGTGAGAGTGGGGAAGAGAAAAGGGGGGTAATTTCTAATTTTGTAGACTTGTTCTGTAATTATATCTTACACTCATACAGCGGATCTTTACAAATTAAGTGAGTTAGAACACAAATACATAATGATTACGAATCAAGTAAGTATACCTCCACAAAAATTTTGCTACACTCTTTTTTCTTATGTCACCATAAATACTGCTGCCTTTCCCCCACCTAACTCACTCCACTTCCACTGTCCTCTGGGCAACTGTCTCCACAATAATACTGAGAGAAACGTAAAGAGATGTGTGCTCATGAAAGCAGTGAGTAGCAGTCCTTGACAGGTTACGATGACAGGACCCAGGAGAAAGGGGTGTATTTCTGGCTGCTTTTGCACATCCCACGTGTGGTAGGACAGTCACCAATACTTCCTTGAAATAAAACCTTTAGCCTACAAAGAGCTAGCTTTTTTTAATTTGGAAAGATTCGTTCTTACATACGATTATATTATTTAGTTACACATTGCTTATAAGGCCTTAGCAAGAATTTTAAAGTTCAATTCGTCTTGTCCTCACAATTTGGCATGGAGACCGCGGTTCAGTGCCCAGTTGAAAAACTCTGTATAAAGTTTAGAGAATGAACCGGAAACCTTAGCAGATAGTCTGAAGTCTTTTGCAGATTAAGGTCAATTCTCCATGCAATCGTTTTCTTCTGCAAACTAGCTGAATTTTTAAATTTTTTACGCCCTTACTTTTATTGTTCATTTGTCACGTGGCACACACTTCCTGCAGGCAGTTTGTCCAGGCTGGGATTTTATATAACCCAGGAAATAGAGCCACCAGACCTGCAGCTCTGCAACAATTCTGCTCCCCCTTCCTGAGAGAAGCAGGCGCTTCAGAGATTTAAATATAAATGCAAAGACAGTGACAAATAAGTGGAAATAAATGTGTTTAATAGTTTGCCAGTGCACTCAGAATCATTCCATTTATTTAAAACTTTAGAGACGTGTGAAAATCCTATGTGGTTCAGAGCTCTTTTTATATAGCCGTTGAAAGATTACATAACATGCAATTTTGACTAAAAAAGATGCTAACTACTTGAGTCTTTCAAACTCTTCATTGTTTTATAATTAAATTTTCTCGCTTACAAATAACACACTCCACTTATAATTTATACTTTTAGCTAAAGTGAAAAGAGCTGCTTTCTTATGTTTCTACATAAAAACATGGACTTGATTTTGCTATTATCATTCACTCTGACACTTGCTCTTATCGAGTTTTTCCCCCCACTCACGTTCCCTGAAAGACTGGGTCAGATGGCACTGAAAAAACTTACATATTATCAGACTAAGTGTTAAAAAGAGAAACCAAGAATTACACACTTATTTTAAAAAATTTTCTTGAGATATAATACATATACCATAAAATTTATCCTTTAAAAGTGCACAGTTTGGGAATTCCCTGGTGGTCCAGTGGTTAGGACGCCATGTTTTCACTGCCGGGGGCCCAGGTTTGATCCCTGGTTGGGGAAACAAGATCCCACAAGCCACGTGGCGTGGCAAAAGAAGAAATGCACAATTCAATGGCTTGTAGAGTATTAACAAGCCTCCCCAACCATCACCACCATCTAATTAAAGAACATTTCATAACCCCCAAGAGAAACTCCATCCCCTCTAGAAGTCACCCCCATTCCTTCCATGCCCCAGCTCCTGGCAAACACTAGCCTTCTTTCCATCTCTGTGGATTTGCTTACGCTGGATATTTCATATACATGGAATCATACAATATGTGGTCCTCTGCGATTGTGTATTAGTACTTCATTCTTTTCGTGGCTGAATAATATTCCATGGTAGAGATATGCCTTATTTTGTTTTTCTATCCATCAGTTGATGGACATTTGGGTTGTTTCCACTTTGGGGCTATTACTATATTGCTCCTTTGAACGTTCAAATACAAGTTTTCGTGTGACTATACACTTTCAATTATCTTGGGTATATATTTAGTAGTAGAATTGCTGGGTTGTATAATATCTCTACGTTTCACTTTTCGAGGAGCTGCCAAACTCTTTTCCACAGTGGCTGCACCATTTTAAGCTTCCCACCAGCAATGCACAGGGTTCTAATTCCCCCTGTCCTTGTCTACAGCTGATGTTTTTGTTTTTTATTTTAGTCATCGTAGTGGTTGTGAAGGGGTCTCTCACTGTGATTTTGATTTGCATTTCCCTGTGACTAATGATGTCAAGCATATTTTCATGTGCTATCTGACCATTTGTATATCTTCTTTAGAGTCATATCTATTCAAATCCTTTACCCATTTTAAAATTGGGTTATTTGTTGAGTTGCAAAAGTTCTTTATATACTCTGAACACTAGATCCTTACCAGGTACAAGATTTGCAAACATGTTCACCCATCCTGCGGGTTGGTCTGTTCATTTTCTTGATAGTGTTCTTTGAAGCACAAAAGTTTTTCATTTTGATGAAGTACAATTTATTTTTTTCTTTGGTTGCTTGTGCTTTAAGTGTCATATGTAAGAAACCATCGCCTATCTAAGATCATAACGATTTACATTTATGTTTTCTTCTAAGAGTTTTACAGTTTTAGCTTTTACGTATAGGCCTTTGATCTCTTTTGAGTTAATTTTTGTATATAGTGTAAGGTAGTAATTTACTTTTAATGTCCTTCACGTTGCTCTTAAACTTTTCCATATCTACAGGGAAACAGAAAGTTATCCAACATCATTAATAGCATTAGAACACCTATAGAAAGAATCCTATCCTGTAACATTTCTAAGCGCTTTGGAAGCTCAACATATCATATATAGAGAGAAAGAATTGACCCTTGAACAACTCTGGTGATAGGGGTACTGACCCTCTACATAGTTGAAAATCTGAGTATAACTTATCATCGGCCCTCTCAAGATGTGGTTCCTCCGTATCCACAGTTCTGCATCCGTGGATTCAACCAACAGCAGATCACATAGTACTGTAGTATTTACTACTGAAAAAAATCCACACATAAGCGGAACCACCCAGTTCAAATTTGTGTCGTTCAAGGGTCAAATATATATATACACATATATGATACATATAAAAATTATGATAACCTAGGGTTAGAAATCCAAAGAATACTAGGAAGAAAAGGTAGGAAATCAAGATTGGCCTCTTAAATCATTTTTCCTTCAATGGCAGTTAAGGTCAGTTAATGTCCTAACTCCACCCAAAGGAGTGCTGTGTCTGAACTTGAATCAGATCTTGCTGTATTAAACCAGAGAAACACTGTGACCGTCATTAACCTTATTATTCTCATACTTTCCTCCTTTTGTCTAAAAAGGCAAATAAAACACACCAAGCATGGAGCTCCACAAACTCAAACATGTTACATGCTAAGTGAACACAGTAAACTGTGAAGTACTGATGTGTACTTTATATTCCACTCTGTAAAGAATATACATGAAGGACTTCCCTGGTAGTGCAGTGGTTAAGAATCTGCCTGCCAATGCTAGGGGACACGGGTTTGAGTCCTGGTCCGGGAAGATCCCACGTGCCACAGAGCAATTAAGCCCATGCACCACAATTACTGAGCCTGCGCTCTGGAGCCCACGAGCCACAACTACTGAGCCTGTGTGCCGCAACTACTAAAGCCTGCACGCCTAGAGCCCATGCTCCGCAACAGGGGAAGCCACCACAATGAGAAGCCCGCGCACCGCAACGAAGAGCAATTAGAGAAAGCCCGAGCGCAGCAACAAAAAACCCAACGCAGCCAAAAATAAAATTTTAAAAATTAAAAAAAGAGAATATACATGAAACTGCATCTTTTCCTCCGTTACACAAATCATTACAGAAACTTTTCCATTTTTGACTCTGTTTATGACATATGCTTACTCTAGATTAGTGCTGTCCAATAGAACTTTCGGAGATGCTGGAATATTCTATATCTGCGCTGTCCCACACAGTGGCCGTCTGTGGCTATTCAGTGCTTGAAGCGTGGCTAGGCTGGCTGAGGAATTAAATGTTTAATGTGATCTAATTTTAGTTAAGTTAAATTTAAATAACCACAGGTAGTTGGGGGCTGCCCTGCCGATGCCACACCTTTATCATCTGGTAGCTATAATCTGCTTAAAAAAACAAATACATGTTAGAGTAGATGAGACTGTCTACTGAAATTGTAAGCTATTTCAGAAAAAGGAAAAAGTTGAGATCTAGCTCCTGTGGTAATCTGTATTGGTTAATTTAAATACTGATGCATCTCTCAAGACTCATTTCCTCTCTCTCTGCCAAAGAAAAGAATATATGCAGACTTCTGGCTGAATATATCCTATACGCTGCCAAGCATGTAACTAAAATTAAGCAAAAGTTTAATTGCTAATAGTTTTTTTTTATACCCTGTGAAAATCTTGGAAAGCACATAATCACATTCAGATAGAAATGTAGAACATTAGCAAGTTTGTCTGTGAGCAAAGAAACAGTACAGTGTCTGATATCTAGACAAAGAGTATAAAGCATTTTATAACATGGACCAGAGAAGAGAAAGGGGCCTCAGTGCTCTGTTCTAAAAACTGTCTTGCTCACTTACATAACACTTTAGTCTTCATGAGTTTGTGTGTATAATACAAAAACAAATTATTTACGCAACATACTATCTTGAGAATTGGAAAGAACTCTATAGACATAATTCCTTGTAGATAAAGAGATCACCCTTAATCTACTATGTGATTTTGATTTTTTCTTATAATGTAATTCCAGAAAATATTGACAGACATATTAACATCTAGAGAAAACAATTTCTTTACTCAAAAAGGAGTCCTGGCTATTGAACCAATATGTTATATGTAAATTATATGTCTGAAATTAATGTATGTAAATTATATGTCAATTTTTTAAAAGAAGAGTCCTGGTAAGATCCTAGTCTCCATTTCTTTTTTTGTTTGTTTGTTTACATCTTTATTGGAGTATAATTGCTTTACAATGGTGTGTTAGTTTCTGCTTTATAACAAAGTGAATCAGTTATACATATACATATGTTCCCATATCTCTTCCCTCTTGCGTCTCCCTCCCTCCCACCCTCCCTATCCCACCCCTCCAGGTGGTCCTAGTCTCCATTTCTATTCCTGAGTAACACACAGAGGAGTGAACATTGCAATAGAAATATTACCAAATGAAAACAAACAAACAAAGGCAACCTAATGCAGAAGCATTGAAAAAAAAAAAGGTAGGTCCTTTCTTCTCAGGACTAGAACAGAGTCTGGTGAGGGTCCACAGGCAGTGCTCAGGGACTTAAGAACTGCCAAATAATATGCTCTGAAATGTAGAAAGCAAACATGCAGAAAGGTGTTAAATGGGAAATGCCAGTCTCCCTGCCAAACCCCAATCTCCATATCCACTGCCTAGATAAAACAATATTTCCAGGCTTCCCTGGTGGCACAGTGGTTGAGAATCTACCTGCCAGTGCAAGGGATACGGGTTCGAGCCCTGATCTGGGAAGATCCCACATGCTGCAGAGCTACTAGGCCCGTAAACCACAACCACTGAGCCTGCGCGTCTGTAGCCTGTGCTCTGCAACGAGAGGCCGCGACAGTGAGAGGCCCGCGCACCGCGATGAAGAGTGGCCCCCACTTGCTGCAACTAGAGAAAGCCCTTGCACAGAAACGAAGACCCAACACAGCCAAAAATAAAATAAATAAATTTAAAAATAAAATAGTTGCTTATTAAAAATTTCCCCCTTTATCCTTCCAGAATGTTCTCTATGCAGATAGTCATATACAATAGGCAGTCTTTTATTTCAAGAAGTTAGGTAAGTTTCACAAGCTTGAAGATGTGCTCTGAATTTCCACCCTAGAAACAATGGAGTCACTTTGGACTCCTACTTCCCCTCCTGTTCATACAACACACAGCCCATGCTCCCGGGAGTGGGCAAGAGGGGTGTCATCTCAGGCTTGGGTTTCATCACCTCTGCTCTAAAAATATTTATTAGCCTTCAAGCTGGACTCTACACCATCCTCCATGTCCCCGCCCAGTGAGGGCTCTAAAACACAGGCGTGTCACTTCATTCTCTAACCATGTGATGTCATGACATCACCTGCAGGAGAAAATGCAAAGTTCAGGAGCAGAGCACTGGGACCCCTGGCTGATCCCTCCCGGGCGCACCCATCGCTGCTGCTAATGGGCCCAGTCCATGCCTCTGCCTCGAATTTCCTCCCCATTCATCCTGCTGTTGGTCCCTCTGGCCTGCATTCCCCGTTCCCTGCCAGGCACACCCTCATTCTTTTCCCAAAGACCATGCTCCTCACGTGACCCACTGCAGTTGGTAGAATTTGATTGATAGATTGAGTTTTCCAGGGCAGGGCTCCTGTTTTGTTAATATTTTTACCTGTCGTGCCCAGTACAATCTGTGGCTGAGTGACAGGGCCCCAGATATTTGCAGCCTCTGTATTTATTAAATGGTGAGGAGAGCCCGAGAGCCTCTAGGGGGCCGCTATGGAATAAGCGAGTATACAAATCCGCGGGAGCTGAGCCAGCTTCATTGTGTTGTGTCTGCAGAGCCCCGGGGGCCCGGGAACCAGTTCCGGCAGGGCTGCATCTAATCACACAGGACACAGACTGCTAAACCACACTGCAAAGCCTCTCACAGCTGTTAGTGTTCGCACAGCTCCATTCTGCTATTAGCCCCACAGGCTTGTGAGTGGCTCCAGTATAACCCGCACTTTTAATGCTTCCAGGCTCATCAGCATAAGCCCGATTTCACAGATCCAACAACCAGATTCCGATACGGGTGAAGTGACCTGAGAGAGATTTCTGCTCACTCCCATGAAATAAACAGGAAATAAAACTTACTCCCTCAAAGCTTATGTTCCTCAAGAATTCTGTAAATAAAACAAATAATACATTTGTGACAATGGCAAATAATATAATTTCAAGATCCTGATCTCACCTCTATCAAATCTCCAGTTAAAAAAAAAAGGAAGGAAGGAAGGAAGGAAAGAAGGAAGGAAGGAAGGAAGGAAGAAAGAAAGAAAGAAAAGAAGCAAACAAAGCAAAAGGAAAAAATTTAAAGCCCTGCTTCTCTCTCCTACCTCATTAGGCCCTAGGTTGTAAGCTGGTGGCAGTCCCGGGAAGTTCGTGGACTGTGTAACCTTGCCTGCACTAGAACAGCACGAGGGGCCTAACGACAGCCACACTTGGTCAATTGTAGTGGAACTGGACTGTGGACTGCGTCCATCTGACTGGCTGAGGGACTGGGGCTGGTGTACCCGCTGGGAACGCGTAGCTGGTGGGTTCTGACTGACGTCAGGGGAGGGCTGCTGGGTTTATTTTCAGAAGTCGCCTTGCTCCCCCACCAGAAGTTTAACATTCACGCCACCATATATATTCTATTGTGTTTGAAAATATTTCTTTAAAAGATCCACCTTAAATATCCATATTTCTGGGAAACTGAAATGATGTTTAACTCTGATAATATCTTATTTAAACAAATACAAACTGCTTTTAGTCCCATTGGGAAGACAAAGAATAAAGCATTGTGTGATTTGAAAAAGTCTGACAAGGAAACTACCAACTATTTTATAGGGATTATTTTTCATGGTCAAATAGGATGCACTTTGGTTATTATGCAGTATAATTAGACTAAATGCTCCTTTAATGTTCCTCAACATTTTCATATCCATCTTTCACCTATAGTAAAGCCCCAAGAAAGAGAAGGAAGAAACCCAACCCTTTAACCTTTAGCTCCTCTTTCAAAACCCTGCTGCTTCCTAGTATCTATTTTAACATCACATCGCATCACATCCAAAGTTCTCACTGAGGCATCCGGGACCCTCCTCTGCCAACTTCCATTCAGTCCTTCTGAAACGCTGGTCCTTGCCTGATGGGGACCCGCTTTGCGTGGTGAGCAGCTGGACCTCGCAGGGCTGCTTTCCTTCACCGGGTCTCATCACCTCATCTATAAACGTGGGAGGCTGGGTGACCTCTAGGTTCCCTTTCTAACTCTATGATCTAGTGATTATGACCACTTCTTATTGCAATATTAATTAGTACTTTACTCTTCAAATGAGTCTAGTTGGGAAAACAAATGGGGGGGTGGGAGGAGAGGGGCGCAAGGGCTGTGACCCCTTTTTTTTCCTATAATAACTGAGGAAAGATTGTGCTTGTTGATTTTGACGGGGAGCAAAGACTTGGACAGAGTGAAAAGTCTGAAGGACAGTCTATTTCAGAAGCAGCAATGCTGGGATATTCAGAGGCATGCACTGTGACATGGACGCACAGCCCCCAGCCCTGCAAAGCACACACATTCCCGGACTTGCCTGTGAACCAACCATCATTTTCACAGAAATCAGTAAAGCGAGTTCTTCATCCCTAGAAACCTGATTTTTTCAACAAACTCATTTTTATCATTTCCCTGGGCCAAATCACTTTTTACTAGGCAAAATGATCTGTGAAAGCATGCATCCCTCTGAAGTTTTGTTTTTTTATTACTTCAGGTTCAAGTTAATGAGCTTTTACTTATTTCTATTCAAAGAGCACAAATTATTATTTTTTAAATATGCACATGCGTAACTGGTCTCTTCCATCCTTGGCAGAAGAAATACACTTTTTTTCTTGAAAATATTTCTTTTTTACTTATTTGAGAAATGCATGTTGACATTACGGGTCCTCTTAGAAGTTTCCACATCCAAATAATGTTCAGCATAAAGTTTGCCTCTCGTTGCTAGGAGAGACAATACTTGAAAAGCTGTTCTTATATTTTGCAATGACAACTTGTTCCCTATCGCTTCATTACGTTTTTCATATTCTCAAATAGAAGTATTAGCTTAAAAAACAGAAAACACTTCTAATTTTCAAATATTCAGTTTTTCTTCCTACAGAGAAAAGTTCAGATCTTCAACTTTAGTAATTTTGACCAGGACACAGCCAAGAACCAAAAATAAGACAGAAAAGAGGCCACTGACTCAAATTTAGGCATTAAATGAGTTCCCCACTGATAGAAGGCTAGTTTCGGTTTAATAGTTTATGGTCAAGATTTCCAAGTAACGGCCTATTAAGAAGCAGGAAAGAGAAAGAAGGAGAGGGTTTCCAGAATCTTAACCAAGGATGAGAGCAAAAAGTGACTTTGTCAGTGTGACAATAAGTAAACGGACAGAAACACCATAAAATCTAGATATAAGAAAAAAAAATCACATGGGGCCATCGGCACAACAGGGAAAAACAGCTCTCAACCCTGGAAATTTTTTTTTTTTTTTTTTTTTGCTGTACGCGAGCCTTTCACTGTTGTGGCCTCTCCCATTGCGGAGCACAGGCTCCGGATGCACAGGCTCAGTGGCCATGGCCATGGGCCCAGCCACTCCGCGGCATGTGGGATCTTCCCGGACCGGGGCACGAACCCATGTCCCCTACATCGGCAGGCGGACTCTCAACCACTGTGCCACCAGGGAAGCCCAACCCTGGAAAATCTTAAATCATATGATTCAACAAGCATGTTCAACATTTTTCAGGGGTTTTATGTTTGTTTTTTGTTTTTATTTTTAAGGCTGAGATTGTTTAAGACATTATTTCAGAAAGACTACCATCAAGAAAAGATCTGGCATTTCAATTGTTTGAGAAATTCACTTACATGTAACCAGTCTCTTCAAGAACCCCCAATAAATGGAGACCTTTTAAATTTAAACACTCTTTCCCTCTGAAAGCCAGATAGAAAGAAAAAAGTAAAGTAAGAAGTCAATGTAAAGTGAAAGAACTTCAAGTGTGAAGGTAGATGGATGTGACATGGACGCGATTATCTTTAATTTTGTGCTTTCTTTTCATCTCAATTTCACTCTAAAAATAACTATTAAATAGCAAGATTCTTAGGAATAGATTTGCAACACTAGAAATTAGAAATATCTCTTTTAAGAGAATGCTGAGGGGAGAAAGCAAATTGCAGGGACATATAGAAATAAATATGCGTTTTTAGGTGTATTTTTAAAAGACACGTAGAACGACTACATAATATATGTTCTTGAATATGTATGTAACAGTTTAATAGAATGGCCTGGAAAATAACAGACCAAATTCCTAATAGTCATTGCTCTGGAGAGTCAGGAGAGGGCTGGGCCTCAGGATCAGAAAGAAATTCCGGGCTTCCCTGGTGGCACAGTGGTTGAGAAGCCGCCTGCCAATGCAGGGGACACGGGTTCAAGCCGTGGTCCAGGAAGATCCCACATGCCACGGAGCAACTAAGCCCGTGAGCCACAACTACTGAGCCCACATGCCACAACTGCTGAAGCCTGAGCACCTAGAGCCCATGCTCTGCAACAAGAGAAGCCACCACAATAAGAAGCCCGTGCACCACAACGAAGAGTAGCCCCCGCTCGGTGCAACAAGAGACAAGCCCGCGCACAGCAACGAAGACCCAATGCAGCCAAAAATAAAATAAATAAATAAATAAATTTTTAAAAAAGAAAGAAATTCCAATGTTACTGATAATCTTTCCTTTACTTGAAAGAAAAAGATTGTTTCTTTTTTCTTTATTTGAAAGGAAAAGATCATTACTTGGAACTATCGTGACAAAATTATAACAATTCTGGATGGCTGAAATACAGCTCTGTTTTATTACTTTCTTTAATTTTCTTTTTTTAGTTTTTTTGTTGCTTTAATTGTTCTAAAAAAATAAGCATGAAAGAACCCTCTTTGGGCATGACACAGAATGGCCATGATTTTGAGGACAGTCAGGGGCTAGGTACTTTACTTTACTTCTGGCACCTTTCCATATCATTATTTAGAAAAGAAAAATTAAGACAAACCACAAGCAGCCTGTGAAATGGTGTTAGGCTGAGTGATGTGGAAGCTGATGTTGCTTATTGGTGGTCTTTGGAAACAATCCACATTCTACTAAATACAAATGTGGATACTTCCAGCAGGCCAAGTGGAAAGTTTTTTCTAGTTTATCTCAGTAATATTATCAACAACACAGTCATTGGGGAAAACAGAAGCAAACCATTCAAAACCATTTCAGAATTGACTTGTTGCTACAACAAGAATGGTAATCACTGCCGTGGAGAGGATGCCAGGTAGAACTCCAACCTCTGCAGAACAGCTGACGTTTTCCTAACATGTAGAGTGGCCATAACAACCACTTTGGCGGCACAATACCATCCATCCTTAACACTTCCTTAGCAACCATTTAACACCCTGACTTTTAAATCATCCATTATTTTGGCAACAGGGAGAATATTTGCTGTTTATGAACTTTTAAAAGATCATCAGCTGAAAACAAGCCTGCTTCCTGTGACTCACCACCTCCCCTATTCATGAAACGTACCCACTACTCTGAGGACATAAAACCTAATTCCTTGAGGAAAAAATAACATACTGTTTGCACCTTTAATGGGAAAATAAAATCTTACTTTGGGGATATTAGAAAAAAGTCCTAATGTTGACTGCCCATATTTTATTACTCTGCTACTGATTAATAGAAAGAATGAAACTGATTGAAAACAAATCATTTTGTTGAAGCAATTTTAAGCATTTTGGTTTACCTTTTAAGGTTAGTTATTAAAGTATGCCTGTAAAGCTCATAGTTAGCAAAAATACAAAATTAATTCATATTCAACTTTCAACTAGTATTAGATTTTAAGACTTATACTTAATTTTCAGCTAGAAAAAAATGGCCAATATTAGTATTATTTCCAGAAAGGGATGGTTTCAGATTCTTATAAAATTCACTTGAATAATAAATTTAATCAGCTTTCACATTGCCAATGTCTTCAACTAATTTTACCACATTGGTATATTTGAGAAGAAATCAGAGAGATTTGCCAATAGTATTGAGGTGCTTTTATTTATTAACTATTTTCAAAACCTTCTACTTGATGAGAAGAAAATACTCAAACTGTTTCTCATCAAAGTTTTGTAGCTGTGAAATCCACACTAATTAAAATAAACTCCTTTTCAGCATGAGTCCTGTTAATTTTATAAACCAAGTAGCTTTTTCTTACTAATTATGCATATGTATAATAACACACATTTAAATTTTTCTAGAGTATAAAATGGCTAAAAAGTAAGAAAATTTGAGACCATCCATACGAAGTCTCTCTGCTTCCCTCTTCTCCTGGTGGATTATAGTGACGTCCAAATAGATCCAACAAGTTCAGAAGTTGGTACAGTCACTGGTCATTTCTGCTCATTTCTATGAATTCAAAAGACTGCAGTAAAATATACAAGGCAAATGAACGTTGATAAATATAAAGGAATTGCTTTCACTCTAACTCCTTACAAAACAGGGAATTTTTTATATACATATAATTATTAGCAGTAATTGACCTTAACAATGGCATTACTCACTTTAAATTAACTATTGTGAACTCTCTCAAGTTCACAAAGCCTTTGCATGCACTATTCTTCACCATCTGTGGTTGAACTGCCCTCCTCCCTCCTTCCCCTTCCCTCTCCTTCCCTCCCTCCTTCCTTTCCATCCCACGAGGGCCTTGTATTCAGCTCTGAAAACGTTTAGGAGGCTGTGTCCCTGATCCCTGAGAAACTCACAGGCAAGTCAGCAGAGTGGAGGGGGGTTAGCAGGGCAGGTTATCATTCCATTTAGAGACAGGGAAACTGAGGTTCAGAGAGGGTGAACCCTCTCTGAACCCTAAGGTTCGTTCAAATCAGCAGCAGGACTTAAGTCTCCCGGCTGTTTTTCCAGCAAGATTTGTCCCTCCACGTAAGGATGCATATAACAAAATTAATCATATGTATGTGTGGGTTTTTTCCTCTCTCTTCACTTTAAAAATAAGGAATGGGACGGAGTGAACTGATGAGGATGATTATAATTTTTGTGACTTTCTGTTTGAATAAAAAAAAAATCCCACAAGGACTCAGAGGCAACAAAGCATACAAATCAATTTTCACAGCAAAGTAAAGGAGCTGCTGCCGTGGAGGATTCCTGGACTGAATGTCAATACTATGACACGGTGTGAGTATGTTTTGTGTTTGGTTAATTGCAATCGTTGCTTTTGTTGTGGTCATCCATTTACAATGCTTGGTGTCAGTTGATTTACCTCTTGTAAAAATAAAATACAGGGCTTCCCTGGTGGTGCAGTGGTTGAGAGTCCGTCTGCCGATGCAGCGGACACGGGTTCGTGCCCCGGTCCGGGAAAATCCCACATGCCGCGGAGCAGCTGGGCCCGTGAGCCATGGCCGCTGAGCCTGCGCGTCCGGAGCCTGTGCTCCGCAACGGGAGAGGCCACAACAGTGAGAGGCCCGCGTACTGCAAAAAAATAAATAAATAAATAAAAATAAAATACAGTGTGTGTGTGTGTGTGTGTGTGTGTGTGTGTGTGTGTGTGTTTGGAAAAAAAAAAAAAAGAGCTACTTCTTTTGCAAGCTCCAAATGCATACAAATAAGTTTTTTCTCTTGTTAAAAAAAATAAAAATAAGGAGCAGTGGGTATGAAGTAGGGAGGTAAGGGAAAGAGAATCTGGATCCTGCTCCCGTGTTATCTTCAAAACACGAATCAATGTTAGTATCTGGTGCTCTCCAGTTTCCTGAAGAGCAGTGTTGGGTCCAGTGTTAGTTGCAGCTGAACCTCGGCTTCCCTCCCTAGGACTGGCATGTGCGGGTGGGATGGAGGCAGGCTGGCACTGCGGATGCGGCGGCCACCGGGCTGGAGAGTGGACTCAAGGTTGTGTTGGAGTAGCAGGAAAGCCGCTTTCCTAGAATGTAATTTATTTGAGGAGGCATAGAGGGAGACGGGACAAACATCATGGGTCTTCAAGGGATGCAGTGGACTGATTTTTCTCCTGAGAAATGAGCGGTTTCTCTCTGCTATTATCATAGTTTTCACATATGACCCTTTTCTAAGGAATGGTTGTGACCAAGGTTAAATGTGACCATTTAACCCAGTGGTCCCCACCCTTTTTTGGCACCAGGGACCCGTTTCGTGGAAAACAATTTTCCACAGATTGAGGGCGATGCTTCAGGTGGTCATGCGAGCCATGGGGAGCGACAGATGAAGCTTCGCTCCCTCATCCACCGCTCACCTCCTGCTGTGCAGCCCGGTCCCTAACAGGGGTTGGGAACCCCTGATTTAACCCATGAGAATACAGCCAGAGCCTCATCTTTGCGATCAACGGCAGTGTACCTCTAGGAAGGATAAACTATGATTCTGAGTCATTCTAAGCAAGAACGTAAATCTGGTGAACTCTCTGTTAAATACAGGTAGGTGCTCTCCTGTTATCATCCCTAGTCTAGGGAAAGTGCCAGACATGCAAAACCACTCAGAAGATGGATAAGATGGAAAGGGTCTCTTCCCCCGGGACATTTGCACTTATTGTTATTTAATATTTAATGCACACAAAAGAATATCCGTATAAAGCACAGCGGTAAGTTATGAAGCATAAGAATAAATGGACCACTGTGAGTCAGTCATCAAACGCAGAACGGGAACAAGGTTTCTCATTGCCGCGCTAGCCTGCTCCTCCCTGCTCCATCTCCAACTTCCCCCCAGAGGGCCTCATTTTCTGAAATTTGGGTTAATCATTACCTCCTTTTAAAGAAAGCATTTTGGGACTCCACTGGTGGTCCAGTAGGTAAGACTCCACACTCCCAATGCAGGGGACCTGGGTTCGATCCCTAGTCGGGGAACTAGATCCCACATGCCACAACTAAGACTTGGCACAGCCCAAATAAATAAATAAATATTTTTTTAAAAGAAACCATTTTTATCACATATATATGTACTTCTTGAATGATCCATTGTTTAGCTTTGCTTGGTTTGGGGTTTCAACAAACAATGTCACCATATTCATAATACGCTAGTTTTCACTTAGCATTCTGTTTCTAAGATTCATCCACTTTATAGAGTGTAGATGACATAGCCATTTTCACTTTTGTCTAACGTTCCACTTTGCGAATAAAACAATTTTTATTCCTCCATCCTCCTGTTGATGGACTTTCGGGCTGCCTCTAAAGCCACTGGACACAACCCTGGACCCCTAGCAGATCTGTATTCACTTTCAACTGTCATGATGCAGTATGGATTCCTGTCTTGCAGCTGTCTTTCACCTCCTACCTTCCCACGTGGCCACAGCAAGCTGCTTCTCCCACTTCCCCCTCCTTCTCTGATTTGCTGAGAAAGGACCATTTGCCACCTTCCAATTCACTGCTGCCTATGCCCTGCACCAGTCCACACACAGTCACAGAGCATACATCATGCCCTGCTTGTCTCTTAAAGGATGAAAAGCTTAACAGGGCCGTTCCACACCACCCTCACTCCACATAACCTCTCATATAGCATTCTGATCTCACCACACCTCTTCCATTCTCTTCATCATCTGTGACGCTCCCCACAATGTCCTGCCATGTTCCCACCGACCTCCAGGATGAGGTCAGGGCCCTCCTTGCACTTTTCCACTCCACCCTTTTTGCTGACGTCTTTCTGGCCCTCAGCATCATTTCACTTACCCATTAATGAATCATCACATGCGCTAACTCTGAATAAATGATTTTTAAGAACTCATGTGACCTTCATCTTGATCCTGCAATATACTGCCTTGGAAGACCTTATAAGCACTTGAGGAAACTTCAACCCCAGCATTCAGAACTCACCACATTCTCAATTCACCACAACCATCTCACCTGCTACTTCATATAGTCTCACACCTACAAAATCTGCTCTTGTATTCAGTCAACAAACACATATATATGTGAACTTGAGAGAGTTCACAAAAGTTAATTTAAAGTGAGTAATGCCATTGTTAAGGTCAATTACTGCTAATAATTATTATATGTACGTTAAAAAATTCTGTGTTTTGTAAGGAGTTAGAGTGAAAGCAATTCTATTATATTTATAAACGTTCTTTGCCTTGTATATTTTACTGCAGTAGCTTGACTTCACAGAAATGAGCAAAAATGACCAATGACTGTACCAACTTCTGAACTTGTTGGATCTATATGGACATTGCTGTAATTCGCCAGGAGAAGACAGAAGCAGAGAGACTTAGTATGGATATTCTCAAATTTTCCTAATTTTTAGCCTTTTTATACTTTGGAAAAATTTAAATGTGTGCTCTACATATGTGTGTGTGTATATATATATATATATATATATATATATATATATATATATATATGGAGAGAGAGAGTGATGTTGACATACAACGAATAAGACATGATTCTTGCCCACAGGGGGCTCACAGGTAAGTGGGGCATACAGGAACACAGACAGACAACTATAAATTGCTCTGGTGAGTTCAAAGACAGAGAAGCATTCTATTAAAGGGCACACCTGGGAAGGACACCTAACCTCTTCAGGGCTGGGGGAGGAGGTGCTCAGTGACAACTTTCCTGGAGGTGAGTGGGATCTGGCAGAGCAAAGAGGAAGAGTCTATTTTATAGAGAAGGAAAAACACGAGCAAAGGAAATAAGAGAAACATATCATGGTGAATGTGTGGAACTTCAAATTATTCCAGAACTTCTCTACCACCTCTTCTGAAACTGCTCCTTCCATAATCCTCTCCCTCTCATGTCAACACCTCTCTTCCTCTGGCTCATTCTTTTCAGTCTACAAGACTTTCTAGGTCTCCATTCTTCTAAATGATCCTCCCTCAACCCTGCCGTCAGCTCAGGGGAAAGTCCTCTACAGCTGCTCACCACCTCTACCCACCATGGAGCTGTGATCCGAGAGTGGGGCAGACTACCACTGCCCTTTTCTCTTTCTATCCTCCCATTGGCCCAAGACATGGGAAGGATTATGCAGGATACAATCCAAAAATTATTCAGCACTCAAAAAACAGGAAAATCTCAGGTTTTGCTGTTGGGGAAAGACAATCAATCAACCAACGCCAAAGCAAAGATAACACAGACGTTGCTATTCAAATACATCAAAGCAGCTGTTACACAGAAAGGATTTGGAATCTTAAATTTATCTTGTATAAGAGAGTCCACGCTACTTGGAATAAGTTCCCTTTCTCAGGACAGATGCCTGTCTTGCCTCAAGTCTGAATGTTTTATTGCCTTTTATGTCCTCTCCCTATATTCAATTTTTCCCTTCTCAGATTATCTACGTTTGTATCTCTTAAGTGGTACAAGTTTGAATTCAACTGCAAAGTGCCTTGAGTTTGTCTAAGGAAACTGAAACTTGACAAATAATAAAAGTACAAAAACAAAAACAGAAAAACAATCTTATTCCGAGCATTCCAGTTTTAATGCTCTCAGATGACCAAAGCAGCCTTCAGAGCGTTCTCTGTCCTACTTCTCACTTTACTTGTGGTGTGACCATGTTCACTATAATCTCAAAGGAGAAAAAAAAAGCCTTGTAAAGAAAGCAAAAACAACGACAAACATTTTCTTTCAAAACGTAATTGAAGTTTCATGCTTAATGAATCCCAATATGGAAAATAATAGAGATGCTGAATCTAGTAGAGTGACAAAAATGAGTTTGTAACAATTATCTCCATACCAAACCGAAAAGGGTATATCGTAAGAAAACAGTTAATAACCCCCTAGTGTGATTAATCTGAAATGCTGCACTTTCCAGACGATACATTAGAGCCTGCGTTACAGAAAAACAAAAAAAGAAAGTCTGTGAAAGTTATACATGGAAAACGGTAAAGCAAAATAGCACAGATCTGCAGATGCCCAACAAATGCCATCCGACACTGGGTTCTCAGGAGGATGGAGAGCAAATCGACAAGCCCAGGAAGGCAGATCCCTGGTTAACAAAGTCCACGCCAGAGGACAGCATCATCTACGAGAATTTATTCGGACCATCTCTGCGCTCTTCATAGTCACCAAATCCTCATAATAAATAACTACTGAGGTTACGTGCACAAGGCACAGTACCGAGCTTCACCTTCCTGCACTGGTGTCGTCTGTTGGTCTGAATTTGCCGGAGGTCTCTGACTCTCAACTCTTCTGCTGTAATGTCTGATACTGACTGTGCTCTACTTGGCATTTGCTTGTTGTTGAATTTTCTGTATCTGTTTGGTGTCTGACCATGGGCAGGTACAACTCTGGGTGATGCTTTGCTATTCCTTATTTGGTGCATTCAGTCCCAAGACTGGGTATCAGTGCAGAAGGAACCAAAAAGAATTCACAGAGATGCAAAGACAATAATATTATCATCCTTTCGGGGGTTTATGTAGTAGAGAAGATGAAGTACACACGCACTGACCATCACATTAAGGTGAGAGCTTATGGTCAGCAGGATAAGGACCCCTCCCAAATGAAGTCCATGTCCTAATTTCTGGAAACTGTGAATGTTACCTTATGTTGCAAAAGGGCCTCTGAAGATGTAATTAAGTTACAGATCTTGAGATGGGGCCATCATCCCGGATTTATCAGGTGGGCACAACGTAATCACAGGGGACCTTAAAAGTGGAAGGCAAAGATAGAAGGAGAGACCGTGGGAGACTTGACTATGGAAGAGGAGGTCAGCGTGATATTCCACGAGAAAAACTCGACCAGATGTTGTGGGCTTTGAAGACGGAGGAAGAGGCCTACTAACACCTTGATTTAGCCCAGTGGGACCGGCGCTGAACTGGTTAACTCACAGAACTGTAAGATAATAAGTTCTCGTCGTCTTAGTCCGCTACATTTTTGGTTATCTGTTACATCAGCCATAGCAAATAATACATTGTCCCAAATTAAGAGCAAAAGAGTCCACAGAAGGGAGAAATATGCAGGAATATGGGAATAAAGGTAGTTGATCTGCTGTCTAAACTAAGTGTAATCTGAAAGTTCTAATTAAAGTATGTTCACCTTGAAGTCCTTAAATCAAAAGTTTCTTAATAATTCAAAATTTAATCACGAAGTTAGCATATAGCTCAGTAAAAGGACTAAAGTCATGTGAATCACTGACAAGTTAATTGGCCTCCGGGATTTCACTGTCATCCTCCCCATGAATTTGATTTATTGCTTCAGAGAAATCATATTACTCATTTAAGTCTGCCTCACAGGCATTGCCATAGACACACCACCTTATCTCATCTCAAGTCACAGAAATTTATTTGGTCACCCTAACTGCAAATCACGCTATAACCTAGTCAGAGGGTCCAGAGTGGGGACCAGGTGTGGGGAATCTGATTAAGTGTATTACAAACTGCCCAAAAAATAGATTGAGCCCAGTGGCAGCTCTGATGTGCCCAAGCGTTACACTCAAAGTTAAAGATCAATATGGTTTCACTGTGTTTCATTTGACCTTTCAGAGATGAACACTGGACTCAATTACCCAACCCTCCCCTGTCATTTCCTGTGGAACTTGGAACTCTGCTAACTCAATCCATCATATTTCCCCTGGGTCCACATATAACGTAGTATCCATCATAAACTAATACTGAAACTAAGACGCCTATTCAGAAGAACATCGAGAACCACATCTTACTGTGTGCCCAGTGACATCCTTACTGCCTCTACAGATGCCTCATGACCTAATTGATACCCGTTGTGTGGAACAGTAAATCATGTAGTCAAATTTCCAAAGTAAATTAGGTACAGTTTTTAAATGCTGCTGAATACAAAGAAAAGAACAAAATGACCTATATAAATATAGATTTTAGTATGTTATTTTCATATTACTGCAGGTTTTAAACACCTACTTTGTAATACTCCCTGATGTTTCACACATACTTTCTTGCCTTATAAATTGATGAGTAAATGACTTACATACTCTAAAAAATTATGTAGTCCTTGAAGGCAGTAACCATTTTATGGCTACCTGGCAATCTGAAATAAAGCATTCAGTTAGCAAGGGCTTGGTGAGTATCTGCTTAACTGGAGATAAGAAAACTCTACAGGAGAGCATCTTATCATAACCGTCCAGCTGCACAGACCCAGGGGGCTGTTACAGGATATAATGTAAGTTACCATCACAGTCATAACTTTACTATGATTTTTTAATGTGTGTCCTATCAGTCCTACTAGGGTATATTCTTTTTAAAGGTCAGGAACAGATGGTTTAGATTTTTATCCTCTACCATAGCATGTAATGTGGCACAGTTTTACTCATTCATACCATTTCTACAGAATGAATGAATAATATTAAGAAACAGCTATGTGTACAATAAAAAAGAGGTCATCTTTTCAGACTGAGGCTTTTTAGTAGTTTGATAATTCTTTTTTAAGCCTGGTTTCTAGAGGAGTGATGGGCATTGATCATAGAAGAGAAGAAGAAGATTCTTTTCAAGAAGGAAGATTTCTTTCCCAGAAGCACAGAAGGAAAGCATCAGGGCATGGCAAGACTATTGGTTTAGAGAAATCTCACACTCAATACTAAAGTGTCATAGAATCGGTGCTCTACAAACCTTTAACTGGCTGTTGCTAGGTCAGTTTAAAGCGTCTGAAAAAACACTGTTTGAGAACCAGGAGTGATGGAAGAGAGTCCATCTAATTACACCCCATTCATTTTAGAGAAGAGGGAATTAGAACAGAAGAGTTAAGCGACTTGTCAAGTTCCACCTGCTAGTTAACTTGAAAGCCAGGAGCAACCCAGGTTGATGATATGAAGTGAATGAACTGGTGTCAGGAGAAAGCGAGAGAAGGCAATGCAGGTACGAAAGTGTGTCTGTAGCTCATCTGACTCGTAATGCGCCTACTTCAGTGTGGTGTACAACTAACTTGATTGGCCCTCAGGACTGTTTATCAAACAACCCACTCCCATGTCCACCTTGTGGGTGTTTGCCCTCTCCTTTCTACTTTTCTTCATTAACTTCCTGCTTGTGTGCTTTCTCTACTGGTCTTTCTATTTGACAATTAAATCCTTTCTTTTCTTTTCAATTTTTAGCCCTTTCTACAAAGGTAAGGAAATTAAGAATTGATATAAATTGAATAAAATTAAATAATTCAAACTTTCAGCTTCCAATATGGAATAATATAGAACAAAAGATGAAATGAAAGGTATTGTTTCTATTTTTAATAGGAGTTAAATGTAAAAAATAGCAAGTGATGCTAAATCTCTTATTTAAATGTGCACTTGAAAATCACCATCCAAACAGCAACCTTCTGGTGAAGTTCCAATGTCCCCAGTAATTTTCTTTGTGTTTTTTTCTCACACAGACCAAGTTAGCTGGTCAGAGGGTGGGAAAATGATGGATATTGGGATAGACGAGGTAGATTGGGTTTGAGTGGCGATGACTGTAACAGGATTTAGGTGGAAACTGTACAGACAAGATGGGATGAAGATAAGTAAAGGTGACTGTTGGTATATAATTGCTTTAGTCCCATTTGGACAAGTTCAAACGAGGTCAGGTAGAGTTGGGGCTGGGACTTTTCAGTACCAGGGAGAATTCCTGGTGGATTGGTACCTGTGGGAAGACCTGAAGCAAATGTTGCCCTTTAACCTCCGAAAGTCTCACAGGTCTTCTATTATAATAAGTCCTAATGCCAAAAGAAGGAGGATGGATTACCATCCATTTAAAATCCAAGCCTTAAAACTTAGCGGGAGAATTCAACCTCCTTGTAAACTTCGAAGAGACTCTGCTTTGCTTCTTACAAGTTATGTGGCGCTCAACAGCTTGTGCAGTTGTCACAGCCTCAGTCTCCCCATCTGTTAAATGGTCATATGACACTTACCTTGTGAGAGCTGAGGGAGGCTGTTTACATTAAATGCACCCACTGGGGCTGTGATGTCACAAGTTCCCCACACCGCTAACCTCTACCTAAGGATGAGCAGTTCTACAGCTCTGCAGGCCCGCATCCCTCCCAGCTTTGCTCCAGTTCACGCTGCCATACTGAGGGTCTCTGACTGTGGCATGACAGGGTTTTCTCCCCAGTCCACACTCAAAGTTTAGGAAAGGTATCCTTTCTTCTCTCCCTTGCAGGGACATGGTGAGCAGAATCTCTTCAACCACACTCCAGTGAAATATGTGTTTTCGGAGACTTTGTACTTAGGAGCTCATCTAACTCTCACTCTCCCCCCTGCGCTGGGGTCTGCAGCCAGCTCTGCGGGGCACAGGTCTAACGCTCCCATCATGGGGTACGAACCCTCAATGATTTCCTGCTGCATACAGTCCTGACACCATAGCCCTCACCATGTAGCCCTGCCTGTCTGCTGAAGGTGGGCTGGTCTCCTGCCCTCCAACACTTCCGTCAGTGCCACAGAAGAGCTGTCTTCCTCCATGTGCCCAGACCCGGCATGCGGTGTTTCTCAGACCTGGAATGCTGTCCCCTCCCCAGCTGCCCTAATCCACTGAAGACAAATGTGACCACTTTTAGGAATCACCAACCATTCAGAGCAGGGTTCCAACCTCTAATATGAATTCCTCAGTCAGACAGAAAGATGTCATTAAAGTTGCCCCTTGTGTTCTGCCTCTTGCTGGATCAAGGGGAGAGAGGGCATCTCCTAAAAGGGTGCAGAGAGAAGCAAACGTGCATCGGCACTGCCCCCACCTTGGTGAAACACCCTTGTCCAGGTCACCCTCGTAGCCCCTTCCAACAGCAAGTCATCAGTGCTCATCCTGGGCCACTCAGGAGCCTCTGGTAGTGGCACACTCTCTCCCTGAGATGTTTGTTTGCTTCCAGGATGACACTCTCCCTGGCTCTTAGAAACTGGCACCTTTCCCCCCAGTCTCCACTGCTGGATTCCTTTCATTGCCCCAAATTCCACAGGGTTCAGTCCTGGGGCCACTGCTCTTCTCTACTTGATTCTCCATCTCGGGGACCCCACTGGCATTCGGCCTTAAATGCTGTCTCCATGCTGACCACACCCGAGTTTACATCTCCAGCCCAGACTTCTCCTTGAACTGCAGGCTCAAGTATCCAACCTCTCATGCCTCTTCCACTTTGATGAAACATTCATATGAGATTAACACCATCCAAAATAACCTCTTGACGATCCCAGGAAAACCTCCTCCTCTGCTCCATTTCAGTAGATGGAAATTCCATCCTTCCAGTGGCTCAGGCCAGAAGCTTCAAGTCAGCCTTGACTCCTCTCCCCTCATTCACCCTTCTGATCTAGCAACAGATCTGATTGGTTCTGCCTGTAAAATGGATTAAAAATGCATCCTCTCTCACCTGAATCTTTATAATAACCTCCTTAGAGGTCTCCCTGCTTTTTCCTTGCCTTCCTGTGTGCTATTATCTAAACAATATCTTTAATAATATTTTTAAAATACGGGTTTTATCATGTCGCCCCTCTGCACTAACCCTGCAATGGCTTTTCTCCAACACCCAGAATACAGTCCAAGCCTAGGTTCTGGTCGACAGGGTCCTGCCCCATCTGGCTCCCTGCTGCCCCCTCCACACTTCTCTTGCTCGCTGCACTCCAGCCACTCTGGCCTCCATGCTCACCTCTGGGTACACACATCCCTGAGATCTTGTACCTGCTGCTCCTTCTGCCTGGAGCACTTGCCCCCAGATGTCCACTGGGCTTACTTCCTCATTGACTTGAGTGTCTCTTCAAATGGTGCTTTCCCTGACTACTCTCTGTATAGTAGCATAGCCCTTCCATGGTAATTTTGCTTCCTGATACTTACTACTTCCAGATGCATGCTGTTAGTTTTTTGTTTACTGACTCCAATCCCTAACTAGAATGTTGGTTCCTTAAGCTCAGGGACCTTGCTTGTTCATAGGCACAGACAGAGAAGTAAAATCAATGAAAATGTGTTTCCTTTTAGACAATGGAGACCCACCTACATGCAAAGGCATCCAAAGAGTAGGGGGCCTGATACGATTGGAAAAGGACACTGGTGTCAAAACAACATCCTTCCAGAACTGGAAGAGAAATACCCAGGCACTTAGGGGAAGGGATTGGCTTTGGACAGGAAGTGGGGGATCCCTTGTTAATTAGGGCTTGGATTAAGGCTAAGCCAAACAGACAGAGGTGGGACTAGCTAAGAATCCAGGGAGACAAGAGCTGTGTAAGAGTGATGAGCCTATGCACCAACACAATATTGATGAAGAAGAACAAAGAACAGTGACTAGCCAACTTCAAGACCCACACTATAAAGATCCAATAATCAAGATGGTGTGGTATTGGCAAAAGAACAGACAAATATAGATCAATGGAGCAGAACAGAGAGCCCAGAAATAGACCCACACAAATAGAGTTGATTGATCTTTGACAAAGGAATAAAGGCAGTTCAACGGGAGAAGGACAGTCTTTTCAAAAGTGGGGCTGGAATAAGTGGATTTCCACATGCAAAAATATGAATCTAGATGTTGACTTTATACCCTTCACAAAAATTAAATCAAAACGGATCACAGACCTAAAGTTAAAATGCACAACTAGAAAACTTCTAGAAGATAACGTTGGAGAAAATCTAGGTGACCTGTGGTTTGAGGATGATTGTTTAGATACAATACCAAAGACATGATCCATGAAAGGAATAACTAATAGGCTGAACTTCATTAAAACTAAAAACTTCTGCTCTGTGAAAGACAATGTAAAGACAAGGAGAAGACAAGTCACAGACTGAGAAAAAATATTAACATACATATCTGTCCAAACTTTACAGAGAACACTTAAAATTCAACAATAAGGAAACAGACAACACAGTTTAAAGATAGGCAGAAGGACTGAACAGACAACTCACCAGACAAGGTGTACAGACTGAGCTGTGGGCGCTCCCAAAATGGCAGAGTAGTGAGGCTCTGAGCTCACCTCCTCTCATAGGCACACCAAAATTACAACCATTTACAGAAAACTATCCATGAAAAAAACAGAATCTCCCAGAAAAGATCTTCTACAACAGAAGATACAAAGAAGGAACCACAACAAGACAGGTAGGAGGGGTGGAGTCACACTATAGTCAAGACCCATTACCCCAGGTGGGTGACCCACAAACGGGAGAATAATTATAATTGCAGAGGTTCTCCCTAAGGAGTGAGGGGTCTGAACCCCACATCAGGCTCCCCAGCCTGGGAGTACTGCCCTGGGAAGACAAGCCCCCAGAACCTTTGTATTTGAAGGTCAGTGAGGCTTACTTTGGGAGTCCCAGAGGGCTGGAGGAAACAGAGACTCCACTCCTAAAGGGCACACACAAAATCTCACATGCTCTGGAACCCAGGGCAGAATCAGTAATTTGAAAGAATCTTTGGTCAGACCTATCTGCTGACTTTGGAGAGTTTCCCAGAGAAGCAAGAGACAACTGCAGCTTACCCAGGGGACACATACACTAGTGGCTGCCATTTGGGGAGCTCCTTCTACCATGTGGACACTGGTGCTGGTGGGCACCATTGTGGAATCCTCCTTCTAGCTTACGAGCTTCAGGACCCAGCCCCGCCCTGGCCCAACAGCCTATAGGCACCATACTGAAATTCCTCAGGCCAAGCAACTAACTAGCAACTAACTAACTAACACAGCCCCACCCACCAGGAAATCAGAAAATACCTTGAGACAAATGAAAACAAAAACATAATAATCTAAAATCTATGGGACACAGCAAAAGCAGTTCTAAGAGGGAAATTTATAGCAATACAAGCTTACATCAGGAAACAAGAAAAACCTCAAATAAACAACCTAAACTCACACCTAAAGGAACCATAAAAATAAGAACAAACAAAACCCAAAGGTACTTGAAGGAAAGAAATCATAAAGATCAGAGCAAAAATAAAATAAAGACTAAACAAAATAGAAAATATCAATGAAACTAAGAGCTGGTTCTTTGGAAAGATAAACAAACTTGATAAACCTTTAGCCAGACTCATCAAGAAAAAAAAAGAGAGGGCCAAACCCCATAAAGTCAGAAATGAAAAAAAGAGAAGTGCAACAGATGCCACAGAAATGCAAAGGATCATAAGAGATTACTATGAACAGCTTTATGCCAGTAAAATGGACAGCCTAGAAAAAATGGACAAATTCCTAGAAATGTACAATTTCCCAGGCCTGACCAGTGAGAAATAAAAAAGTATGAATAGACATATTATCAGTAATAAAATTGAATAAGTAATAAAAAAGAACTCCCAACAAGCAAAAGTCCAGGACCAGATGGCTTCACAGGTGAATTCTACCAAACATTTAGAGAAGAGTTAACACCTGTCCTTTTCAAACTACTCCAAAAAATTGCAGAGGAAGGAATGCTTCTGAACTCATTCTATGAGGCAAAACCAGACGAAGATATCACAAACAAAGAAAATTACAGGCCAATATCGCTGATGAACATAGATGCAAAAATCCTCAACAAAATATTAGCAAACCAAATCTAACAATATATTAAAAGAATTACACACCATGATCAAGTGAGATTTATCCCAGGGATGCCAGGATAGTTGAGTAACGGCAAATCAACCAATGTGATACACCACAGTAACAAACTGCAGAATATAAAACATATGACCATCTCCAAAGATGCAAAAAAAGCTTTTGACAAAACTCAACATCCATTTGTGATAAAAGCTCTCCAGAAAGTGGGTATAGAGGGATACCTCAACAAAATAAAGACCATATATGATAAGCCCACAAATATCATATTCAGTGGTGAAAAGCTGAAAGCTTCTCCTCTAAGATCAGGAGCAAGATAACAATGTCCACTCTCAACAGTTTTATTCATCATAATATTGTAAGTCCTAGCCACAGCAACAAGACAAGAAAAAGAAATAAAAGGAGTTCAAATTGGAAAGACAGAAATAAAACTGTCACTGTTTGCAGATGACATGATACTACATATAGAAAATCCTAAAGATGCCAGCAAAAGACTGCTAGAGCTCATCCATGAATTCAGTAACATTGCAGCATACAAAATTAATATACATAAATCTGTTGCACTTCTATACCCTAACAATGAACTATCAGAAAGACAAATTAAGGAAACAATCCCATTTACAATCACACTGAAAAGAATAACAGAGCTAGCAATAAACCTACCTAAGGAGATAAAAGACCTGTACTCAGGAAACTATAAACCACTGATGAAAGAAATTGAAGATGACACAAACAGGTGGAAAGATAAACTGTGTTCATGGATTAGAGAAATTAATATTGTTAAAATAACCATACTACCCAAGGAAGATTCAATTCAATCTTTATCAAAATACCAAAGGTATTCTTCACAGAACTAAAACAAATAATTCTAAAATTTATATGGAAATACAAAAGAACTTGAATAGCCAAAACAATCTTGAGAAAGAAAGACAGAGCTGAAACACGCTCCCTGACTTCAGACTATACTACAAAGCTACAGTGATCAAAACAGTATGGTACTGGCACAAAAACACATAGATCAATGGAACAGGATAGAGAGTCCAGAAATAAACCCACACACTAATGATCAATTAATCTACAGCAAAGGAGGCAAGAATATACAATGGAAAAAAGACAGTTTCTTCAATAAGTGGTTCTGGGAAAACTGAACAGCTACATGTAAAAGAATGAAATTAGAACATTTTCTCACACCACATACCAAAATAAACTCAAAATGGACTAAAGACCTAAATATAAGACCAGATACTATAAAACTCCTAGAGGGAAACACAGGCAGAACACTCTTTGACATAAATGGAAGCAATATTTTTTTGATCCATCTCCTAAAGTAAAGGAAATAAAAGCAACAATCAATAAATGGGACCTAATTAAACTCAAAAACTTTTGCACAGAAAAGGCAACCATCAAAAAAAGAAAATACAACCTAGTGAATGGGAGACAATATTTGGAAATGACATGATTGATAAGGGGTTAATATCCAAAATATATAAATTGCTCATACAAGTCAATATCTAAAAAACATACAAGCTGATTGAAAAATGGGCAGAAAACTTGAATAGACATTTTTCCAAAGAAGACATACAGATGGTCAACAGGTCCAGGAAAAGATGCTCAACGTTGCTAATCATCAGAGAACTGCAAGTCAAAACTACAATGAGATGTCAGCTCACACCAGTCAGAATGCCTATTGTCAAAAAGACCAAAAATAATAAATGTTGGCGAGGATGTGGAGAAAAGGGAACCCTCATACACTGTTGGTGGGAATGTAAATTGGTACAGCCACTGTGGAAAACAGCATGGAGTTTCCTCAAAAAATTATTAACAACAAAAAAAACTATAAATAGAACTACCATATGATCCAGCAATTCCACTCCTGGGTGTAAATTCAAAGAAAATGAGAACACCAGTTTGAAAGGACAGTTTGAAAGAACATGTACCTCATGTTCATAGCAACATTATTTACAATAGTCAAGATATGGAAGCAATCTAAGTGTCCTCTAACAGATGAATGGATAAAGAAGATGTGGTATAGATATACAATGGACTACTACTCAGCCATAAAATGAATGAAAATTTGGTCTTTGTAACAACATGGATGGACCTGGAGGTTTTTATGACTAGTAAAATAAGTCAGAGAGAGAAAGACAAATACTCTATGTTATCACTTAAATGTGGAATCTAAAAAATAAAACAAACTACCAAATATAACAAAAAAGAAACAGAACTCACAGATATAGAGAACAAACTAGTGGTTACCAGTGGGGAGAGGGAAAAGGGGAGGGGAAAGATTAGTAAGAGAATTAAGAGGTACAAACTACTATGTATCAAATAAATAAGCTACAAGGATATATCATACAGCATAGTAAATACAGCCAATATTTTATAATAACTGTTAATGGAGTATAATCTATAAAACTTTTGAATTGCTATGTTATACACCTGAAACTAATATAATATGGTAAATCAAATATACCTCAATAAAAAATATATACAGATTGAAAATAAACATGTTCATTATCATATGTCATTAGGGAAAAGCAAATTAAAACAATGAGATGATAACTGTGTCGCTACACATCTATTAGAATAACCAAAATCCAGAACACTGACAGTACCAAATGCTGGCAAGGATGTGGAGCAACAGGAACTCTCATTCATCACATTGGGAATGCAAAATGGTGCAGCTATTTTGGTAGACAGTTTCTTACAAAATTAAACATAATCTTACTATAAGATCCAGCAATCTAACTCTTTGGTATTTACCCAAATGAGCTGAAAACTTAGGTTCACACAAAAACCTGCATATGGATATTTATAGCAGCTTTATTAATAATTGCCAAAACCACGAACCAACCAGGATGTAAACTAGTACATGCAGACAATGGAATATTATTCAGCGCTAAAAAGAAATGAGCTATCAAACTATAAAACGACAGGGAGAAACTTTAAGTGCGTATTACTGAGTGAAAGAAGCCAACCTATAAAGGCTACATACTGTATGATTCCAACTACAAGACATTCTGGAAAAGGAAAAACTGTGGAGACAATGCGAAGATCACGGTTGCCAGGGAGGAGGAAGGGGTGAGTAGGTGGGCCACAGAGGATTTTTAGGGCAGTAAAACTATGCTCTTTTATATCGTAATGGTAGGTACATGGCATTACCTACCATTTGCATTTGGCAAAAGCCATAGAATGTACAACATCAAGAGTGACCCCCCCTAATGTAAACTATAGACTTCAATTAGTAATAATGTATCAATATTGGCTCATCAGTTGTAACACATATGCCCCACTAAAGCAAGATGTTAGTAATAAGGGAAACCTTTGCAGGGAAGGAGTAGAAGAGAAGAAGAGGGGATATAAGGAATGCTCTGTTCTTTCTGCTCAACTTTTCTATAAACCTATTAACTACCCTAAAAAATAAAATCTATACAAAAAGTAGGGGCACCAACAGGAATAATCTATTTTAGGGCTGGGCCCAGATGGCTGATAGTTCAAAAAATCAATGTCATCTTTTTACAGTAATTTAATGAATAAGAACTATCACGAGGCACAGGCCTTATAAGAAAAGGAATCATTCACTATGAAGACGATAAAATTCCATTTTACAGACTCAAAAATCCTGTCATCAGAAATAAAAATGTAATGCAAGGTCTTTTGACAAGAGGACAGTTTTTTCCCCTTGCTATTCCTCTCAGCTACAGCACACTATAGCATGGGGGTGAGATCAGCCATGGTGCCCTGGAGTTCACCCAGCACCAGACACTGCTCTCCATCAGCTGAGTGGATCCCCACCATCCTACCTGATGAGATTTACCAATGAGAAGACTGAGACTCACAGCACTTTAAGCAACTACAAATCATTAGTACCACGTGAAAGCTGCTCTCATCAGGCCTGCTGCTGGATCTCCTCCTCGGGTGTCCCTGCCTACCCACCCCATCAGGGATACACACCCCATTACTCGTGATTTTAAGGAAAGTGGCCAGCTACTTCTGAGCTAGCCAATGGCTCCACCAAGTTGCAAACAGAGCTAAGGATAGGCATTTAGATACGTGGGCCAAAGGCTGGCATTTTGCATTTTAACTTCTGTTTATAGCTCTCCAATGTTAAAAGAGAATAAAGACCTGTTTGAAAGATTTCTACATCAAATATATCTAATGAAAAAGAAATATGCACAAAATAACAGTAATTTGAATTTATTAAGTGTTTATTATGGGCCGGGTACTGGAATTGACATCTTACTCATATCACCCCATTTTACCTTCAAAAAATCGTGTGTAAAATAGGTATAATTTTTGTTTTACAGATCCAAAAACAGAGCCTCACAAAAATTAAAACCTGCCCAGTGACTCAAAGCTGGTAAGTGGCAGAGTCAGGATCCCAAACCTGAGCTGCCTCCACAACCCAGTGTCTCGTTTATGATAATGCAATTCCACTCTGCACACTCACACCCACAACTCACCCTCACCTTCACACATGCACATGCACCCACACTTACAGTCACACTCGTGCACATTCACACTTGCTCACACACACACTCAAACACTCACAAGAATGAACTTCTCATTTAGCCAAAAGGCAACCTAATACTGAAACAATAAGATCCTCTGAGAATTGATTTCTGCCAGAGATCATTGCACTTTAAAGGGCAGGTCTAAAGTGAAGTAATGATTTTATCATTGAATTGCATAAATAATTGGGAGTAAGTGAAACTTTCTGGAATAAGGAACTTACAGTGCTAATGAAAATGGTCTACAAAATTATTAATGAATAAACATGAATTTGCCTATTGTTTTGAGCCGCACACAATCCTATAATAGAAAAAATTAAAATTATATAGATACTCTATTATAAAAGAAAACCTTATGTGACATGAGCTTATTTTAGAGCTCTGTCAAAACAGAACTGTCATTTCGATGTCAAAAAGGGAGTTAATTTTTCTGCATCTCCGTAGCCCACTCTGCCAGCTATTGTTCCTGTCATCTCGAGGTGCCTGAACTGACTTTCCTGGAGGTGGTTCTTAAGAGCCTGACGCAAGGCACCCCCTCTGGAGGGTGGCTGCCGACGCCCTCGTCTCTCTGTTTGCTCCCCTCCACTTTTCTTTTGTTCTTCCCTCTGGAAATTCTCTAACCCTTCTGTCCTTTGCACATTCACTTGGCCATTAAGCTGTCTAAAGAAATGCATTTCCAGCAGAGATTTTACTGCCCGTGACCCTCATCGGCTGCCATACAGCGGCGCCCAGTATGGGCTGTGCTGGCCACTCAGGGGTCTTCATGGGACATCGCAGGGGGCGGGGGGCTTCCAGGGGGTGAAGATGGAGCGATGCAGTCAGCTGAGTTCAGCAGACTGCGTCTCTGACATTCATTCCTCTCCTGTGTGGGGAATGTCCTTACTTATAGTGACCTGGGTACACAACTGAGGTCAAAAAGAATACTGTCTTGTAGTCCTCCACTCCCGACACTCATTCACATTGTCCTCTGGATCAGCCCTGCAGCTACACTATGTATTTCGTTTTTTGGGTTTTGCTGTTCCTTAGCTTTTACGTTCTCAATGTTCATCTGAAGCCCTTGCTCATAAAAAGTTGGTGAATTCAACACGGTCAAAAGAGAACTCTTGACCAGGAATATTCTATAACTAGATTGCATTGAAATACCTCTTAACTCATCCAAAAATTGGAGAGGAGATTTTGTCAGTCTCGTTAGCCATTTGCTTACCCATCTGGGCCAATGGAGTTTTCCCCAGAATGGTAGAGCCAAGTAGTAGTATGTCCAGCAGTCCTGAGTGATATATATACAACCATATGGTTATGTGTGAGAGTCAACTAGTGAGTTTCCAACATAGTAGCCAATACTATCTCCCTTTCACATAAATTTCACAAAATGATAGTAATTATTATTCTCTAATATCTAAAATCAAATCTCCCCAATTATTCCTTAATGTCTTCTATAGCAACTTTTATTTTTTGTTATTCCAAACCCAGATCCAATCAAGGTCCATGCATTGCATTTTGGTTGTTACGAGTCCTGAGTGCCTTTAATCAATAAAGCCTCGTGCCCTGGTTCCCTACACTCCCCTCATTTTCACAACATTGAAGCTGTGAAGAAACCAGGCCAATTCTTTTGTAGAATGTTCCACTTTCTGGATTTTACTGATCGTTTCCTCATAGTGTCATTTAACTGCTTCTTCTTCTCTAACTTGTATTTCCTGTTTACTAGAAGTTAGATTTCAACAGGATAACCATATAACTTATCCTCCTAACTGGAATACCTGTGAGAGTAAAAAGGGCCCTTATTAATAATTGTACCTGGATACCAGGCAGGAAATGGGAAATAGGTGCAAATAGGTGAGCGGTGACCTTGGTCTGAAGGCTTGATCGAGTGAGCTGTTCAGGCAAGGACACCTCCTAGGTGACACTGTCCACCTCGCACTGTCACGATGCTCTGTCCCATGACTTGGTTAAGTCGTGATCATGGGATCCCCCATTGTATGGGTTTGGTTTTACTATTTGCAATTAATAAGTAATTTGTGGAGTGATTATTTTATGGGGTGCCTAGAGGATATCTTGTTCTTCAGCAGCTTTCATCTAATTGTTTTGAACCCATTTTTGATCCTTGTTAGATTTATTACTTCCTTGGGGGTTGCGAAATAGTTATTTTCTAAATCTATCGTTTATCCTACATTTAGAAGAGCTTGCATTTTTCATAATAGAGAGCTTTTCATCGTTATCCAGGGTAAACTACAGTCCCTCCTATAAAGACAGGGTAAATCCTTTCCCTGTAATTTACAATGGTCAGAATGACGACTTGGGGGTGACAGTCACATCCAAAGGGGGAGCAGTGTATATTCTCTCTTTCTTCTAAGTATTACCATTGTTTGAAGATGTTTTATTTACTCAATATTTTACAGTCATTCATAGTAATTATTCTCTTTTATGGTAAGCAAATTTTAATATGATCATAAGTTCGGGAGTATTACAGTCTGAAAATTTAGCAAATGACTAAAGCGTTGCAGTCAGTTTTAAAATGAAAATATGTATATTTGGAAGATATTCTTAATCTTTGACCTTGAAAGACAAACATAACGTTTACACACCAAATGCTTTTGGTTTCTAGCAGAGCAGAGCAGTTTGCTCACTCGTTATGGTTTTCTGTGTATTCTGTTTTCTCTACTTTATGTGATACTATATAATCTAATTATTCTGAGAATACAGCAGACTAGGTAGGTGAGGGTGTCAGTAAATTCAAGTCGGATTCCATTACTGGGCAAAGCTTGAAGTGAGATGCTTATATAGTATTTTTGTCTTTTGCGTCCACCCAGTTGAAGAAATAGCTCTTGAAGCCCTGCAGTGGGGCAGACATCCCGCTACTCTTTCATACATACTCAAAAATATACAATTTTAAAATGTCTGTGCTTAGCTGGAAAATTTTTAAATGTCCGTGCTTAGGTAGCTTTAAAGTTTCAGATTTTATTAACATTACATTTCTCAAAAACATAATCTTCGTGAACAATTGTAAATACACAGTAAAGTTCCTGACTGTGTTCTGCCTATTTGCTAATGAAAAGTGAATAAGGTAGATTTTGTGAAATCAGGTCCTTGTAACAGAAAACTCAGGATAAAAACTATAACCGAGAAATTATGGGGAAACAAGGTACAAAGTCAGTAGAGACTTTTGAATGTTTGATGTTTGATCCATTGGGTCCCAGAGTTAAGGCATTCTGTCCCACGTGTGTCAGAACTTGGCCATTTTGGCCGCTCCCCGACCTCACAAGAAGACAGATTCCACTCATGTGTTTGCAGAACCCACACCTCTGTCCAAAGTCTGCAAATAGCAGTCATCTCTTTAAGTGGTGGCTCAGAGCGGGCCTGTGGCTGGGAAAGAAGAGCCTGGGATCCACCACCACATGTGAAGCTGCCTCATTCATGGGCAAAGTTGAAAATCTTCACATGGAAATATAATATTTTAATGACATTAATCATCAAAGTTATATTTAAACCAGTAGCATCTAAGAGTTGCTGAATTAATTTCAGTGAGGATATGATTATTAATGATAAAAATTAGTGAAAAGAGGCTCCATGGGAACGTTAATGGTCCAATTTAAATTTTGGCAAAAAGAAAAAGACCGCAAAACTGGAATTCCCTTGGCAGCCTGCAAAGCCTGTCTCCGATTTAGAGCTCTAATCTAGCTTCTGCAGTGAATGAAAATCTGTGAAAAAGAAGATGCCGTGGACAGAAAATCAGGGTAGATCTGTGCTTTCACCGGTCACCCCACCTCTGCCAGCTTCCAGGGCTTTTTGTTTATATGTTTTGGTGGGTTTAAAATCTTACAAAACTAATGACTACCTGGGTAGGATTTCTAACCTACACAGAAGAGCAGAGGTTAGAGATGACTGTTCCTTTTCAAAACTTTTTTTTAACCATTTTAAAAAATTGAAGTATAGTTAATTTACAATGTTGTTAGTTTTGGGTATAAAGCAAAGTGATTCCGTTTTTTTGTTTTTGCTTTTGTTTTCCTTTGGCCTTGCCGTGTGGCATATGGGATCTTTGTTCCCTGACCAGGGATAGAACCCATGCCCACTGCAGCAGAAGCACAGCAGTCCTAACCACTGGACTGCCAGGGAATTCTCCGATTCAGTCTTATATATTTATAAATATATATTATATATATATATATTCTTTTTCATATTCGTCAGTATTATAGGTTATTACAAGATATTGAATGTAGTTCCCTGTCCTTGTTGTTTACCTATTTTATATACAGTAATGTGTATATGTTAATCCCGAACTCCTAATTATCTCTCCCCCTTTTATTTTAAAATTTTTTAAATATATTTTTAAGGGCAAATCTCTGTCCTGCTTCTTGGTGACAGCTTACTTCACCTCATTTTCCTCCTCTCACGGAAAAGGCAGATAGCAGCTATGTTCTTCCCTAGAAGCGGCTTGGAAACATGCTTTCCGTTTTGGATTTCAGTCCGCAGAGCCGTGTTGCACCCCTCTGTTAATTAGTTCGTCCATTCAGTAAGTGTGCGGTGAGCATCGGTGTGTACAGTTCACACCAGATTTTACTTTTCCCCTACGGTCTTCTTAACTAGGAGATTTTTCCACTTAATCTTTAACGATCTTCAGAAATTGATGGTGATTTTCTTTTTAGACTTGTGTCAGATGAGGTTAGCACTGGCCTAACCCTGATGTCTCTGTCCCTCTTCCACGGATATTACTGTCCTTACTAAACAGGTCCTAACTTGGGAGCATCAGTACTGAACCCTCAAGTGTGGACCCTCCGAAGCGCAGGCGTTTGTTCCTGGCCTGCAGTCCATGCCTCCTTTCGGTAACCAGGTCGCCTCGCTGGTGGTGTGGCCTGCAGCTCCCCTGGGCCTTCCATCGGGCTACTCGCCTTAGTTCTTGTGAGAGCACGTATTAAAGACAAAGGCGGAGGGAGGTCTTGGAATTTATGCTTTTCCAGGAGCAGATTTCAGTCGTTCCTTGTGTGAGAGTGAGATCCCTGGGGCTTTCTTTCTGAGCAGATGTACTCAGAATCCAGGATTAATAGCTCTGTAAAACTAGGCTAAGGAACATTTTTAAACGCAAGTTACTCACGCGATTCCCCAGGCAGGATGGTATCATCCTGGGAGCCGTGAACGAGAGCAGGAGAAAAGAAAGCTTAGACTGTCTTTTCTGCGACTTGTCAGGGGCTGAGAGCTGCCTAAGCCAGGCTCCATCTTCTCATAATGGACTGCGTCATGTCACAGGAGCCTGGAGACGGTCTGCTGGTAAAGGTGTAAGGAAACTGGGGAATTGCACCCTGTGGGTTGGAAACCCTGCCATGGGAGGTGGATACAGACAGGCGGGGGCCAAAAATCTGGGGCCACCTACAGGAAGCAGCCGCGCTGCCCGCAGGGTTCTGGAGCGAAAGCCCCTCTGGCCACAAAGGAAACCCCGCACAGTGTGGCCGGCAGGGCCTCGGAGCCTCTGCCAGAATCGCGTTAGCGAGGAGTGACCTGTGTGCTGCAACTCCACCTGCCACTTAAGATGCGGGTTATGGTCTGTGTACCTGGTGGTAGCTTGATGTGCTTCAGGGAAGCGCAGGGACTTGTCCCTGGTCAAACTGTCAATTAGTGATCAAGGCACAGCTGAAACACATGTCCCGTCCGGTAGCCCCAGAGCAATGGGTGCAGTGGTTAGTATTGCGGGTCCTCCACATCTGCAGATTGCAGCACCAAGTTAAATCCACTTGTATGGCAGCAGCAGCCTGAGAGGACGCAGAGAGGGGAGTCACGACTGCTCTTACGGCAATGATGAGTCAACCGGCTACTGAGAGGTGAAATGGCTCTTGTGATGGAGCTGGGATGAGTCTCCCTGTCCTGGATCCTGGTCTAGAACTACAGCCATCACACCAGATCAGGGGCTCATTGTAAAGACAGGAGTTTTTAGTAGTCAGCTGGTCAGCTCAGATCTCTGCATCATCACTGCTTCCTGAACTGTTCTCTGGAATCCTTAAACCCGCTGTCTCTTTCTGCAGAGACCTTCCTCATGCAGGGGGCTAGAGTGGAGCCTGAGCACATCAGCTTCATCAAAGTGAATGGCATTTCAACAGCATCCCCCTCCCCTCTTCACATTCATCGTTCCACTTTGGCTTGGCTAAGGAACTCTAAGGCGATATTTTGTTTGGATACAAAGAAATTGCTAAATTACTAGGACATATTAATTGTCCTGATTCAAAGATTCAAGCAGTCACAAGTTTAAACTTATTTTCAAGCCAGATCAACACTATGTTTCTACTAGATAATTCTTGATATATATTTTGTCATAGAGCTATGGGAAAAATGTTTCTAGGGTTGAATCTTTAAGCCTTTCATGTTCCCCCGTTAAAGATCAAAATGAAAGCCTGTCTAAAGGACAGTTATTTCTGGTTTCGGTATTCTATCAATGGTCTTTTAGGGTCTTGAATAAGACGGCCTCTCCTACAGGTGACCCAGTAGGCGCTAAAGTGGGCAGTTACGGTACCAACAGTGGAAAAGGGCACGCAGAGAAGGGACGGATGAAGGTGAGTCTCATGGTCACTGATAATTATGTTGAACAAAAAGATCTGTACTACCAGAGTCCAAAAGTTATAAGCAGTGCCAGATACCACGGGACAACCTCTGCCAGTGCTCGGGTTGAGCCTCTCCTCCCCTGCCCTTGATTCTCTCATCGCCCTGCCATCTGCAGCCTGCTGTGGGGTTCATTTCTTCCCACACGACTTCCACTCCACACCCAGCAATTCAAAATGGCTCCCCCCTGCCTACTCCATCAGCTCTGATCCCCAAGCTGAGGAGGTACTAATATAGCCACTATCACTTTCAACACTTCACAACTTGGACCTGGCTCTAGGGTCATCTGGACTGAAATACCTGTTAAGTGAACTTTCTACCAGGCCCCTACAGTGATACTCAGATGATGAAGTGAAAAGCTTTCCTGCTAGGAGAGGCTGGCATGGAAACACATAAAGGACAATCTGAATTGGGAGCCTTGGGAAGGGCTCCCACGAAGGTGTGACCAGGGATCTATCCAGGTTGGTCAGGCCTGGAGCTTACAAAATCATGGGGATAGTCCTTAAGAAAAACATTACAGAATTATGACTCCAAAATTAGGTAACAAGCCTTAGAAGGGGCCTGTGTCGATGAGGCCTATGCCCTAAAGCTTAGCTTCAAAGACACAGGCTTTCAGGTATGTATCACGTGTGTGAGACTGCAAGGCAGGTGTCTCTACCCTCCCCCACCATCCTTGTGCTTTGGCTCAAGAGTTTAAGCCACACTATGGAGACTCCTCAAAAATTTAAAAATAGAACTACCATATGATCCAGGTACCCCACTTTTGGGTATTTATTCAAAGAATACAAAAATACTAATCTGAAAAGATACATGCACCCCCATGTTCACTGCAGCTCTATTTACAACAGCCAAGACAGGGAAACAACCTAAGTGCCCATCAACAGATGAATGGATAAAGAAGATGTGGTACATATATATGCAGTGGAGTACTACTCAGAAAAGATGAAATCTTGCCACTTGTGACAACATGGATGTACCATGAGGGTATTGTGCTAAGTTATTTAAGTCAGATGCAGAAAGACAAATACCGTACACTTGTACATGGAATATACAAACTAATAAACAAACAGAAACAAAATAAGTGAACAAAGCAACATAGACACGCAGATACAGAGAACAGAGTAGTGGTTACCAGAGGGGCAGAAGAGGAGGGGAGGGTGAAACAGGTAAAGGGGATTAACTGTATGGGGATGGTGGAACCTGTTGGTGAGCACGCTGTGTTGTATACAGAAGTCGAAATATAATGCCACACACATGGAACTTAAATAATGTTATAAATCAATGTTACCTCAATACAATTTAAAAAGGGATTTGATCCAGCATGTTCTACCTGGAATCCCCTCTCCCTGTCCAAGTTCTACCTACTTGACCTGACCCCGTTCATCCCAATTTCTCTGTAAAGCCATTCCTGATTTCACGGTTTTCAGTTAATTCTGTTCAGCGTATCGTCCAGCTGCTTACGGCGACCCTCGTTACAGCATCCCATAGAATTTTTCAGTTGTTTCAGGTTAGATTTATTTTGGCAAATAAACTATAAATCTCAAGAGGGCAGGGCTTGGTTTTATGGTGGAGGTAACCACTGTGTCTGGCATGACGTTGAAGATATGACAGATACTTACAACTTGCTTGAGTCATAGATGGAAGGAATGATCGAACTTGATAATATTCCACCTTTTGAAACCAACATTTAGTGGCACCAAGGGGCATATTTTTTACAGTGCAGCCCGTCTTACCAGATGAGTCATCTCAATATAAACTGGTAACCTCCCAAAATTCATCATTCAGGCACTTAACATCTCTGAAATTACACCCTTGCTCTGTTCTCTTGTCATTACACATATTCTCGCTGGGTCATCTCGACTCCTCCCATGATTTCAACTCTTTCTTATGTGTAAGGGCCTTCAGACATGTATTTCTGGCCCAGCTCCAAAGTCATACATCTAACTTCACCGTCATGTCTCTGTGTCCCTACGGAACCAGTACTAATCACATCCACAACTAAATACAGGAGGGCGGCTGTGAGAAAGAAAAAAATTAAAAATATCTTTAAAACTATTTTCATGTCTATGTCTCTGTACTAGACAAGAAGCTTTATGAAGGTAGAAATGAGTCTTGCTCACCTTTAAACGCTCAGCACGCGACCTATGCTGGAACAAAGTAGGAATTTAATAAATCTTTGAATGAGTAAATAATGTGCAAAATTATGAGAGAGTTCATGCGGTGAATCGCTCAAAATGGACATTGTACATAAAACGTTCCCAGGACGTCTTCATGGGCTGCCTGTGCTGCATGTCCCATTCACAGGATGCCTTTGGACGGGGTGTTCATCATCTCCCTGCCTCCACACACTGCTCCACGCATGCAGGTGCAGTTATTAGCCTGAGGGGACTCCCCTTCCTACCCGGCCTAGGCAGGAGGAGGCAACTTGAACTTCCCTCCCCTACACCCCCTACACTGGCACAGGAATGAGCTGGGCCGTCTAAGCGCACCCCATCTGCCTCACGTGTGACACCCGTGGCCTCTGCTTTTCTCTCCTTTTCTAAATGAGAGAACCATTGTTTTTGACACCAAGAATGCAACGGTAGACGACTTTGAAGAAGAACTTAAAAAAATGAAATAGGAGGGGCTTCCCTGGTGGCGCAGTGGTTGAGAGTCCGCCTGCCGATGTAGGGGACAAGGGTTCGTGCCCCGGTCCGGGAAGATCCCACATGCCGCAGAGCGGCTGGACCCGTGAGCCATGGCCGCTGAGCCTGCGCGTCCGGAGCCTGTGCTCCGCAACGGGAGAGGCCACAGCAGTGAGCGTACTGCAAAAAAAAAAAAAGAATCTGCCTTCCAATGCAAGGGACGTGGGTTCCATTCCTGGCCGGGGAACTAGGATCCCACCTGCCGCGGGGCAACTAAGCCCACGTGCCAGAATTAGAGAGAAGCCCGTGCGCCATAACGAAAGTTCCCGAGTGCTGCAACGAGGATCCCGCAAGCCACATCTAGGACCCGACACAGCCAAATAAATAAATAAATGAAATGAAATAGGGAACAAACTTATGGTTACCAGTGAGGAAAGGCGGGGGGGCGGGGGGAGGGGAGGGATAAATTAGGAGTTCGGGGTTAACAAACGCAACACTATGTATAAGATACATAACCAACAAGGACCTACTGTATAGCACAGGGAAATATACTCAATATTTTGTGATAACCTATAAGGGAAAAGAAAAAGAATACATATATATGCATATATATACATATATATAATTGAGTCACTTTGCTGTACACCTGAAATTAACACAACATTGTAAATCAACCGTACTCTAATTAAAAAAATGAAATACAGAAAACAAACCTATGTTTAACCAACTGAAGTATCCTCCAACTGAATTTTACTTTATGAGTAACAACATTGGTTTAAAAAATGAAATACTAAAAACTCAGGAAATAGGTGTGTTTGGAGGGTGAATTGATAGGGCAGATTGATAGGGAATATTAAATGGAAAATATTTTATCAAAACAATGACTCATTCTATATTCAAACATCCTCACACTGTAATATTTTCTTCTAAATCCACGTTAAAATGTTGACAGCTGCTACAGGAATGTGCTTCAAATTCCATCCTGATATTATAATTTTCCCACTTTCAGTCATTCATTTGCTTTCAGTTATTTTGTTTTGTTTGGGTTTTGGTCCCTATGCTGACAAAGAAGACAGGAATGTTCACGTTGTTTTATCAAAGGCTGGGGGGTGGTGAGGGCTGATGCACCCGGCAGAAGGGGAACCAAACGACGGAGCCCAGCACAAGGAAGCGTGCCAGGGAAGATGGGGTCCTTGGCCATGTGGCCAAGGTCGATTTCCTCTGAACGGCCAAGAAGCTACTGAGAACTTGGGGTGTGCAGCTGGGGGTGTGGGGCGGGGTGCCTAAGTGAGGGGCAGGAGGGTGCGGGAGGAGGGAGCCCTGAGCACTGCTAGGCGCTCGTAGGAGGGATGTCAGGTGAGATCCGAGCAGTCCCAGCGCAGCGGCGTTAGGGGAACAGCCCTGCACTGAGGGTGCTGGACGAGGGCAGGGCATGCAGCCAAGGGCTGGGGGCTCTGGCTGCAGAGACAGCTGAGGGCCAGGTGCCGAAACCCGTCTTGCCTTTTAAAGCGGGAGAGAGCTTCGAACCGCGGAGCACCTCCAGTGCGCCCAGGTCCCAGGGCGAGGAAGACCCATCTGTCCCAGAGGAGAAAGTTCCAAGGGGAAGCTCGTGGCGCAGCGACTGTGATGGCCTGGGCCACCTTCACCTGGTGCAGGGCCCCAGGGACCAGACTCAGCCCGAGCCACCCTCCGCGCGGGCATCTCCTTGGCCCGCACTCGTAAATGAATGTTTGCAAGCGGGAAGGCCCCCAGTGGGGGGTGAGAGACGCACTCCCCCACCCCATGGAAGGTATCAGAGGGGTAGGTCCTGTCCTTGGGTATCCGGGTCACCCCCTTTCCTACGGGTTCGCTCCCCATTTCCAAACCCAGTCCCTTCCTCCCCAGTCCTCACACCAACCACCTCCCCAGCCCTGAATCTCTTTTAACTCTATTTACAAGTATATTTAGCTATTTTTTAAGGTGACAGGAGGGAAGAGAAGGGGTCCTAGATGGTCTGAAACAGAAATCGCATCAGGGCCCTCCCCTTCTGGCTGTCTCCTCTCAGGGTAAGTGACCAATATGTCCTTATATTATTCCTATTGAGTTAGGTGTTACTTGGCAAACTTAGTTTTGTCTTTTTTGGAATGTGCCACCTTTATCATCATTAAACATTTAAAGAATTGATTGAAACTTGGGAGAGTCTGCAAAGCAACACACAGGAAGTAAGGACCTGGGACCCAGCTTTCTGTAGGGACCAGACAGCGGAGAGGTTGGGCTCACAGTCACCACTCTGGGTCAGGACGCTGGCCCCAGTTCCTGAGCTCTGCACAGAATGCTCCATGATTTAATCTCTCTTAGCCTAGTCCCTTATCCAAAGAAAAATAATAATCTCGTATAGCTTAGGCTTCTTGTAAGGGTCAAGTGGAAAAGCGTATCTCCAGTAATATGTATCATGATCAGTAGTGTTACCTCTTCCTCTGCTCCCTTCAACCCCAAGGCATTCTGTGGGGCCCTGGCTGACAGCCTGACAAAGAGGTCCCTTAAACAGCAGGAAATCTCAAACATCCACATTCCTCGACTTCTTCTGGAATCCATGCAACAACTGGCCCCATACACTTACCATCGGAAAAAAATGAATGAAATTGTTTCCAACTTAAGAGGTGTCAGCCTACTTCCAGAATGCTGGGATGTGATGAAAAAGAAAACCCACGATCCACCTCTTACAGCCTGGGTTGCTTTACAATCTTGCTAATTCCCCCGCCCGCTTGTCCTCTCCGGAGCAAAGCACCGACTGCTTTGGTCTGTCCAGCGTGGAAGCCCTGACCCCTCTTCAGTCATTGCAGTTGTTTTTGTTCATCTGATGGGGCCGTTGCATTAACACATCCAAAGGTCTGTGAAAGGACAAGCCTGTCTGCCCGTTCCACTGTCAGGGTGTCTCCTGGGGCTGTCTGATCCCTTCCCAGGGCCACGGGCAGAGAAAGGGGACAGCAATGTATAAGGAGAGGTATGGTTCATCTCCCCAGGGCCCTGCTCTTCTCGATGCCCACACGGAGGCTCTTCTGTGGCTCTGTGCCCACCCTTAATCTCGGAGGCCACGCTTCCTTGTAGGCACATACTGGGAGATTAGCGTGTGCTGATGTCAGCACGTCCACTGTCAGTCCAGCAGCCTAGTGACCCTTCTCACCCAGCGCCGCTGGATTTGGGAACCATGTTTACGTCCACCGTCAGTCCAGCAGCCTAGTGACCCTTCTCACCCAGAGCCGCTGGATTTGGGAACCACGTTTAGTAAACTTGGAAATTCGAGCAGCATACTTGTGTTCATTCTTTTGACCTGAAAATAAATTTCAGGACTTTTTTTAGGTCTTCAAATCTCTTCAGTGGTCAGCAAATATTACTAAAATAAACATTTTTAGTTTTAGAATATAAACGTCACTGTGGGTCTAATTAATTAGTCAATTTCTGCCAGGCTGCAGATTTTGCACATCATCTACAGATGGCCATCCTTTGCCACCCCCAGGGGTTACTTTTTGAAATGTTCCACGGCCGGGAAAACCCAGGCCACTCGACACAGAGGGTCATAAAAAATAATGGGTCAGAGATAAATAATAAAAATAGTATCGAGGATATTTTTATGAAAAGCAAATCAGATTTCCAGAGGCACCTACTTCCAAAGTAAAACAGATTTTTCAATGACTAAAAGCTGACCCCAGTAAGTAACCTCTCTCCTGAAACATGGTTGAGGTGTTCTGACTGAGGCTGATTTTCCTCCCAAATTGTTTATTAAGCAGAGACTGCATTTGATTCAGCCACTGTTGGATTGAAATGTAATGTCTTGAGCATTTCCATGATCCCCTGTTAAAGAGTTAAAGGCTTGTCAAAATGATTGTGTAACTGCTTGGCCTCTTACAAAAGGATCAGATGAATAAGAACGTCTTTTTTCTGGGCTTGCCCTCCTCTCTGTGTATTCCAGCACCAGAGTTTAAACAGGCAATTCTGTAAACGACCTCACAGACATACCCATAAGTCTACTGGAGTCAGGAGCAGTAAATATTGTCTTCTTTTGTAGAAGACGAGTTTCTAGTCTTGGGTGCATAACTATGGCAAAACCACAAATGATGAGGGATTCCTACATAGGATCTGGGTGTCACTTGATGTTAGAGGAGCACCTGTGTCCAAGGGCCCCGCCCTTCTTGCCCATGCGGTACATGAATGTGGGTCTCAGCGCCCAGTACCCACTCGTCCTTACCTGTTTCACACTCTGCCACCCAGCCTGCTCCAGGTCCTCCTGGAACTGGGGGTCTCCACTACCCTACGGCTCACTTCCTGTTTACAAACTTGTCTCCATCCTGAGATGTACTCTTCTACGTGCTTCCCGACACAACCCAGACTCCGCTGTTTACGTAGTGGGGATTCTCCTCAGTGGGGCCTCCTGTCCCCAGGGCCTTCCTTTAGAAACCGGGAGCCTCACCCTGCTAGGACCTCATGCGCTGACGGCAAATGCACCTTCAGAACCAGAATCAACTGCTTTACATATTGGGTTTTATTTAGTAAATTTAAAAGGCGTGTTGATTATAAAACAACAGAAATCCTTATAACTGAAGTGCTTAAACTGTCCCCTTACAACCTTATTTCTTTGCACTTGATAACTACACCTGCATGGTCTACCATATACCACAGTGAGGCCCATTTTCCAATATATTTTGCAAGTTTCCAGTCTTTCCATCACAAAGAGTTCTTTAGGACCAGCGTATACTCTCGCAGCTTCAGTCGTACGCCTGTCCGAATGTAAGAAAAAACTTGAGATGAGGAAGGGGAAAGACAGTCCTTCAGTCGGCTATTAACGTGTGTGTTTGATCCTCTCTCTCAAAAAGAAAAAAAGTCCGCATTATTCATAAGTTAAATATACAGATGTGGGACATGCATGCATATTGCCCTTTTTTGATACTCGTAGGATGTGTGTTGACAGTACAGGAAGTTGATTCATCTGTTGGGATCTTCACTTAGTAAACAGAGGCAATCACTTTCTGCCTCTCCCTGAGCCTCTCCCCATTTGTACAAAATTAGTGTTAAGTCCTGAGTTCCACACATCACTCTTTATTTCACTCCCATCAGCTGCCTTCCTGCCCCGCGCACGGCACAGCAGGCCTGGATTACAACCTGTTCTCTTGGCAGGAAAGCAGTGACAACAGCAGATCGATTGGGTGTACAGTAGAAAAGGAAGTTTGCAGAGCAGACCTGGGCCCAAGACTTGAGGGAGACTGGGGACCACGTTGGCATGAGGTCAAATGAGTGGTATGGTCATGGAAACGTTGACCATGAAGTTGGAAAGAAGAAGAGGCAAGTTCAACGTCAACCTCTAGTTATTCAGAGCTTTTAGAAATTTGAAAAGATCATGCGTTAAGTTCCCAAAATCCTCTTAGAAATTCAGATTCGAGCTGAAGACACAAAAGCTATCGCACTGCTGGCGGATGGCTCGTCGCACAGGAGGTCTCCCTGCCCTGGTCAGTGGGAGTCGGTGATGGTCACATTTTCAGTGTGGCTTGAGTTCGACTGTTTTTGGAGTTAGGTGTGCCTGGTGCCAGTTTCCACATGTGTCTGTAAAACCACATTCACATTTTTTCCTGCCACTAACTCCAATGTGCCAGTATGTAGAGAACTGAGAATTTCTTCAGGACTAAGAGAGGAAGAAGGTCACAACATAAAGAAAAGGATTCATATTTTTGAAAGCCATCTGTGAAGCCCTTCAATGAAGGCCGAGCGAGCCTTCTGTGCACAGCCAAATTTCGACTGCCTCACCTTCACTGCCTTTGTTTACTTTTTCATCTCTAGCTCTGTAGTTGTGTTGCCAAATCATTCCAGGTTCCCTTTCTAGCTCACTCTCGGGAAGCATTCATCTCTGTTACTTCTCATAGCTTACCTTGTTTCTTGCTCTGGCCGAGTCTAGATAAATATAGGTACTCAAATTTCCTGGCAAAGATCCCTTTCATATTTACTTGCCGAGGGCAATCAAAACATGAAGCCATCACTATGTCAATTGATTTACACTATGGCCTTTGCACGTGTCAACGCGGAAAGTATCTATCCTTTAAATCCAGCTGAGTTGAAAGCACTCTTCTCCATTTAAGATGATGGAGGCTGTGTATTAAAAGGACAGGCTGTGATTTTCTTTCATGTGAAGTAAAAGGCATCGTTGCTCGCTAATATTCTCTGACATAATACTGGCAATGTGGACATTAAATATAATTAGAGCATTCTACATCAAACATTTCGCCAACACTGGGCACAGTTAAGGAGGTAAATAACTCCTGTCAGCAAATCATCCTCAGTTTTAGCACACTACAGACTTTTGAAACAAATTATTTCCCCCTAAGTATTATTTGCCACGGGACTGAAGTGTAAGTGTATACAGTTCATGTAGCAGAGAACTACATGCTCTGAACCGGGAGGCTCTAAAATGTGCCGTTCCACTGAGAAAGCGAAGCTTTGCTCCTCCCGGAAGAGGCAATCTGAAATGTCAGGGACTCTTTATCCCCTGCAGCCCTGGGCTTACCGCGCGGCCCTAAGTGCCTCTGCTGTGCCCTAGCCCCACCCCATCCAACCCACCCCCAACCTGCTGCTCTCCCACTTAGCCCCCTTTTGTAATTCCCTGTAGCTTTCAGGGTCAACTGCCCTCCTTTAGGAAGCAAGGCTCTTCCTTCACTGGCCTTTGACCTTCTCCATCTCCTACTGACTTCACAGCCCACGCCCCTGAGCTCTGAGCTGCTGCCGAGCCCCCTGCAGGAGCATCTCCGTAGCAACACCCACCCACCACCCCAGACCACTTGCCTGCTCTCCCCTTAGCGATTCTCCCAAAGGCCCCTCACACTCACACTGCAGGAGGAATTCAATCACTCCGTCTTCACAGACCAGCGAGCACTCTTGAGTTTTCTGACTGGCCCAGCACCACGTCTGGCTCCCAGCAAGCATGTTGGGTGCTTAGTGGACAAACCTAACAAATAAACAATGATGCCTAGGGTCTACTTTTTAATATTTGTAGAAGACAAGGCTGAACCACTTGTTTTCTACAGGGCTCTATCAGCAGGTGAAATGCTGCATGCGTGCTGGGATCAAGCCTGTAACGGGGTGCAGGGAGCAGGGGACTCCACAGAAAGAACTACTGATGCAACCTGTGAAATGAATTCCCCAGGTCAGCCGAAAACACAGAAGTACCTCCCCGCAGAAAGCAGACTTGATTTTCCCCCCTAGATGATGAATAAATTCACTGTCTGTGCTACATGATGGAATCTGCTGGTGGGACCTGTAAGAGGCTTGGCAGGCAGCCTTCCCATGTCTCTCTGAAGACTCCCCTCTGGACCAAAAGCGCATCTAGCAGCCTGCCCCGAGGATGAGGATTTCTACATCCACCCTTTCTGGCCTCACACTTGGCAGGGCAGGTGGTTCAGGAGAGGTGGACAGGAATTACTCCCTCTTGACCTACAAGAAAACATTAAATTCTGACAGACTAGCAGAGAGCACAGGCTTGCTCTGGAACCAGGATCTGACTGTCCACTGACGTTCCTTCTTTCAACTTTGTCCAAGAAAAATGCCCAAAGTTTATTTGGATCTGATTAAGTATTTTGAGGTGTGATAACTCATTGACTATTTTATGACCATTGCCTTTCTTTTACTGGGGGACGTGGGAATGAGGTTTCCCCCTTCCCTTACGGGCATCTTCTCCTGGTGGTCTTGATGGCTACTTGTGCCCCAAAGTCTTGCGTTTGCCCTTTTATTCACTCCAGAGTTACTTCTTCAGAATGCTTAACTGTCACTGACCAACTATCATGTCCACGTGGATAATTCCTAAACTATACCATCCATCGCTGTGCATGGCCCTGAACACCTGCGTTCTGCTTCTGTCTGCTGGAGGGTTGACCACCATCCTTTCAAAGTCAACCTCTTTAAAACAAAACTCTTTCCCTTCCTCAGAAAACTTGTTTGGCAGAAGTACAGCCTGCTGTGTGCCCCTCACCTTTCTGGCTTCTTCTGCCCCGTAACTGTCCCCCCATGGCTTCTTTCCTCTGAAATGTCTCTCACGGCTCACCTCCTTCTCTCTGTCCGACCATAGCCAGGCTGTCTGGCCCAGTGCCTTTCCTAACACCATCCTGGAACTACTCCTAGATTAATCTTTTTAAGATATTTTCATTTAACATTTTTCTGGTTAAAAGGAAAACAAGCCAGCACAGAACGGCCCAGAAGCTATAGTCCAAGCTGCTTAGACTGGACTCAGGGGTCACTGACAATCGCACTCAAATTGTCTTTTCAACCCTTCCTTTCACTTCGTCACTAATCTCCACTGAGGCCAAGCTGGCCTGTCTAGATTCCCAGGAAGTACGTTTTCTGTCCCCAGGCCCTCACCTAAATAAACAAGTCATTCTAGAAGGGCTGCTTAATGAAATCTCCCAACCCGGTTCATTTCCTGGGCTCCATCTCTGTGGTCTCCCTCTCCTTGGCCGTTTCCGTCTCCCGTCTGGGTCCGGTGTACGCAGTAGGCTGGGGTCTGACTCCCCAGGGCATGAAGTGTCTTCTGCCTTCTCACAGGCCGCCTGCTGACAACAGCAGGGAGTTGACGTTCACTGCACTTAGCTCTCTGCTCAGCTGCTGGGACCTTCGGGTCAGAGTGTGCGCTCAGAGGCAACATCCGTTCCGAATTGAAATGTGTTGACAAACTGCTCCCTTTACCACTTCCATGGAGTTGTTCATTTAATTTCATCTTATGCTCATGGTCTTCGATTTTTTTTGTTTTTTGGTTTTTTTTTTTTTTGGCTGCGTCAGGTCTTAGTTGCAGCGCCCGGGATCTTCGTTGTGGCATGCGGGATCTTTTTTTTTGTTGCGGCGCACAGGCTCTTCTTGTGGCACGCGGGCTCCTTTCTAGTTGCAGCCTGTGGGTTTTGTCTTCTCTAGTTGTGGTGCGTGGGCTCCAGAGAACGTGGGTTCTGTAGTTTGCGGCTGCAGGCTCTCTAGGTGAGGCAACCGGGCTCAATAGTTGTGTCATGCAGGCTGAGTTGCCCCTCGGCATCTGAGATCTTAGTTCCTGACCAGGAATCACCTCCTCGCCTGCGCTGGAAGGCAGATTCTTAACCACTGGATCACCAGGGAACTCCCCCGGTCTTTGATCTTAATGAGACAACGTTTTTGTTGTAAACAACCTCAAGTTCTTTTGGGAGACAGGAAAGCTGCAAACACATTTTCTGTCATCTACTTACTTTCTATCCACTCAGATATTGTATTATGTATGCGGTAGGTAGCAGACAAATATTTTTCAGACGATAATAATATATTGTGCACACAAAGTATGCTATTTCTAATTTCCAGTGTTTTAAAGAAAAAAATATTTTTAATAAGTTCAACACAATTGATTAGTAGTCAAGCAAGAAACATTGAGGATCCTGAAGAAAAAAAGAAAGAAAGAAAGAAAGTGTCCTCCTACAACTCTAGGTGAAATAAGAAAACTGGCTTTTTTTCACACCACCAGTACTGTTCACGGAATGCAAGATTATAGTTGACCGATCAGCCGAGCTATTTTTAATGTGAATAGGGGCTTTTTCAAAAGTTTCAAGTTGCTTTAATGAAGTTTAAGATAACAATATCATAATTAATGATTAGTGAAATAGAAGTTGGAGATCAGAAGTTAAAAACAGGAATGTTTGAAACTGTATATTTTCTCCAAATATTACTACCTATTATGGTAAATGTATTGATCACTTAGTCTTTATATTCATTTCTACTCTGTACATAACAACCTGCAAAGACGGCACGATGATTTTTGCCTTGCAAAGAAGAAATTGAATCCGACAGAGGTTAAATAAGTTTTTACTAAGATTAGTTCACAAATACGCTACAAGGATAAGCTTGCTCTAAGGATATCCTACATAAATGTAACTTTAAATTGATGCCCACATGAAATACTTAGGTATATCTGACAAAATATGTACAAGATCTATATGAGGAAAACTACAAAACTGATGAATGAAATCAAAGAAAAAATAAAGGGAGAGATATTCTATGTTCATGAATAAGAAGACTCAATATTGTCAAGATACCAATTCTTCCCAAATTGATCTACAGATTCCATACAATCCCAATAAAAATTCCATCAAGTTATTTTATGGATACCAGAAAATTGACTCTATAATAGAGAGGCAAAAGACCCAACATAATACTGAAGAAGAACAAAGTTGGAGAACTGACACAACCTGAATTCAAGACATTATAAATCTACAGTAATTAAGACAGTAAGGTATTGGTGAAATAATAGACAAACTGATTAATGGAACAGAACTGAGAGCCCAGAAATAGACTCACATAACTACAGTCAACTGATCTTTGACAAAGAAGTAAAGGCAGCACAATGGAGCAAAAATATTATTTTCAGTAAATGGTGGTAAAACACCTGGAAATTCACATGCAAAAATAACAACAAACAAACTTAGAGACCTTACACCCTTCACAAAAATTAACTCAAAATGGGTGACAGACCTAAAGGTAAAATGCAAAACGTAAAAATTCTAGAAGATAAACATAGGAGAAAACCTATGTGACCTACAGTTTGAGGATGACTTTTTAGATGCAACACCAAAGACACGTTCCATGAGACAAATAACTGAAAGGCTGGATTTCATTAAAATTAAAAACTTCTGCTCTGTGAAACACAATGTCAAGAGAATGAGAAGACAAGTCACGGAATGGGAGAAAATATTCACAAAACACATATCTGATAAAGGACTTTTCCCAAAATATACAAAGAGCACTTAAAACTCGGCAATAGGAAAACAAAGAAGTCAATTTAAAAATAGACAAAAGAATTGAACAGACAACTCACCAGGGAAGATATACAGATTGAAAATAAGCATACAAAAACTTGTTCAATATTACATGTCATTACGAAAACACAAATTAATGCAATGAGATGATAAGTATGTCACTACACGTCTATTAGAATAAGCAAAATCAAGAACACACACCGACAACACCAAATGCCGGCCAAGACGTGGAGCAACAGGAACTCTCATTCACCGCTGGTGGGCATGCAAAACGGTACAGCTGCTTTGGAAAACAGTGTGACAGTTTCTTACAAAATTAAACATAAGCTTACTACACACTGTGGCAATCACACTCTTTGGTATTTACCCAAATGAGTTGAAAATTTATGTTCACACAAAAACCTGCACTTTTATAGCAGCTTTATTCATAATTGACAAAATTTGGAAGCAACCAAGATGTCCTTCAGTAGGTAAATGGATAAATAAACTGTGATACATCCAGACAAAAGGAATATTATTTAGCTCTAAAAAGAAATAAGCTATCAAGCCAAGAAAGGACATGGAGGAACCTCAAATGCCTATTTCTAAAGTGAAAGAAGCCAATCTGAAATGACCACACGCTCTCTGAGGTGGGTGGCTCTAGCAAATTGACCTAAATTGATACGAGGGTGCCAAGCGGGTTATGAAAGATGTGGTATGTTTATTGCCTTTTAAAAATCTAAAAAATTCTGAATTTGGAACTACGTTGGACCCTGAGGGTTTTGGGTATGGGATTGTGGGCTTGCAGCACTGGGAACCTGATCCAGGGTTGGAAAGAACACCACATGGGTGGTCAGGCTACCTGGGTTCTCACTGTACTGCTTGTTACCCACCCGGCTTCTCAGGCCACCCAGCAGCTTCAAACCCCCCTCCACTGACCATGTAACGAGACAGAATGACCCCAGCCTTGCCTTCCATGCAGGATTATTATGAATATCAAATGAAATAATAGATAAAAGCCTATAAAATGATTCATACATTTTTGAAAAGATTTCATCCTAATGTTAAATTATTGGACCAATGGAGAAAAACAGGGAGTCATATTTATTTTTGATAAAGTATTTTACAACAGTTTCCTCCATGATTTCCATATTCTTTAAATTCTGATTCACTTAATATGATTTAAAAATTCCTACTTCCTTATGTACGTAGGAATACAATACAGTAGAAATCAAAATATAGAATTTCTAGAAAACTGTTCATATAGTCATATTCCTCAGCTTGGTGTTCTTTTGCTATAACCAAAGAACAAAAACAAAAAAACCCTAAGAAAAGAGCCAAACCCATGTGGAAAATGATTATAGCTGGGCAAACAATAAGCCGGCCCATGACAAACAGAAAGTATACAAGGATCTCTAATTCCTTCTGTTGCGTGTGCAAGGCTAGGTAGGCATCAGTTGTGCTCCTCTGCTGTGCCCAGTAAGTCTGGTATTATAGGGCAACTGACAAATCAAATATTGGGGTTCATTGAGCTATTTCTGCAGATGATCCTTGGCACCAGAAAGATGAAAGAATCATACAGTGAAAGTGGACTCTCTGTGTGCACCTATGATTCTGAAAGGAGACTGAGAGTAAAAAAAATGCATATGATTTTATCTCCAGTTGCCTGTTCAAACAAAAGAATAAACACGGTCAAGGTCAACGTTACATGCAGAAACAGATAAAACAGGCAGGGAATGAATCTTTCTCGTCATTGTACACTCCAGTGCCCAGCTCCTTCAACAATGAATGTGCTCCATAAATATCAGTGGCTGAGTGAGTCCGTCACTTGACAAAGGCAAAAGAATCCCTTCCCTGCTGTTTTGCCCCAAGTCATGCAGGGCAGGGTGTCTTTATTCTTAAGGGCGTAGGCATTTTAGCTGGGTTTTGAACTCTTGTTAGGAAAATCTAGACCTCACATTTGGCAGAGGTCAGGAGAATAGTTTAGCAATCAATTAACTCATCAGTGACACTGCTGTTAAGGAAAATGCCCAGAGAGGAAAGAATGCAAGATCAATCGTGTCTGATGGGAGAGGGATCGGTGGGAGGGAGAAGTCAGGAGCTGAGTCACCCAGCTTGGGGCATGGATATCATGACAGTGTGGAACTTGAGTGAAGAGGCAGACGTGCATAGGCTTGGGGAGGGGTACCGGGAAGAGGGCAAAGCTCAAGAAAGGTGCTGAGGTCCTGGCTGTGTGATGTCATCTAGAGATGGGTCGTCTTTGAGGACTATATCTGGCTTTCCAACTTCCAGTTTTATTTCCTTTGCTCACGGAACGATAGAAATATTGTACTTTAAAAAGTGTATATATATAGTTGTTCCTACTAGCCCATTCTGTTCCCTTTCACCGTAGACTTGGTGTGGTGGGGGAGGGGGTAGCTCTGGTCCACAGGGTATGAAGGATGGTCCAGCTGAGGCATCAGACACCCCATCCGTGGCTCATTCAGCTGAGTTGCCTCATACACCACACTCCCCTCACTGCCTCGTCCCTCCAGGTTCAGCCCTCCCAAAGCTGCCTGTTCCCAGAGAAGAGTCAGCCCCTGATAAAGAAACATGAGGAAGGCTTCAGTTTAATATTTATCGATCAATCATTTCCTACATCCTCCCTCTGCTAGTTCCCATAGGGGATATTATTAAAGGAGCTGATACAGTCACGAAGCTTATGAAGGCTTCCAGCTGGTGAGAGAGAAGCAGTTCAGAAGTAGTCAGGAGCAGGCGCTCAGGGGAGAGACTGCTTGATATGCATGGCTTCCACTTGCTGGCCATGGGAACTTGGGCTCTGCTTCAGGTTTTTCTCTGTACAATGGGGACAGTAGTAGGAATGTTACGAGGGTTAAATGAATTAATGTTTGTAAAGTTCTTAGAACACTGCCTGGTAAGTATTAGGTACTAGGTAAGTGTTTATTAAATAGATACACACAAAACAGTCAAATAATTGCAAGCAGCACAAAATCTATTGATAAGGCTTTGACTAGAAGCCAACACCAAACTATGGTGCAGAGTGCCATGGGTGTTCCGCAAGCAGAGAGAGAGAAAGAGAGGGAAGCACAGCCCCGGGGAAGAATTCACGGAGGAAACGGGACTGCAAGCTTTCTTCCTGGTGGAGATGCACTCGGCGTGGGCATAGGAAGCAGAGTGCAGATAGGAGGAAGCCCCTAAGAAGGAACGATGGACATGGGGTATTACAGGGTGGTGAGATGCTGGAGAAAAGCGATGCTGGAGCAGTTAAGATAGTTCTGGTTGCAAATGGTAGGAACACAGCATAAGCCAGTGTCACAGAAATAAAGAAGACAAGAAACCTAGAGGGAAAACTCAATACCCAAGCTACAGGAAGGGCAAATACCTGGAAATCAGAACTCAAAAACTCTCAAGATGCTCTTCCCATCTCTTGCTTCTTCTTTGCTCTGCTCAATGGCTGCACCCTGCTTCCCACAGCAGACCGGAGTGTTTCATATGGAAGAGAACAGGGCTACTGGCAGCTATAGAGATCAGATCTCACTGCTCCAGCCACTGAAGAGGTGGGTCAGGGCCTCACCCCTGGACTGAGGCACGGGGAATGGCAGGGTCATGTGTGGACTGCAGCCTGCTGCTTTGCAGTGAGGGAAAGGCAGTGGGATGGGGGAGGATGCTCCCCAGAAGAAGAGACAACTGGAGGGGGCAGCCAGTCCACAGATACTGCCCCCCACCCATGAATGTGATAAGCTAGAGATATGCTTATGACATGCTGAATATTAAGGTCAGATTGAAGATGGTCTCGAATGTCAGGTCGAGCAGCGGACACACAGTATCATGTATGGGGGCCCTAGGTGTAAAGTGGATCAACCAAGCAAGAGCTACTGTTCTACAGAACCCTCCCCAGTCCCTGCCATCTCACAGGAATGGAGACAGGAGAGAGAGATCAGAGCAAGGAACACTGGATTTGGAAATAGGATAACTGGGTTCAAGTTTTGACTTTGCCAGTGAGTTTAGAAAAAAACAGCTTAAACTCAGTTCTAATTTCCTGATCTGTAAAATAATATATGCTCTGCTGTTTATCTCACAGGGATTTGGTGGCAAATGAGACTGTACACATGAAATTAAAAAGTGCCATAGAATTCTAACGTTTGCAAAATGAAGGGTAGAGCAAGCCTATCCAGTCCTACTTGTTCCACTTCCTAGGATAAGGCATCCCTGCTGTTGATCATTCGCCAGGTACTGACACGCACGCATCACACACAAACGGCATTCGTTTCTCACACCTGCTCTCAGAGGTAGGCATTCTTAGCCCATTTTACAGACGGGAAACTCAGTTGCAAAGAGGCCATCACTGGCTAATGGAGGGAGGAGACTCTGCCTTCTGTGGTCTCTCTCACTCATTTGTAAGCTTTTGCGGCTCACTCAGCTGTCACTTCTTCCCCATCCCCACCCTCATTCCATTGCCTCCTCCCATATACAACCACCTTTTCTCCCAGAGTCCGCTCTAAATAAGAACCAAAAGGGGGAAATGATGAAGAAGGAGAAAGAGCAAAAGAAACTTAAAATAACGTTACTCATTTGCTAGTCTAGGCTGCCTAGGTTTGTTTCCTTTGTGCTCCTTGGATGTAATGGCAATGAAAGAAAAATGCATGTCTTTGGGGAATTGTAAAGAAAGTCAGTTAAAGTCTTTAAGTTCAAGTATTTTTCAATCCCTGGGTAAGGGTGGCCAAACACAACACTAAAAGCAGGATGTAAGCTAATTCATGAAGAAAAAATGTATAAGTTTGTTAACTACGGTTAGCCTTTAGTTTAGAGGTGTGGGGTGGTCCTATCAAATCAGTTTGCCTATGGGAAATGTAAAAATGAGATTCATAGACTTTAAAGAAAGAATCATATTATTGTATGAATGATTGTTTCAGACTCAGAGCAGATTTCATATGAGCCTGTTCTCTTAATAATAAGCAGCAAAATCTGAAGGCTTCCAAAAATGGTTGCTAAATGTTCTCAATAATTTATGTGGATACTAATGGTGAAAACGTCTTTCAAAGTGATAAACAGAAGACAGACTCCAGTTTTTACGTCAGTTCTGTTGGACAGTATTAACTTATGTTTAGCAGATGTTGAGTTTCAAATCCATCTAAACTCTTGAAACTTTTCATGATTTCTTTACTTCTAGGTTTTAAAATGTCAATTAAATACATATGAAATGTAAGGGGCTGAACAAGAAGCTTAATGTGTAGCTGAAAAATATATGCATTTCCCTATGTACATTTATGAAGCTTCCATCTAAGCTTGAGTTCTGCCTCTCCACTGGCTGTGTGACGTCCTGCAGGCAACTCGAACTCAACATTTCCAAAGCCAAGTTCATCTTCTCTCCTAAACCTGTTCCATCACCTGTACTCCTTTTCACCCTGTGTGCACCCCATCAGCACACCTTGCTGCGATTTTTCAACTCCTCCTCTCACCGCCCACACTTTGTCAGTTGCCGGTCTCAGTTTTTCTATCCTAAGCACTTCTTGCTCCTTTAAAAATGCCACTTATTCTGTGAAATTCAGCTCCTCATCAGTGTCACCATCCGTGTTTCTCTTGCCTCTTGTTTCCATCGCCTGCATCCACCCTCAACACTGCCACAAGCAGAGCTCCTCTCAGAGACATTCTTACATCTTGTGCACATCCCCATCTGACTGTAGGTTGCAGTTATTCTCCTTAGTTCTCCAAAGAGTGGTCATCCACTCATCCTCCAGGCCTCATCCAGTGCCTTGATCCCCACTCCAGTTTGTCCTGAACCCCATCAGGCAGATCCCACTGCTCCTCCTCTGGTTTTCATAGTATTTGGCCCAAACCTTTACTGACACTCTTACTATATTGCATTTCAGTGGCTTTGCAATATAGGCTTTTTGCCCCAGCTGAGGGCTCATCCAGGTAAGCCTCTCAAAGTGCCCTTCCCACAACCCCAGTACCCGACACACATTCTGCCACACAGGTGGAGTTCAAGAAAGGTTTCTTTTAATATACTGTGTTCTTAGATTGGAATAATCACTATTGTTAAATAACCACACTACCAAAGGCAATCCACAGATTCAATGCAATCCCCATCAAATTACCAATGGCATTTTTCACAGAACGAGAACAAATAATTTTAAAATTTGTATGGAAACATGAGAGACCCTGAACAGCCAAAACAATCTTGAGAAAGAAGAATGGAGCTGAAGGAATCATGCTCTCTGACTCCAGACTATGCTACAAAGCTACAGTAATCAAAACACTATGGTACTGGCATAAAAACAGATACAAAGATCAATGTAACAGGATAGAGAGCCCAGAAATAAACCCACCCTCTTACAGTGAATCAATCTACAACAAAGGAGGCAAGAATATACAATGGTGAAAGGACAGTCTCTTCAATAAGTAGTGCTGGGAAAACTGGACAGCCACATGTAAAAGAATGAAATTAGAACATTCTCTAACACCACACACAAAAATAAACTCAAAATGGATTAAAGACCTAAATGTAAGGCTGGATACTATAAAACTCCTAGAGGAAAATGTAGGCAGAACACTCTGATGTAAATCACAGCAATACATTTTTGTGTTTGTCTCCCAGAGTAATTGAAATAAAAGCAAAAATAAACAAACGGGACCTAGTTAAACTCAAAAGCTTTTGCACAGCAAAGGAAACCATGAACAAAATGAGAAGACAACCTATGGAATGGGAGAAAATATTTGCAAACAATACTACCAACAAGAGATTAATTTCCAAAATATACAAACAGCTCATAGAGCTTAATATAAAAAAACAACAACAACCTAATCAAAAAATGGGCAAAAGACCTAGATAGACATTTCTCCAAAGAAGACATACACATGCCAAGAGGCACATGAAAAGATGCTCAACATCTCTAATTTTTAGAGAAATGAAAATCAAGACCACAATGAGGTATCACCTCACATCAGTCAGAATGGTCATCATCAAAAAGTCTACAAACAATAAACACTGGAGGCAGTGTGGAGAAAAGGGAACCCTCCTACACTGCTGGTGGGAATGTAAATTAGATACAGCCACTATGGAGAACAGTAAGGAGGTTCCTTAAAAAACTAAAAATAGAATTACCATATGATCCAGCAACCCCACTCCTGGGCATATATCCAGAAAAAGATGAAAACTGTAATTCAAAAAGATATATGGACCTCAATGTTCATAGCAGCACTATTTACAATAGCAAAAACATGGAAGGAACCTAAGTGTCCATCAACAGAGGAATGAATAAAGAAGATGTGGTACATATATATATATATATATATATCTCCAATGCAATATTACTCAGCCATAAAAAAGAATGAAATAATGCCATTTGCAGCAACACTGATGGACTTAGAGATGATCACACTAAGTGAAGTAAGTCAGACAGAGAAAGACGAGTGTCATATGATATCACTTATATGTGGAATCTAACAAAATGATAAAAATGAATTTATTTACAAAACAGAAATTGACTCACAGACATAGAAAACAAACTTACGGTTATACCAAAGAAGAAAGGATGGGGAGAGGGATAAATTAGGAGTTTGGGATTAAGAGATACATACTACTATATATAAAATAGATAAACAACAAGGATCTACTGTATAGCACAGGGAACCACGTTCAATATCTTGTAATAACCTGTAATGGAAAAGAACCTGAAAAAGAATATATATATATATATATATATATATATATATACACACACACACACACATATATATATGTATATATATATGAATCACTTTGCTGTACACCTGAAATGAACACACTGTAAATCAACTATACTTAAATTTAAAAAACAAAAAAAAGAAAAGTTTCTTTAAGTGAATAGATGGACAGATGATAGGCTGGAATAATTTCAGAGATGTTTGTTAGGTTGTCTCAGTGTTATTCAACCTATTTGGTTAATACTTTATTCAGTAACCCAAGGCACTATTTTAAAAAATCTTTTTTGTAACTCCCCAAACACAAGCTAATAACATAAAATTCAGGAGGGAATTTTTTAAATAAAGTATCTTTTAAATCTTACAAATTATATTTGGCAAAATATATGTCTATTATTACAAATACAACCATTAAAAATGGTGTAGAAGAATGTTTGCTATATTAAATAAAAAATAGATTATAAGGGCACGTATGATTTGTATTTATTTTTGTTTTATATATAGATACATATATATATGTATCTATATATCACAAAAATCTGTAGCAAAAGGTTCTAACAGGATTATTATCACTGATGTAAGATTAGGAATTTTTATTTTAATTTCTACTTCAAAAATCTCCTATAGTGCATATTCATTATTATAGGAAATCTTTTGTAAGCTTTTGCCACAAATCACCAAGATCACTTCAAAAGTTCATCATAAATAATCAGTTGTTTCCTCTCCTCTCTCCCCATACTTCCCGAGGTCTATATTTCTCTAACAAGTGAGTGTTATCAGCTCTATAATTAAATGTGAACCTTGATCTCTAGTTTATTTAAAGGAGTATAAAAAACAGCCCTGTGCGGGCTTCCCTGGTGGCGCAGTGGTTGAGAGTCCGCCTGCCGATACAGGGGACACGGGTTCGTGCCCCGGTCCGGCAAGATCCCACGTGCTGCGGAGCGGTTGGGCCCGTGGGCCGTGGCCGCTGCGCCTGCGCGTCCGGAGCCTGTGCTCCGCAACGAGAGAAGCCACAACAGTGAGAGGCCCGCGTACCGCAAAAAAAAAAAACAGTCCTGTGGCTCAGAGCATCCCGGAGAGAAGACACCACCCAACAGGGGCCCCATCAGAACCACAGGGCTCCCAGGACACTTCCCTCCTGCAGGCTGAAATTCATGGAATGTTGCATTTGCACAAGAGCTTACTTCAGTAAAAGCAAAACGTAAATTACTATTTAACATAAAGGAAGCAAAATGACATATTAATGAACCTCAGTTCTTTCACTAATCAATCACACTTTCAGATGAACTCTCCCTGAAAACATACTTTCATAACTACACTGCGTATTGTCCAAAGCAATCTCTTTACTAGTCATAATATACTGCATATTCATTGCAGTAACATTCAATGGCTTTAAAATTGGGGGAAATACTATGATTTGGTGAGTGGAGAAAATAAATTTGACAGGCTATTCCGTAATTTGGAATCAATACACATTAGACTATTATTCCATTAGACGTAAATCAAATTAATGGCACTGTCAACATTTTAACTTCGATGATGGCTAAAAGCTATTTATTAAGTGCTAATCAACTCAACCAATTAAAAGCAAATATTAATCACATATGGCATGACAAATCTATTCATGCTTTTGATAATTGAAAAGTAGCTAAGACTATACAATGCCTGCAGATAACATTATGCTCAAAACTTATAGCTCAAGAAAATATCGTATAAGTGGATTTTATATAGAACAGAATCTTAGAATCAGCTTTTTAAAGGGGAAAGAATACTTTAGTATTGAAGAGAAAATTAATTTATAACTATGCATATTAGAAATCAACACCCAGAAAATAAATCTCAGTCTTACAGTAATTCCTAAATCTTTCGCTCAACTTCCAGGAGGCTTATTAAATTATTAGTTTCTGCAACAAAGCCAGCTGCCCCAAGACGACTGTAAACATACTCATACAAAACACAAGTATTTGACCACATTTAACAAAACTACAGTGAGATAATTTGAAAGGGAACTTCTTGTTCGATCTATTCTATTGAACTTTAATTAGTAACCAAGGTGGTACCAGGGATGGTGACCTGTAATATTCTTCCTCTGGATTACTGCTTCTTTTCTATTTGTCCAACCCTCACCCCCAAATGTAAGCCCCCTCAGGAAGGGGGTCTTATTTGACAGCATAGCAGGAACAACACGCAAAGTGCAAGGCACAGAGTAGATGATCAATAATTGTCGAATAAGTAAATGTAGCATTGAAAACTATTTTTTTTTTAAGAGATCCAATGTCTCATTCAGCCTTCACCAACTGGTGAATATGTAAACCATCCAGAATAACTTTTTGTTCATCGGCTTTCCCATCCCTCCACTACAGAGCAGGACTTCTTCCTTTTTAATGAGTTTGCAATAAGTCTGTTCTAGCAGAGAAGCAGATGTATACCTGGAATGAAGGCAAGCACTCCTTTTCCATTGCAGAAACCAAAAACAAAATGAAAACCCCAAGGAAGGCTATTGTCATGCTTCCCAATTTGTTCTCAAAAAAATAAATCAGGAGCTCAGTATCACGCATTCTAAGTGCACTATTTACAGCATGGCACAAACCACTTATATGCTCAGTGGAAAGACCTAGAAGAGAGCCTGGCAGATAGTAAGTGCTCAATAAATACTTGGTGAAAGAGTGAGTGGTTAGTGTGGACTTAGACAGCTTGATCTATGATCTGTCTTCCAAACTCATAAAAAACTTCCCAATCCTCTCTCTTCCTCAAAAATGTAAATTACTAGTGGATAGAAAGAACAAAACAGTTGGGAGTCAGCTGTGATGGGGCAGGTGGTCGCTCATAGTTAGTGCTATTCAGCAAATAAAAGATTGAGTGGCTGCTCCCTGCTCGATGCATTCCCAGAATTGAAAGGAAGGACACAGAGCAGAAGGAACTAATTTCAGACGCATAAGCCTTAGATTCTAACAGCAGATCCTGAGCCGGATTCCTGACCCAGGCTAACAGTGCTTCAGTGATGTTGAAGTAGCCTCTCAGAGCTCCGCCCTCACATTCAATTTCCCTACCTGCTTCTCCTCAACAAGCCCTTTCCTTCCCTGTTCCCCTTCCAGAACTAAAGTGAAAAGTCATTGTCTTGACAGCCTGGAGAAAAAAATGGAAACCACTTTGATGATGAAGCATTTAACATTTTAATTACTGGTAATTATGATATTGCAGAAGAACATAGGAGATGGCATTATTTAAATATAGAAGACAAGTTTAAGTTATGCTAATGTGTTCCAGCTTGTCTATATATATATATTTTTTTTGACAGAATAGAAAGATCGGAGTCAGCTACCTGACTTGAGTGAGCTACTGGACTGTCTCTTCACCTTGTGCTTAGAAGTGATGACATTCTAGCCCTGAAGGATGGGAGGTAGGGTTAGGAAATCACTGTTCACGCAAAGAGATGACCTCAGAAAGGTCAACTTTAAGCCTAAGCAAGTCCGATGGTGTTCTGAGTTTGAAGCGTCTGAACTTGGCAAAAACTTTCCCTTTTAATCTCACATCCTCAAACTTAAATATATATGCTTAAATGACATGTACACGTTCCAATATGCCCTGATTTACTGATGGCGATCCTTTTTACTGCTGCCTGAAAGTTTTTTGCTGTTTAAAAGTCCGGTGGATTTTGAATTTAGAAATGCCTGGGTTAGACCTATGTTTCTGCTGTTTAAGTGCCTTGCAATCCTTAGAAAGTTATCTAATCTCCTGCTGACTCAAGTGCTTCCTTACAGGATTGCTGGGAGGCTACTTGAGAAGACAGAGAGAGCCTGGCACACAGCGGGTATTTGGAAATCGTAGCCCTCCTCTCCTATGACTAATTATTTTCAGTAAAATTTAAGTTTTGATAGTTATTTAATTTTCAAAAAGTCTGAGTCTTTCCCCAGGGGGTTGACAGATGAAACCAAAAGAAAAAAATTGCTTGCAAAAAAAATCAACCTCAAAATATCAGATAGCATGACCAAATTATGAATGAGCTTTTGATGGGGGTAATATGGATATGAGAAGCTTTTGCTTTGGGCAAAATTACATAATTGTTATGTAATTCATATGGACAACCATTGAAAATCCACTTTCCTCACAATCTATGTTTATCTCATCATAATCTTCTTGTCCGGATCTTCCAAGGGCTTATTCATCTTATTTACCAAATACCTAGGATCCCGACTTCCTGCAAGTCACTTTACCTCAATCCTCACCTCAGAACAAAGGACGTACTGCTATTTGTATTTGCAGATCATAACCTGGTTCAAAGACCTTTTTTAACACGTCAACATCACAAAGTATTTGGTGCCTTCTTTATGTTTCTTGGAAGGAGTTTTTCAGCAGCTTTATGTCTTGATTTTTTTTTCAGGACAATCTATTATCTTTTATTTCTTGCAAAAAATTGATTTCCATTTCATTCTCACCCACTGAATTTTTTGAACAGTTGCATTCATTTGTCTTAAACTATTTATCTTAAATCTATTGAATCACAGAGTTGTTTACTGCATTATTTAGACATTTCTTTAAATTCCCCCCTCGATGGATGCTCTCAGAACAATGATATATCTGGGTTAATCTGTCAGGCTCATGGAAATGAGAGAGCCTTGTACGAGGAGGGAAAACCACGGAGACTGGGCAGATCACATTTTTACGCAGCAGCTTCACTCTTTACAAAGGCAAAGTAATACCATTCCAGCTCTCAGCTGTTCACGTCACTGCCAGAACGTGCATGTCGATGCCTGGAGACGGTGTCTGTGTGCTAACATGCACGTTCCTGTGACAAACTAAAACCACTTTAAAAACACGGCTCCAGTCTGAGCAACTCTCATCACGTCCCCCCAGCCTGGGCCAGGCCCACCTCCTCCAGTCCAGACCGCTGCAGGGGCTCCTCCCTGCTCTACCCGCCTCAGCCCAACAGGCAGCCCAGGCCTCCTGACCCCGCGACACTCGGACACAGTGGCGTCCTTGCTTCCGGCTCGGAGCCTTTGTGTTTGCTGTTCCTTCTGCCCCGACACTCTTCCTCCAGGCGGTGCCAGGACTGTGCAGATCTCTGTTCCAGGGTCCCCTACCGAAAACACTCCTCACAAACAACCCCAGCTCACACACACACACACCCCATCCCTCCCCAGCCCTTCACCCCTGGTTTCTGTCAACACCGATTCGCACTGACAGTACACTACGTAGTTACTTGTTCTGAGTTCTACTGCTTGTCTCCCTCGCTGTGAGCCCTGGAGAGCAGGGGCCTTGTTTCCTGTGTTTATCGCCGCACTCCTAAAACTCCACGTGTTCACAGAGCAGGGCTCAGCGCCTGTGTGCGGGCAGCTGGGTCAGCCAATCAGATGCGGAAACTTCTCCCTAAGTTTCTGACGTCTTAGGAAGGCAGCTGGGCCCGATGGAGAAACGTTCCTCTTGACCGTACTGAGTGAAACAGTACCGGCGAGGACGCTCAAGCAGCCTTCTTACCCACGCCTGCTCTCGTCAATTCACAGAGCTCCGGATTCGCGCCCACCCACACTGGGAGGCCAGGCCCGTTTGGGGGCGAGTCAGGGCAGCTCCGGTTGCCCGCCCTCGTCCCAGGGCCGCACAGCAGATAGCTGGGCCGTGTCCTGACGCCCGTCTGCCCCAGTGGCGTGGCTACTGGGCATAGGAGGAAGAAGGAACCCAGTACAGGCCCTGTGCTTCAGCCGGTGTCAGACACCCACTTGTTCGCCTGAAACCAGGGTCCGCCTGGAGTCACTAGCCCGAGGTGGCTCCACCAGGTGGTGGGAGATGGGCGACCCCACCCCAGGTAGAACCGCTGTTGCAGCGTGTGAACTGACTTCCCCGTCACTGCCGTGGGGGGCATGGATGGCCAGCACGGAGACAGAACCCTGGAGACCTAGGAGCCCTTTCCCCTGTCTCAGGCGAAGTGGCTCTTAGCAACACAAGGAGGACGAGTGATCTGAGGGCATGGGCCACCACCCATCATGCCATGGGCCTCAAGCTGTGGGGTCCCCAAACCCCAGCTGAGGCCAACTGAGAACAGTCCAGCCACACTGCAGCTCCCTGACACTTGAGGAAGGAAAACCTGAGGCCGGGGACTCTGGAGCCCAGCCCTTACATGCAGTCTAAAGAAGATTCCACCTGGGTTCCTCAGGCCATCTGGTTGGCCACAGAGTCAAGACAGAAAAACACAAACTGCCGGAAAGCCGGCCGAGGCCCACAAGGAAAACAGCAAGACCCGGGATCTGCCCTGGTCGACCTCCCGCTGGTTAGCTGGCCTCCAGCTAGGATCTTTGGCTCGTGGTCCCCGTGCCTGGGAAGCCTCCACGACGGTGTCTGCTCTCAGGACGCCTCAGGAGTGGCTGCCCCTGAGTCTGGGGCTGGGGGGCAGGCTCTCCACCCACCACACGGAAGAATCGCCTTCCAATCGCCCGAGTTAAACCTCAAACCCCGAGAGACGGCAGCCCCAGCCACTCCAACCCTCTTTTTATCATACCTCACCGCCTTCATGATTTTCTCATGAGGCCAGGCCTTAAAAATTAGTATCAAGAAACTCCCTTTTTCCTCAGAAATTCTAAAATATTACAGCCATAATTTTGATCAAAATGCAGTTTCAAAAGAAAAAGAATTCTCAAGCTTCTTAGAAATGAACCCCACACACCTAACTCCCTATTATCACAAAATTACAAAAGAATGGTTTTCCTTTGTGTCAGCCTTTGAAGTTTCAGGTCTTCCTCCCAGTGTTTTCCCGAAATTGGATTTCTTTATTCACAGAGCTGATGAGATGTCCTGGCCTTCTCTCTTCCTCCAAAACAAAACACGCTGCTGTAGACCCCCAGGTACCAAGCCCAGAGCTGCACGCAGGCGCAGGATGGATGGTGTTCCTCGGTCCAGCGCACCGGCCTGCGGGGTGAGCGCCGGCGCGACGTCACGTGCTGCGTGGGCTCCGCAGGGAGCGAAGGTCGCGAGTAAACCCTGTCGGGGAGGGGGTGGTCGGGGGCACCGAGGGGGCGCACAGAGGGAAGTGACTGGGAGGGGAAAGGCAGGGAGCGCGGACAGAGAAGACACAGAGCGGGGAAGGAGCGGGGGGGGGGGGGGGGGGGGCGGGGAGTCTGGGCGTCGGAGGGGCCAGGAGGGGGCCGCCCGTCCCGCCTGGCGCGGCGTCACCTGCCTCCGGGTCGTCTGCCTGCTCAGGAGGTGGCCCGACGGCCGGGCCGGACAGAGCCCTAGGCGACCCGGCCCGGGAGGGCGCAGGGACTGCGTGCGTCCAGACCGGACCGGCGTGTCCCACAGGCGCAGGGCAGGCTGCGCGCGCACGTCCCACCGCGGCCAAGGTCACCGCGTCCCCGCGCCAGGCCGGACCGGCCAGGACAAACGCAGGAATGACGGCAATGGCCGCGCCCATGTCTCAGCCCCGCACTCGTCAGGCAGTCAAAACACACAGAGCAGCGGCGGGGGCTTTGCTAGTGACGTCGGACCTGCACCCCACGCTCCACGCGAACGGTGAACATTTCTCTCCAACCCACGGAAACGCTCGGCCGCGCTTCCCATGCCACCTCCCCCAAGACGCAACGACCACTAAAGCCAACAACCCACAGAAACATTTAAATTTAGGAACGGATTTTCCGTCACTAAGTGGATCCAAATTACAACAGTATTTCAGTGGTTGCTAAAAATTGAGATGATATTATTAAACACACATTACTTATTTTGATACATGGCTTTAAGTCTATTTTTCTTTCTAATGCATTTTAAAGGTTAATGAGAAAAAATGATTGCCCATTAACTCCCAAAAGTAAGGAATCTGGTCCAGACTAACACAGGAAGATACAGATCTTATTTCAATGCCAGAAAACTCCCCCAGTGACTCAGAGCCTGCTGGAACCAACCTTCTGCAGAAGAGAAAAGATCAAAATCAGACTTAAGAAGTGGAACTCTAACAAGAAAGAAACAGTTCTATCTAGAGAAAGTGGTTTGTTCTAAGGCATACTCCTTCCTTAGAAATGTAATTAGAAGCAGCATCATTATTTAATTTATTGAATACCTACTATTATGGGCTGGACTCTGCAGTAGTATGGAATATAAACAGGTAAACTCCTTGCGGGGAAGAATTTCAAAGCCTAGGGCATGAAAATCATTCCATAACAACGTGAGAGCAAGTTAGGTCTGAAAAATAAGTATGCTATCTGGGGACTATTAAGGAAGGTTTTAAAAAAATGTGAAACAGGTAAAAAAGAGAAAAAGATATATATATATATATATATATATGTATCTGACATTTATAAGTATGTGCACACATAATTACATATATAATTATATATAATGTTAATACTCCCATTTTATAAAGAGATTGAAGCTCTGAGGTAAAATGCACAAGATTGCACAGCCAGAAATACTGCAGTTTGAGAATCTGAATGCAGTTTTGTCTGTTCCTTAGAGCTGCATCTTTTAACCAGACTTGTCAAAGCTGGAACTAACCCTTCAGCAGCAATAACCAATGTCCTAAGGGAAGGAGGCTGGCGGCGGGGGCAGGGAGTGCCCACAGCCTTAACGCTGGGTCAGTTTCCTATTCAGGGCTGGGTAAGGAGTCCAGCTCCCTCCCACAAGCATCTCCTTACTTAGTAATACCTGACATTTGTTTAACAAAGAAAAATGCTTTCACTCTTAAGGAGGCAAAGGCTTATTTAGGGCAACGCATCAATGTTAATGAGTTCAAGTTAGCCAATCTAGGAGGTATTGTAAAAACAGCAGATACTGAAGACCCTGCCTCTGATGGATTTTAACTGGGTTAGCGCTGGTCTGGGCGGGGGGGCCAGGGATGAGAGGGAAGGAAGATGAAGTGGTGAGGCCCTCACCTGAAGAGAAAAGGCAAGAAGGAGAAACAGGGCAGGAAAAGCATCCCGTCGTTCCCAGGATGCTGAGGCACGCCCACCGTCCTTGTGGCTGGGACAGGCCCGTGGAAGCTCTGCGGTGCCGTCAAGAGCCCGCTCACAGGGCACAGCGGCCCCCTGGTATCACTGCTCTCCCAGCCAAGCCCCCTTGAGGGGCTGGTGGTTTTGTCAGACAGGCAGTCCCGCTGTAAAAGCGAGTACTATGCTCCAGCGTGCCAAGTTAGGAGCTGCTATGCTGCGTTTACTCTCTAAGTGAAATGATATCCTCGAGTGGGCGTTCATTGGTTCCGACCTTGGCGGCCTGTCTTGTCCTTCCTGCTTGAAACACTCGCAGGCTCCCTTCTGGGATGATTTCCTAAGAGTCCTACTGTCCCAGGCAGGGGCGTGTTTTCACTGTCAGAAACGCGGAGTGTGAAATTTGATCCCTGCAATCAGCTGCAGAACTCACAAAGCAGCCCGGCTTGCTTACTCTGTGAGAGCATAATACTCACTTTTTTCCCCCAGTCAGGATTGTGATCAAAATCAAAGCTGAACTATGAGTTTCATCTCATGGAGAGAGATCCTACTGTAAGGCTTCTGAACATTTATGTTTCCCAAATGCTGCCTTTGCTGGCAGACCTGATCCCTTTTTATGTTGGTATCTACCATGTAGGAGGTGTTTCCTTTTTCTCCGGCAAAAGAAAGGTCACCCTCATTGGGCATTTGTGGGTGCTGCAACCTCTCAGCCAGAGTGAGCAGAAACCCTCACTCTTCGTCCCAGGGCTCAGGGCAACAGCATTAAAAAAAAAAAAGAAAAAAGCAATCCTTGCTCCATTAACAGGTAACTACGCTCATGGAAGAAATTCTGCAGAGGTGAAGGGAAACACAAAAATTTAAATGTAGGGTCTGCTTCCCTGGCAGACCTGGTAGTAAGCTGAAACTCCAGACCCCACCCCTGCAAATATTCTGGAAATCTTACTTAACAGCTAAGTTGATGAGACATGGAGATTCAGTATCTTGCATATAGCTGGAAAACTGGTGAGCATTTTGTGGGTCAGAAATGCTTTTTCAAACTGGAGGTCTAGAAGTAAAATTTACTGACAAGTTATAATGAATACAGAATCATCACTTTGTCGCCTTGCTTGTGATGTTTTCGGTAGGAAATGCTTTGGGGAACTCCTCTGTGAAGGCTCCTCCGGCTCTAACTTGGTCTCCAGACAGAATCTCACCCTGCCACCCACCCCTCTCCCTGGAGTGGGAGCCATGCTACCTAAACATTGGAGAAACAAGCAAAAATAGTAACAGCCCTCCACGGTAAATAATGATGAGTAATGCTCTCATCTAGAATACATGCAAAAGCCAGCTTTCTGGTCCTTTCCAAAAGTAATTCAGGTGGACCAGCACGGATCCCTCCACACACCACGTTACGAAGCCACGGTGAGCCGTGTAACCGTCACATGTGGCTTCTCCACGTGCTCAGGAGTGGAAGGGGGCCTCCCTCTGTGCAGCCCATGAATTGTCCGTGTGATACTGGAACTCAGTGTCTTAGGGAGTCGGACCAGCTTCCTGGTTGCCTCTAATGACCCATCCTTCTGTGCGAACGATAAAACAGAGACGTCCAGTCCCCTCTGTGAAGCATGGTCTGAGCAGCTGAGACCACTAAAGCAAATGAAGAGCTGATCAAACTTCAGTTCTCCATTCCTCGTGCCAATAATATACCCATTCCTACAGGGTCAAACTGATACAATGGATGATTCTCACGAAATCCACACACTTTAAAGTGTTCATTCTTAGCAGGATGAAGCTGTCAGATCTTTAACATCCACTTTTCTATTCAAACCTAAATAACCAACTCTGAACTTCGAGAAGGAGTCATAGAAAAGCACCTTTCCTTTTCTCTGAGAATGTCCAGTCACTGATCCTAACTGGCAACCAGATGACATTTTATCTACATAAATAGCCTATGTAACTTTTTAAAAACAGATTCATATCTCTCAAGCGAGAAGTCAGTCCCTTCTGGTAAGAAACAATTGCCCAGGATAGGAATTCTAACTTAAATTTACCTTTACTATTTTGTAAGCTTCTGTGTATTTAAAAATTGCAGGAATCTTTTTTTTTTACTAAAAATCTTTTTTTTTACTGGTTTCTAAGATACTTATTGGCACTTTGTACTCTGCGCTTCTTTTGTACCTCACAAATTTCTCTATCTCTTCCACTTGTCAAGATACCACATTGTTTTGTTCTGTTTTTTTTTGTTGTTGTTGTTGTTGTTTTTTGCTTAAAGAAAAAAGCTAGGAAACAATTAAAAAAACACACAAAGACATCTAATGCCAGGCCAACGGGACATCAGAAGACACATCACAGAACCATGCTTGTTTTGTTTTATGATGGAAAACCATGGAACTTTAAGAAAGTGAAGGTGTTTTCAAGGACCTTCAACTTCCACACTAGGAAAGTGTACGATTTTCTTTTAAAAAAGAGATATACGTGTATTTCTTAAGCCAAATGGGAAATCCTTGGTTCCTGTCACAGATAATCACACGTTCCTTCAGTTGGACAGAGAGGAGGGGGCGGGAACCAGGAGGAGGGGCTGCAGGAAGGGCGGGAGCTGCCCCACTGCTACTTCCTACTGGGACCTGAGGGGCTTTCACTTGATGAGGTTTGCCCAAGACAAGCAGAGCTGCCCAACTGCGGGGACCCCTAGGCTAGAGGGCAGGCAGCGCCCCGCCTCATGTGTCGACTTGGTCATCTGGCATGTGGGGGGCAGAGGTGCCAAGGGAACAGCTGCCCTGGCTGCTGACCTGAGCCGGCCAGAGTCCTAGAAGCATTCTTCATCTCCTTTCATGGCACAGGTATCAACTGGCAATGGACAAAAAGGCCAGCCCTGTGAAGGTTCTGATTTCCATTCCAGGTAAGAGCCGGTGAAGGTCAGGTGTCAGATCCCAGGGAGCCAAACTAACAGTTCATTATCCCAGGAAAGATGTAGACACAGGCGGGGCCCCCAACTGGGAGCTGAGGGCTCACAGATGGGTGCGCAATTAGCCCAAGGGCTTAAACTGGACGTAAGATGCTGAGGTTGTCCTGCCAAGATCATGCTGTTTAGTGCAACCTAAGGGGCAGACAACCTGTAGAGACACACGTCCTGCAAGCACCAGGGGCCCAGTCTGGAGAGGGATCAGAGCGGGCAGTTTTGCCCCGGAGTGGCTGGAGAGAGAGCAGGAAACACACCACTGGATGCAGAGCACCGTAGGCAGTGGGCCCACTTTCCAGGGGCTCCGGATGCCCGTGTGAGCCCCCGTGTGACTCCACAGAGCACCTGACCTGCGGGGCCACAGCAGCAGCCTGGGCCTGGCACGCAGGTGAAACCCAGGCCCTGTCGCCGGTGGGGTGGGAGCTCCTGCCCAGACCCGGGGAGAAGCTCAACAAATGCGCAGCTCTCGGTTCCCCGCCAGGGCGGAGGCCAGACCGCCTAACCGAGGGTCACGGCTCCTCCCCAAGCAGCTCCCAGCGGCCCCAGGCGCTGCAGAAGATCCGCCAAAGTCCCGCAGCTCTGGAAGCCCCACTGCCTGGTGGTCGAGTGCCTGGGTGGGTCGGGTGCCTCGTCATCCTTCCCGGCTGCCGCTGCAGTCAGAGCCCCGTCTGGCCAGTTCAGGGAACAAACGCGAGAACGGTGGAGAGGGAGCCTCTCGGTGGGCAGGGACCTCGCCGTCACACATCCCGAGTCCAGCTCTGCTACTTTCCACAAACTACGCCGCCATGGGCAGGTGGCTCCCCACTGAGCCTCAGAACCGCTCCTGAGAGCACAGCACCCCTTACTCCCTGAACGCCGCCTGGCCTGACCCTGGCCCTGCCCTGGAGGCTGCAGGGGAGAGAAATCCAGCTGCTGCCCCCCAGGACTCGTGTGCAGAGAGGGTGGGTGTGTCGAGGTCCACGGAGTGTGGAGAGGAGCCCTGCCAGCCAGGCTCCCTCCCGGCAGGGAAGCGTCGCCTGGAGTGGGGTCTGACCCTGACCAGTGCGAACTCCAACCCAGTGCCCAGGAGGCAGGAAGCACTAATACTTCGGTCCCTTTTGAACCCACGTGCAAGGTCAGGGCTATGACGGTGGATCCAGGGCTCAAAGCACACGAGCCAAGAGGGCACACGGATGCCAGACAAGGCTGTGCCAGAACCATACGTATGGGCTGCAGACAGAATTCCAGGGGGCAGGGGTGGGTGGGCAGGAAATGGAGTGAGCCCCAGGGTCGGGGAGGAATGTCCTCAGCCTCAAAGATTCTAGCATGTGTCATCAGTTAAGCAGGTCGTTTCAATGTAACTGGCTGGTAGATGACTCCACCACCATCCCGAGACCTCAAGCTATATTTTAGCAAATCGTGAGGCTGAAACTATTTTTTGACTCTCATTTTTCTCTGCGCTTCCTCTCCCGGATGCCCCAGGATATCCCTTTATAAGAACAGAGCCTTGCAGATGTGCCTAGTCTAGGATGCCCTGGTCCCACTCCACCGGTCACCATCCGGCAATTTCCCTTTGTATCCTGATCTCCTTTCTCTCTAAGACATTGTGCCTCAAAGGCACATCCGCTCCTGCAGCAAAGGCAAAGACGGGGTAGCTGGGATTCCACTGAGATCACCTTTCTTCTTCCCCGCTGGTCTAAGCGCTTGGACACCGTAGAGCCTTGGAGAAGCCTTGCTAGGTAAGGAATCTGGGGCTGGCCTCCCAGCAGGCTTCCAGTGAGGGCTTCTTTGCTCTCAGCTTACTGAACCAGTGTGAGAGGTCTCTGCAAGACTGCAGCCACCTGGGTGCATCAGCCCATGCACCTGGAGCAGAGAGCACCTGGGGAGACAGCTGTCTGCTCAGGAGGAGAATGGCAGCAGGCAGGTGTGTACAGGAGGGGACGTGGAAGAGAAGGAGGAGGAGAGTGTCCGCAGGTAAGAGCAGGAATGAACAGGAAGAAGGAAGGGTAGATCAGGTAGAGAGAGATTTCCCTAAGGTAACTTCCCAAGGACAAAAACTCCTTGATGACTCCAAAGAATGAAAACCTTCAATAGCTCCCCGCTCACTGAAAGAAAATAAATAAATAAATAAAACCCAGCTCTTTGGCCCGTTTGACATCATCATTTGAACTGAATATGAAATTGCCATTTTTGTAGGTCAAAAAATAGTCAAATATTAGTGATTCCATGCGGTTCAGCCTAAGGCAGTGCCATCCCCATGGTCTGGACAAGTGACTCTCACACCCCAAAATTTTTCCCTTCTGAATCGTGATCTTGTCCCTATCAGGGAAAGCATCAGCTCTGTGACATCGCTCAAACCATTTGCCCAGTCTAAATGTCTTCCCCTCTTTGCTGCCTGCCCAGGCCTTCCTGTTCTGAGCCGGGGGTCATACTGCAGTGGATTAACCAGGATCCTACCAGACCGTACCCCCACTCCAGGTCTCACTAGTTTCTGAGGAACTTTAGAGCACTGTCTTCCAAATGCCAAGAATCTCACACCCACTGTATTCATTTCATGAAGTTCTGACCAGTCGTGAGGTTGGTTGGTTTATCGCCTCTCCAGGGTCTCTCATAGCTGCTGGAAATGCACGATCAGCCCTTTGATCTCTCTGACTGCGGACAGATGCTCACGCTACGTTGTCACGCTTCTGCAACGGTGTCTTTCTGCTGCTGGTCATTCTTTGTATCAGTTTAAAGTGGATCCCATGCGGACAGCACCCTTCGGACTAGGCTTATTTCCAGATGGGTCATTGAGAGAATCATGCCACAGGATGGTGACTGTCTACCGTCATCCATATCCCAGGCCTAAGAGGAAAAGCGGGGTCTTCAGAGTTGCTGGATCCTTAGGAACCCACTGCCTCCTGGGAGCGTCTAGAGAGTGGGGCTTGGGAAGGCCAGAGAGGAGCATGGAAACTCATCCTCCCAGAGCTTCAGAGTAATGAAAACTCCAAACAAGGAATCCGAAGGCCTGGAGAAATGAAATACTGGACCGACGGATGAGATTTTAATGCTTACCAACACACCAAGAATATAACCAACACACTTCACGCTGCAATTCTGAGACGCTGTTATCTGTAGAGTCACGTACGGCCACAGAGTTAAAGTGGTGGTCTGCTTTCTTACCTGGTAATCTTTTCCCTTTTTATTATTTTCCCTACTTCCTACTATGTGGGTTCCATGTTTCATCTTTTGCTCAAGTTTTTCCTTTGAAAATGTAAGTAAACATTTGCCGCCAGAGGTTATTTTAGAAAACAGATCCACCCAGTTACCTCACTGGTCGTGAATAATGCTTAACTCATGGAGTCCTGAGGTCCCCCTAAGAAATCTGCTGATTTACACATGGCTTACACCTGTTCATTTGTAAAAGCTGAGCAGAGCCAGGAGCCCTGAGTGCAAGCTGAGGATACTGTGCCTTCCTGTGCCCGAGGACCGCACGAGTGAGTGGATGACCTCACCCTCCTGCAATCGTGGGGTTCGAGAAACACCATAAAACCATCCTGTTCCCTTCCCACGATTTATGACCTCGCTGAAACCCTTTGGGGGGATAACTTTAAAATCATACCTTCCCATTCATCATTTTCTATAGTTACTAAAAAGCCCACATTAATGGAATGCCTATTGGATGAAGGGAAGCTAAGCCATGAAATGATGGATATAAACAAGGGTTTTCTAAGATTTTTTTTTGACCTTTGGTATTCTTTATGTAAGATAATTTTTGACATAGCACTTTTCCACTTTTTTGTTGAGAGATAATTCACACGCCAGGAAGTTCACCACTTTCAAGTGTACGATTCCGTGCTTTCAGGACAGTCACGACATTGTACAACTGTCACCACTGACTGCAGCCCGCTTCCGTCAGCCCCAAGGAAACCCCGAGCCCAGCTGCCCTCACTCCCCAGGTCCTCCCCCCCCAGCCCCGGGCAGCTGGTTTTAATCCAGTAAGTGTTTCTCGGGAATCTGTGGCTGCTTTGGGTGACATGTAGCACCAAGAGTGTGCACTCGGTGGCTTCAGAAGGGCTGAGTCCTGATTCCAGTGATGTTTCTGCCACCTGTGTGAGGTCAGGCAGGTCTTCTGACTCTGTCCTCTGTCTCCTCATCTGCACGTCAGGGATCATACTGCTAGTCAAGTGGGCCACGATGCCAGCTGTGCCAAAGGCCCGGCGCACAGTAGGTACTCACAACGTGCCCCTGTCCTCCAGGGAGAGCCACCTCCTGTGAGACAGGACCCCGCGGGGCTGTGCACGCTGGTGGGGGGCTGCTTCCTGGGGGGCGGCTGTATTAGGAGGAACATGACAGCGTCCTGGGCTCTGGACTTGGTTTGATGATGGGCACCAGACTCTGCGCTAGTGGCTGTGAGGGCTGGAGCTTCTGCAGCCATTCGGTCAGCAAAGCCCAGGACAGGTCTGCTCAGAAGAACTGAGGTAGCTGTGGAGAAGTGTTGCTTGAGCTCTGTCATCAGGGGTTGGTCAGCTAAGACTCTGGCCCCAACACCAGCCCCTGTGCAGTGTCATCTCCCCAGGAACCATGGGAGTTGGTCTATTTTCTCACTTTGTCATACTCCATAGACCCTCCCTCTTCCTTACTTTCCATCTTACTCAGGTTGGATCCATGACGGGGACATTCAACTCCACCCCTCCCCATTTCTGCACATCATCTGGAAAAACCTCTACTCAAAAAAAAAGTCCAATATCTTCTTTCTCTGGATCATCACGGGGTGCTGCTTGGGGCTGATTTAAAGACACACAATGGGACCCTGACGTCAGCCCTTACTTATGGTCACGACTTAAAACAGGCCCGCAAACCACCTGGCATTTAACTGCAGTTTCTGGCCTGCTGGTTCACTGTCTGAAAATCCAACTTTCTCCATCCTTCTCACATCTTTCCTCTCGGTCTTCTAGGTCATGCCACCTTGCATGTCTATCCCCATCTTTTTTCCTCCCTTCTATTAAATTAGAGGATAGAGAGTTTGTCTTATTTCAGGCTAATCTCTGTGGCCTGGCCCTCCTGCTTCTTACCTGCCCCGAACCCGACCCCAGCAGTTGCCCTGCCTCTGACCTACAGGCAGCGCCTTCTGCAGTGGCTCTTCCTGCTGAGAGCTCTCGATTTGTTCAAGCTCTTTCGTACACGCCAGCGGGAGCCTCCTGGAACCTGGCTCTCCCTCCAGCCTGCACCCTAGTCCCTCTTCCCTGTCACCCTGGGTCCACAGAGATGTGTCCCAGCCACTGGCCACTCCCCCACTTTCCACGCATGATCTGACCCACAGTCGTCTGGCTCTGCCCCCTCCCTCCACGGACTCAGCTCTTGCTCCTAAATGTAAGGGATATGTCAAGTCCTCCTCTCAGCAGGCCTCTCAGGTGACCCCCCGCAGCCTCGTGAACACCCCCTCCCGCTACTCCCAGGTCGCCTGTCCTCCATCCTCTTCCCAGGGCCGCTGGGTCACCTCTACGCTCAGTCCCAGCCCCTCCCAGCAGCCTCATTCCGGCGGAGTCCAGACCCCTCCTCCGAAGGCCATCCCTCACCCCATGTGCACCTGGTGTCTCCCCAGGACGTCTCAAAGGCACCCCAGGTTCAAGGAGACCAAGCCCAGAGCCCACCGCGCACCCTCCAACGTCCCCTCTCCCGCGGGCCACCGTCCAGTTGGACAAGCTGGACCTTCTCTGTGTCACCCGGCCCCCCACGCTGACTTCTGTTGGTTCCACCCCCTAAATGTCTCAGATCCTTCTGACCCCCGGCACTAGCCTGGTCCAATCACTGTCACCTCTTTTCCAGACGTCTCCAGGGCCACTAATTCCCTCCAAGCTGCTCTCTGAGCTGCAGCTGGAAGGGAGACCTGACCCTGTCACGGCCCCCCGGGCTGAAAATGCTGTCCAGGGTTCCCCGTGGCTTTTCTGCTCAGGATTAATGTCCTAAGTGCCGAGGCCTGAGGTCTCGTCCCACGGTCCCCCACCTGTGCCCCGGCCACCCTGGCCCCGTCAGCTGCCACACGAGCCACACCACCACCACCGCCAGGGCTCACTCGGGCGCCCCTCCTCAGGGAAGCCTTCCCTGACCTCGCGTCAGCCCCCTCTGCACACTCACTGGTGAGATGCTTATTCGCACCCCTCCCCCTGCCCCACAGGCAGGAGCTGCGGTCGCTTTTGCGCGCAGAGGAACCCAAGCTCCTGCATGGGTGGGACATGGCGTAGAAGTGCTCCGTAACGGTCTGTCCAAGGAATGAGTAAATGAATATAAGTGATTTAACACTGTCCTATCATGAGTGACAGAAAAATGCTCATGAAACATGCTTCCAAATGACTTATGCTTTGCAACATTCAGTGAATGGAGTGAAGCTCAAAATTCGATCTGAATAAAGGGATACACTGTATTTATTTATGGAGAATCAGCATCTCCCTGACTCCACCAAATAAGTGCTGTGTAAACCCATCAGAGATACCAAATTACCAGCTGCCCAGATTGGGGTTGGAGCGTTAGCATATGACAGAGACCTCTGGGCCGGCGTTGGGCACAACAGTGCTAGACCCAGGCCAAGCGTTCCAGGCGGCGAAATTCCAAGACAGGAGGAGAACGGGGGAGGGGAGATGCTGAGGACCAGCTCTGGGCTGGCGGAATTGGTGCCAGACCAGATGGCGCCAGTGAGTGGACATGCGCCTTTCACACAAGTGCTCTGGCCTCTGCGCTCTTCTCTGTGAACTGTAGAGTGGATTCGATGCTCTTCAAAGGAGGAGGAGATGAATTTGGAGCAGAGAAGGGCAGGCTCTGTGGAGGAGGTGCAGCTTGAGAGGAAGTCAAAGGGATGAGAGAGGAGAGCCTTCTATGAGAGGGGACCGGCAGACGACAGGGACGAGCTTTATGGAGTCAGGAAGAGCAGTGAACTTACTCTTTCTCTCGGTGAATCAACAAACACCTGCGAAGCATTTACTTAGTGCCTGGGACTGTGTGAGGCTCGGGCGACAGAAAAGTGACAAAACCTATTTGTTGCCTCACACCTCTGTGGCCCATTAGTCACTGACAAGCGATCCTTAAGATCGTGACTTGGTCGGTGTAAGGATCCAGGCGAGCCCAGACCGCTATGGGCAGCTGAGGCTTGGAGGCTGCAGCGTAGGGGGCAGGGCAGCAGAGGCCGGCAGGTTGTGCACTCCCCACCCCATCCCCAGGGCCAGCATCCCGCCACTGTGCAGACGTCAGCGCTGGGGAGGGGATAAGACTGCAGGCAAAGTATCCTGCAGGGAACAGCTGTAACAATCCAAGGGAACCAGATGACGGGGAGGAGAATGGAGAGAAGGGATGGAGCTGAGACGCATTTCGGAGGTAAAACAACACAATGAGATAACACTTCACACCCATTAGGAGGGCCACTATTTTTTTTAAAAAAAGAAAAGAAAAACGTGTTGGTGAGAACACGGAGAAAGTGGAACCTCTGTGCGTAGCTGGTGGGAATGTAAAATGTTGCAGCCACAGTGGAAAATAGTATGGTGGTTCCTTAAGAAATTAAACATAAAATTACGACATGAACCAGTAATCTTGCTTCTGGTTATGAACCCCAAAGCAGTGAAAGCAGGGAATGCAAGTCACTGCAGGGCTGAATATTTAGTTGACAAAACACTTGAGATTTAACGTTGATATTTTGCTCAAGTCAAGGTTAAAGAAAAGAGCCGCCGGCGTTCAAAATTCAGTTATTAAGTTGAGTAAAGAGACTGTGAATTTGCTCTTAAAATGATGGTTCTCCTCTTTCTTTCAACTTCGTATTGTGGGAATATTCATTCTTTCATTTGAAGAACATTCATTAAGTTTGTGCTAGTAGCTCAGCATTATACTGGGCAGAAAGAAGATGTACATTCTTGTCCACAGCTTCCAAACTCATGGCTTGATGTCCATAAGGCTGCTCTATCCCCTCCCCTCCTGCAGAGCAGATGTAGAGAAGCCAGACACAATGAGGGAAGGGTGTCTCAGCAGGAAGGAACAGCACATGCAAAGGCTCAAAACCCAGCCAGAACATGATGAACCTGAAGAGGCAGTGGTCGACCAGTACCCCAGGCTTCCCCATGTGGTCCTCGTTAAGAAATGCCATCAAATTTTTACTGCCATATTCCGTTAATTCCCAGGAAAAGTCCAAGGTCTCCAGCACAGCTCACCTCTTCCACCTTCTCCTGCCACCTATTCTATGAATCACAAATCAGTCACAAAGCAAAGCTCACCTGTTCCCCTTTATATCTGTGCCATTGACCTTGCCATTTCTTGGGCCTGAAGGAATTCCTTCAGCATCTCCCTCCTCTCCTGCATGGTAAATGGTCACGTGTCCTTCAAGATCCATGTAAGATCTCACCTCCTCCAGGAAGCCCACCTTGACCCCTCCCAACCCAGCAAGCATTCTGTCTCTCACTCCTGTTATGGACCTTGTAACCACAGGCTCTGATCTTCTCCCAGTCGACCTCCTTCCTGTGTGTTTGAGACCCTGGGGAACACAACCTATATCTTTCTCACTGTGGCACACCTGTGTGTTTGAGTCCCTGGGGAACACAACTTGTATCTTTCTCACTGTGGCACACCTGCTACTCAGAGCCCAGCACATTGGGGGGTGGTTAACCCTTTTCAAATATCTTTTATTTGCTTTGCTTTTGCTTTTGCTTTGCTTTGCTTTTGCTTTGCTTTTTTGTTACCCAGAACCCAGTATTATGTAAACTCAGTCAATTGGATGTTTCTTCTGGGACTTCGGATGACGGATGCAGAAAAGCCAAGGGTCTAGGATTTACTGCACACCATCCAAGGTGCCCATGGTCCAGACCGGTCCTGCCTCTGTCCGTGACCTGGGCCTGGTTCCTGAGATGTCTCATGATACTCTGAGCCGGGGACGTCCTTCCAATAAGTTCCTTCCCTGATTCTGAGCTGGTTTGTGCAAACGAGAGCCCTGACTAGTATGCGGACTGAATGAAAGTATGTAACATCCGGGGCTGTCCGCGGGTTTCCCGCCTGCGAACTCCTTCCGAGTTGACAGGACTAATTTGGTGAAAAAAAGCCCTTCTAAGAAGTCTAGAAACTCTTCTTCCACATGCCAAACTCTACCACTGACTTATTGGTGAGTCATTTTGCCACCTACCTTGCCCACAAGGGTGCGTTAGGATTAATGAGTTAATATTCAAAAGTACTTTATGCTTTAAATAGTGCCTTTCAGCAGAGGATCTCAAAGAATTATAATCAGCATAGCTGTGCAACAAATTATAAAGAGGTTTTTTAAGAACCATCATACTCATCTCAAACTTTTAATGAGAAATCGACTACAATTGCCAATTTTCCCTTCAAGAAGTGGTCAAGACTTTTTGAGTATAAAAAAACCGCAAAAAAAAAAAAGAGAGAGAAACTTACGTAAAAATGTAAATTAGATTTCTTTTATTCCAGCCCTGCTCTCAATAGGTCGACTAACAACACAAGATCTCTATGACTCCGGGGTACTTCCGGTCCCCAATTCATAGGGTTGAACGATTCTGCAAAGTTGAGAAGGTCCTCCCTGCTAAGTCCACAGTGTAGATCCATATGGGCTCTCAGCCTCTGCTTCTCCAAGTTTCTCCCTTTTCCTCTCCATCCTCCTCTCCACCCTCCTCTCCATTCTCTCCATCCTCACCTTCATCCTTGTTTCCATCCTCCTCTCCATTCTTTCCTTTCTCTCCTTCATCCTCCTCTCCCTCCTCATCTCCTCCCTCACCTCCATCCTCATCTCCCAGCAACCTCTCACAGATGCCTCCAGTCAGACTGGGCATCCTTGGTTGTGCTGGCTGTAGCCTAAGAACCACCTTTCAGCAACAAAGGAGCATTGAAAGGCACGGGTTTTTTATCTTATTTAGCAGGAATTTCCTTTGGCACCATTCTAGAGCTGATCCTTCTTTCCCTGAAATACTATTTGCTTACCCTTCCCTCAACAATCACTTGTAGTCATTAACATATCAGAAAAGCAGATGTCCACAGAAGTACAGCTGTTGAGCACAACTGAGCCAGATGAAGGTGCTGGCTCACTTCATTAATTACACATTCTCACAAGTTACCGAAACTGCAGGAGAGGGATGTGGGAAGACACAAAGGAGGGTCTGTGAGTCTTAGGGGTGCCCATTTGTGTTTCTAGTATATTCTAAGGCAAGTACTCTAATGACTTTGATTGCCCATTCCTATCAGCAAAAGAAGTTTAATACACTCCTATTTCTGGTCTACTTTTTACCAAATTATACACAGAGGAAAGGATCAATACACTAACATATCATGTGCATTATAAAATATACACTAAAATACAAAATTCAACAAGAGTACCCTATTTTAGAGACCGCCTTTCTAGAACTTAATTTGGATAATCTCTGTCTATACTCTTCCTTACCAGGGGATTCAAAATTCAGCTATATTTGACTGTATTTAAAACCACCAGGTTTTATTCGCATTTGTAGACTTAGCATCTCAGCTCGGTATTTTGCAAACAGCAGGTGTCCATCTCAATTAATTTCAGGATTTTGAATAGCCGTTTCTCTCATTTACTTTTGGATCTCAATTTCCTTTTAGCTTGTCACCATTGCAAGACCCAGTCTCACTTTGTTTTCTGGCTCTCTAGTGAAAACCTCTACATTGACTAAGTGCAGAGCAGGGAACAAGGCAGACCCTCCAAAGAGCCCCTGAGGCTCAACCCTCCTCACCCACTGCCCCAGAAGGTTCGGCCAATGCTGGCCAGGGCTGGTTATTGTTACTGCTGACTTCGGAGAGTCCTTGGTGGACCTCAGTCCAGCCTGAGCGTGTGGACATCTCTTTGCTGCTTCCGAGCAGAATGTACTAGAGTATTCACTGCAGAAGGTGACCCCAGCTACCTGCCTTTTGAACCACACGACAGTGCGGTGAGTAGGCCTACACCTCCACTCTGGGCAGCCAGTGATCTGAGCTGTCCCTGTGGTTGCTGGGCACTTGCTGGGGTCCTCCTCCCTCTGGTGCGGAGGGAGAACGGCCCACAGGGAGAGAGACATCTGCAGAGTGCCTTGCATGGGACGGAGCAGTAAACAGCAAACAGTAAACAGCTGTGGATAAACGAGTGCCTTAGCTCTCACAGGCTGATAACCAACCACTTCATCTTAGTGTTTCAGCGGCCACAGCAGAGCAGGGCTTCAGTTCATATTGGTCGAAGGAAGAGGTAACTACATCCTTGCTTACTTTAATGTGAAAGTAACTGGAATGGAAAACAAAAAATATTTTAATTATGAACATGATGTAAGTTATGCCCAGAGTCCCGCGTCTTTGCTGTGACTTCTGCTCAACCTGAATTGCTACACGATTCTATTGCAGCTTCACAGTATTTCTCACTTTCATGTAGATACATTAGAAAAAGTGATAGGACAGGGGGAAAGAAAGAAAAAAATATATGAACAATTTGCAAAAGATTTTATAGATGTGCTTTAAAAAGTAAGATGTTACCAAAAAAAACCCAAACCAACTTTTTGGCCACCGCAGTATAACAATGGCCCTATTCCTCTTGAAATGATACGCACTTGATAACTTAATCTAACCAAAATCTTAATGTGCTTGCCTTTGACATATTAAACACTTGAAAGATAATGTTACACATTTTAAAAAATGTTAAGATTGTCACAATCAATCAACCAGACAAAGCCAGGTAATTCAGAGGCAGAGATGACAACGTTGATCTCTCTATTTTCACCCAGTCTGGTGATGTAACTGCATGACTTCCATTAAATGAGCCACTTAGTGCCACAAATGTACCCATTAGAATCCCTCCACAGTTCTGTAATTACTATAGCGAGGAGCTTGGTGGTTAAATCTTTGCATATGCTGAAGAAACGTAGGCATTCATATTTAAATCCAACTCCCTTGCCTCCACCTACTTTAACTCTCCAAGTGAGTTAAAATGAATAACAGAGTGAATGCAAGTTTACTTTGGAAATTTATCAAGGCCTTCTCCTGGTAGACGATAAGGGACAGTTGGTGATTTTGATTTTAACTTTACTGAGGTTAACTCAACTGCATCCATCATGTACTGTGCACCAAGGACTACACAAAGCACCCTGTAGGATCATTTCTTTTTATCCTCATCATTCTCTCACACAGCACAGAGAGGTGAAGTAACCAGGGTCGCACAGCAAGCTAGCAGTGGAAGAGGCAAGATTCAGCCTCCGAGGTCGGACATGATATCACGCAGTTAGAATGCCCACCTTCTCTCGTTCTCACTGTGACATTTATTGGCCACTGGCTAACCTCCCACAGTTCATTCCACTTCTCTGAAGCTGGGCTGCTTTCCCAATGAAGCTGGATCACGTCTGCTTGTCTACCTGAAAGGTTGCTGTGAAGATGGGTGAGATCTTTTAAAGCAGAGACGTGTTCGTCTTCCCTCGACAAACAAGAACTGAAGCCCTGCTCTGCTATGGCCATTGAAACACTAAGATGAAGTGGCTGGGTATCAGCCTGTGAGAGCTAAGTCACTCATTTATTCAGAGCTGTTTACTGTTTACTGCTCCGTCCCATGCAAGGCGCTCTGCAGTGCCTTTAACATGTGGATATATGGTGTGGGATAAGGCGTGGCACGTGTACACACACACACAAAAACACAAGTCCCCACTGCACCTGACCTGTGTGGGAGACAAGACGGGTCAGGGCCCACCTCATAGAAACACCCCTTTGAGTTCGGGTGAAAAGACAGGCTCCCGCACAGACTTTTAAAAAAAACCAGTGCTAAATGAGGCAGGTGGACAGGATAAGCTAAAGGAATTTGTGGCACGAAGAGACCACTGTGGACACGAGAGGAGGCCCTGGGAAGATGGAGAAGATCCAGGACAGGATGGAAGCCCAGCCCAGGGTAGCATCTGCCCGAGGTGTAAGAGCCAGGACTGGCATCCAGAGAAGGCAAAGCGACGTGGAGAGGAGAGGATTCTCTTCAGGAATGGGGATGTCAGTGTGGCAGGCATGGGGAGTGCGGGGGGGTGGGGTGGGGGGGAGGGAGCAGAATAAACACCTGAGCTTTATCCCTGCAGGGCAGGGTGCTCACCGACAGTCTTAGGAGGCGAGTGGACGGTCAAACCGGTGCTTAAAGAGACCTGTCCTGGCAGCACTGAGCTAAATCCATAAAGAGACACCAAAGAGGGGTGTCTTTGGACACCCCTGCCCCACCCTCGGAGGGCAGAAGATGCGGGTCAGAGGCAGCTCTGAACACCACAAGGGGAGGTCTCCAGGCCTCCAGGGCGAGCTGCCTAGAAGGTCCTGAAACGGGAGCGTCAGGTCAGAAGCAGAGGGAAGGCTTGTGGGGGCTCACAGCACAGGAGGGGACAAGAGCAGAGCTTCGTTTTAGTGTGACTTTGATTTTCACCAACTAGGTCATTCCTGCGGAAAATAGTCATTTGTACCAGGGCCTGGAACGTGGGAGGGGCTGAGTTCGAGCTGTGGAGTTGAAGGTCATTCATACCGAGGTCAAAGGGCCTCAGAACACAGAAAGCACAGCGGGGAGAATGGAGGAAAGCTGACGCACCCTGGGTCCAGACTGAGGTTCTGTGTGCAGCTCTAGGCGCAGCCTCTCTTGTGAAAAGCTCATCGTGAAGACTCTCGGAGGAGCGTGTTGCGTAATATGCAAATTGCTCCCCCGTGAGATGTAACTGGGAGCAACTAAGGTGCTCCAAGTCACTCCGTTATCCATTTTCTAAAATGAACCTGTGATATCTAACACCCTCTAATTGAACCTGAGCTTGGAAATGGCTTATGAGTTATCATAAGGCTAGAATTTGAAGTTCTTTACATAAAAGTTAACTTAAAAGTTCAATATGTTTAAAAACCATAGGGCAGGATAGAGATAGCTTTTAAACCCTGTTCATTTGACCTAATAAATTTCATTCTATCTTCCAGGAATATCCCCAATTCTTGTTTTTACTCTTTAGTCATAATTTAAGGAGGCTGAAAGAATTATATTAAAGCAATAACAGTATAATAAGACCAGCGTCATTGGGTAGAGGAGGGAGCCTGAAACGACAGTATGAAAACTGCCTAGGATCTTGTTAAAATGAGGACTCGTGGGTCCCACTCCCCAGGGGATGTGCCTGGATTGTGGCCAACACACTTCTTTTTCAAAACAAAAAAACACAAGAGGTGATTCTAATCGATTCACCCTGGATGCACTTTTTGGACAGTGTGCTGTATTTTCTTACCTTAACATTTATGGAAGTATCAACTGTTGTGTTTTTTTTAATATCAGAACAGCTTAAGCGTTAATGAAACATGAACAGACAATATCATTCGGAACCTAACAACTTCTGCCGATTTAAAGCATTCTTGTAACCTACCTGGTGGGCTGTACTGAGAGTCACTGTGTGGTGCTGCAAACAAACCTTCTGAGATAAAGCATGTAACGAGAAATGGTTTAAATATCGCAGGGTCTGATTCAAAGGTTCCAGTGAACTTGAGATACAAAAGCTGGAGGTACTTAAATACCTGATGTGATGAAGACTTAGTAACAATTTTTTTTACATTTGAAATTTATCACAGAAGGCAGTCCAGTCTAAACTGACAGAAAAGATAGCATTTTATGTTTTTCTATAAATTATACCAAAATGACAAAAGTCAAGGTTGTGATGGCTATATTAATGGAATTCTAAAAGAGGGCACCTTATGGGAGGGACCTTGGCAAACCACAGACTCATGAAAAAAAAAAAGAGAAAATTTGAGCGACCATGAGAAAGGATTCGGAAGAAATAAAGTTGAGATACTGAAAAACAAGGGCGATGAAATGTGGGAAGTCGGTGTTTAACACCAGGCATCGGAACCATCCCCCCGACACCCGTGTATCTTACCCATGAAGAAAGCAGAGACACGTATCAGGAACGACGTATCTCTTACCGGGCTCATGCACATCATTGCTGGGGCAAAACATTTAACCCACTTATTTGGAAAAATAGTGCTAGAGCTGATCAGAACGGTCAGGATCCAATAAGTAGGTTCAGACAGCTATGGTCAGTTCAACAAGGGGTGTGTTTCTCTCTAAAACTTAAAGGCTGGTGGTGGTCATTATTTATGTGCTCTTAAACCTCATAAGGGAAATTTTAAAGCTCTCTGGACTCAACCGAACATACGAAACAAGATTAAATTGTACCGTTTGACATACAACTTCCGAAGGTGCAGGCATCTGCCAACGTCTGCTAAATATGTAAGTGATTTATTATATTCTCTTTGGTGTGTTTGATAAGAAGACAGTAAATCTGACCAAAGACTAGGTATGAGAACGCCAGACTTTCATTAATTAGTTAAACAGGAATATCTCAATGCAAAAAAAAAAAAATCCCCTACTATGGCTGTCTGTAGAATGCAGTGATTCTAACAATGAGTAAAGAAACACAAAGAGGTGTCTGCACTGGGAAAGTAAATCTGGGGGAGGGTAGATCCTGCAGGGCAATTTCCAGAACACATGCTAGCTCGTAGTCAAGCTTCGTCATCTTTCGGCATCTAACAGAGAATGGGCGCTTTGTGCCTTTCTGGCCATGAGCTGTTGGTGCCCCAAGCAGATGGGACTTACAGTAAATGCTATCATCACTGCAGAAGCTCAGGGAGAGCTGTGCCCTGCGGAACTAGGGTCCAGAGCCATGCCCCACGGTTTGTAGATTAGGAAGCGCGACCAAATTTTCGACAGAAGCCCAGAATTATCATTCCACCCGCCTCTGTCTGAAGCACTGAGGACTGATGCAGTTACAAATCCTCCCGAGTGGCAAATTACCCAGACGGCTCTGACAACCCATCACCTGGCGTCAGGGCAGGTGCGAAGCGGCCCAGGGGACAAGGTGGATGGCAATAACTGCTTCATTCCTTCAGGCGCCAGGGGCTCCTCCTTCCTGGTGCCCCCTCCCCCGCGCCTCTCACCATCACTGTCAATCCACGGGCTGAGCCTAGTTTCAGTTCAAACCCTAGGGACAGACAGTTCCCTGAGGAACTCCAAAAGAGAGAGCTGTTTCTCCTTTAAGCAGTTTGTGGAAGGAGGAAACAAGCAATCTAGATGGACAATTTGGAAACCAAATAAAAGCAAAATTGGATGAGAAGTGAATGCCACAAGCCCTGCGGGAGTAAAGCAAAACTATGCATTCCTTCCTTTCTTCCTGTCCCTGGGAAGAAAATCCTGCAGCCTGAACACTCTGTCCTATTAAAAACTAGTACTTAGGCTTCGAGAGCAGGCCTGCGGCTCCTCCAGTTAGCAGTGCAGTAAGTGGTGTTGCTCTTTCTGAATGACTTTCCCAACCAGATACGGGTTGGAAATACCATGGCATTTGGAATAGGTGCATCCAATGGCAGTACTCCTTGTTTTGACAGCATCTTCCCAAATAAGTAATTAGTTTCTTATTCTACATATAAATCTAATCACTGCAGGTAAAGCCAGATATGCTAACATTCAACTTCCTGCCCTTTAGGATTTACACAAAACACAACGGCAACGCATGAGCAAGGAACTCGAGAAACGCCGCACCCCACTGCTGAAGCCCTCAGTACATGCAGTGATAGCTGGGATCACTATATGAGAGCATAGCTGTTCTTTTGTTTTTTTTTTTTTTTTTGCGGTACCCGGGCCTCTCACTGCTGTGGCCTCTCCCATTGCGGAGCACAGGCTCCGGATGGGCAGGCTCAGCGGCCATGGCTCACGGATCCAGCCACTCCGCAGCATGTAGGATCTTCCCGGACCGGGGCACGAACCCGTGTCCCCTGCATCGGCAGGTGGACTCTCAACCACTGCGCCACCAGGGAAGCCCAGCATAGCTGTTCTTTACGCTGACACAGTAGGTGTAATTAAGCTGACGCAAGTGGCTATAAATTATCAGAGGTCGATGGCTTCTGATTTATTAGCTAGATTTTTATCACCGTTAAGAACGTTTCTCTGGCATCGTTACAATACACAATACAAACAACACTTAGGACAGCACAAAAGTATGGCAAAGCCCCTGCCTTATATAAAAACAATCTGATGGAAGATCATGAACAAGTTAGTAAGGCATATGAAAAATCAGTAGGAAGATAAACTGCGACCAAACAAAGGGGCAGTAATCTTAAAAGTTTGAGAACACTCAAATGCAAATTAGCTGACTTCTTCCGAAACACAGAGCTGCCTTGACAACACTTCTGATAGAGAGTCTTGCTTTGAAGCAAGCTGACTCCCATACTGTAAGCCCACGGGTTTTTGGTTTAGTTTGGGCGGGGGCGGGGGGTCAGTTGGCAGCAGTTAAGGGAGAAAAGATGATTTTTTTCATTTATCGAGAGAACAAAGTTAACTTAAACCTGAAGCATTGAGGTGTGAATTGTCATATTTCTCTGAACCTAAACGAACTTGCCTGAATCTCAGTCTTCATTTCATTTCCCTGGGTCTTCTGGTGACAAATTATATTCAATCCAAATTTGTTTTTCAGTGGTGTAGGTCAAGTTTGTTAAAGTCCTTTCAGAAGAGATGAAGTACCAATTACTGAAGCATTTCTCTTGATTTTTGTTTATTCCACCAGTCAACGACACATTGCCTCTTGAGTGTCACCCAGACCTGCTGATTAAATGTCCATATGACATTTTATTCCTTCTTTCTCGAGTGCAAGTTTGGGACATAAATGCACCACAGAGACAAAGCAACCTGCAGGACAGCTCACTCCTGCCCAGACTGACTCGTCTGACGTGTACTTACTGAGCACCTCCTACCTGCCGGAACGGTTCGTGCTTTGGCACTATGACAGCCAACAACTTGGGCCACATGCCCTGCTCCTGAGCAGCTTCCATGTGGGATAACTGGGAGGGTGTGTCTCCCGGGGGGGTTAGGACATCAGGCCTGTCTGTGGGCTGAGGAGGAGAACGTGAAATTGGGTCATGGGGGAAGGTCTTCTAGAGAAGGTGACCTATGAACAGAGACCCTAAGAACTCGGGGTGGGGCTGCCAAGAAGCAGGCGGTGTGCCCAGGGACAGCAAGCAGGCTGGGCGCTGGAGGGGGCAGGAGATGAGCCCAGAGGGATGCAGTGGGGGTGGCATCCACCACGAGGGCCTCTGTAGGACCTTGGCTTTTCCCCTGAGGACGAGGGGAGCAGGTCGGGAGCCACCCCAAGGTAACAGTTCCTTCACAGAGACCTGTTCTCTCCCTGTTCTCGAACCCGTGCTCCTCCCGGCCCAGCATTTTCCAATTTTGACACAAACATGCCCCATCCACCCCCACCCAACCCAACACCAGGTCTTTCACATTCCACTGTGGGAGAAGCCACCTCACACGACTTTAGAGCCAGAGAACCAAGAAGAAGGGGGGCTGTGAGAGTCAGGGGCCCCCAACCTCTGGATGAGTCAAGCTAGTTGCAGCCAGAGCTCCCGATTTTTCAGTCAGGAAGTCTAGATACTTACATAAAACCTCTTGGCTTGGAACTACTGACAACTAATTAAAATACAGTTGACCCTTGAATAAGCCGGTTTGAACTTCTCCAGTCCACTTATACGTGGGCTTTTTCAGTGTAAATGCTGCAGTCCTACATGGGCCCGGTTGTTGCATCTGCGGATGCAGAACCGCGCATACGGAGGCAGGGGCCACATAAGTTATGCCTGGATTTTCAATCGCGAGGAAGGTGGGCGCCCCCAACCCCTCCCTGTTCAAGAGTCACCTGGGTTTTAAAACTGCTCAGCCCCGAGTGATTGGGCCAGATGTGCCCAGGTGTGGCAGTGGTCTGATGGAAACATCACTCCCCACTACTTCAGCAGCGGGACTTTTCTCTGACGAGGAAAGAAAACCAGCGGCAGCGTCAACCTGCGTCCGCAGGGTTCTCCCAGCTCCCACTCAGCCATGCCCTCTGCTCAGACCTGCTGAACGCACTTCTAGGTGAAGGTCGTTGCCGGGCCAGTGCATCACGTGAGGGCGGGAGCGGTGGATGAAGGGGTGGGACGCCTCTGCCGCATGCTGTGTGGAGACCTCGGAAATGACTCCTTCCTCGATTGTGCTCCGGTTAAGTCTCTCCAACTGCTCCTTGCACATCCACACCAATGGCCAAGCACACGGAATTAGGCAACAACTCGGGTCAGAAGACTCCTTCAGGCCTTGTGGTGCGGTGAACTGTGTTCCCACATCCATATACTGAAATTCTAACTCCCAGTTCCTAGAATGTGGCCTTATTTGAAAAGGAGTCATTGCAGGTGTAATTAGTTAAGATCAGGTCTAACTCGAGGTGAGTGGACCCTAATCCAATGTCACTTCCGTCCTTATAAAAAAGGGAAATTTGAACACAGCACACACACAGAAAGAATGCCATGTGAAGATGACGGCAGAGATGGTGGTGATGTTTCTAGGAGCCCACAACACCCAGTATTACCAGCAGCCACCAGAGGCCGGGAGGGCACCTGGGAAAGGTTCTCACAGCCCCAGAAGGAACCACCTGGGCCAACACCTGGATCTCGAACTTCCAGTCTCCAGACTGTGAGAGAATGAATCCATGCTGCTTAAGCCCCGTCAGTAGTATTTTGTCATGACCCCAGCAAACTGCTGCAGGCCTTGTTTCCCCGTTGGTGGTTGACCCCTGTGGCCCCTACCTGCTCAGCTTGCTAGCTAGGCTTGTTCTTCTCCCGGCCCCTGTGGGGTTTGGGGGTCTGGATTTCCATCGTTTGTTTCAGTTCTGACTCGGGATTCCCATCCACTCACTCCCTTCGGTGCCAACACCCAGTAACAAGCTCACATCATCTCTCGAGTCCCAGTTTTCCTGTGTCTTCAGGTAGAGCGGGCCATCCTCTCCTTCCACTCCACCCCCCTTACTGTGGTCCACACCAGCTGTTCTCAGGCTCTCTGGTTTGGGACCTCTTTCATATATACCTCAATCCAAGCAGCATCTCAGCAGACTGAATGCAGAGGCATTTCTGAAGATCCACTGTCTTCTATTAAGCCAGCCATTAAAGAGATTTGCAAAATGTAAACCAATGCCACTCTAATTTCTTTCTGTTTTTGAAAACAGTTGTTTTTCATGGTAATATGTTGTTGTTTATACTACATATAATGGGTTTATTACTGTTCTTTTAAATAAGTTCATATATGGTTTTCACAGCATTAATTTCGACTATGGTTATACATTAGTATCAACAGATAAAATTCACACAAAAGTTCTCTGGAGTCCTCAGTAAGCATCAAAGTTTAACAAAACTAATTATTTTTTCTGCTTCCGCAAGGGCATTCTTTTTTTTTTTTTTTTTTTTTTTTTTTTGCGGTACGCAGGCCTCTCACTGTTGTGGCCTCTCCCGCTGCGTAGCACAGGCTCCGGACACGCAAACCCAGCAGCCATGGCCCACGGGCCCTGCCGTGGGATCCTCCCGGACCGGGGCACGAACCCACGAACCCACGTCCCCTGCATCGGCAGGCGGACTCCCAACCACTGCACCACCAGGGAAGCCCCTCAAGGGCATTCTTAAGTGAAGCTTTCAGTTTTCTATCTTTTACAATGAGAGCAGAGTGGTGAAGACCCTGATTCATGCCGGGGAAGCAGCAGCTCCATCCACTTATCAGAGCAAATGTCAACCTACTAAAAGATCGAATAATGTCTTCGCATTGTCAGGAGAAGACGTTGACCTCCGCCCCCTGAAAGTGTGTTGGGACCCCCGGCGGGGGGTGGGTGTGTAGTCCATGGGTCACATCTGCAGAGCAGAATATGCCTCTTAGTCCCCAGGAATTAGTCAGTTTCTTATCGTTAATAGCTGAGAAGTCTGTTATACGCCTCACATACTGTAAAACCATAGTAAAATCAATTAACTTTAGTTGTATTCTTCCTGTAAATACGATGTGTTCTCAAAATAAAACTGACTCACAGTGGAATCAGTTCTCCTCTTCGTTGGGTTTGGTGGAGCCTGGAAACGCCGGCGCCTGGGGGTGGGTGCCCTCTGCTGGTCAGCCTGGGAAATGACTGACCTAGCAGTTCTCTAATGGTCCAGGTTCCCTCTGTCAAGTATCCCCTTAGGCAGCAGGTTCAAGGTATTCAAGTTTTATCAACTACATACTTTATTTACTTTTAATAATTTACTTTTCAATAATTAAAATGTTCATTAGGTCAAGGTTATGATGTCAGAATTCAAATGATTAAAAATATTTGGTGACATCCAGGCACCTCATTAGGTAACTTCAAGCATAAACCAAAAGTCGTCTACTTGTTTATCTTCGTGAGCCATTGTGATTTGGATTAAGCAAATATTTTGATTAGTCAGTCCTACTGCTCTTGGGAGCTGTGTGTGTGTGTGTAAAGGGAGAGAAAGAAAGTGAACAGGTAGATTCAAGTAAGAGAAAACAGACTATGGAAGGAAAACTTTCAATTTACACATAAAAGACAACTTTCTACCTATATCTTTACCCTAATAATTACCATTATCACACATTCAAGGGGGGCTATGATCATGCCTTGCGAGTATTAAAACTCTTCTAAGCGTTATTCAGGTTTGGGATAAATTTACATTGACAATCCATCACAAAACAGAGAAAAGCAACTGAACTATTTTGTATTTAGCAAGAATCAGCTTGGTTCCGTCAGATGTATGGTTCTGAATGTCCCCCAGGGGTTCTGCCCACTTGATAAAGGCTCACTGGCCATTCCTGATCAGTTACCCACCATATACTCTTATAAATGGACGTGTGTCATACGTTAACTGAGCACTTGCGATGTGCTGGACACTGTGCCAGCCTTTGGGAAAGGTCAAAGGTTAATAAGGTGCATTTCCAGCCCTGCTGGAACTTTATAGTCCAGTAATGCCCAGCAGTGCCAGCATTAGGCGGGCCGTTGTGGACCCTCTGAGTGGGCTGCTCTGGGTGCTGAGGGTCGGGGGGATTATCAGTCAGGAGGTAGAATTTGAGTTGGTTTCACGGAACTGTTGTGATTCTATCAGGCACAAACGGGAGGCTGGTGCATTCCACTTTGACAAATCACATGAACAAAGCCTTAAATCAGAGATGTCCTGATTGTATTCTGGAAACAATAAAGCCTCACATTTAAAATACATCTATAACCCCACTTGAGGAATAGTGGTTTCCTACTGATAAAAGTAATGATGATACCATATTTCCCCAGAGCGTCCACAGGCAGCCCGGCGATGGGTGGCGCCAGCCGCAGACCAGTCCTCACCATGACCCCTTTTCTCTTCCCCGACTTCTACTGAAATGGAAAGTCAGGCCTCACTGGTAGTGTTCTGGTAGTGGCAGCAGTGCTGGAAAGTGCTCTAGGATGGTTGCAGATGGCGAGCTTGGACCAGGACCACATGTCTTCTTGTGCTAAAGGAGCAGATCATGACTGAGAACTGGAAGTTGGGTGATTCAGCTCGGAAACTGGCCAAGTGATTCCTCATCTGACTTTGCAGAGTGTACCTGAAGCTTATTACAGCATGTGGATATGGCTTAAAAAGATACTCACTTCGGGCTTCCCTGGTGGCGCAGTGGTTGAGAGTCCGCCTGCCGATGCAGGGGACGCGGGTTCGTGCCCCGGTCCGGGAGGATCCCACATGCCGCGGAGTGGCTGGGTCCGTGAGCCATGGCCGCTGGGCCTGCACGTCCGGAGCCTGTGCTCCGCGACGGGAGAGGCCACAACAGAGAGAGACCCGCGTACCGCAAAAAAAGAAAAAAAAAAGATACTCACTTTGCCCTGTTTTGATGAGGAAGGAAATCACCTCCTCTCTGGTGGCTGGCCTTCTTAAAAAGCTCTGATGCCTGGGCCCCAACATGAAAAGCCACGTTGTTTCATCCTTAGCAGGTTTAAGCCACTCAAGACACTGAATATATTACTGAGATAAACCACTTGAAATCACAGAAATGCACATTACCTGTGTCATGAAAACAATATTTAAACCTCTTCCCCTTTAAAATGCTCCTAGGATCCGCCTCCCACTGACGGTCTGCACACATCAGCGTGGGGAGCCTGGCCGCCCTTCCTCGCGGACAGTGCTGAGGAGGTGTCCTCTCCGGGCTATTACCTGACCACGTCTGACATCTGTGCTGTTCCCTCTGCAGGCTGGCCAGGGAGGGAATCACCTGGATGAACTCCAGCTATTCTCCCTGCCCCCCAACCCTGCTCTGTGCGAAGCAGGCGGGGGGATGCAGGTGCAGCTGCTGATTCTGTGGCAAATCCTCTCTGCACCAGAGCTGGGCCTTGGTCATGCACTTTTCCCACGTTACAGCACAGCTCGCGGCTCACGAATTAACTTCAAAACCATTTTTCCTGAGACGCAGGCATACAACTACGAAAGAACAGGGGTGGTGGCGCACACGGTCCTTGGGTGTGAGCTGGCTTAGTCTCTGCACATCAGTGACTCCACCAGACGCCCCACGACGGCACCTCCTTTTCCACTTTCCCTGCCCTTGATGTTGTGCGACACCCACAGTGCCGTCTGACAAAGATTTCTTCCAGTAGCTTGTTTTGCTTCTCCTCTGAATATAGCCCTGTCATTACGGTGGCGGCTGCTGTTACTAAGTCGTCTGCAGTACTGCCACCTGTAGCCCCTGCCTAGTATGACTGAGTGACACCTCCGTAGTTCTAGCAACTTCTTTTCCTCTAGTGTAAAAATGATCATTTCACAAAGCATCGTTCTCTGAGTGTTCATTTGCTTTATCTGAAGAGGCACCGTGTTTGGATGAAAATGACATAAAGTGTTTGATGGTGTCACAGAGCTGATAAAATTTCATGATAGAAATATATTAAGGACTAGGAATTAATGAGTCATGAAGAAAGCCCAAGTTCGGAAATTTACTATTATATTTGCTCTCCAAACATGTCTGTTTTTACCTACTTGTCCAAAACCATCCTGTGTGCAGATTCCGTTCATCTTCACATTGGAGTCATACTCACTACATTATTTCCACTCAGGAAATTACTTGGAACTGCAGCGTTCACATAGATATTAAGACCGCTTACATTGTGGCAAGATATCAAGTTTGTGCCATAATTCATTTTTTGTGAATTAGCAATGTATAAAGAGCAATGCCAATGACATAGTAAGTGATAGAACATAGAAAAGAAATGATGTAAAAAACTTCACTTTGTCAACCATGTTTTATCAAACCAATGAATGTAATTCTTGTTGCACTCCTGTAACTTGAGGAATGCAACAATAATTCAGAATGTAACTGGATTCCTGTGAATAAGATAATCAGCCTTACATTTCAAATTGTAAAATGTCTGTGACCCCGGAAGCTTTACTACCTGTGTTCTGAAACCACCGAGCCACTTGGAAGAAGGCCAGAGACCGCAAATGACTCACAGACCCCACACTCGGGAAACGCTAATTTGGAAACACGCTCTCAGGACAAGCTAGGGCCCGAGGCGAGTCTAGGTCTTGAGGCTGAGCAAGCAGAAGCCGAGAATAAGGAGAGAGATTGTGTGGAGGGCAGACGTGCAGATGGACGCGCAGAGGTCCGAATGCCCTCAGAGCTGTGAGGTCCTTCCCAGCCTGAGGACTGCAGCACTTCGCTCTGTGTGCCGTGGAGTCAGGGTCACCGGGGCAACCGGTGAGTGGGCGGCAGGGACGCAGGCAGGGAGGCTGGGCTGAGAACCTGCCACCTGCCTGGAAGTCCAGCTGAAGTCGTGCGGAGGACTGCCTCGGTTTGGGCTCAGATGACAGGAGTGCCCGACCCGGCGACTTGGTGCTGCTTGTTTACTTGGAAAGAGAGCCCAGGAAGCAGGGGTGCGGGTCGGGACGTGCGGAAAAGGGAAGGAGGAGAAGCCATGAAAAGGGGGCATCGCGCAAGTTACTGCGGGAAGCCCCGGCGAGGCACCACTGGGCGCCCCTCTGCTGGCCCCTTGCCCTCGGGTACAGGCTCCTCTGGGGGCTTGTGCGTGCCGGCCAGGCCGGCAGCAGGGGGCAGCCCGTCTGCCGGACGCGGACTTGCAGGCAAGTGCACGGCGAGGCGGCGTCAGGTGTACATCTCACGGTGTGGCGCCTGTCGTGTGCGACCTGCGCGCCAGGCTTCCTGCAGCCACTTCAGGAGCTACGAGTCCCTCCGTCAAACACCTTCTGCAGGTGTCTCGTGGGAGGCTGCGTGCACCGGGGGAAACGAAGGTAAGGGGACAGGCCCATTGGCCGCCAGGGCTCCGCCACCAGTGGGCAGGGCAAGTCGAGTATAAAACAACGAACTACAAGAAAGAGGGGCCAAAGGAGACACCGTGGGTGGCTGGGACCCCCCGCCTCACTGGAGGGTCCGGAGAGCTTTCGGGAGGTGGTAGCGCTTGACCTGGGCCTTGAAGGGGAGGGAAGATTGTGGTGAGAAAGAGGGTAGGAAGGCAGGTGTCTTCAAGGCCCTGAGACGCCCCAGCATTCAATGGAAGTCAGGCCAACAGAGAGACTGAGGTGGGCTTAGACCAACAGGGCCGCGGGGAGTCCCAGCTGCTGAAGGGGCCTGGGGAGCCCCCAGCACGCCCGGGACATGTCCGGAGCCCGAGCTGGGCTTGGGTGGACAGCCAGCCAGGACCCTCGGTCCCACCCTGGGGTGGAGGCTTTCTCTGCCGCCAGGGGTCTTGCTGACCCTCCAGGGCTGCTCCAACCACAGCGAAGCTAAGGCTTGAAACTTCGGCGGCTTGTGCCCCATTAGCAATTTTCCAAAAATTCACCATTTTAAAGATAAAATTAAATTAATACATTTGTAACCTTGGATGAATAAATAATACCTTTAAGTACCTAGCATGATATCATATGTCTGAGTCTAATTGTATACAATGCACTTTTATGTTCCTAATTACCCAGGTGCCGCCAGACCTGTACACGACTGAGAGGCATGGTGCCCAGGTCGATCTCGCCCCTAAATTATAAGCTGACATCATATGAGCTTCCTACTGCTGCTCTAACAGATTACTGGTAGCTTAAAACAACACACATTTATTATCTTCATAGTTCTGGAGGTGAGAAATTCAGCCCCCCTGTGTAGTAGGGGGGCTAAAATCAAAGTGTTGCCGGCCTGCATTCCCTCTGGAGTCTCTAGGGGAGAATCTGTTTCCAGGCCTTTTCCACCTTCTGGAGGCGCCCTCACTCCTTGGCCCACGGCCCCTTTCTCCTTCTTCAAAGCACGTGACTCCAAACTCTGTCTCTGTCATCACATTGCCTTCTGCGACTCTGGCCCTCCTCCCTCTTACAAGGTCCCTTGTGACTACACTGGACCCACGTGGATCATCTAGGACCACATCTGCAGCCTCCCTGTTGCCGTGTAAGGTACCACATGCACAGGTTCAGGGGATTAGGATGAGAATGTCTTGGGAAGCCATTACTCTGTCTACCGCAATACGTTTTTAAACTAGGAAAAAACAAGTCTCACCATTTATTCAAGATTTCTGAATATGTTACATGTGTTCCTTGTCCTTTACCCTGGAAGCACCTCAGTATTTTAGGAATGTCATCCTGAGCGACGGGGTGACCAACTGGGTGACAGGAAGTGGCTGCTGCTCCTGAATTGGCTTTGCTTATTTGCTGACCTTACCAATAGCAGTTTCCCCCCAAAAAATCCCTTGGCAATAGCTTGCTTTCAGATGATTTGACTCTTCCATTGAACGTGGCTTCATGACCACGGATGACTCCTGAAGTCCGGTGATCACAGCAGGAAAATCTCACCAAAGACAGACATTAGGCTATGGATTCCTGCTGTACATGTCTGAATGGGGGCATCTCTGGTTTGGTTTCTACTCTCATTGTAAAACATTTAGCAGATTTACTGTGCGGTAAACAGGGCAACGGTAACTGATGGGATCTTCCGTTATCAACCAGGCTCCCCTGTGCAAGAGAAGCTGCAGCAGAACCTCTTCTGTGGAAAGAATTCTGAAGCCTGGCTCTACCACTTCCTAAGTGTGTGCTTTCAGGCAAATTATTTGGTTTCTCTGAGCTTTAGCTGCCCTGCTTCCATGAAATAGGGATGACAACCCTGCCTTCCACAGAAGGTTGCTGTGTGAAGACCAAATGTGATCCTGTATGAAGGATTTAGCTCAGTGCCTGGCAAAAAGAAAACTCTCGGAGAATGTGAAATATTATTTTTTTATTGTTAAGTTGATTTACAATGTTGTGTGAAATATTATTACAGTTAACTTTATTAATCTTAGTGTGAAAAGACAGGGTGGATAGAACTTTCAATCCTTTAATTGAAAGGATTCTAATTTCAAAAGTGACTTTCTTTAAAGAATCACATTAGGATAATTTGGAGGTGAGAAGAGGACTGCAGGGGCAACTGATGGCGAAGTAGCCTCTGGGCCTGGTCACTAATCTGCAAGAGTGACCGCACGAGTAGGGCGTGGTGTACCAAGGCCTGGAGGAGGCCGACTGAGAGAATATGTGACCGCAGCCGCCGCGCTCGGAGGGACTGGGGAGTGAGGGAGGGTGGGGGCACCCTCAGCGAACAGGTCCTGGAATTCACAGTGAGGGCAAAAGCAGATCAGGCAGAAACCCATCGTTTCTGAAAGGAGCCTAAACGACGTGGCTTGTCAACCAGTCCTAGATTTTGAGAGCCACGTGTAGGTCAGAACAGTTATTCATTTTGAAAGCAGAGAGTGCCTGAGGAAGAAACAAAAGTAATCACTTAAAAATTATTTTCCTTGAACTGAAAGCATCAGGCGTGCTTACTAGAGAATCCAGGCCACCCTCGTTCTAAATGCTGGTACTTCAACTCTAAATGTCAAATCGGCAGGATTAGATTATATACGCCAAATTGACGGTCAGCGTGCACTGGTCAGAGAGTGCGCGGATGGGGAGTTTTAGAATTCTCTTCTTTCTTACAACTGTGCCCCCCTGGGCCCTCTTCCTGGCCTGGGACTGCAGCCGAACCTCACAGCAAAGCAAACTCAAACTGAATTCTGCAAGGGCGGCAGAGAGATCGCAGCTCTGAGTCGAGTCTCCGAACTCTTCTCCCTGGGACGTTAGGATCATTCGCAGCCTTTCTGCTCCGTGACGCACAGAGGTTTGGCAGCCGCTCTTAGAACTGGGAGGCCGTTGGTTCTTAACTATTGAGGATCCCAAATAAGTAGTATCTCATGCAGAGGCGGCTGTAACTTTGGGGAGAGAAAAAATCTAATAGGAAATATTTGGGAACGACAGCTTCACTTACTTTGCTATCCCAATTTCTGTGTTTTTCAGTTTTCAGATAGGATTAGTCAGAATGAAAAGACATTCCAAAAAATCTTTCCCCCATTTTTGTTTGTCTTCTCAAGTGCCTAAGAGTCGGCCCGTTTGAAGTTTTAGTTTAAGTGCTTAATTCATTACATTAGGTTTTCTTTTAATAAATAGAGATGAACTAGTCTTCAAATGAGAATGACATGCTCGCTTATTTTAAACATACCAGCATCTGAAATAAGTAATGTTTAGATATTCCTTTCCTTCCTCATTTGACAATATCTACGATGAACTAGTGGGTTCATCACAGGTTGTTTTTGCCTTTTTATTGAACATACGTATTTATTCCTAGGCAGACCCCCTCCCTGCCCCTCTGTGTGCTGGTCTCCTGACCCTGGGGGAGGCGCTGTGTTTAGTTTGCCTGGAAGCCCCAGTGCATCTCCTAGTTAGTGCTCAGCATGTATCAGACACATAATAAATGTTTGTGGCATTAATTACCTCAAGAGTTCCTCAACAACTTTCAAATATATGAGAGTCATTTAAAATTCTGACTGTGGCTGCCAAACCCAAAGGCCCATCTCACGTTATCCATAAAATCTTCTTCAAAAGCCACTTTATGCAAGTATGCTGTGGTAGAAAGAGTCCGGGGCTAGTTATCAGGAATACCCTGTTCCAATTCCCGCCCTGCCCTTTACAGCTATTTGACCATAAACCAGTCACTTAATTTCTACGAAGTCCAAACCCAGCTCTTAAAAGCCAATAAAGGAAGCAGTCTGAGCAGTTATAAAACATCTGGTAGGCTTAAATATCTGAGTTAAAACAAAAGAAAACAGCAGAAGAAAACAGATCAGAAATCAACCCCCTGCCAAATCACAGGGAATTATCTTGGTTCTAGTGATGACAGAAGAAAAGAACAAAATGTGTATTCTCAGGAAGGACTGAAAAGTAGGGTTTGTGCCAGTTTCTAGGACTTGAGTGTTTTCCTGAGTAAACATCTAATGTAAATGGCTTCAGCCTGTGTTGATCAACGGGTATTTACGATTTTAATTCTTTGGAGGCTAGTAAGGTGAAGTACTTAAATCACCCCCATGAGTACTTAAATCAGCCCTGTGAAGTACTTAGATCACCCCTAATGGCTACCAAATATCCCTGCATGAAGCTGAGCAATAATATAAACTACTGGACACCTACTGTATACCAGGCATTAAGTCTACCACCCAACAGAACTGGTCGTGACAGATGACAGAGAAATGTAACCCATGTGGTGTTCTCAGTTATTACAGGCTTTAGTTAAACAAGCTGGTTGCTTGTACTGTAGTCCAATTGTTGTAACTCTGCCATTGACTCAGGGAGAAAAGACAGAGGGTGACTACCTCTTCTCCTAACATGACCCTCATAATACTGAGATCCATACACGAGGATGTCAGACACCAATCATTTTGGAAGAATTAGAGAAGATACTGATTTATCTACTAAATAAAGCGTGAGGTCTGGACCCATGGCAGCCAATCCCAACCTACACCAACTGTCGGTCCCCTAAGCATTTCTTAATGATTGCATCGCTCATCTTTTTGTATTACTCTTAAAAACTGTGCACAGTTCTTTGTTTCAAATACGTTTTTTTCCACTTCCTGTTCCTCTCTAGGAAACTGATTACCAGTTTAATAATAACCAATGTCCCTACTGACCCTGACCAGTGTCCTTTCTTGGGCTAAATTACTTATCTACTTTTGAGTTCTGGGGAGGTGAGGAAGCAAACAGGGTTATAAGTTGCCTTTGGGAATTTGGGGTCTGCTACTGGGAGGAAGTTTGAATGTCCCAGTGGGGACGAAGTGCGTCATACTGACCCACAGATACACCACTGAGAATCTGATGGAATTTTTTTAGTGGATTGGAGATATGTTTTAAGTTTTCCCTCTACTTCCTAATTTCAACTGCTAATACTGTGGACTGTGCAGACTTTTGCAAAATAATATTAAGAGAACACATAAATACACATACTTTTAAACATTCGGCACCATAATTTACATAAAGTACATTGATTTTAAAATTATTTTGTGGCTTCGTTGGTGGCGCAGTGGTTGAGAGTCCACCTGCCGATGCAGGGGACACGGGTTCGTGTCCCGGTCTGGGAAGATCCCACATGCCGCGGAGCGGCTGGGTCCGTGAGCCATGGCCACTGAGCCTGCGTGTCCGGAGCCTGTGCTCCGCAACGGGAGAGGCCACAACAGTGAGAGGCCCGCATACCGAAAAAAAAAAAAAAAAAATTATTTTGTAGTCAGCGAATGACCATTGATAACATTAATTTGAACAAACCTAGTAATAACATCTTCCTTATCTTGCACAAAAGAAGAAATGAATTCACAGAACAAATTCACACCATAGTTAGAGTGTCTCAGGAATTGAACCTCAGATCTGAGAACCAAGGTAAGGCACCCTGGTCACTTTTCCAAATGCAAAATAAATTCTTTCACTATGTGGGTAAGTTTGCTACCAAGGAAAAGACTGTGCATTTTCCCCAAAAGCAAGTAGGTTCATTAGCTATAGCTCCCAACTTTGAATCTCATTCTCCGCATTTGTAACTCAGGGTTGGGATGAAGACAAAATGAGAAAATGCAACACTATGTGAGCTGTAAAATCTGAAGTCTTATATGTGAGGTATGATTATTGCTGCAATTTTTATCAATCTTTTAGTAATCCTCCCCACTGTCCCCTGTCTAGTGAGCAGCTCCGGCTGTTTATATTTTCTGACCAGTTTGCTGTTGCAATGATACCATTTATGCCTCATTTTCTCACAAAATGCTGTTTGCTGGGGCTCAGAGAACAAAGCTTCAGCCTCAGTCCCTTGGGGAAGGCTGGTAATAATAGGAACCTATATTTGTATTATGTTTTCCATTTATGGAAGCAGAATTTTCATCATAATACTTAACAGTCAAAACACGCACACACTTTGAATTCTTAAACGATCATTTTTAAAAAGAAAAATCCAGTAGTGAAGAATACTGGATTATTTTTAGGTATTTACCCTTTCGCTTCATAGTATGTGTTTCAGTGGATTGATGAGCAAAATAAAAAGAGAAAAGCCCACCTTATTTTCATCATCCAAATTAAGGGGGACAGTTATTTTTGCATCTAAGTTTTAAAACACATCCTTCACATCTCCTCTAAACATACATCTATCAAGATGGTCTCTTGATAGCAAGAATATTCATTAGTTTAATCCCAAATTGGTGGGGGGTTTTCTAAGTTAAGGAAAGTTCTTTTAAAACCTAAAGTAAACACTAGCTGTTAAAACAAATGTGTTTTAAAAATGAGATCAGCAGATGTTTGCTCTCTCTTGAGGGGAGGGATGAATTTAAGAAAACTACTGCCTTTCAAGCTCTGAATTTATAATACGAAGCGATAAATTATCACCATTTTGCAGATGTTCAACAGAACAGAGACAGAGGTTAACTGACCCTCCCTGGAGAGCAAGTGACGGTGCGAGCCAGAAAGCAAGCTAGCCCAAGCCTCCTCCTCTCTGCTGTCAGGGCTTTCTTCTCATTCCCAGAAACACTCCAGGAATATTATTCTTGTTTGGGGATGTGTTGAGAACTCACCATTTAAGGAGTTCAAAGAATTGGTGGTTGAAGAGATTTTAAGCAAAGGAGATCATTTTGATGTAATCTTTCCTGAGCATTGCAGTTCAAAGTGAGGCCTTAATCTGAAGGCAGAAACACCCCCGCGGGCATCCCTGGAGGACACTCCCCCTCCCCCAAGGGCCTCTGCTTCCCCCTCAGGCAGGCCTGAGGCCAAGGAGCAACCTTGCCCAATAATGGTGGAAAACTCTCCATTTTCCAGCCTACGAAGGATTTGACCTCATTTGCTTCCTCCACTGGGAGTTTCCCTCAGCAAACGCAATTTCTCCTTTGATGCTGAGACCCAGACCCAGGGCAGAGGTCTGGCTCCCGGCCCCATCTCGACTGAACGCCCGGGGTTTGGGTTCCAGCTCTGTGAGCAGTGGTGATGGTCCCTGGTCCCCTTGGCTGTGTGGTCTGAGGACAGCCTTTGTCCCACTGGAGGCCACTACTGAACCTGCGTGGGTTTAAATGCATTCCTCTTATCCTAGTGACGTCTCGCACATCACCTAAAGTACCCCCGCTTGTCGTGAAGGAAAACACAGTCGTCCCTCATCGTTCCCTCCCGTCTCGGTGACTCTCCCGCCCACCTGAGCCAATCGCTGTGGTCAAAGAAATGAAAGGCACTGGTGGGCTTTAGATAAGGGGGGAGGGGCTCACTCCTGGAGCCCAGGTGAGAGCAGTGTCAGCCCTCACTGCGCAGGCGGGAAAGGCGGGTCCTCTCTAGGAGGGAGGCGGGGATCACGCAGAAGAGGCAGGCAGCGCAGGTCCCTGGCCCTTACTATACACTCAGTGAAGCTTGCGGCACCGATACCCTGCAAAACCCCACGGTGACACATCAATCCAGGTCCAAACGCTTCCAGCACATAAAGGAGAGGGGTCTCCTTGCTGCAAAGTTAATGAAAGCAGGACTTCTCAATAGGTTTTCTAGTTACTAGTTTTAAAAACGGAAAAAGATGTTTTATTTGCTTTCATTCATCAGACATAGATGAAAATAGACTATTACAAATGTACATGTCTCAGGTATAATAAGACTGATAAACCTAAGGGAATAACAGCACGAGCAGAAGCATGCACTAAGTCACTTCATAAGGGCGTCATCTAACCTGCTTTGTGGCTGCCCTGTCGAGACTCTGCAAGGGCAGGAGTGCACGGCACTGAACAGAGCTCCTAATGAGTGCCAGGCTGTCAGTCACTTCTGATATTCGAGCCCTCTGAAATCTTGGCACAGGTGAATTTTCCATATTTTCTACTCTCTAATGAGACCGTCACCCGACTTTGATATTTTGTGGGAACACCTTGATCTCCTCCTTTGACTATGTCCCTCATTCCCCCCTGGAAGGCTCCCCTTTCTCCAGCCTGCAACTAGAATCAAATCCCACTCCCTCCAGGCAGCCTTCTCTAGGGGCTGCAGCCCTGGGTCCTTGTCACCCCACGCCTCTGCGTTCTCTTCCAGGTGTGTGTCATACCTGGGAGATGTGTTCACACCTGCCACCACCTGCCCATGCCTCACTGGGGGCCTCAAATCCAGCATTTCCCAAACTGATCTTACTCTATTCAGTCCCCTCAAGACATCTGCTGAATTGTTGTTTCTCTGGGTTGTTGGTGTCACCCAATCAGCCACGTGAGCAGCTTGAGTTTCTCTCCACCTGACACCGACCCTCTCATCGCCCTATGTTCACGTGACCAGGCAATGTCAGCTCTGCTGCCTCAGCACCACTCAGGGCACTGCTATCTACATCCCCACAGCATCCCTTTACGTTCAAAATATTTGCAGCTTTTACTGATTTTTGTTCCAGTTTAAAAAGCAAAGCACACATGTTAAAGAACACTAAAAACATACCAACATATAGTTTAAAAGTAAAATGATGAATCTATGTCACAACTGCTAGATAATCCCCATTAACGGTTTTACTTGGACCATGCTGTACAGATGGTGGTGTGGGCTGAGTTTTTTTCTTCCGCACAACATTCTTTTATGAACATTTTTCTTTTACTGAGATTCCTTCATTTGGCATTTTATGGTCACATAATATTCTATCATACTTTATTTCCCAGTTTTTGGACGTTTAATTTTTTGCTATTATAATATAATACTGCATGAACAAATTTAGACTTAAATATTTGTCCACATTCCTATTTTTTGGCTAGATTCCCAGAAATAGAATTAGTGGATTGAAATGAATAAATATCCTTAAGGCTCTCGATACTTGCCAAGGAAGGTGAAAGTTTTATCCCCACCAGCAGCATAAGAAAGCTCACATCTCAGTCTGAATCACTAATCTGCTGGGTGGGGAAGCTGGTTCTTGCTCGTTTCAGTCCTTGACTAATGATGCTGAACCCTTATTGGTTGTTTTAGTCAATATTTCGTCTCCTGGCTCTGTTCCTGTCCTTTGTCCATTCCTGAGGGGAGGGGGTGGAGAGATCACAGTGTAAGAGCTCTTCCACATAAACCCTTTGTTCTGTTTATAGTGAACACATTTCCCTAGTTGGTTCTTCGCCTTTTATTTCTGTTGAGGATTTTCCGTTGTATAATACAATAGCATGTGATTCTGTCAAAGACTTTCGCAACTTCTGATGACAAACCTTAAGGACAAGAGGAAGTCTTTGAGGTCTTTGAAGCAGGTGCTCAAGATTAGGTTTTCTTCTGCAAAGGGTCACTCCAGCTGCTGTGCAGGGGATGGTTTGGAGAAGTGAAGGTGTAGTTTGGGGTCCACAGTAACAGGCCACTTTGTGGCAACAGAGTGGGCACCCAGCCCTCTGCCTGCCCACAGCCCAGCCCCTGGTGGAAACGCTCCCCTTCAGACACGCAGCATCCTTGCTTCACGACCCTCTGTAGCCTCACACAACCATACGTCCAGTCCACTCACGTCCTGACCTCTTGGTTGGGGTCCTTAGGTCACCTCTTCATTCACACTTCAAGTGTATCTTCAGTAACTGCATTCACAAAGGTTCCCTTTATTTCTGGACTCTGGAAGTACCTTGCCCTAAACTCCTGCATATTTATAGCGTGTTGGTATCCGTATTTTGTTTTTTAAGCAGGTTTTTTTTTTTTTTGGCTGCGTTGGGTCTTCATAGCTGCGTGCGGGCTTTCTCTAGCTGTGGCGAGCGGGGGCTACTCTTTGTTGCGGTGCGCAGTCTTCTCATCGCGGTGGCTTCTCTTGTTGCGGAGCATGGGCTCTAGGTGCGCAGGCTTCAGTAGTTGTGGCTCCCGGGCTCTAGAGCGCAGGCTCAGTAGTTGTGGCACACGGGCTTGGTTGCTCCGCGGCATGTGGGATCTTCCCGGACCAGGGCTCGAACCTGTGTCCCCTGCATTGGCAGGCAGATTCTTACCCACTGTGCCACCAGGGAAGTCCCTGTATTTTGTTTTCAGAGCTACTGTAGTATATATGTGTTCATTTTGTTTATTGATGGTGGTGAGGTGATTTATGACTAACTCCCATACGATGAAGTAATTGTAAAATATAAATATTTTAAAATTTAAATATTTAAAAATTTAAAAGTCAGCAGCAGAGGAACTATAAATAAGAAAATGCCAAGACAAGAAGAGAAAGGAAATAAATGTGCTAAATTGTGTCACATCAGGCAGCTGGTGTATTTCACCTCAGATTAAGCTCTGAGCTTCGCGCCAATGTGAACAGGTAGATGGAGGCGTTTATCTGGTTTATATTGTCCAAAGGGACTCAGTGCCCCTTCTTCCCAGGGACCTGAAGCCTGTTTTCTAGTGTTTTGCCCCCAAAGTAAATTTTCACTGGGCTTCACTGAGCCATCAGGCTTCCTGAGCAATAAAGCGTGTGTTCCACTGCTGTGAGCAAACTCAGGGTAAGCTTCTGAGTGCTGTCCTCTGATGAAAGCTAAGTCATCAAAACCCAAAAGACAACAGATGCAGCAAAGACCCTGGACCCCTGGAGCAAGACTCCTCAAAGTGAGGCCCGCAGCTCCTCTGGAGGGGACACAAATGGCTCCCAAACTCAGTCTGTTATGGCCCCCTGGCACACAAGTCATGGGGTTTCCGTTTGCATGCTGCTAAAAGCATTTTAGCCATTATTAAGGGGTTATGAAAATGTGGGACTTGTGAATTAAGTTGTGTGTGCGACTGAGTTTGTTGAGGCTGATTCAGGATTCCTGGAGCCAGCGCTCTGTGCACACAGGAAGCAGCACCTGCGCATTTTCTGGCGGGACACTTTGTCATCAGTGCATTCCTTGGTGTTGTCCTGAGTTCAGCAGGCTTTTGTGCTCACCACACTCCTGGCTTCCTCATTATAAACTGCTGTGGCTTAAACTTCATCGTCACCCTTTGGTTTGTTAGGGGTGGTGGAGTGGCCATCCATGTTTATCTGGTAATGCAGGGGGGCATCCACAGATCCCTAACCTGTAAGCCAGTCCTCAGTTTGGACTGCAGATCCAGTAAGAACCAGCCTTACCAAGATTGCTAAAGCCTTCCTCTCTCCACCTTGAATGGGCGCATCCAGGGGTCCTCCCCCGGTTTATGCTGCCTGTGAGTTTGAGCTGTTTCAACACTTAAAACTTACAAGGGAAGTGGAGGGAAATCGAGGGACCGTTTTTAAATGCTGTAGGCCAGGGGTCCCCGACCCCCACGCTGAGGACCAGCATCGGTCTGCGGCCTTTTAGGGACCGGGCCGCACGGCAGGAGGTGAGCAGCGAGCGAGCAAAGCTTCACCTGCTGCTTCCCCATCGCTCGCATCACCGCCTGAACCATGAGCCCCAACCCTGCCCGTGGAAGAACTGTCTTCCGTGAAACCCGCCCCTGGTGCCAAAAAGGCTGGGGACCGCTGCAGCGCAGGCAATGTTTTACTAATGTGAAATCATGTGTCTAAGCTCATAAAAACAGCACGTTTTTTTGGTAACTCTCTCTATTCAGTTATCACACATGCCTCCTTTCGCAAGAACTCGAAAATTGGAGCAGTAACCACCAGGCCTTTTGCTTTCACCGTAGCGGCTGCCACCGGGAGACTTGGCCCCATAGACCTAGGGGCATCACTGCGAACTTCAGGCACCTCCTGGGAAAGCGAAGTGCCTCCACTAAGAAGGGCAGGAATCACAAGTGGAAGGAAGGCAGCTGCCAGCAACTGAGCTTCCCTTTCAGTCCTTTTATATGTGCATTCTTCTCTCATCTGTCTATGGAATATCCATCCAGAGAGAATACACTCGGAGTTCCTACTGCTGGAAAGTCTGGAACCTCTACCATCAAAGTCTAGGCCAAATCCAGTCCTGGAGATGGACGGTGGTGATGGCTGCACAATGATGTGTGTTATTAATGGTAAATTTTTATTATGTATAATTTACCAAAATGTTTAAAGGCCCCCAAGTCTACATCCTGAGCACGAGAAGGCTGCATGCGCCTCACTAATTTCAAAGCCACAGCACCTCAGCTACACAACAGTATTCATAGACATTTTAAAAATATCGAGCAAGACGCTTACGACAAAGATGACTTCCATTCTATTTTCTTTCTCCATCCCTGCTTCCAAAAAACAGTACAAATAGGTTTGTGTGTACATAGGAGAAATGCAGCTCGAAAAAGCAGCATCTGTGGAAGTTGTGGGGCTGCCGGCCCCACCCACCTTACAGACCTGCCATGCGCTTGTCTTTTCAGGCACAAAGCAGGCGGCGCCTCAGACCCCACTCCAGTGACACAGTCTGACCCTCTCCCACTTGGCAAGAGGTCCGCAGAATGGATTGTCCTAATCTGGTTTTGTTGCTCTGAGAAACACGATCATTCTCCACACACACACACACACACACACACACACACACACACACACACACACACACACAAAGCTGTTGAAACCCACACTGCACAGGCTAGAATGGGGCTGCAAATAAGCAATTTCCTCTCAGGGTTCCTTGTCGTCAGTGGCCCTTTGATCACTTCCCCTCCCCCCTAGGGTCCCTCCACAGCCTCCGTGGGATGCAGCTTTGACGGTGGGGACCAGTTACTAGAAAAGGACTCACCCTTCCCTGCACTTGGTATGCACTCGGGGAGACAAGACTGGAACGAAAGGTTGTGCAATAGTGAAAAGCCTCACAAGGGGTATTCTTCTCCTCCCTGCCCCCTTAGGAGAGTCCGGGGATTGTGGGAGGAATGGAAACCTTAATGAAACGTTGGCTGGCTGGGCAGGTGGCTGAAAGGTCATGTTTGCTGTAAGGAGTGCTGGTCCTTCTGGGGTTCAAGTCCTGGTCAAAACTCTGGGATAGACCCCCTTGTCAGCTCAAGTATTTCAGATCCCGAGGGTTTTCTAAGTGGGTAAGTTTCTGCTTAACCCTGGAAGGCGTGGAATTAAATAACAGGGTGATGAAGCTCATCCATCCTTCGTCCTAATCCTTTTGTCAACTTTAGGAACCATCGCTGCCTATCTTTGTCAGATTATTTGATAACTTAGAGACTGAGAGATGAACCTTGGGTCTATTTGGGTTGAACAATTTATTTTTAATTATGAATGTGATTTTTAGGTGGAAGGTCTAAAAAGTTTTCAAGCGTTAACAGGACTTGGGATTCACACATCCCTGAGCTATATTTGTTGATTCACTGGAGTTGTTTCAAGTCCCACACAGCTCACAGCATCCATGCCTTGCAGGGGGCACATCACCCCTGGCAGCAGAAGTCCTGGGCCATCCTCCTCCCACGAGGAAAAGGAAGGAAATCCTGCTATGGAAACTTCCAGAAATCATTCCTAATTCTGGAGCTTTTCTTTTTTTAAAAAAACTGCTTTATTGAGGTGTAACTGATATGCCAAGAACTACACATTTTTAATAAGTACAATTTGGACAAATGCCAACACCTGTGATACCATCCTTACAACCAAGGTAACAGAACCAATACCTCCCAGAGTTTCCTTGTGTCTCTACCCCCAGCACATTCTGAAGTGTACAGCACAGTACTTCAACTACAGGCACTTCACTGCACAGCAGATCTCTAGAAATCTTCCATCTGGCATAACTGAAATTTATACCCACTGGACCACAACTCTCCACATCCCCTCCCCCAGCCACCAGCACCCACCGTTCTACTCTCTGCTTCCATGAGTTTGACTGTTTTAGATACTTTATGTAAGTGGAATCATGCAGTAGTTGTCTTTAGTGACTTATTTCACTCTGTGCTTATTCACTTAACGTAACGTCCTCTAGGTCCATACATGTTGCTGCAAATGACAGAACTGCCTTCTTGTTTAGAGCTGAATAATATCCCACTGTATGTATATACCACACTTTATCCATTCATCTGTCAGTGGACACTTGGGTTCTTTCCTTCACTGTTGTGGATGATGCTGCAGTGAACACAGGAGTGCAGATACCTCCTTGAGATATGATTTTAATTCTTTTGGATAAATACCCAGAAGTGGGACTGTTGGATCATACAGTGGAACTATTTTCAGTTTTCCAGAAAGTAATACTTTCTTTCTCCATCTGTTGATACTTATGGGATTCGTGGATCATAACAGAGATAATCGTGCTGTGATGTATTTCCCAACTGGACTGGGCTGGATAGAGTCCCCTCAAAATTCACGTCCACCCAGAACCTGTGAATGGGACCTTATTTGGAAATAGAGACTTTGCATATATAATTAAACTGAGGTCATATTGGATTCGAGTGAGTCCTACATCCCACGATAACTAGTGTCCTTACAGGAAGGCCACGTGAAGACAGAGGCAGAGATCGGAGTGATGCAGCTGCAAGCTAAAGGCCTGCCAGCAACCCCAGAAGGTAGAAGGATGAGGAAAGACCCTCCCCTTCAGAGGGAGCATGGCCCGGCCCACACTTTGATTTCAGACTTCCAGCCTCCAGAACTTGGGGAGAACAGATTTCTGTTGTTTTACGCCACCCAATGAGTGGTCTTTGGTTATGGCAGGTGTAGGAAACATAGACCAATATTTTCCCCACACCATGGAGGTTGTAAGTATCAAACCAGGCGAGAATCAGGAGGCCTTAGGGGCTGAGTGGAGCAGCTGCATGGACACTGCAGCAGGAGGCCACTTGGCCACACGCTGGACCCACAGTGTGTGTTTCTGAAACGTCAAGCAAACCTCCCAGACTCTCCCAGATGCCTCTCAGAGGCAGAGCAGACCCAGTCCAACATCAGAGCTGTTGTTTTCAGCTGTCCCTGAGAAGGCAGAGGACGCAGCCCCGCCCAGTGTATGGGCGGGTCTCAGCCTGTTGGCATCCTCGTCTCCTAGACGGCTTTTGGCACACACTGTGGGTTCCTGTGAGGCCCGACCACAGGAAGGAACAGATCTTTACAAAAACAGCTGGAATAAGAGTCATCTTTGGAGAAATCCCTCAGGCAAAAAGGATACTAGTATTTCTACTGTTATCTATGGTGTTTTGACTTATGTGCTGAATATGTGGCACATAGCATATCGTTTAATCCTAACAATAAACTTATGAGGTAGAAATGTGTCCCCCATTTACAGATGAGAAAATTTAAGGTCAGACAAGTTAAGTAATTCAGGCTTAAGTAACCCAGGCCCAGGCTTAGAGGTTGCAGGAGGTGAAGCCAGAGTTCGAATAAATGTCTATCCGTTTTTCTTTAAGTCATGTGACACTCTGCATGGTTTCCTTCTCCCTTCTCTGGGGAAAAGGATGGGAAGAAATCATGTTTGAAAATATTCACTGCACTGCTTATCCTTGGTTTACATTAACTGATGTGATCTGATACTATAGCTAGTTTTACTTCCAAACTTATGGATTATGTGTATATGAGGTGAAGACAGTTTGGTTCACGAGGGTTCCAACATGCAAGACTGGGTGGGGAGGAGGGGCCGGTGGGGTTGCTTTACACCAAGGAGGGGAGGGGGCTGGACTCATCTCCTGAGGGGCCATGTGGATGGAGCTGTGGTTGCCTTTCCAGCAGGTGGAAGGTGGTCTATTTGGAGATGCACGTGTGACTGGATTTCTACAGAAAGTGGCAGGTGAGAACCAGGTGTGCATGTGGCTGCAGCATTACCAGCCCAGTTTGTGCAAAGACCCAAGAATGGGGGTTGGGGCGATCACTGTGGGGAGGGTGAAGGAAATGGGAGGGTAGGTCAGGACCTTCACTTGGGTTCTGAACTCAATAGGCAGAGAAATCTAAGTAATACCTGAATTATATATAAAATGAATCCTACATAGAAGGGCAGAATGGTTTAAAACCCCAAAAACCTCAGGCAAAGAAACTCCATGTGTTCCATGTAAATGTGCCTCAGTTCTACAGGAAATCTGTCATGATCAGTAATTTCCCAAACCAAGTTCAATGTTCAAATCTGAGGCTGCTTCCAGTTTGGTGTCCAGGCTGAGGTCTTCTCTGGACCCTTCGCAGGTCAGCTTGGTCACCATATTGATTCATTCAGACTCACGCCCATGTGAACAGGCAGTAAGGACAAAACCCAGGTCACGTCCTTTGCTATAGATAGTTGTTGGGTTTTTTTTCAATTGTTCTTTTGAAAATAACAATAGTGCTGAATCTTCGGAATTCTTTACCTTTCCTAGTGATATTATTTGAGGAAACAAAGTAAAATGCTGACATACTCTGTGTGCCTTCTCCAAACAGCTAGACAATATTATCATCGCTTGAGCGGCTTTCCCAGAGCCAATCCTTAACAAAACTGTGAATTAATATTACTACTCATGGGGCTTCCCTGGTGGCGCAGTGGTTGGGAATCTGCCTGCCAATGCAGGGGACACGGGTTCGAGCCCTGGTCTGGGAGGATCCCACATGCTGCGGAGCAACTAAGCCCGTGCGCCACAACTACTGAGCCTGTGCTCTAGAGCCCAAGAGCCACAACTACTGAGCCAGTGCATCTGGAGCTTGTGCTCCGCAACAAGAGAGGCCGCGACAGTGAGAGGCCCGCGCACCACGATGAAGAGTGGACCCCGCTCGCCGCAACTAGAGAAAGCCCTCGCACAGAAACGAAGACCCAACACAGCCAAAAATAAAATTAAATAAAAATTTAAAAAATATATATTACTACTCGTGTGTATCCTCCATACCTGTCTTTATAAGCCCCCTCTTCCACCACCACCCTCTCCACACAGATGTCTGAGCCCATGTTTTGCTTCACAATGCAGTGGAAGGCTTTCAAACATAATAATCCACACCGAGGAGTAAGTGTGGAACAAGTAACTCGAGGTGTGCTCCCCAGAAGGGTGTTTGCATTTTATTTTCATTTTAAAGAATAAAATCATTTCTATTTTAAAAATATTTTTAGTATTTGCCTCTGAAAAACACAGTGAAAAAGGCAAGACATAGAAGTAAAGAGTAAAGAAATTTTAATGGTGGGCAGGAAGGTGGGGAAAACACTTTTAAATCCTTCTGTCATTGCAGGTTATATAAGGCGGGAAGCAGGGACCCTGTGTGCAGATAAAGTCAGCCCTGGCTGGTCCCATCCTCAAGGAGGCAGGTTCCTGGTTCAGTCACAAACATGCTAGAAACTGAGAAAAAGTAGTAGTAGTGACATTTACTAAGCAGTTACGGTACCAGTAGTGACATTTACTAAGCAGTTACGGTACTCTTCTGAGCACTTCAAATACCCTGTCACAACACTGCAGTCAAGGGGGTATGATCATTAGTCCCATTTTACACTCAGACAGAAGGGAGGTAACATCCAAAGGTCTTATTCTAGTGACTGATGACTGTGGGGTCAGCCCCTAAGCACCGTATGCCATACGGCATCCTTGGGCCACTAAACCCCTGGGACTCCTCCTTTGGAAGTAAGTGTAGGATCAATACAATGTATTTTCTTCACAGTTCCAGCTCAACAATGAACTGAATTAGATCTTTGAAAGTGTTGCTCTGGCCTAAATTTCCCCTGCTCAATTTACTGTGTGCTTTCTCTTGCCTGATTAGACCCAGACTAATACAGAACTGGTACCAGAAGTGGGGTTTTAGTCTATGTGGACATATGCCCCTGCTCCTGGCAGGATGTATCTGTTTTTTAGAGTTCAAAATGAGAAGGTGTTGGGGTCTCTGCTGGATGCAGAGAACTGTCTTCTCAGCTCGTCCTGGACACCTCCATTTCCAACAAGATTCCTAACGTTTTCCTGACCACGCATATTTCTACCCATTGAGTCCTCAGACATTTCTGAAAGTTTGGGGTCCTCCTATGTTCCTCTGCTCCTACCTCAAGTTTCTCTGTCACAGCTGGGCCAAGGCCTGCTGATGGGTAGTGATGCCATCTTTCTCTGGTATTAAGTGTTTCAGTTTCCAATCATAAAATCATACCACGTGAAGACTTTTCACTGGGAACAGGCTCAGCTAGCAGGTGGGTAGGTTCAGCAAAATACTACAAGTCATTTATCGAACTTTCTGGGCCAAGCACTTTTTGCCAGGAAATTTTTCCTTCTAATTCTTAAATCCATGTGCGTCTCAAGGGAAATTTAATCCATGTGTTCCTCATCCATTCACACTTAACTCATCATTTTGTCATTTCGTAAGAGCTTTTGAGGTTCAAGAAGCCTTCTGTGTAGTTTCATAAGCCTTTCTTTTTGTTCTTTAAACCATGTAAGCCACATTTTTTTAAACAAAAAAGAAAAAGAGCAAACAACCAGAGTTTTAAAAGGCTTAAAATCGGTTGTACATTAAGAAAATGCCAAGATGCCTGGATGGCTTCTAGGCTTGTCCAGGGCACTGTACCTTCTTCACTTCTCAACCAGAATGTTGAGCAATGCTCTGGCTACTAGGAATGGAAAAATCGCAACTAATTTCAAAAAAATCAACACTTCCAAACCAGAAATGTTTAAATAAATAACATCTAAACTCCATCCGGCAAGACGGTAAAACACTCTCTAAATACAAACAAATCGCACCTTTTAGAAATAGTTTCCTAGCTGAGGACAGGGCAACAAGCAATTTCCAGGTCTGGGGAAATGCACTTGACTAAATATACATCGTGGGGGAAATAACGATCATATTAGTCCAAACAGCCGTAGTGAATTATTCTTTTTTCTCTCCCTGACTATTCAACTGCCCCCGACTCCATCACACATCTTCACAATTTTCCTCATTGTTGCAAAAATACAAGTCATGTGGAAAAATGCTGCCCAGTGATATTATCTGTACCACATGCAAAATACAGCTCCCGGGCAGAAGGGCTGCCGCACGGCTTGCGGTGGATCTGCAGCAGGGCCGCGACCCCAGCACCTGTTCCCACACTCACCTCTTGGCTCCATCTTGTCCCCTGATTCCTGAGACCCCTCAGGTAGGAACAAACTCTTCGGCCAAAACACCACTGATCTTGGCGACACGACTCCAGCACTGAATAAACTGGCATACGTGGCCGACTTCTGCCCCTGCTATATCGCTGACCGTGTCAGAGAAGGAACCCTGATTCCAATGGTCCCCTGAGAGATCTCTCACGGAGCGTCTCCGGTTTTATTACGTGTATTTGCGGACGTGTCTGACTCGTCCGCTAGACTACGGCTGTGCTAAAGGGCATCCGTGCCCCTCACCCCGACCAGGTGCCCCCACCATATGCAGCATATAACGGCACAACGTTAGTCTTGGTTGAACAAGCCCGTGACATCCATCACGAATGCCAGGTGGACTGCAGAACCAAGCATCCAGGTAGCTACTAGTAGGTCGAAGTGAAGAGCATTCAGGCCTGGGACAGGCACATGTCAAGTGCTCGTGCCTAGCAAGTCCCACTGCTGAGTCCACCCGCGAGTCCATTTAGGTTTGGGGAAGAGCGGAGAGCAACGCAGGGCCAGGCGGCTTGGGAGGGGCTGCTGGGAGCCTCCACCTCCCTCACCCAGAGGTCAACTGGCCGAGAGGAAGGAAAGGTGGGTGGGACCCAGAGCCACGGGGCTGTGGTTTGGAACGTTCCGTGTTGCCATCGACCCTCTGGGGGCCCTGGTGGAACGTGGGGCAGGTGAGAGTGCAGTGCTCAGTGCGTTCAGCACGTGACAAGGGTTAATCTAGGTGGGAAGTTAAATAGCAGACCTGGCGCTTCATCCCCGATCCACACTCAGGATGTGTGACGCGGGCTGAACGGTCCAGACCCCAAAGAGAGGCCGTGCCCGCTGCATTGCCGGACCCGCTCCAATCCCGGGTCTCCCTGACTGAACTTCTTAGTCCCGAGGGGAGGCTGCAAGATAAACCAGCAGTACAGACCGCGGAGAGAAAGGTAACCAGAACCCAGCGCATCTGTGTGCCTGAACGAATCCCTCCTTCCCCACAAACACAGTGGTCCCGCAGGTGAGAGGAGGGAGGGGAGCAGTGTGCAAACACGACCTGCAGACCTGGCATCGGCGCTGAGGCTGCTGGAGATTGTGGAGGTGCCCACGCAGAGACAGTGCTTTCCCCAGAACAGGCAACTGTGCTGTACTACACCAGGGCATCTGCCTTCTGGGGGAGCGGGGTGGGGGGAGACGGACTTGGGGGTGTGCATTTAAAAATTGTGTTTCTTCCCCAAAGTTTCAAAAAACTTTGATTGAAAAAAGCCTCTTTCATCAAATTTTTGACTCCCTAATTTGACTCCCACTTAGTCACCACTCGGGGGACCACAGGAATGAGGTCTGGGTTCTGGGGACCATTCAGTCACAACCTGTTTGAGAGACCCCGTAGTCTAAGTGGTCTGCTCAGCACAGAGTTGGCTGGCGGCAGAGTTAGAGCCCAGAGCCAGGCATCCTTCATTTTCCACCTTTCACGTGATGTCTCTGAAATTTTCAACTATACTGTTTTTTGAAAATACACCACACACCTAACTCAATTTGAATCACACGGGTTTGTCTGAATCTCACAAAGAAACCTAAAGTTGATACAAACTACTTAGTCTTAATGTTGCTGTAATGGATTTCATGTAAAATGCCCTTTCACACAGCTGAGAGGAGCAGAGGAATTAACCCCCATCAAGCGTAGCCACGTCAGGTCTCCCTCTGATCACAACCACATTAACGGATCAGATTAACTGAACAAGACAACGTGCCAGGTTTTGTTTAAGAAAATTACTGCAAACGTGTTCAGCGGTGGGGTCTCTGGGGATAACTGGAAAGAACACAGCGAAGAACACAGGGGAAGGATACACACACAGAGGGAGGGAAGACGGTGCCAGATATGGCGTCAAAATTACAAGGTTTATACATGCCGTTGTGTGGGGTATAATCACACAGCTCTGCGGGGACTCCACAACAGGGGCTGTAAGCTGCGCGTCTACGCGATGGCTCACCACTAGATGGAAGTGTATACCAAATAAAGAAGCCAAGCCAGCCTGAGAACTGGAAGTTTTAGGTGTGTGTGTTGTGATTTTCCAGACTTACTAAGATTGCAAATTGCATGTTAATATCTCTTTTAAAAATCCATAGGTGAATGTAGGTGAACATAAGGTGGGAGCTGCAGCAAAGAAAGGTAAAGATCACAGTCTGGTTATTAAGAACCGGGGCTCACAAATAACAGGTGCAAACCTATGTGTGTGGTGGTTTTGACGGTGGGCTTTGGGGGAGGGTGGCCTCTCGGAATCACCTGGAAGCCCCTTGGAGGGACTGGAGACTAGCTTCCAATTGTGGAGGTAGGATCCGTGGGTCGCATGGGGTGGGTGGTGACAGTCACCGTTTTACAAGCCTCCTTGGGTTGTTCCAATTTGCCCTTCTCATGTGCCTGCAGCCCAGGGAAATGCCAGGTGAGTGGTTGTGTTCTGCTGAGCTCTTAGCCCTGGCGTGTGCTGTGTATGCAGATATACGGATGCGTGTGTGTGCTGAGAGGGAGGACAGAAGGACTAAGCGAACTAACCTATCATGTCCTTTGGTCTGATATCTACCTGTTTCTACGTCTACATCTACATCTATACAGATAACGTTCCAAGACCCCAGTGGATCCTTGAAACCCAACGTAGTACCGGACCCCATATATACCATGTCTTTTCCTGTACATACATACCTATTTAATTTATAAATTAGGCACAGTAAGAGATTAACAACTAATAATAAAATAGAACAACTATTACAATATGTTGTAATGAAAGTTATGTGAATGTGGTCTCTCTTTCAAAATATCTTGTTATACAAATTTAATGCCTTTTTCATCTTAACTAAGCACTTATCATGGACTGTCGCCATAACTTTTGCAGTTTGAGGTGTGACAGCAAAACTGGTACAGAGTTCTTTTCCCTTCTTCACAATTTCACAGATAGAAGATTCATTTTTACCACAGATCTTAGCAACCTCCGCATATGATTATTTTTCTTTCCTTATGAAGAACTTTTTACCTTTACGCTTTTTAAAGGAAGCACTTTACTTCTGAATTGCCAGCATCACTCCTCTGACACTTCGGGGCCATTATTAAGTAAACAGGGTCACCTGAACACCAGCACTGTGATACCTCAACAGTCCACCTGATGACTGAGGGCTGCTGAGTGACTAACAGGCGGGATGCACCAGACGAAGGGATGAGTCACGTCCCGAGGGGTATGGAGAGAAAACGTTTCATCAGGCTCCTCAGAAGAGATGATTCAAAACTTATGAATCGTTTATTTCTGGAATTTTCCATTTAATATGTCTGTATCAAGGTTGACCATGGGTAACTGAAACCTCAAAAAGTGAAACCACAGATAAGGGGGCACAAATGTATCTGTATCTATATAGAGGAATGATAGAAATTACTAAGTTTACAAGATTTTATGTATTTCATGTAACTTTACGTGTGTGTTTAATCATCTCCTCACATATTTATTGGAAGCCTATGATGAGCTATATACACTGTGCCAAGGAAACTGTAAAGACAATAAAATCGCATTCATCTCTGTCAATAATTATAGTGTAGACAGCCTGAAAACGCTCTTGTCACAAACTAAAAGTGTTAGAAAAAATGTTTTTAAAATCCTTGTATGTGCATAGCTGAGTTCACGAGTGAAATCCTAGGCGGGAGTGTGGACCCCAGCTGCCCCTGGAGCCCTGGAGCTGGAGCAGCCCTAACAGTGTCTGCTACTGCTGAGGGTTTAGTGACCACCCAGGAAGTCTGGAGACAGGCCTTGGGCTCACCCACGCGAAGTGAGTGGAGGTACGAGGCCCCCACATAAACCCAGAGCCCAGAAGATGCTCAGTGAGGCTGAACAAGATGAAAATCAGACCCGCAAATGATCACAAATGGGAACACTTCGTGGTGGCCTCAGTTCCTTGAGGGGAAGATATGCATCCAGTGAAACTCTGTAATCATGGGCTGACCTGGTTTGGGGTTCAAATTTACGCTATGAGCACAAGTTAAACAAGAAAATTGTTTTACAGATATTGTATATTAATGCATGTATGTGGAATTTAGAAAAATGGTACAGGTGAACCTAGTTTCAGGGCAAGAAGAGAGACGCAGACATAGAGAATGGACATGTGGACACAGCGGGGTAAGGGGAGGGTGGCATGAATTGGGAAATTAGGTTTGACATAAATACACTATCACGTGTAAAACAGATAGCGAGGGGGAACCTGCGGCATAGCACAGGGAACTCAGCCCGGTGCTCCGTGATGACCTAGATGGGTGGGATGGGGGGGTGGGAGGGAGGCACAGAACGAGGGGCTATATGTATACATATAACTGATTCACTTCATTGTACAGCAGAAACTAACACAACATTGTAAAGCAACTACACTCCGATAAAAAGAAAATTGTTTTAAAGCATTGCCAGATTGGTAGCACCAACAATCAGCTGAAGACCATTATTACAAGGCAACTTCAAAGTTATGGAGGGGGACCTGAGTGTCAGACACACAGGAAAGAGGGCTGTGTGAGGACGGAGGAAGAGAGTGGAGGGATGCAGCCACAAGCCCAGGAACACCTGGCGCCACCAGGAGCCGGAAGAGGCAGAAAGGATCATCCCCTGCAGCCTTCGGAGGGAGTGTGGCCCTATGACACCCTGATTTTGGACTTGTGGCCTCCAGGGCTGTGAGTGCCTAAATGTCTGATTTGTAAGTTACCAAGTTGTGGTGCTTTGTTACAGATGCCCCAGGGCACCCACACATCAAGGAAGAGTTACTAGTTCCTGACTTTCAACCCTGCGCAACCTCCAAGCCAGTCAGAAGAAGACTAGAGTCTGTAGCCCCCACGTGGGCATGACCACAGTTAATCTCACAGGAATGGGAGGCTGTGTGTCTCCTTCACGGCTGTATTAATCCTCTAACCACATCACAATTTCCTCTCTTAGAAGCAGTGTCAGGATAAAGGCCCCTCTGGTTCACTTTTTACAGCACCAAACACAACAGTAGTGAATGAATGATTAGGAAAGCCCATGACTGTACCAATGAGAAGAATAGTAATATTTATGAAATCAAAATTTGTAGAACTATTTTATCTGCCCAAATTAAACAAAGGAGAATCTGTAAACAAATACATTGGCTGTTCAAATGGTGACGAGCTGTGATTGTTAATGTCCATGGTGGGGCAATCAAGACGCTACAAGACTGCCAAATCCTGCCAAAAGGCAGTTTCAAAACCTAACTATCCATAGCGGGATCTGACTGCAAGAAACCAGAAGGTTTTAACTCAGGAATGTGGTTTTTTGCCCCCATCATAGCCCTTCTGAGATGACTATATGAGAACTCTGTGAATGTCTTCATGACAAGCTTCCACTGGAATTTTTAAAAATCAGTGTGATGCGCTGCTGAAGATGATAGTTCGGTGATACAAATTAGATGAGCCTCTGACGTCTCTGAAACATAGTGTGTTAATGGCACACACAGGTTCAAAGATACAGATATGGAACACCAGGATTTACATGAAATTATCACAAGGCTTCGATGGAGTCCTGGACCGATTCAAAAGAGCAAGTTTCATATGAAGTTTCAAGCAAGTTTCTCCTTCTCTTTGAAGGTGCCTTGATCTCTGCACAGTCACCAATGAATTATATTACAGATAAGGTAATTAAAAGGACTGCAATATGGAAAAAAAAAGTTGTGGAAGATAGAAAGAAAGCTCTAACATACATTTAATTGGAGTTCCCGAAGGAGAGGAACACTATTTAAAGACAAACTAGTTGAGCACTTGAAAGGCATCAATCCTCAGGTTTAGGAGATATAAAAAACCTCAGGTAGAATATATGAATAATTACAACGTCCACACTTATAAACACGGCAGAGATCAAGCAATAAAGCAAAAGTCCTCCCAACACAGACAACTCGTTTTACCACAGTTTCAGAACCCTGACCTTACATACATTTTATGTATCTTCCATGAATTCAGGGTCAATGCTGCCTGTGTGATACCCAAGAAAACCCAACAAGAGAGGTGAAATAGTAAGGAATGAGATTTTGTGGGGAAGGGTTCCACAAGCCATGGTAATATCTAGTAGCTCTTATCCCTTTGGGATTGACATCACCCCTGCAGAGAACGCATGATCCGTGATGCATGTCACTGGGCAACACTGCTTACTGAGAAGTACGGGTTACAGGGACCAGAGAGAAGTCCCAGATAATTAACAGTTTGCACAAACTGCGATTTACCCAAAAGCACACTCCTGGTAGCTGTCTCCTAATGTGCTCGGTCACGTGCAGCACGTCCCTGAGCAGGGACATTCCCATTTCTTGGTAAAATACTAATATACTGGTCGCCACAGAAGAAAAACAAACAGTTGTGGATACCCTGGTTTGCCTCTTCTGTGGGGACTGGGGGGCCAGCAAGCCTGGAGGGAGAGCCCTAGTTCACGAGGTACCTTTTGAGCTGCTAACCCATCAAGGCACACACTAGGAGACCCAGATAAAACCGGCACTTCCCTGGGCTTCTCCTGTTCTCAGTGCAGGAGAGGATCTCAGAAATTCTCTTCCTTTCCCCACCCAGCGTCCTCCAATCAGAACACTATCTGGTATCGAGAAACTCTACGGACCACCCAGACCAAAGGCCCAGGAACCTTTCCTCACAGGGGACCCAGAGGATTATGATTTCTTTCACTCATTTAATCATTCTCTCCCTCCCCACAAGCACTCCCACGTGCTGGCTCTGTGCTGGGTGCTGAGAATCCAAGGACACCCTAAGAGATGGGCCCCTACCAGCATTTCCTGAGCACTTGCTCTGTGTTGATGAGGTAGGAGATAGATGGGCCCTTGGGCTGGACAGCTGGTGTTTGTCAAGTGGACTAAAATTGAAGCTTCATTCTCACTCAGACACTCCAAAGACAAAGCTAGTGGCAGAAGCTGAGCTGTGCTGAAGTAAAGAGATAAGATGACCACTCCTGAGGTCAAGGAAAACTTCCCCATCTGCACATGTGCAGGAAGGCTCCTTGGGGGTCAAAAAGGGAGGGGGCACCACCCCATAATCAGTGTGGACATGCACCCCAAAGGCCTCTGCAGTGGGATCCATCTTAGCAAAAAGTTGCACACACATCTTGGGGAGGGTCCTAGGACCAATCTGGTGTGAAAAATGAAACAAGATAATTGGCCAAAGGTAAACAAAGCCCCGAAGGACTGTCCTACATAAGTGATTTCAATCACCTCTTCACTGTGCTCCTCATTAGAGAGGATGCCCACACCCTTTCTCTCTGGTTGTATATTTCTGGCTAGCTTCTGACTTAAATCAATAAACTGCTTCTCTGTGTGCTCTCCCATACGTTGCACTGTGTCTCTAATAATAAACTCTGTACCTGTTTTTACAGTTTTTGCCTCCTTGAAACATTCTTCCTTTCAAACAGAGCAAGAGCCAGGGAAACTTTGCCTCTAGCCTCTAGCCCCTGGTGGTCTAGCAGCTAGGATTCCTGGTTTTCATCCAGGCTACCCAGGTCCAATTCCTGGGCAGGGGACTGAGATCTTTCTTCAGGATTGCTCACTGCTGTCTCTCTGAGATCACTGGGTGCTGGGGATCCATGGATACCCTAAGAGATGGTGGCCAGCCCAACGCAGGGTGATGACTCCTTCAGACGGCAAGTTCAAACCACGGTCTCGCAGTGACCTTAGCTAAATGTAATTTAAGGAATCATTTACAAGGAAACAAGAGGGGCTCTGTGTTATTTTGCAAATAAAAAATCATCTCACGGACTTTTAACCCAGCAGAGTACAGAGATTGCTGTTTCTTGTTTCCAGTGGATGGCAGCAAACCCTGGAAAACATGACCCCTTAGGAAAATAAGACAGGAAGGTGGCCTGGCTGTTTGTCGATGACACTTACTTTTTAGGCAGGAAAACTGTAGATAGATAGATGGGGGAGGGAGTGAGAAATGCCCAATAACAGATCAATGGCCTCGTGGTGATGGCTTCAGCTATCTAAGTCATGTTTTAAATCCTCAATTTTTGACTGTACTATGTTTAGACCTCATGAGAAGTTAATGAGTTTTGTCAGGAACCACTTTTCTTCACTCTCCTTATACAAAAACATTAAAACCACCATTAATGACATGTCATGCATGTTCACTGATTGTACCAAATACAACAGGCAGTGGAGGAGGCTGTGTGTGTGTGGGTTCAACGGGAACTCTCTACCTTCTGCTCAGTTTTGCTGTGAACCTGAAACTGCCCTCAAAAACAAGCTTATTAATTGCTTTAAGAACAAACACAATAACAGGTTACTCCTTTTCCTCTATATATACTGCCATGGTCTCCAGGGTGTCCCTGGGTGTAGAGGGAACTTTCCTGCCATGCTCTGAGAAGCAGCTAGAAAGTCAGAGAATGAGATAGCACCCCTCCCCCTACCCGTGAGACAGTTAAAAGGATACATGGGGTGTGAGTCATGACGTAATGACATTAGATCCCTGTTATTTTAGAAATAACGCCATCTAAAGCTGAAGAGCTGGGCTTCCCTGGTGGTGCAGTGGTTAAGAATCCACCTGCCAATGCAGGGGACACGGGTTCGAGCCCTGATCCAGGAAGATCCCACATGCCGCAGAGCAACTAAGCCCATGTGCCACAACTGCTGAGCCTGTGCTCTAGAGCCCACGAGCCACAACTACTGAGCCCGCGTGCCGCAACTACTGAAGCCCACGCACCTAGAGCCCGTGGTCCACAACAAGAGGAAGCCACCGCAATGAGAAGCCCATGCACTGCAACAAAGAGTAGTCCCCGCTCACCACAACTAGAGAAAGCCCACAGGCAGCAACGAAGACCCAATGCAGCCAAAAATAAATAAATAAAATTTTTTTTAAAAGCTGAAGAGCTCTCCTTATTTTCAAATTGAGAAAGAAACAAGGGAACTAATTTGTATATTTCTGAAGGGATCTGCATCTGGTACCAGCAGGCAGGTCTAAACAATGTTTCAGTTTTATTCACCATCCCCTGTCCCAGACTATCTTAACCCCTTTGAATTTTAGAAGAAAACAGGAAACTCTCCTCCCCTCCACCACCATTTTCTTTCTAGTAGATTGGTTTTTTAAAGTAGCAAACCTTGAACATGTTCTAAGACTAGCGGCTGACAGCCATGGATAGTATTTTCAGCCCCTTTTAATGTTCTGAAAATGTGTCATCCATTGTGTTCCGTAATGGGTTTTGATTTTCTGTCTCATTTTAAGAATGTTTGGAAGGACTCTTGCAAACAATATGAGAGTAGCATTACATTATGGCAGTTCAACATTTAAAGTAGTTTTCTTTTTTTATGTTCTGTCTTTGTACCTCTTTTGAGATGTACAGGCTCATGTCAATGATAAGTTCATATCAGAGCTTCAGGTGTGGATGGATCTGGGGCTCAAAGCCATCAAAGGATGCAGGTGTTTGTCGTCACTCAGCTCTGTGTCCCCCTGATGGTGTCAGGAGGTGAGGCCTTTGAGAGGTGCAGCCCTGCCCGGCACTTCTAGCCTCTCACAGGGCACCCTTTTGTGAGTGTCCAGCCTCACCCTTCCCAGAAATAATCCAGGGGAATTGCACTGCATCTCCATCATGTCCAAACTGAAGACCTGTCCCCACTGCAGGGCAATGATTCTG